>NC_141140.1:11691734-12291734 GCF_053477565.2 Lygodium microphyllum | reverse complement strand
TAAGAGGGTTGGATTTCATGATCCGATTTGCACTTGAGTAACAGTGCACTAAACAATCTAGATGGGGCTATAATAGTAACAAAGGGAGTCAAGTCAAGAATTAAGGCTACCTATGCAGCAAGAGGGCAAGCCCTCTTAATGACTAGGATGGTGCCAAATGTGGTACGAATAGGATACAACTCAATACCACCACCACCCAATAATATCATGGGTCAAAGTCATGGAACATTAAATTAATGTTTGCCTCCCAGGGGGGGTCCACTAGGGTTTACTGTATGGTACCACGTGAGTGTAAGGGAGGGGGGTTATTTAAGGGAAGGAAGGTACATTTTATTAAGGTAAGGTCCCATAAATAAGGGGTAGATAAGGGGTATTTTCATATATTTCTTGCATGCAGGTGATGTCTCCTTATTACTACTAGTGAATCCCTCGTGGTTTGCCTCAATCACCTACACTTGTAGGGCTGAATGTTGCCCAACCAAAACTCACGATGTCTATAAGTAGTCGGCAAGGTCCTACTGTAAACCAAGTGTCTATGTAGCCACCAACCCTTTATAGATCATAAAATCTAAATCCTCTATATCAAATTGTCAGGACCTAAAACAGGCCCGACACTGGCTATAAGCACTAATCAGGCCTCTCTACGCTCAAGAAACCACACCCCCTCGGCCATGCGGCCAAGACATACAAGGGACATATTGCCCTAGCTATTATATTGAATCTTGCATTTGTTTTAAGTTATAGTCCAACGATTAAACCCCACACTCCTCAAAGAGAGTCCCTACATATAGATCTGTATGTGTAGGGACTCCTCAAAAAGAGAGTCCCTACACATAGATCGGTATCAAATACCTCGTAATCACTAATAAAAGGAGGCACCCCTCCGGCTGAATGCCGTGGCCCCACTACAGCTCTCCTACACCTTGGGCATTGGCCCCTCGATACGCTGCTGACACAAATATTACAGGTGTTACAAACTCCACTCTTATTTTAAAATGATCTAAGAGATAAGATATTTTCTTACTTAATAGTTTCCCAAGGAACCCAAATGCCTAAACCTACAACTTAGGTGTCTCATAACTCAGCATGGGTCATAAGTATAGGCAACCAATTGCAATGCATCCAGGAGTTACCATGTGATATGCGCAATGCAACTGTGAATGCCATAGTGCTCAAACAATTTATAAATCAACATTGTGTAGTGCAACAAGCATTTCTTTCAATGATTCAGCCTATACATCATGCTTCGTTGCTAAGGGTCAGCCCCGAGCATCCTCGTGCTACTTATCCCCTTTTAACTTAATTTAGAGCCATCCTATATGATATTCACAAACAAATAGATTAAAATTTCATATGTTCATAGCAAATAATTAGCATCAAAACCCCTCCTTCTCCCTGCCGTTTAGGTTATGCATCGTTTGATAGGTGTAAATAGTGATTTTTTCATGTGTTTTTCTTGTAAAAAGCAGTAAAAATAGACTTTAACATGGAGACACAACTAAACTGAGGCTTATCCCTCATGCTAAAGCCATGCCATACATTCACAAACATAAAACATATTTTTTCTTCATTTTCTATCATTAAAAAACTAATTTTCTCCTTTTTTTAAACTATTTTTCTTTATTTATTCAAATTAAAATTTTGATATTTTTGATTTATAAGTTGGGACTAATCAGAATTACTTAGCATTGATTCTATATTCATTTTCACTCCATATGAACCCTAAAATCACAACAAAACCCCCAAATTTTATCATTTTCATGAAAACTGCATAATTGTAGGTTTTGCGTTGTCAAAGGGTTTTCTGTTCATGGCATAAAACATGGAGTTCTTAGGTTTGCAGAAGAAATTCATTAGGATCCACTTAAGAAACTTTCATACATAATTCAGTCATTATTCCCTTACATTTGTCTTAGATGTCATTTAATCTCATAAGTTCCTTTGTAACTTGACATGCAATTTTCAGTTTGTATCAAGAAAAATGGCAATGATAGTGTATATGAGGACCTTCAACTTGATCAACTGGAGGTAATTGATAGTTTACAGGTTATGTCACATTGGTTTATGAAGTTTATTAGCTTGGAAGATCCAACTTTTGACAAAAGCACTCCAAAGTTGACTAGGTCCACAAGAGACACGGAGTAATAGTTGCAACGGACTTATATGACTTGTATATGATTTATGTGAACTCTTTTTTGTGTAGAAGAAGGAGAGGAGTGCAGCCCACGTTTTGCAGTGCATTTTTCAGGCCTGCACACCTGTGGAAGATGGAGGGAGAGTTGAAGACTATGGTGAATGCTCCAAAGCATGCAAACAGAAAGCAAACTAAAGATCAAGAGAAGATACAAACAAAGAAGGTAAGAGTCCTTTTGTCCCATCCATTTGGTAACATGAAAATGAGTGGTATGGCAATCCATTAAAGGGAAAAATAGAGATAAAGTATTCAGACTACTCTTATGAGTGTTTTTTTCCATTCTCTTACCATATTCGTGTACCATTGAAGCCCTTCTTGTGCCCAAGTACTTGAGTGACTTTGGGCAAGTCAAGAGGTGATTTTTGCCAATGTATACGCTAAATAGGCTCTCCCAAAATTGTCATATACAGGGCAGCCATTAAAACTCATTCATTTGAAGGGGTTTCTTAAAATCTAATCACTTCCTTGTGTAGACAATGCTCCCAAAACAATAGGGCATTGGTTGAGATTGTAATGAGAGACTTTCCCATGACCTTGTATACATTTTTGAGTCAAGTTTGAGGGCTGGAAATTATTGTTTTAATGCAGGGCTGAAGTACATTTGTGGTTCTATTGATGCATTTTTATCATCCTTTGGACTCTATGTCAGTTGTAATGAGTTCTATCTCTCTATACCTTGTATCTTGAAGTCTCAATACATGTATCTTCATGAAATGGAGGACATTAGAGCTTGAATTTGTTGTAGGAAATGGAACGAAATCTGATATAGATCTATGCATAAATCTCATGGTTAATGATGTAATTGGATCCAAGTTTATTATGGTAAACTTGTATGACACGGCTATGTAAGAAATTGGTTACTCTCTATCTCTTCTACTCTCTCCAAAACCCGAGAATCCATCAAACCCCAATCATTTTCCTCTCTCTCACTCCTTTTCTGCTCTAAACCCCAGTGGTAGACCTTCGACCCCCAACAGGATGACAGTGGTGAACCCGACGTGAAGGTCGGATACAGAAGAGAAAGCACAATGGGAGAATCATCAGGTTCATGAGGAGATGTCTTGCAGCAGTTGGTTTGTGTGATGCAAGAGAACCAACAACAACAATTGCAATTTCAGCACAGGCAGATGCAACTACGGCAACAACGGAGGCAAGATAAAGAGCGGAGTGATGTTGCTGCCATTAAAGCTTTGGAGGCAGTTGGGCAGGAGCTCAAGCAATTTAATGGGCAAAATGTGTCCTCTTTTATCTGCCTCTATACTCACAAGATGGTCTTTTTTGGGGTCTCTCATCATGCTTGGAGCCGATATTTTGCCCGTTTGGCCGTGCATGGCCTCCAAGACCGGATTCATGGTCTTTTCCAAAAAGATGCGGGATGGTCTGCATTCAAGAAGGCTCTTCAAGAAGAATTCTTTCTTGAAGATTCTGGCCTCATGACAAAGAAAATCTTCACTGAGTGGGTTGAAAGGCCCAATAAGGAACTAGCTGCCATTGCTTTTCACCACGAATTTGAAAGCAAATTTGCTCAGCTAGATCATGATGATCAGTAGAGTATGGAGAGCCAGAAGATTGAATTGTTTTTGAAGGCTGCGGATCCTCTTCTTCAAGAGAAGTTGACTGATCGGCTTGAAGATCCTGACTCTGAGACGGGATTGAAGACTGCTTGGGGTGATGTCACTAAAGCAGTTAATATGATTGCTCGGAGAGACCAGATGTGTCTAAGGTGGGGTTCTACCTCTGCACCATCTGAGTCCATAAAAGAGCATGTTCCTATATCTCGACCTCCTGTTTCTATGACCGAGCAACCAAGAAATCCTATTGTTCCACCTCCAAAGAAGGATGTCATAGACGAGCTGATCAAGAGCATGCGGGATCTCCATCTTAATCTAACAGAGATTAATTCCAAGGTGGAAAGGCTTGATGTGAAAGTGGAAGAAAGAGGGCGGATAGCTGCCCAAAGACCCATACGAGAGGGCTTCAAAAGACGTTGTATCTGGTGTGATAGCCTACAGCATGATAAGAGGGAGTGCAATGCATTCCGTAAAGTTGAGGCGCAAAAATTAGTATTTTGGAAGGATGGTAAAATTCATGCGACCGAAACTGGGCTTCCTCTTGAGCCAAATTTTGGTAACGGTGGCATGAAGAAAAGACTGGAGGATTTGGCAACAATAACAGCCTATGCAGCTGTTGATGCAGCTACTTATGGGCTGCAAATTGAGCCAACCAATGAGATTGTTAAAGCATGTAAAGCTGATGTAAAATCTAAAGTGTGGATGCAGGCCTTAGATCGCATGGAGCGAGGCAAGGCGTCCAAAGATGATTTGAATATTGCCAGTCAATGCATCCGAGGAAGAACCGGATGGACCGAGTCGGTTGATTCATTTTTAGCTTTGCTCGGTTGGCTGAAATCAATAATCAAGAAGCTGTGGTAGAAGAAAAGAGAAGAAGAGAAGAAGATGTTGTCGGTCCCTCCTCTTCAGGGCCAACCAAACATGTGAGAAGAAGTAAACCGGATTAGCAGAAGGCTGCTGAAAATCCACCACCACCGCCATAGAATGTCATGGAAGATGCCCCACAAGCAAAGAAGACGGAAGGAAAGAGAAAAGGAAAGCATCCCAGCTACAAGTTGCAGTCTGACATAGAGACTGCGATGGATCTCAAGCGGGTCCTAGAAGAAAGGATTCTTGGAAGAAAAATTGAATTTACATTGGGTGAAATTCTCGGAATTGCAAAATGAGGATTTCATGATGTAATAATTGATGTAATTAAACGGAAAAGACAATATGTTGGTGAAGAAACTGAAGAATCTGTGCATGCTTTTTTGCAAGCTCTTCATGTGTATTTGCAAGATGAAGAGAAGTTGAATACTCAAGGGATTCGATTGGAGGCAATCAAAGAATTGATTGCAGCCATAGAAGCCAAAGATGAAGACATCTATGAAGCTGAAATTGAAGATGCTATTGCAGAGAATGTTATGGTGGGATCTTCTCAATCCAAAGAGTAGCCCATGCATAAGAAAGAAGCTCGTCTTCACAACATGCAAGAAGAGATTGATACTCATTTTATTCCAAGTAGTCACTACTCCCGTACCCATTGGGCAAGGGCGACTACCGAAACCGTTGTCAAGATTGGAGAAAGAGAGACTCCATGCATTGCCCTCATAGACCATGGTTCGGAGATCAACGTAATGTCAAGAAGTCTCTATGAGCATGGCAGATGGCCCATAGATGTGGACCCGGGATGGCACATGAGAGCAGCTAATAATTCTACTGACGATCTCTATGTGGCATGTCCTTATGTACGAGTTACTATTGGTGATGTAAAAGATGAGTTTCATCTCTTTGTTCAAGATTCTTATAGCTATCCTATCATTCTTGGTCAACCTTTTATTTCTGAGTCTCATTTGGAGACAAAGGCCCTTGATGATGGTTCATCTTATGCTCGGATAAGAAGTAAGGATAATGACAAAGCTATCCAATTTTTGACTATTTGTGTAAATCATCACCGGAATAGAGATCAATTAAGAGATCATCTTGTGCCTTCTAATGCCCGAAAATTTAAGGGTTTTCGAGCTGCACTGCTGTAAGTTGTGGCTATGGCAGTGCTTCATGTAATAAAAATTTTCCTCCACATGTAAAGGGGGCTATGTCAAAGGCTGATTTGTAGGTATTTACAGCTAATAGTGTGGGCTGTTATAAACAGTTTTCAACCATGAATAGGGTTGAAAGAAAGCATTTATATCATGTGGAATGGGAGCTTAAGCAAGTTGATGTTTTGGCTGAAAATGAAGAAATTTCAAGACTATTTTATGGGCTAATTTATAATGATACATTGGCTGAAATACATGCAGCTGTCCACACAAAAAATTAGGCTGAAAATCAGTCCATATAGGTATGTACATTGGATATTTATGACATAATTCAAGAATTTGCTGATCATGAAGCTTTTGGATAGCCAAACAAGGATGAGACAAGAGTAGAAACAAAGTACAAGACAGTTGACAAGAAGGCCAGCCACAGTGGCAACTCCACTAAATCCCGAAAGTGAGGGACTGGCTAAAAGGGCATCCAAACAGCCAAGTCTTTGTGACCCTAAAGATATTGGTCACCAATTTACAGCTGAAAGCTTACATGAACTAAAAGTTGGTGAAGACTCTTTTCTCTTACCAGCAAAGCTGAAAAGCAATCTTTTATGCAGATATTGAAGAAACATGGAAAAACATTTTCATTTCAGCCTTATGAAATTGGTTGTGTGGATCCAAGTGTTGTGGCACCAATGGTGATTTTCACAGTCCCACACATCCCTTGGAAGCTTAAACCAATTCCAGTACCAAGGGCTCATTTGCCTAAGTTACTGGAGCTTTTAAATGAAAATATAAAGATGTGAATATTGAAGCCATCTTCAGCTCCGTATTCTAATCGATGGTTTACCATGCCTAAGAAGAATGGATCTTTGTGATTCATTCAAGATTTACAGCCTGTCAATAAAGTAACTATTAGAAATGTTGGCTCGGGTCCAATTGTTGATGAATTTGCTGAGGCTTTTGCAGGTAGAGAAATTTATTCTATGGGTGATTTATATTCAGGCTATGACTAATTTTAGCTTGCTTTGGAAATCCGAGACATTACCACAATGAAGGAACCTCTTGGTTTAGTCCGCATGTGTACTCTACCCCAAGGAGCTACAAATTCAATGGCTCACATGATGAATGCCATGCACAAAGTATTGAGAGATTATATTCCCCAACTTACTCTTCCTTTCCTTGATGATATACCGATCAAAGGATGTGAAATTCATGAGAAGAATGAAGAGCTCAATGAGCTTGGATGCCGCAAGTTTGTTTCCAATCATA
Source organism: Lygodium microphyllum (assembly GCF_053477565.2). Lineage (NCBI taxonomy): Eukaryota > Viridiplantae > Streptophyta > Polypodiopsida > Schizaeales > Lygodiaceae > Lygodium > Lygodium microphyllum. The sequence continues at coordinate 12,284,688 of NC_141140.1, read as the reverse complement.
TTAATGATTGCGCTCAAATCTTGTCTAAACTGGAAGAAGTCCATCTTACTCTTTCAGGAGCTAAATCTGTTTTTGGAGTTGAAGAAGTTCTTGTGGTTGGGCATTTGTGTGGCCCATATGGCCAAAAGCCTTCCCCAATCAAGATTGATGCCATCAGCAAAATGCGGGAAATATGCACAAATGTTTCGGAGGTGAGAAGATTTCTTGGAGCGTGTTTTTTCTATCTTATTTGGATCCCACACTTCACTCATGTTGCTGAAAATCTTTATCAACTACTAAGAAAAGGCCAAAGGTTTATGTGGGAAAAAGAGCATACTCAAGCTGTTCGAAAATTGAAGAAATTGATGATTTTAGCCCCCACCTTGAAGAGGGCTGATTACTCTAATGGGCAGTCTATCATACTCACAGTAGACACAAGTCCTATTGGGATAAGATGGGCTGTTGGTCAAGATGATCTTGAGGGGAACAAGTATGCAATCCGCTTTGGAGCGAAGGTTCTTAATGAACGTCAAAGAAGGTATGCTCAAATTAAAAGAGAACTTTGGGGAGTTGTAACTACATTGAAGTGTGATCGGGAGTACTTCATGGGTGCACATGTAGTAGTTGAAACAGATTGTCTTCCACTCTTGGGCATGATTGCCAACTGTTCCACTCTCGACATAGCTATGCTTAGATGGATAGCCTATATTAAATCCTTAAATCTTGATTTGAAACATATTGCAGGAAGAGATAATCTAGTTGCTGACATGCTTTCGTGTGCCAGATATAAAGATGAAGAAGAGATGATGGATGAGGAAGTAACAGAGTCGATATTTGCTAAAAATGATGCTGTAATTGCAGGTTCAAATCAAAAAACAGTAAGAACAGCTATTCTTAATGAAGGTACAGCTGTCATAAATGCAAGTACATCATTAATTACAGCAAGTACAGCAGGTACTACTGATATAATAGAATTTACAACATCAAAGAATGAAGAAACAACCATGGAAAGATGATGGGCAACTGAAAGAAAGCATGCTCCATGCTTTGTTTTAGTTTGTTCTCATTTTATGGAAGAATATTATGCAGATGATTGGCTGAAAATTGGCCAATACTTGAGCACTATGGCGAAGAAGGAAGATTGGACTGATGAAGAGTTCAAGAGAATCAGGAGAAAGGCTTATGGCTTCTTTCTCAAAGACGGTTACCTTTGGAGGCATGCGAAGAAGAAAGGAGGAGCGCTTGTTCATGTCCTAGGAGACAAGAAGACTCAAAGACAAGTCATGCAAGAATTTCATGAAAGCCTATTGGCTGGTCATAGAGGCATATGGGGCACTTTTGCCAAAATAAAAGAGAAATTTTGGTGGCAAAACATGTATAAAGACATTGAGCATTTTGTTGAGTCTTGTCATGTTTGTCAAATGTACTCTATGGCTAAGCATAGAGATGGGCTTCAGCCTACCTTTCCTTTATCCATTCATTACAGATGGGTTATTGATTTAGTAACCATGTCATTGCACTACGGGTAGTTCTATCAGCCCATAAGAGCTATCCAAGAGAATGATTGGGTACTTGTCTATGACAGTAGCTTAGAAAATCAGTATAGTGCTCATAGGAAGCTAGCCAAGCGATGGTTTGGACCATATGTGGTGAAGGTAGTACATGATAATGCTAGTTACACTTTGGTTGAAATGGATGGGACCAAGATCAAGATACCAATAGCTAGCAAACATATCAAGCTCTTCAAATGAAGAGAGTCTTCTACTTATGAGCTTGATGACTTGGATGTGAGCCATCTACTTGAAGACAAGGAAGAAGAAGAAGACTTAGAGGATGAAGATGAAGATATGTCAGAACAAGAGCCTCCTTAAGCTGCAAATTCATGAAGTGGCACATGCCAGAGGATATGCACGTTACGAGGGGGTAAATGTCAAAGGGTTTTCTGTTCATGGCATAAAACATGGAGTTCTTATGTTTACAGAAGAACTTCATTAGGATCCACATAAGAAACTTTCATACATAATTCAATCATTATTCCCTTACATTTTTCTTAGATGTCATTTAATCTCATAAGTTCCTTTGTAACTTGACATGCAATTTTCAGTTTGTATCAAGAAAAATGGCAATGATAGTGTATATGAGGACCTTCAACTTGATTGATAGTTTACAGGTTATGTCACATTTGTTTATGAAGTTCATTAGCTTGGAAGATCCAACTTTTGACAAGAGCACTCCAAAGTTGACTGGGTCCACAAGAGACATGGAGTAATAGTTGCAACGGACTTATATGACTTGTATACGATTTATGTGAACTCTTTTTTGTGTGGAAGAAGGAGAGGAGTGCATCGCGCATTTTGCAGTGCATTTTTTGGGCCTGCACACCTGTGGAAGATGGAGGGAGAGTTGAAGACTATGTTGAATTCTCCAAAGCATGCAAACAGAAAGCAAACTAAAGATCAAGAGAAGATACAAACAAAGAAGGTAAGAGTCCTTTTGCCCCATCCATTTGGTAACACAAAAATGAGTGGTATGATGGTCCATGAAAGGGAAAAACAGAGATAAAGTATTCAGCCTGCTCTTATGAGTGTTTTTTTCCATTCTCTTACCATATTCGTGTACCATTGAAGCCCTTCTTGTGCCCAAGTACTTGAGTGACTTTGGGGCAAGTCAAGAGGTGATTTTTGCCAATGTATGGGCTGAATAGGATCTCCCAAAACTGTCATAAATAGGGAAGCCATTAAAACTCATTCATTTGAAGGGGTTTCTTAAAATCTAATCTCTTCCTTGTGTAGACAATGCTCCTGAAACAATAGGGCATTGGTTGAGATTGTAATGAGAGACTTTCCCATGAGTTTGTATACATTTTTGAGTCAAGTTTGAGGGCTGGAAATTATTGTTTTAATGCAGGGCTGAAGTACATTTGTGGTTCTATTGATGCATTTTTATCATCCTTTGGACTCTATGTCAGTTGTAATGAGTTCTATCTCTCTATACCTTGTATCTTGAAGTTTCAATACATGTATCTTCATGAAATGGAGGACATTAGAGATTGAATTTTTTATAGGACAACCCTCAAGAAGAGAGAGGTGGGAGGAGAGAGAAATACTAGAATTGCATCTTTCTCATCAGGCAGCCATTGCACTGTCTGAAGGCGGTGTCGGAGAGTGAAAATTTTCAAATGTTCATTGCCAATCTCTTATCCATAGCTTCTTTAGAGGCCCTATATCCCTCTCTCTTAAAAACTTCCGTGCAAGGGGTCGGCAACAGCACATCACGCCATTTGAAAACAGTGCCCCCCTGAAATTTTGATTTTTTTCAGAGGCCTTTGGGTCCCCCCCCAAAATCATGCTCAATCTTTAAAATTTCTTGGCCCTTTTGGCCTCTAGAACGTCTGTCTTTCCATCTAGCTCATCCATGAATTGAGTTGCGAAAAATTGTGTCTGACCGGCTCGACATCCTAAATAGCCAAGAAGTTGTCTCTTTTCAATCCAGTAGTTGAAAATTTTACTAAAAATTTTGCAACCACCGCAACGGCTGAAGGTTTACATTTCTATCTTCCTTGATCTCTAAAATTGTCAGATCTTCAAGTTCCCCTTCCGTTGTCTTTAAACTCCTGTCTCAAATTTCACTAATCCTCTTCTTTTCCACATTTTATGAGACTTTTAAAAATGCTCTGATTGGCAACCATAGGATAGGGTGACTCAGTCCGTCGAATCCCACAAACTGATCTGCACAAACAATAACCAAAGAAAGCATCAACCTACCACAAAAAATATACTCAACAAAGTATAAGAATAGCTCTCACCCTACCCCCTGATAGAATCAAGGCATGAAAATCCACAAGGGATAGGCCCATCATAATTTGACAGAAATCCAAAGCAAGTCGCTAACACGGCCATAATACGGACTGGCTAAAAAGCCTATCAAAGAGGTCATCCTAGTGGTGGTTTGAACTACCTACCAAACTTATGACAACGGGACCAGGACCTCCTACTAGGTGAGGACTTCTATAGCCTGGTCATCATATTTTCCTTGTAACACATTTCTCTTCCAAGGTTTCCATACTCAAGCATGTAAAAAGGAGGGAGCTGAGTGAAGAGTGACCCAAGGAGAATACGGCACCGACCTCAGGTCCTGGCTCGGCACCCAAGAACCTACCAAGCTCTCGTGAGGCGACACTTAATCCTTTTTTAACACTTACTTTTATTTTCGCTCCAACCATCCTTTGTTTCTTTTTTGGCTAGCTGCTACCCCTAGGAAGACAAGGCATCTGACTCATCCCCAGGAACCTACCAGGCCTCCACAAAGCGATAATCAACTGCTTGTATGAATTTTCTTCCTTTTTCTTTTCATTTTCTTATAGAGGAGTTAGAACCCCTTTTTACATACCTCTATAATTTTTATCTTGAGATATATTGAGCACTTGCTTTCTTTGTTATTCTAGCAAGCTTCTCTAACTGTCCCACACTAGCACAAACTCCTAGGACAGCTGCCTAGCAAGTAAGAAGGATAGGGTCACAAGGACTACCCTCTATAATAGGTCTTTAATGCCTGACAATGTCCTAACAGGAGGTAGACAACTACTAAAATCTCCCCCAGATATACCTAACTATTAGCTTAAGGAAAAAACTCGAAAAGGCAGCGATACCACCTCAAATGGCCACAAGAAGCTCCTGCACAGCAAAGGCTCCCTCCATGTACTTCATCCAACGTGTGTGATGCAATCATTAAAACACAAAACTCTTAAGTGTACCTACACCAAACAAACATATGGCCCTCTCAGCCTAAAGAGATATAACAGTTCACAACCAACAAAACTGGCCCTCTTGGCCTTATGAAATAAAACTTTGTATTACCATTCAGCACAACATATTATTGAAACAATCTCTTGGTCCTAACGTTGGTAGGTGAATTGGATAGTTGGCCTCTAACAACCCCCAAGATAACACCACAGGATAAAGACCAAGTATCTCACCTCAACAAATCCCACGAGATAGCACCACTGAACACATGATCAAATATATCTGATCACTCACTCCTCACTGAGAATTCAACTCAACATTTAAGCATCTTAAACCTTCAAGCTCAGATTTTACCATTTTTAGAGATAATCTAATGTTGAAACAACCATGACTAAGACTCTAACAACATGAGCTTTCAGATTCACACAACTCCTATTTTTTAGGGATGGCAACCCCATGCAACAAACTGCCCCACAAAACGTGGTCTCCATCAATCAGTGCAAAACCAATTGTAGATCCTCTCTGTTCTTCTTTTCTCAAAGCACACATAAATACAATCCAAATACACAGGTTATCAAAGCTTTATATGGCAAATTTTCATGCCCATGCAACGGCTACAAGCATTTCAATGTTGTAGACATTCCATTACAACATCAAAACAGAGATTACACTGACATAGCAATTGGAAAATCATGATGACTTTCATGGGAAACCAAGTTGGTGACGTAGATGCTGCTGAATTCACTTATTTTCTAAATAGAGCACAGAAATTGCCTCATAGAGCACTACACAGAACAATTCATAACTTTCTAACCAGATCTCGGATTGCTAAGCTTCAAAAAGAAACATTGTAGCTCTCTTTCCAATCTATAACTATTCAAAACAATTTAGAGCCAAATTCCTTGATCTGCTATCCTGAAACAGCTCTACACAACCTGTAGTCCTAAATTTTCTGCATGCTCTATACAACAAAACATAACTTCTTTGTTTCAAAAGCACAAACGAGAAGACACTTTCTTTGATTTCAGATTGTCATTTCAACATATCAGTAGATACATCTTAGTATATCTTGCATTGATGAAGAGTTGCGGGAGCTTCGAACTTTATGAACTCTGATTCATCATTTTCTTGACTGCAAATCCTTCCAATTTCCACTAACTTGAGTCTGTGCATTCAACATCTGCCCATAATACATACTCTCTGCCACATACCCAGTTTTAGATGTAGAGATCCTTTACTTTCATTCTTCTCTACTGATAGGAAATGTCATGCAATAATTGACATACATCACTTTCAACATGATGAAGAACAGTCCTCTGATGTCTTTCAGTGATATCCATACATCAGAACTGATCTCCATACTCTCTGCCCCACGCAGCAATAGAAGAAAACAAGACAAAAAGAATACTCTTATTACCATCATCTGAAAGCTGAGAACTCGCATCAGCTCATTGACTTCAGCAGCACTGCCATCATGCTCCACGGCGTCAATAACTTCAGCCTCACGATCTCTTTCATCTAAAAACTTGTTCTTCTTTTTCTAAGCTTCAGATTTCTCCCTTCTCTTCAAGAGGCTGCAAGATTCATCTCTCTCTCTCTCTCTCTCTCTCTCTCTCTCTCTCTCTCTCTCTTGTTGATTATCGAGAGAGGGGATGTACAATAGGCACAATCCCTCCTTCCTCGTTGAGCTCAATAGGAATGCTAGTTAGAAATCGTTGACAATGGTGGAAATAGACCTTAATTTCCCATTTAAAGGATCTGTCTTGCCACTTAGTAACCTGATACGCTTTGCTCCACTAGATCACTCAACCTTGGTGGTAACATTACTCAAGATATGGATGCTCCAGATAGGGAATGATGCGTCCCATCCGCTCGTCTTGGTACCTACTACATGTTAAAGCTGAATCCTGAAGGATCTGCATAGGCACCAAGCCTAATGTCAACCCTTACACATAGTAAGGCTTCAACTTATTAAAGTTAACTTTAGTCTTAAACTCTACCCCCTTCAAATCTGCTAGAAGGGTCATAGAGCCATTCTTTCCTAAATGTACAAACATGTATGGTCCATCCCATTTTGGTTCTAATTTTCCTAGAAAGAGCTCCCAACAAGCATCATAATACAACACTAACTTAACTTTTGCAAATTTGTACTTATTAGCCCAAAGATCATGCAAGGCTTTCATTCTCCTCTTCCCTACTTCTTGATGTAGTAAAGCCTCTAACTGAATCTCATCAAGATGTGCCAGGGAAGTATACCATTCATGTAACGCTTCTTCCTCTCCCAATGAATGATTGAGAGCACAATTCATAGTGGGAAGCTCTATTTCTAGTGGCAAAACACACTCCTCCCCATACACTAGATTGAACAAGGTGTGGCATGTGGCTTTCTTGAATGTCATGTTGTAAGCCCACACTGCTACATATAATTTCTTATCCCAGCCATGCTTGCTTTCTGATACTATCTTGGATAAGATTCCATCCAGTTGTTTATTCGTACTCTCAACCTGACCATTTGCTTTAGGGTTATATGGGGTAGTCTTGTTGTGCTTAATCTTCAAAGCTTCTGTCAATGCCACTATAACCTTGTTCAATAAGTGTGTCCCACGATTAGACACAATCTCCTTCGGTGGATTGAAACAACACACAATTTTCTCCATAATGAAACTAGCCATCTCCTTAGCATTATTCTTCACCGTTGCTCAAGCTTTAGACCACTTTGTAAAGTAGTCCGTTGCTACAATAATATACCACTTTTGCGTAGTTGATGAAGGGTATATTGGTCCCACAAAATCAATATCCCATTTTTCAAAGGATGACGTAACCATAATGGGGTCTAGAGGTCGCCGACAATTTTCCCTCGCATTGTGCCTTTAACAAACATCACAACACTTAGCATAGCTAAAAGCATATTGGAAAATCGATGGCCACCAATATCTAGCACAGAGGGCTTTTTGGGCGGTAAGCCAGCCAAAAACCAACAACACGTCCCCCACACATTGCATCATGGCACTCCTCAAGAATAAATGGTACCTCTTTCCGATACTGCACAATGACGATAGATATCATCTACTCCTCTCCAGTATAAGACACCCACTATAATCGAAAAGCATAATGCTTGTTGCTTGATCTTCCTCTTTTCAGACTTCGATAAAGGAGTCCCAAATCCTCTTATAGATAAATAATGTGTTATCATCGCATACAAGGAAGGGGTGGAAGCTCTATCGATTCTAAATAGACCTTCAATATCACTTTCCTCAGCCAGAATTTCCTTTGGCTCCCTAAAATCCACAAGACATTCTACAATACCTTGGAGCTTCAGTGGCTTGCTCCTAAACTCATAATCGAACTCCTGCAAAGTGATTAATCACTTCGCTAAATGGTTAGGCAGCTGCAACTTATTCAGCAACAATCTGAGTCCTTTTGCCTTCGTAAAGAATACTACCTTCTCATAGAGGATATAGTGCCTAAATTTCTTTGTTGCAAAGGCCATTCCAAGGAAAAATTTCTCCATGTACATATAATTAACTTCAGATATCCCCAATTTTCTACTTGCAAAGGCAATTGGATGATACCATTTCTCCTCCCAAATTTGAGCTAAACAGCAGCACAGCTGATACTATGCATTGTGGCTACTAAAAATATATAGAAAACTTCACCTCTTCTGGGTGCTTTTAAGATTGGCGCTTTTGCTAATTCTTGGTTCACATCCTCAAAGGATACTTGATAGGCTTTGTTCCACTCAAATAGACAGTTAAAAGATATGTGGTTCATCAATGGAAACGCTCTTTCTGCCAGTGCATTGATAAATCATCGATAATATCCCATTGAGAGAAAGTTGTGCACCTTTTTGAAGTACGCGGCGAGCTCATAGAGACTATAGTCTTTATCTTTTTAGGGTCACAATGCCAGCTGAACTAACCACATGGCCGAGTAACAACCCATAGGGCACTCCAAATATGCACTTCCTAGGAGGGTTAAGAGCAATGCAGAACTGTCTACAACACTCAAAACATTTCCTAAGAATAATTAATTGTCGTTCCCTTGTGGTGGTTGTCCCCAGATCATCAATAAAGACTTTTAACCCTTTTGGGGAGATATCACCAAAGGTCTTATCAGTTGTTCGTTGCCAAGTTCCATGCGCATTACATAGACCAAAGGCCATCACATGATACGTAAAGGTACCAAAGTCAGTTATAAATGTTGTTTTCAACTTGTCTTCCTTTACAATAGTCATCTCCTTATACCCATCAAAGTAATCCATAAACAAATATATTTCCCTGGCCGCTAATTGATTCAAAATCTGATCAATGAATGGCAACGGGTAGTAATCCTTAATCCTCTGCTTATTAAGCTCTCTGAAATCTACACAAAGTCGAATCTGATTGTTCTTCTTCTTCCTAATAACAACTGGTGAACACCATTCTGTGTGTTGAATCGAAAATATCAAGCTAGCCTTTTATAGTTTTGTCAATTCTTCGAATAGCCCATCCCTTAATTCAAAAGGCATAAGCCTTACTTTCTGTCACATAGGGCGGCTACCTTGCTTCAAAGGAATCGTATGAACAACCAACCTAGGAGGAATGCCTCTCAGCTCATCATAACTCCAAGCACAGATATCGTGGAATTCTTGAATCAAGGACACATAGTCCTTTTTTTCTTTCAAATTGAGCATGGACCCTAATTTAATTGGTTGTGAATCATTCATCGTACCAAGGTTAAGCTCAATTACATCCGCATCCCTTATCCTCTCCTAAGTCTCTATTGACTCATTCAAAGTCACTTGGTAGATATCTTCTATAGTGGAACCCCTCATTGGATTCATCGCTTGATGATGTCTCACTAGCAGATGGAGCATCTAGCATATCAAACTCTATAGAAGATAAAGGAACTCTCTCACTATGAGGAGATTCAGGATAGACATCTACTACTACACGTCTAGTACCTCAACCAAAGATCAATCACCCACAATGGGTATATCAACCTGACAGTCTGCTTGTAAGATCCATGGCATGCCTAGCAATACTTGATAGCAAGGTCACCCTGCAAACCTAATGACCCTAAAGTCCAAAATGCATTCTACATTGATAACAGTCACATGGACTTTAGTGATGCAACCTTTGGGTTGTCTTAAACTGTCATCAGCCATTTGGAGGATTGTGGAGGCATCTTTATTTATTTCTAATCCCAATCTCTCCATCAATTCCAAACTCATAATGTTGACAGAGAATCCTGTGTCCACAATAGCATGGTCCACTAATATTCCATCAACATATGTTGCTACCCTTGAACAATGCTTTTCAGCATGCTCAAGCCAATCATCTCCTACTCACGCTATTCCCAAGGGCTCAATGATATACCCTATGCATAGGATCTTCTTAAATTCCTTGTGCACTCCTAGAGACAACTTAATCAATTGTAGAAGATTTGCATCTAGCTTAACTTTGCAAAGAGAACTCGCTAAATCAAATTCAAGATAGCTAGCAAGAGCTCATTTTTCTCACCAGATCATTCTCTCATTTGTTCTTTGAACCAGCTTTGATGTTTCTTTCTTAGCTTTTGTCTTCTTCTTTGGCACCTCCTTATCCTTCTTGGGGTCGGCTTTACCATCTACGTCCTTGAGAGGTCTGCCTTCCATATAGGGATTAAGAACTTGTATCCCCTTATTATCTTGCTTTGGGTTTCCCGCGACATGTTTTTCCTTCACTTTGTCAACCTCTTTATCCTTTTCTCCTCTCATAATAACCCGTAGATTAGAAGCTTCAGTGCCATTGACACAAAAAGCTTCTATAGGCTAACTCCACTACCACTAGGTAGCTCCTCTACCATAGCTTTCTGTCTTTGTAATATTTGGCTCGGTCCTTCATCTTGCTAGAGATTATTCCCTTGCACTTGATGATTAACTCGACCTGGTTGTTTACTTCCTTGCTGCTGGAGAGAGCTAATCTTAATCCAACATGTACTAGCTAATAGGCACAACCAGCCCAATCAGCATCAATAAACCCTGTTAAGTCAAGGGATTTTCCATATGCATAAAATATCCCATAATCTATAGTACCCTTTACATATCTCATGATCCTCCTGACTGCATCTAAATGTGGTTTGCGAGGATTCTGCATAAACTGACTAATCAGTCCCACTGCATAACATAAGTCAGGACGGGTAATAGTCAAGTATATCAAGCTACTCACCATCTGTCGATACATGGTCACATTCTCTATGTCATTCCCAATATCAATCTACAGCTTGACATTCTGATCAAGAGGTGTCTCCATAGGCTTGCATTGAGCCATACCATACTTCTATAACATGTCATGAGCATATTGCTTTTGTAGGAGCCATTTACCTTGAGGCGTAGAGGCTACCTCAATTCCAAGAAAATACTTCAGCTCACCAAGTTCTTTGACTCTGAATTCAGCCTGTAAACATTATTTAATTTTAGCAATGCCCTCTTCATTATCTCCAATGATGATAATATCATCTACATAAACCACTAGAAACACACATCCATGATGTGTCTTCTTTGTGAACAGACTGTGATCTGCATCATCCAATCTAAATCCATGTTTCTATAAACAACTGTTGATTTGAGTATTCCATGCTCTAAGAGCTTGTTTCAGCCCATATAAAGCACTTTTCATCTTACATACACATGTAGGAAAGTTCGGGTGAACATAGCCTTCAAGTGGCTCCACTAGCCATATATGCATAATGGCAGGCTCAGTAATTAGTGTATGTAAACCCATCAATTGGTTTTTTGACTCTCTCAGATCTCCGTAACTATGTCTCACTTTGAGCTTGCCTCTCATGAGGCAGTACATAATGACTTTGCCTTGCTCTAGGTGTCATAATAGATGGAATGCCCAACTCACTATCCAAACTATCACTCTTGGATGACTCATAACCTACTGTAAGTGGACCTATCACATCCTCAAGCTTCTTTTCTTTTCCCTTATCCAATCTCCCCCTCACTGACATATCCGGGTTAGTGGATGTAGCAGTAGGACTCCACAAGTGTCCTGACCAAGGACTTACTGTAGGGGACCCATCACCTGTAGGACCACTCATAGATATAGTCATTGTAGGTGTATTTTTAGCATTACTAGTGCTAGTTGATCCATCAGTAGCCACTGCATTAGGATTACTATACCATGATGTCAACTCATCAAAAACAATATCTCTATAAATCAATATCTCATATGTAGATGACACATAACACTTGTAAGCTTTCTGATCTTGTGCATAACTAAGGAACACACTTTTGATAGCTTTAGGATTCAATTTCTTTCTCTTTTCATCAAGAGCATGCATATATGCAATGTTGCCAAATACCATCAAGTGTGAAATGTTAGGCTTATGACCATACAACCTCTCATATGGAGTTACATCATGAATCCCTGCTAAAGGGTGTTAAGAAGTAGCGATTGTGGTCATGCAATGCTACATTGGATGGATGACAAGGTAAAATTAAACACCTCACTTAAAAGGGGGTATTGGCATTGTAATCTTCGGTGTTTGCGGGTGTGTATATGTGAAAGCACTCTTATGTGTTTAAGATTGTGTGGTGCATGAATATGGATGAGAGATGTGGAGTAAAGTGTGCCACATAGGGCACACATGTAAAGTGTGGGTTGTATGGTGTCACATGGGGACACACATGGAAAGTGTGAGGCTACATAAATGAGGCCTTATCTCTTCTATAAAAGTATAGCCATTGTATGCAATAAAAAATAAGAAGAGAACATTTGTTGAGTGTGCATATTGTTTGCCTTCTCTTTGTAGCCATGGAGTTCCTTGTCTATTACAATCCTCCGTGATAATGTATCAATCATTTTGTACACACCATGATCAACCGCACATTGGGATTCTTGACATGGTATCACAGCCGCGCCACTGAGAGAGACTGATTTCGAAGGCTGAAGTGAAGGAGAAGAAGCAAAGATCGAGCAAGCAAGCAACGGGTAAGAAGCTCTCCCATTCTTCCACTCTCTCTCTTGGATAGTGCCTGTGGAGGCACAGGAAGCAGGGCAGAGCAAAAATCTCAGATCGCAGTGAGATTTGGTGTGCGCGAAGAGCATTGTGTATTCTGCAGATTAGCCCTTTGGGGCTGTCCCGGAGTTATTTTGGGCATCTGAGGCTGTTTCAGGCTCCGTTTTAAAGCCACAAGGTTGTGGACAACAGTTTCAGGGTACACAATGATTTCAGCTATTTTGACCAAAAGTGGGTGCGCAAGTTACAGATTGCGAATCTGTAATTCTTGAGGTGTTTGAAAGAAGCAAACATAAGGTTTATCTGCAAACAGGTTGCAGATTGCATGTATTGTTGAGCAGACAATGAAAAAGGTTGTCTGGTGTATTGTTGTGCACTACAGGTCGAGGGTTGCAGAAGATTTGCTTGCTGTTTGGTATTAGTTTTGTGATAATGGCAGAGAATAGTGGAAGCCCCATCATTGAGAAGCTTGACAAGAATAACTACCCTTCATGGAAGTTCCGTGTCACGAACTTCCTTATTGGAAAAGGCCTCTACGAGTTTGTTTCAGGTGAAGAAAATGAGCCGGAGGTGAGTGATCCTCCAACTGCAGAAGAGACAAAGGCACGGAAGGAATGGAATGCAAAAGACAAGAAGTTCATGCATTGGTTATCTGCACTAATTGACAATAATATGCTGGGACATTAGAAATGCAGAGAATTCATATGCAGCTTGCACCATACTTGAAAGTATGTTTTCCGTAAATACAAAGGCATGAAAGATTCAACTGAAGAAAGAGTTGAATACATTGAAGAAAGTGAAGATGTCTATCAATGAGTATACATTGAAGGTAAGGAGCATTGCAAATGCATTGGCAGCGATTGATGCAATGCCCGATGATGATGATTTGGTGTCATCTACCTTGGGTGGACTTAACAATGAAAAGGCTTGGAAGTCTTTTGTAACTTTTGCATATGTCAGAGAGCCATTTCCAGATTTCGATGAGTTGATCTCCCTTATGATCACTAAAGAGATCAACATGCAGAGTGAGACATCTGAAAGAAGTGGTGAACAAGTCCAAGCTTTCTACTCCAGTTCAGGAAAGGGACGTGGTAGGTTCTCTTTTTCATAAACTTCAGACAGCTACTTGGAGTTTATCAGATGGTTTGAGCTTGAGGGGGAGTGTTAGAATATCAAGCTCTTGTTACTGTTCAGTCAGTCTATCTTTATGTGTGTGATCGACATTAGCTGGATATAGTTGTACACATGTGTGACATTCAATCAGTTGGTGTAGTCAGTGACTTAACCATAGTTAATCTTGGTTTGTCATACCTATGTGTGTAAGTCTATTTCAGTTAGTATGATGGAAGAATAATGGAAGAAGAACAACAATGAGCTGAGGCCCATCTTCTACTCCACTGTGTCACTCTCCCTCTCTTCCAACAGAGTGTAAGGTTGCTGATATAGCAACCGTCTTGGCAATTAGCAGTGCATATCATCATGGCTGAGTCTTTCTTCATAGTTGGCACAAGGCTGTGATCTGGGATCGGGACATTGAGATGGCAATTGGTTCCCTCCACAGTGCACACACTGCACATGAGGTCGTACTGGTCTTCATATTGACTCTTAAAATCTAGCTAGCTCCAATTTTAGATTGGCTATATAGTCAACACTCTTTTCTTTTTTTCTTTACTAGGAGCTACTCGTTCACTAGTTGCTATAATACTCTCGGTATTTCTAAATGTGTTCCTCCCTTGCTGCATAGCCTAAGAGCTTCTCTCCATGAGCAAATCATCTACCCATATGGCCTTCTCAAAAACTCTTACAAGTAGATCCCTTTGCAAGTTCGAGTTTCTTGCTAGGGCCTTATATAGAGTTCTTTGTTGTGAATCCCATTAATGAAGACAATAGAGACCACTCTCTCATTGGGTCACTTAGCTCTACAACAGGTATCCTCTTGTAGAGACTTCTCACATATGTGACATAGTCTCATATGCCCTCTTTGTATTTTTGGCTAACATTCATCAACTTAACAATGAGGTTATTGGAGTATTGTGTCTCCAAGAATCTCTTGAGCAATAGATCCTTCAATTGAGTGAAGTTATTGTGTTCGACATTGTCTAGATTGGTAAATCAAGTCCGTCCCTTGTCTCCTAAGCAAAGACCAAATGCTTGTGCTCATTGAGCGGGGTGCATGAGGTCTTCAGCTTGACATGTTGAAATTGCTTGATGAAGCTATAGGGTCATTACCTGCTTGGTATTTATCGAGTTGCTTTGCAACTATGGGTATTTTCATATGGCCCTTGGTATTTGGGGTGTGACTCCCAGCCCGTCGGCTACAATGACGCCGCCAAGGTTGCCTCACTTTACTCAACATTGGTATTGTTTAGCAATCTTTTTGTGAGTAGCTCCCTCACTGTAAGATCAGATCTAAGGCACTCTCCCTATTCGCATCACCTTGTTTTTCTCCTACTCAAGATGGCTAGGATCCAATAAACCTCATGGAGCTCTCACTCCTGGCGCAACCTACGAGTCCTTTGCTCCTAGCTATAACTCATAATGCACTACAATGCTATCCTTCCTAGCCTCCTCTCCTCCTCAAGGTCAGCTATGATATCCACTGTTGGTCTTCCATGATGTGTTGTCCTTATTGTTTGCTAGTCATATTGTGTGACAAGTCTTGGGATGTCATTTGGGTACTCTACTACATTAATGTCTAAGTGAAGGTCATTCTCATTAGAGCTAGTACCTCCCATGATGGTTTTTTCTTGACCCACTAGTGCTTCTATGAGTCCAACTAGGCCAACTAAAGATGTATCCCTAATCTTGGCTAGTTTTTCATTCCCTCAATGATCTGATGGTTCCATCTTCTCTAGCTCTTTGTTTTTAGTGTCTTAGGTCACTCATCTGATTCCTAGGGTTATACTCCTAGTGGTGGGTTCATTTTTATCTTAATCTCCCTTAATATGTTATTTGTTAATCAAAAAATTACAAATGTGCAACATTTATATGCTAGCAGAGCAACTTGATGTGAGTGTAACCTTTGATGAAGTAAACTACATCCCATCTCTTTCATGCCATTGCTACTTTTTCGAGTGAGTTTTTCTTACACCTAACTGTTGAAAATGAGTCCTTCATGGGTTGTGACATGTGTTTTGGCATTTAGCCAAGTGGGTCAACTTAAGTGGTTCTATCCAAGGTAGTAGCCAATGGTCACTTTCTTTAGTCACTCCTGCACTACTAGGTCAAGGTTTCAAAGTGCAAAAAGTCCTATAGTTTCATGTACTAGTCTAGATTTCAATCTAGCAGATGGACGATAGTAGATAGAAGGCCCTAATAGATCTCAAAGTGGCAAAAAAAAAGAGCCAAAAAGTAGGATTTTGGATAACTTTTATGAGTCCCAAATTCAACCACCGTCCAAGGCCCAAGATTTGATTGTCCAAGGTTGAAATTTAGTCGAAGTCCAAGTGGTCACCAAAGAGCTAGATGTCTAAGTGGGTCAACTTAAGTGGCTCAAACATCTAGGCTCAATTAGCCATCTGAGGCCTGTAGTCACAGTCTGAATGGCACACAAAAACACGTTCAATGGCACAACTATCCACTTTAATGTATTGATAATCAACACCCAATGCACCTAGGGTTCTAAAGAAATACACCAATTAGCAATAAGGACTCAAAGTATAATTGGAATGTTTGAATGTGTCAATGAAAAAGATTGTAGGTGTAGTTGCTTGTGGACTAGTCACTCTCTATTTCTCTTTCAATAGCTCTCTCTCAATCTCACAGAGTGCAAATGAGCTCTCTCTTCCTCTTTTTCACCTTTTGTGTTCTCTCTTTCTCCCCTTACACCTTGTTGTCCTTCCTAGACATTAGAAATAATTTTCCTTTCTTCCCCTATTCCCTTGTTTCTTGGTTATACAAACAATTTTCTTTTCTTTCCTTTTCATTATTTCCCAAGTCTTAATATCTCAAATTCGATTCAAATACACTTCTCCTACTCTACTAATCCACAAGAGAGATCGAATGGTCCCCAACTCCCTTGCTTCCTACCTAAAACCAAGTGCCGTTTTGGAGATGAACTCTTACTTCGTCACTCGATTTGGAGTGCACAAGCACTCAAGCTTGAATTTGTTGGCCTTGGCAATGGAACCAAAAATGTCATCGATCGTGCAATAAACCACCAAAACCCATGGACCACTTATTGCTTCAAGCATTTCAAGCCGAGAGCTATTGCTACCTCTCATATAGCCATGCATGCTCTTCCACACACAACTGTAGTGAGCTTACCTTCGAATCCAATCGAATATCTCCTCCCACAAATCTGTGAATGGCTCCATGATTCAAGATGTGATGGGACCTAAAATGGGCCAGCATTGGCTATGGCACTAGCCGGACCTCATGCATACGACATACAACCCCACCACACGGCCTCGAGGGCCAGGAGCGTCTAAAACTCACTTTGCACTAAATGCTTATGATAATTTTGCGTTTGTATCCAATATGTAGTCCAACGTTCATCTTCCCGTCTCCTCAGAGGGAGATCCCATAACATATAGGTATAATGCCTTGTAATACACACATAGGGAAGCACCTCTCGGCTGATTACTGCGGTTCCACTATGACTCTCCTACACCTCAAGGATTGGCCCCAAGATGCGTCACTAACACATATAACATTCGCACAGACTCCACTCTTTCATAATTAAGCATTCCAAGAGATATTGATTCGCCTCACAAAACTTTCCCCAACGGAAGCATCCGTCTAACCCACAGCTTGGGTTTCCTGTCCTCTCAACGTTGGTCAAAGTTTATCAATCAATTGCAATGCATTCTAGGAGATACCATGTGGCATGCTTGATACAAGGTATATGACGACTGTGCACAACCATTTATGATTAAAAAAATAGCCATGTGAGGTGCGAAAAATAGCCCTTTCATGAATTTTAACTAAGCATTACGTGCTATGCTGCTTTAGGGACTAGCACCGAAACTTCAGTGCTACTAGTCGCCTATATTTAATGGAATGATCCTAAATGCTATGCACAAAGAGGAAAATCAGAATTTGTATCTTTTCAGCAATTAGATCGTTGCACAAACTTCATCCCCCCTTACCGTTTAGGTGTTGCTGCGTTGCATAGGTGTAAATGGTTATTTTGTATCATTTTTACATGTAAAAAGCAATAAACGCGGACTATAACACAAAGAACAAGGCCAAACTGAGGCTTGACCTCATGCTTTAACCTTGCCAACATTCACGCACATAAATCTTATTTTTTCATATTTTTTGAGCTCAAAAATCTCAATTTTCTCTCTTTTTTGCTATTTTTTCCTATTTATTATTCATGGAAAATAGATAATTTCTTATTTATTTGTATTGGCTTATTATTTTGACTGAAAATTAATATTTTCTTTGATTTTATCCCATTTTCACTCCTTTTTTCCAACTCATGAGGTGGTATACTGTTGGGACCTAAAATGGCCCCAACATTGGCTCTCTAGACCTCTAAGACACACAAGACACCCCACAAGACCTCGCGGCCAGGAGCGTCTAAGGCTCACACTACACTAAAATCTAATATCAATTTTGCGTTTGTAATAGGACACAGTCCAATATTTACCTTCCCTTCCTCCCTAAAGGGAGACCCCATAACATATAGGTATAATACCTCATATCACTTACATAGGAGGCAACCTGTCAGTTGAAACACCACGGCCTCACTGCAACTCTCCTACATCAAGGGGATTGGCCCCAAGATGCACTACTTAACATAAATAACAAGCGTACAAGCTCCACTCTTTGATTTATCAAACGATCCAAGAGTTGATGTTTCCCGCTGAACTTATCCCAAGGAATCACTCATCTAATCTACAACAAGGACTTTCTCACACTCAGTGTTGGTCAATGTTCGGCATACATGTGCTATGCATCCATGAGATTATACCATATGGCATGCAAAATGCAAAAGTGGATGCCTACTGTGCACAAAAATTTTATATTAAAACAAATCAGCAAAGTGGAGTGTAAAAATTAGCCCTTCAATGATTTTCAATCTATGCGTTATTGTTACGTTGCTAGAGACTAGCATAGAACTTAATCGTGCTACTAGCCTCTTAAAACTTAAATTTTTATCATCCCACATGATGTGCACGACCCAAAAGATCAGACTTTACCTCATTTTTAGCAATTAAACACTTCCACAACCCTTTTTTCCCGTACCACTGATGTGTTGCATTGTTGCATAGATGTAGGGTTTTATTTTTTGTCATTTTCAATGCATAAAGCAATAAAAAATCACTAAAACATACACACAAGGGTGAGCTAAGGCTATACCTCATGCCTCAACCTTGCCAAACATGCACGGACATTAATCATATCTTTTCTTATTTATTTATCACAAAAACCTAAAATTTTCCATTTTTTCCTAATTTTTCATATTTATTTATCAAACAAATAGAGCATTTACTGGTTTTTTCTAGTTTTTTTTATTATGACAACTGAGAATCACTCATTTTTCACATTTCATTCTCATGAATCATTTTTATCAAACCCGAAATGACAAAAAACCTCATTTTCTTTGTAAAATGCGTATTTTTTGGGTTTTAGAAAATTATTTTCAACATTATGGCATTATGTATTTTGATTTTTTTGACATAGAATCATCAAACATACAACAAAAAACATTCCTACCAATTTTCTTCCAATATGAATATCATTTGGCCAAGCAAACCTAAAAAAGAAGCATATTTCCTTTATAAAATGTAATTATTGGGTTTTTAATGGTTGTGGGTTTCCAAAACCATATTCAGGATAGCAGAACAATCCACCATTAATGCTTAGCCCATCTCCAATAATCCATCTCCAGCCCCAAGTCGACTCAAAAGTGATCCAATACCACACCTGACAAGCATTCACCACCTGGGCTTCATCTCCCTTCACACACAGGAACAACCCCTTGCAGGAGAGAGAGGGAGGAGAGAGAAATACTAAAAAAATAAATTTCTCATTTCTCAATCATATGATGTGTGCTTATAGCCAAAACGGAGAGCACTTTGTGTGGATCAGTAATCCATTTTCATCTCTCTCACCCAACCAACAACAGAGAGGCACCAATCATTGGAGCATCATGAAAAAATGTGCCCCCTTCTGTCTCAATAATTTAATGAATCTTTTTCCTTTTTCATCCTTCTTTAAGGTTTAAAGATTAAAATAATCAGTTCAGCCTTGTTCACACTGTCTGGCAAATTTTTCAAATTTGAAGGCCCAAACGAACTCCAATTTGCAATCCGACTGGATAGGTGGCTTCATGGTGTCGAACTCCATAAAGGTGGCCTCTCCCACGCACTTTACAGCTTTTTGATTCGATAGCTGCTTTATAACGCTGGACCTTGTGAGGATTAAATGGGAGGTCAAATGACCTCCGATTGACAAACCGAGACTTGCATTGGTTCCTAATGTCGAATTGCATCTAGGAAAACTCTAGCCTGACTATCGGGCACTTTTGGGCTCCAAAACGGGCTCCAATGCTTCAAGAACGGGTCCAAATCGGGTCCTAAAATCTAGCTCTCATTGGCGACCATGGGATAGGGCGGGTTAGTCCATTGAATCCCACGAACAAATCTGCACATCAACACAACCACAAAGAGCATCAAGCTGATACAAAAAATACTCAACAAAACACATCGTAGCTCTCACCCTACCCCCTGTCAAAACTAAGGCATGAAATCCATGAGGAGTAGGCCTAGCATAATGTGACAGAAAGCCCAAAGCTAGTCACTAACCGATTGCTCTAACATAGCCAAGCTAAAAAGAACTATCAAAGAAGTCATCCTAAGTGGTGGTCTGAACTACCTACCTATCTGAGGACAACTCAACTAGGAGCTCCTACTACGTGAGGACTCCTATAGCCTAATCAATAGATATTTTCCTTTAGCAAATTGTCCTTTTGGACTTTTATTTTTTCCATACTCAAGCATGTAAAAAGGAGGGAGCTGAGTGTAGTGACCCAAGGAGAACAGGGCATCGACCTTAGGTCCTATCTTGATACCCAAGAATCTACCAAGCCCTCGCAAGGTGACACTTAATCCTTTTCAAACACTCACTTTTATATTTGCTCCAAGCTTCTCGTATTCTTGTTTTTCCCAGCGAGATACCACCCCTAGGAAGACAAGGCATCAGCCAGACTCGGGTCCCCATGAACCTACCAGGCCTTCACAAGGCGATGAACAAGTGCTCAAGGATTTTTCTTTATTTCCTTTTCTATTTTTATAGGGGTTAGAACCCCTTTTTACACACCTCCGTATATTTATTTTTAGATAGATTCAGAACTTGCTCTTCTCTTGATATTTAAGTGCAGGCTTCTCTAACTGCCTCACAACTAACAAAAACTCCTAGAATGGCCGCCTAGCAGGTCAACAAAATAGGGTCACTACAAGTGCCTTCTAGAATAGGTCTTTTAGTGCCTAACAATGCCTTTGCAGGAGGCAACAACTACTCAGGTCATCGCCCACAAAGATACTAGCCTATACCTAGGACTTCATGCCTTGATTGCCGGTCCCCAATAAACAAAATGAGAGAAACCCTTACATACACCTATATCATTATCTCCTCAAGGAAAAAGACTCGGAAAGGGGACGAAACCACCTGGAATGGCCACAAGAAGCTCCTCTCTACAGCAAAGGCTCCCTCCAGTGACTTCATCAACTTGTATGATGCAATCACTAAAATAGAAAACCATTAAATGTACCTACACCAAACAGACATATAGCCCTCTTGGCCTAAAGAAATAGCACATTTTACTACAAACTAATTGGCCCTCTTGGCCTAATGAAAATAGCTCATTTGGTTGCATCTAATGGATGGTCTTTTTAGCATATACATTGCATCTTATTTGGCTAGCCAAGACCAAAGATATCATGAGATGTGAGGGCTAGCCACATACTACTTATGTAAGTCAGCCGATCTTAGGATTTTGTAGATCCACTAGCCCAAGCCTTTCTACTGATATCTCAATAATAATGGCCATCTCTTCTTGGGTACTATGAGCTAAATGAAAGATATCATTGGGCTTATATATCTCATCTCCTTGGTTGTCATTCAAACGGATCGATCGTCCCAAATTTTTAGAAACTCCTCCTACAAGGAGAATCAAGGATTTATGATCATTCAACCCTTCCCTATTTGGATCATTACATGTATCAATGGTACAACCCAAAGTAGGTAGAGCTTTACACCTAGACCCATCACATAGATGTAGCTTAGGGTGGATTCCTATTGTCAGATGTAGCATTATGGTTTTTAGTCACAACCTCTTGGGAATCCATCAAAGCAAGTCCACATGGAATTCTTGGCCCTTCATCTGACACACCAATCATACATTTAGAAAATTTGGGTCTCCAAACCCATCTCATATTCCTTTTCATATTCTTAGATTGCCTCATTTTTCCACATTGGTCTAATGGACTAAAAGTGGACTTATTGCTATAGCCAAATAGCCTCACATCCTTAAGAATACTATCAAGCATAGAGGAACCTTTGGCATCATGCATCTTCCTCATACGAGATGTCTTTACTTGCCTTTGTCCACTCTACAACAATTGCTTAGCCATAGGAATCATGCTTTTACAAAAAGGAATAGCATCTACTCGAAAGCATGATTCATCCATAAATTGGAAAGGTCTTTCAAGAGTCTTATAAGGAGCACAACTAGGGTCACACATAGCACACTTATCCATACTCATAGGCTCGATGGTCCTATCAATGCCGCCATTGCAACTACCTCTCGTGGAACTGTTGCAAGCCTTGATGGGACTTGCTGGGCATGGAATATTTTTATCCCCAAGAGGCTTCTTATCACTGCTCATAGGATTGTCATTTTTTGCTTCGAGATTTTGGCTACCAAGATCCCCACTAAGATTGTCTTGGTATTAGCAAATGAATTTTCTCATTGTAGAAAAGGCTTGATATTGGATGCACTTGCAACAAGCAGGGGAAACTTCAAAAGTTTTCCCAACATCTTTGAATATATTGCTCATAGTCAATTGCATGCCTCTTGGCCTCATTTAATGACTTAGGATCTCACATCCTCACTTGGATTTGTGTGTTAATATTTAAGCCACTCATAAAGAGCTCACATAGCACATCCTTAGGCAACATAATAGCTCTTCTTGGCCAAAGTCTCGGGATATCATCAAAGGCTCGTCTTAGGGCCCCTAACCTCTTCCATTTCCACCTTTATTGGTGTAGGAAGTTTAATACCATCGTTAACATCCCTTTTTGCCAACTTATAAAGTGGTCTAGGGAGGCCTATAGCTCTTAGCATGTCATTCTGATCCTTTCTTAGAGGATCTTCCATATCTTGCCCCTTCCTAGGAAGTTCCATCATGGATTTATCTAGGAGCTTCTACCCCTCATCAAAATCAAACTTATCCTTAGCACTTACCGTGCCTTTTAAGCAACGGTTTTCCCTTTACAACTAGGGCTACTAACATCCTTGTGATACCTAAAATTTTGGCATGATACCCCACCACATGGGATGTTTCAGCCACAATTGCACTCCACTGTATTTCGAGTTTTGCCCATGGTACTACGGCTTTAGCTTAACCACTTGTTGATGCCATGACCGCCATAGCTTCCAACATACTTGTTCCATTTTCTCTAGGTTGATGGATGGTTATACATGATTTCTCTTGAGTAGAGACCACACCAAGGCGAACCTCAGCCCATGCCATTGCATTAGAGGATGGGGTAACCACTAACCAGTTACTCTTCTCATCACCTAAATTATCTTCTATAGCAGACTCATGCTCTACATAACTAACTAAGTCCACCACTAAGTTTTGTATATGGAAAGCCAAGGTTTTACATCTTTGAACAAACCCCATTTTATGGTTAGCTTAGCACACTCCTAATGGAAATTATAAACTTAGGTCCCTTTACAACATAGATTCAGAAACTGCCACTTATAGGCGGCTCCCAGCAAACGCACCACCTGTCTGGGCCCGACATTGGCTCTCTAGCACTAGCCGGACCTCTAAGACACACAAGACACCCCACATGGCCCCGCGGCCAGGAGCGTCTAAGGCCCACACTACACTAAACTCTAATATCGATTTTTCATTGGTAATAGGATACAATCCAATGTTTACCTTCCCTTCCTCCCTAGAGGGAGATCCCATAACATATAGGTATACTACCTCATAATAGGATACAGTCCAATGTTTACCTTCCCTTCCTCCCTAGAGGGAGATCCCATAACATATAGGTATAATACCTCGTATCACCTACACAGGAGGCAACCTCTCGGTTGAAACACCGCAGCCTCATTGCAACTCTCCTACATCAAGGGGATTGGCCCCAAGATGCGTTACTCTCAACATAAAGAACAAGTGTATAAGATCCACTCTTTGATTTATCGAACAATCCAGGAGTTGATGTTTCCTTGCTGAACTTACCCCAAGAAACCACTCATCTAATTTATAGCAAGGACTTCCTCACACTCTCACCGTTGGTCAATGTTTAGCATACAAGTGCTATACATCCAAGAGATTACTCGTGCTACTAGCCTCTTACAACTTAAATTTTTATCGTCCTATATGATGTCCACAACCCAAAAGATCAGACTTTACCTCATTTTCAACAATTAAATGCTTCCACAACCCTTTTTTCCCCCTACCACTTATGTGTTGCATTGTTGCATAGGTGTAGGGTTTTATTTTTTGTCATTTTCAATGTATAAAGCAATAAAAACGGACTAAAGCATACACACAAGGGTAAGTTCATACTATACCTCATCCCTCAACCTTGCTAAACATGCACATACATTAATCATATTTTTTCTTATTTATTTGTCATTAAAAAACCTAATTTTCTCCATTTTTCTCTATTTTTTCATATTTATTTATCAAGAAAATAGAGCATTTGCTGGTTTTTTTTGTTTTTTTGATAATGACAACTGAGATCACTCATTTTTCACATTTCATCCCTCATGCACCATTTTTATCAAACCCAAAATGACAAAAAATCCCATTTTCATTATAAAATGCATGTTTTTCGAATTTTAGAAAATTATTTTCAGCATTATGGCATTATGTATTCTAATTTTTTTGACATAGAATCATCAAACATACAACAAACAACATTCCTACCAATTTTCTTCCAATATGAACATCATTTGGCCAACCAAACCTAAAAAAGAAGCATATTTCCTTTATAAAATAGAATTTTCGGGTTTTCTATGGTTGCGGGTTTCTAAAACTGGATTCAGGAAAGTGGAACAGTACATCATTAATGCTTAGCCTGTCTCCAATAATCCATCTTGAGCCTCAAGTCGACTTGGAAGTGATTTGGTACCACGTTGAACAAGCATTCACCACCTAGGCTTCATCTCCCTTCACATGCAGGAACTACCCCTTGCAGGAGAGAGAGGGAGGAGAGAGAAAGACTAAAAAATAGATTTCTCATTTCTCAATCATATGGCGTGTGCTTATAGCCAAAATGGAGAGCACTCTGTGTGGATCAATAATCCATCTTCATCTCTCTTACCCGGCCAACAACAGAGAGGCACCAATCATCAAGAGCGTCATGAAAAAATGCACTCCCTTCTATCTCAATAGTTTCATGAGTTTTTTCCCTTTTTAATCCTTCATTAAGGTTTAAAGATTAAAATAACCAGTTCAGCCTTTCTTGTTCACACTATCGGCAAATGAATTTTTCGATTTTGAAGGCCCAAACGAACTCCAATTTGCAATTCGACCCGACAGGTGACTTCGTGGAATTGAAATCGATCAACTTGGCCTCTCCCATGCACTTTATAGCTTTCTGATCTGGTAGCTACTTTATAACGTCAAACCTTGCGGGGATTAAATGGGGGGTCAACCGACCTCTGATTGACAAACTGAGACTTGCTTTGGGTTCCTAACGTCGAAATGCATCTAGGAAAACTCTAGCTTGGCCATCCACTACCGTTTGGTTTTTCATGAAAATTGGCTCTTTAACACCTCTCGGGCACTTTTCGGCTCCAAAACGGGCTTTAAGAATGGATCTAAATTGGGTCCTAAAATCTAGCTCTCATATACCGACGCAAGGTAGAGGTGCTCTCAAAGACTAATTAGATTTGACTTCGTAGAAATAGAATATCCACTCCCTTCACCTTTGCCACAAGAAGTGGACAAGTATGGCATCCTAGATGTTGAAGGCACCACTCCCCTTAACCATTTTGTGACAAGAAACTTGTCACATCAGTCCACTTCATTATTAGAGATAGTGAGGGATCCAAAGCAAAAGAGACAAGTGAGGATAAATGAGCTTAGAGAATGGTGCAAGCAACACCCATAGAGGAGTTAAAAATCCCCTTTTAGAGGATAAGAGAGGCATCTACAATTCGTTGGGAGGAGGAGATTGCTACCTTAGGGAGGGATGAGTTAGAGGAAATGCCCATACAGTATGATGGCTAGGGAAGCTCAATGTAACATAAATAGGGAAAGCCTTGGGAAAGCATTGGATTGATAAAAAACTACAAGACCTAAGATTGTGGCACTCCAAAGAGGAGAACTATTGGAGTGACAAGGTTGGAGAGGTTTCTAGAAGAGTTCCAGGATTTGAAGCATAACCAGCCTAGAGGCCCTAGCAACATGATGGGTGACCTTTTGCAATGCTACATTGATAGAGAGAGGAAAACTCTCTTTCCTACCTTACCCTAGGAGGCATGTAATTGACGATGACCTTGATATCTATGGAAAATACCACTCCCACTCATCTACAATTGTTAACGATATTCTGAAAAGACTGCAAAAGTGAAAGTACCTACTAATATTTTAGTGGATATTATTTTTGTGAAGCATCATTGCCTTATTTTTTGGTGACTCGAATTATATTTGTACTATATGGACATCACCACATTATCATGGATGTATGAGCCAGACTCACTCCCATGCACATTGTATTCACCACCCACAGTTGTATTTGTTGCACCCACAAGTGTTATGTGGATTGCACACATGCATTTTTTATTAGAATATCTTAGGCTTAGTCTAATTAGGCTACAGTTGAAGCATGCAATGATGATTGACCAGCCTAGAGCCCACAAAGTAGATAAGATGCCCAAGGGAGGATGCCAACCCTAAAAGCAAAAGGGGTGCAAACCCTAGCCCTAACCCTAATTCTTGGTCTATATAAGGGTGGGAGGTCTCAATTGTATTCACCCTTATGGCACATCCATGAAGTAGAAGCCCTATCAGTGTGACTACTCAAGCTTTATGTTCAATCTTTCTTGTCTATCATCTTGCTTCCATTTTCTTGAGAGAGACTAAGAGGGAGAGAGTGAGAAGTGTGTTGAGCGAGGGACTGAAGGAAGGTGAATATGTTTACCACCATCTTTCTTTTCTCGTCTTCTCTACTAGCTCTTCAACTCCTTGGTGTGCTTGGTAGTGGTGGATGCAAAGGAGTGATGGCATTGCACTGTGTTGATCATGGTCGTGGAACCATGTTCGAGCCTTTGAGTCATCAAATACAAGAAGGTAAATTAGGTGAGTTCACTATAACTCGAGCTAGTCTTGTGTTCTTGCTTTCTTGGGTTGGAGAGAAGGATGTTTGGTTAGTTAGAGTGGACTGTTGAGAGACAAGGTGAGAGATTGTCACCGGAGTGAGTTGCAGCTTTGGTCATGGACCAAGATACTTGAGGAGAAAACACCAAATAAGTTAGTGACTAATGAGCTAGTTTTTGTGACACTTGAGCCCACAATTCCAAAAGTGCAACCACTTGAAGTTGTTACTAATCCACATGAGAAACTGGTAGTGTCTAAGAAGTCATGGAGCAAGCAAGGAGGAAAATCTAGAGCCAAAGCAACCACTTCCATGTGAGGCTGCTCAAGTTGAAACAAAAAGTCCAAGGATAGATGAGATAAAGCCCTCAAGTGCTGATAAGAAACAACCCCAAGTTGTTGTTGGTTCTTCAAAACAACTAAAGTCTCCTCAAAACCAAGAACCTTTGTTACCCAAACCAAAACAAAAAAAATCTAGAAGTAGCAACCTAGTGTAGCTACTCAATCTAAGGAAAAGGATCCATAAGGGATAGCTATGAAAACGTTAAAAGAGTGATGACCTCCCTCTACAAGTGTTGTCATAAACAAATTTGGAACTACCAAGACTATGAATACTTCCACTTAGTCTAAGGATCCAAGTGCATAGTTATCTTTGACTATGACAATTGACCACTCCACTAAATCGGAAGTTCAGTCTCTTGGCTGTGACCAAGATTGTCACTTTCAGTCTCACACAAGGATATAGAATCTAGTGCAGAGAGCATAATGAATCCATTGATTCAAAAGTCACGTTCTTCTCACCAAAAGCTCCAATACACTTGAAACTAGCTAGATGATTGATCATGGGGATGTTAGAAAAGAGGGGACAACATAGAGATCAATCAGAAGCTATGAGTTCTCATGAACTAGATGAAACACTCTTGACTTCACTTACTCATGCATATGTTCACATCGACCTTGGAATTCAGATTACTGAGCATCATGAACTCTTAGAAAAGCCTTTGATATGGTTAGAGAAATCACAAATTGGTTGGATTTACCCAACATTCATGGGAGCACTTACAAAGAAAATGACCAAGATTTTGTGTTCTACATTGGAAACCTTTGAATCAATGGATGTTGCATCACTTAATTCCTGTGTTCTACATAGGAAAGCACAAAGCAAGTTGGGAAGATGTTGTAGCATTGGCCAAGAAATCATAAGAAAAAAGTGAGTTTGAACGAAAATGACATTCTAGTCGAGGGTTAGTTGTAGGATATGGTAGTCACCTAATGACTATTACTGAGCAAAGAAAGGTGCTTTGGACTTCAATGCATGATCCTACATATATTTCTCCTACATCTCTCCGAGTGCTTGCACTTGTTTGTGGTATCAACATTTCTAAATTGGCTAAACTTGATACCTTGTGTGATAAACTTCTTTCAAAGGAAGAGCTACACATTGCAAGTTGATTAGGACAATGAGACATGATGATTGATATCACTAGATATATCTTTTGCTCACCCATGGCCCACAACTTCTTGATGACCATGCTTCATTAGAGTACAATCCTAATTTCTATCAATGGTTTATTCCAAGAGTGAGTGATGCAACACCAAATCTTATCTCTGCTTCTAGTACTACAATGATTGAATCTTCATCAAATCATGTGAAGCAGAGTTGGATGTACATAAACCTTCTACTAACCAAAACACAGCTACAAAAATACAAAATTTCCTTAAAAAACATGCTTTTTGAGTTTTCAAAAATTAATAACTCATGATAACAAGTATGGATTTTGAATTTTATGACACATAGCCTTTAAACATATTGCAAAACCAAGCATTAGATTTTTTTTGGGTTGCACATGAATGAGAATTGAATCATAAACTGTCAAAAAAGATTTGAATTTTCATTGAAAAATGGCTTATTTCCTTTTCTTGGGTTTTGAGAATTAATATTTGCATTTTTGTCGAACCGGACATTGATCCTCAAACCATGCTAGCTATCACTCCTAGGTATCCACATGATCCCATCACAATCCGATACGGACAGCCGGTATTCATTCCAATCTCTTCCCATTTACTTGCACATGAACCACCTTCAAGAGAAGAGAGAAGATTGATTTCCGAACGTTCTCTACATTCCACCATTTTTGGCATAGAGACAGGTAATTGAGAGTAAAAAAATGGTGGATTAGGCTTGCATCTTCACATTGATTGGGTGCTTTTAGCCCCATAGCCCCCCTCCAAATCACCTCGTTGTCTGCAAAAATGATGCCCTCTTTTTTTTCCAAAAAAAGTGCCCCTTCCCCCACCATCACATGATATTTTGGGGGTTGGGGGGCCCTTTGGGTCACACCCCTTTCCCTACAAAGTCCTTTTCACACTCTTCCTTTGTCCTTCGTGCCGCTTAGCCTCTCACTATTCCTACATCCACTACACAATTCCAATTTCGAAAATTTTTGTGCGTTCATCTTGAAGTCTTGAGTTTCTTGGAACTCATCGTGCTTTGATTTGACACTTAGAAAAATGATGAAAAATATACAACCATTGTGAAGTTCTGCACGTCTTTCACAACCACTTAAAATTGTCAGATCCATGTCCTCCACTACCACCGAGCTTTGAATTCTGCCTTGAAATCTCATCATTTGGCACTTGTCTAGCATTTTTCTAGTATTTAAATTCTACTCTCATTGGCAACCATGGGATAGGGTGACTCAGCCCATCAAATCCACCAATTGATCTACGCATAAAGAAATTATAAAGAGCATAAAGCTGCTTCAAAGAAGAATATATGACAAAACATAAATACAACTTTCACTCTATCCCTTGACCAAATCAAGGTATGAAAATCCACAAGGGATAGGCCAAGTATAACCTCATAGAGAGCCAAAACTAATCGCTAACCAATTGCTCTAACATAGACAAGGCTGAAAAGAATTATCAAGTAAGTCATCCTAAGTGGTGGTCTGAACTATCTACCTACACTAAGACAACAAGACCACGAACTCCTACTAGGTGAGGACTCCTATAGCCCGATATTTCATTTCTAACTACTTTTAACTCATCACTTTTTATATACTTTAGGACTTGATACTTATGCACATGTAAAAAGAAGGGAGCTGAGCATAGTGACCCAAGGAGAACAGGGCATCATCCTTAGGTCCTAACTCAGTACCCAAGAACCTACCAAGCTCTCACAAGGTGATACTAAATCTTTTTTCCTTTTGCTCACTTTTATTTTCACTCCAACCATCCTTATTTACTTTGTTTGGCTAGACATCACCCTGAGGAAGACAAGGCATCAGCTGCCTTGTCCCCAAAAACCTACCATGACTTTGCAAGGAAATTATTATTTACTCTTTGTTGATTTTTCTTTCGTTTCATTTTATTTTCTTTTGTTTAGGGGTTAGAACCCCCTTTTACACACCTTAATATACTATAGTCCTCAAATATATGCATTGTTTCTTCTCTTTCTTTTATTTGGCAGTTTCTCTAACTACCTCATAACTAATAGAAACTCCTAGAAACAATTTCCTAGTAGGCTATTAGAATAGGATCACTAGGACTTTCTTCTAAAACAGTTCTTGGAATGCTCAACAATGTCTTTACAAGATGCAGACAACTATTTAGACCTCCCCAAACACACCTAAACTAACTCTCAGACTTCATGCCTTGAATGTCAGTTCCCAAAAAAATAAAAGCCCCCACATACATATAACCATTCATCATAAAGGGAAAGAACTCACAAAGGAAGGATATCACCTAGACTTGGCCACAAGAAGTGTCAGCACAATACGAGGCTCACTCCAGGTACTACATTGAATCTATTTAATATAGCACTAAAATAATAAAACATTAATTGCACGAGTACCATACAAATACATGACCCTCTTGGCCTAATGAAATAAAACATTAAACTCAACATAAATGGCTTGCTTGGCCTAATGGAATAACCCATTAATTGCACCATTCAACAGCTTACTACTAAAGACAATCCCTTGGTCCCCACATAACTCTACTAAAGCATGAAACTAGACCAAGGATATGGCCTGCTTAGGCCCTACCCTTAAGTGCATTAAATTATTGGCCAACCCACCTACATAAATGGCAAGGGATTTTTGAAAAATACGATGTTGAATGATCCTATGCCTCCATAACAAAATAGGAAGGTGATCAAGTGCTATATGACTCATAACCCAAACTAGCCATTGGTGTCCAAAATAGAACATGTCAGTAAGAAGTTCCCATAGTAGTCTTGGGCTAATATCTAAAGGCGATTGTAAGAGTCCCTCAAGACCACAATTGAAAAGAAATATTCAACAAAAGCATAATTGGCTAGAGAATCCACAAAGCAATTTCACTGTCGAGGAATCAGCCAGCAAGTCACCTCCTCAAAAATTTACTATATATCCAAAGTTGCACGATGGTACATCCACAAAATGGGATCCCTTATACTAGAGGTCCCATTCAATTGGTTGATCACTTGTTGTGAGTCACCTTTCACTAATAAAAGGCGGATATCACCATGTTGAGCTATATTCAGCCCCATGATTAAGGCCTTGTATTCTACCATTTTATTAGTAAACGTATTTCATAAATATACTCTCGTTTTCATAACAATCATATGCCGGGGATGTTTAATTACCACCCCCACACTTGCATGTTTAGTGGGCCCTCAAGAAGCTTTGTCAAAATATAGAGTATAAACCTAGTCTTCATTGATAGTCCATGCCATATCGATCAGCCTATTCGTACTTATAATCCCTTCTTCTCCACCAAACTCAATAGGGATGCTAACAAGAACCCTATGAAAATGGTGGAAGTAGACCTTAATAGCCCAAGTAAAAGATCCATCTCGCCACTCAGTGATATAATAACCTTTACTCCACTAGATCACTCGACCTTTGTGGTAATGATATTCTAAATTGTGGATGTTCATGATAAGGAATAATTATGCACATCCGATTGTCTTGGTACCCACTACAAGTTTAAGTTGAATCCTGAAGGACCTACAAAGGCACCAAGTCTGACGTCAGCTCTTACACATAGAAATGCTTTAACTTATTGAAGTTCACTTTATTTTTTAAATCTTTCCCTTGAAAAATTGCTAAAAGGGCTATAGAACCATTCTTTCCTATCCGCACAATCTTATATGGGCCATCCCATTTAGGTTCTAGCTTGCTAAGGAATAACTCGGGACAAGAATCATAATATAGCACCACAACTAACCCTTCACAAATTTATATCTTTAAGCTTCAAAGTCTAGTTCTTGATGTAACAAATTCTGCAATTGTCTTTCATCAAGATGCACAAGAGAAACAAACCTTTCTTGCAATGCTTCTGCCTCACCTAATAAATGATTTAGAGCAAATGTCACCGTGGGTAACTTGATTTCCAAGGGTAAGACACACTCCAATAATCAATTATCTCTCTCTTGTGGTCACTGCCCCTAGATCATCAATAAATATTTTTTAACTCCTCTAGAAAAATATCACCAAAATTATTATCAATTGTACATTGCCAAGAACTTGGTGTATTGCATAACCCAAATGCTATAACATGATATGCAAAGGTATTGAATACAATGATAAATGTCACTTTCAACTTATCTTCCTATACAATACCCATTTAGTTATATCCAGTAAAGCAATCCATAAATTAATATATGTCTCTACCTGCTAATCGATCCAAAATCTAGTCAATAAATGGCAATGGATAGTAATATTTGACCGTCTGTTTATTGAGCTTCCTAAAATCTAAGCAAACCCAAATTTGATTATTCTTCTTTTTTCTAATAACTACCGATAAACCCCACTTTGTGTGTTGTACATCAAATATCAGGCCCATCTTACACAATTTCTAAAGCTCCTCCGTCCCTTAGCTCAAAAGGCATATGCCTCACTTTTTTCACATAGAAGGCAACTACCTTTCTTCAAGAGAATGGTATGCATTGCTAAACTAGGAGGAATACCCCTCAGCTTATTAGAGCTCTAGGTGAAAATATTAGGGAATTCTTGGATAAAGGACATGTAGTCCTTCCTTTCCTCCAGATTAAGCATAGACCCTAATTTAATTGGCAGTGGATCATCCAAGGTATCGAGGACTAGCTCAATCACATCCCGTCTCTCATTCTATCTTGAGCTTGTATCAGATCATTTAAAGTCACCTAGTACACATCCTTTGTAGTGGACTCCTCTTTTGATTTGTCACTTGAGAAAGTCCACTACCATATGGATCCTCTAATGTATCTAATTTTGATGAAGATAAAGGTAATCTCTCACTATGAGGAGATTTAGGATATGAATCTATTATCACACATTTGGCATCTCTGCCAAAAATCAAATGACTATCAGGTATATCAATTTGATAGTGGAATTGTAAGATCCATGGTCTTCCTAACAATGCTTGATAGCTTGGCCGCCTAACAAACCTAATAACCTTGAAGTCCACAATACATTCCACATTAGGAGCACATTAGCCATAGTCACGTGGACTTTGGTAATGCAACCTTCAGGTTGCCTTAAACTGTCATCATCAGCCATTCAGAGAATGATGGAGGCATCCAATCTCTCCATTAATTCTGAACTCATAATATTGACGGAGGATCCCATATCAATAATAGCATGTTCCACTAAATGCTATTAACATATTCCAATACCCTTGGGCAATACTTTTCAGCATGTTCAAACCAATCCTCTTGTAGTCGAGAGCTATTTCCAAGGGCTCAATGATATACCCAGTGTGAAAAATCTTCTTGAACTACTTGTGCACTCCTCGAGATAACTTGATCAACTTCTCCCACCAGACCATTCTTTCTCTTGGTCACACTCGACAAGGATTTGGTGCCTCTTTCTTAGTTTTTACCTACTTTCCTTGGCAGCACCTTATTGGGGTCAGCTTTCAACAAATTTTAGAGGATTGTCTTCCACATTTTGGTTAAGGGCTTGCATCCCCTTATCATACCATTTAGGCTTTGTCTCAATAGGTTTTATGTTATCCTTGTCACCTTCTTTAACATTTTGTCCTCTTGTAATGGCTCATAAATTGGAACCCTCAGTGGCATTAACATGCACATCTTTGATAAGGCTGATGCTACTACCACTAGGAAACTCCTCTATGGTATCTTTTCCTCTTTGCAGTATTTGTTTTGGTCTTTCACCTTTGTGAAGGTTGTTCCATTATACTTGATGATTTATTGGACTTGTTGGCTGCTTACTTCCTTGCTAAAGAGAGCTAATCTTACTCCAGTAAGTACTAGCTAAATGATCAAACTTTCCACATGTGTCACATTTGACATTAAGGTAGTTTCTAGGAAAGTGTTTACCGCCACACACTTATAATTGAGTCTTGATGGACCATCCTCTTCCGGGCATCGATTTTCTATCAAGTTTTGCTGCTTCTTTAGAAAATTAACATCTATAACTATTTCTCTATACTAATCCATTATCATATCAGTATAATGCTTCATCAGGTCCTTGACTTTTCCAATAACATTTGATACACTACACTCATAGCCACAATCATCTAGTTGCCATTCAGTTGGTATAACCACTTGATTAGGATTAACTACTCATTAATTGGAATGACATAAGGGTTTTTCATTTGGCTTTCATTATTTAGTGGAGCCATTTGGCTAGACATTAGCATGGTCACATTAGAAGGAACTGTTAGCATGGACATACTCTACTTATGCTTTCTCTCCCATTCAAATTGGTCATGGGTACCCCTTGACTTCCACTAGTCAATGAAACTTATTTTCAAGCCCTAAACTCGAATTCAAGTTTTCCCTAGATGCATAGGCCATTGTAATCACGACTCTACCTCCTCTTCTTGTATAATAGTAGTATCAATGTCAACAAGAGAAACATTACTCAAATGCACCTAGATATTAAAGTCTAACCCATGTAAAAGTATTACAGTTGAGCAGCAGCTAGGATGGGAATATAGATTTGCAATTTACAAAACACTTCTTTCAGTTTCATGGCATACACTCAAACACTCTCATGAGGTTCTTGACATGTTACACTGAGAACACGTAGCCAATACAGACCGCCTCTCTTTAGGGGCAAACTCTCTCCGAAAGGCCACAAAAATTGATCAATTATAGTTATGGATCTAGCTTCTAGGTTGTGATACCATACTACAGCTCTTCCTTTTCAAAGTTATATTAAAGAACATCATCAAAAGTTCGTCATCTTGAATTCGACGGTTGAACATTAATTTTTGGAACTTACTAATGTGGAGCTCCGCATCTTCCTCTACTAATCCATTGAAAATTAGTAGAGGGAATCCTAAGGCTGGTAGATCCTGCATCCGTGCATGAATTGCAATAGGCTACACCATGTCGATAGCCAGATTTGCTAAGGGTCTCCGAACTAGTGGAACTACTATCCCACTCAAAGTGGGATAACTTACTAGGAGAGGGGACATACTAGAGCTCAGTCCTCCTCCTAAAGAACTACTCGTAAAACTAGGGTCACTAAGACCCTCCCCCATAGGAATATCGAGCTTCTCCATCATTGAGGAGAATACCTCCTAATGATTTCAACCTGCCATCTAGCTCTTTCTTGCTTCTAGTCCTTGGCTTGATGGTCTTTTCAATCTATTTCACTATCTTTTGGCATACACTAATCAACTGGTCCCTATCGACTAACATTTAAAAACCGCCACTTATTAGCGGCTCTTGGAAAATGCACCAACTACTGGGACAAAAAATGGGTCCAACATTGGCTCTAAGGCTCTAGTCTGGCCTCTATAGTCAACCAAACCACCCCATGGCCTCATTGCGAGGAGCGTATAGAGGATACACTCTCTAATCTAACTTATATACACATTTGTACCATTTATAGTCCAATGGATCCCTTCTCAACTCCTCACAGGGAGTACCTTCACATTACGGTGCCTAGCACCTTGTAGCACATACACATGGAGCATCCATTAGCTGGGTGTCGTGGCCCACTACATGGCTCTCCTACACCTAGAGGATTGGCACCAAGATGCGCTGTCCAAACATAAAGCACATACGACACATAGTCCTCACTTTATAAAAATCATTCCAAGAGTTGAAGTATAATTCTCATTGAATTAATTCCCAAAGACATGAACATGCTAAACCTATAGCTTGGGACTTCTTACACTCTCAATGTGGATGAACATTTATAAAACCAAGTGCTATGCAATCCAAGGAAGTTGATACTTGTTTGATACTATATATATGGAATGCAATGAAAAAGTGAATGCCCAGGAGTGCACAAATAATTTATTTAATCAAATCGGAAACGTGGATGTGCACAACCAATTCTTTTCATGATTTTCATATTACTAGCGTATTTGCTTTGTTGCATAGGGGACAATAGTGAGCATAATCGTGCTACTAAACTCTTAAAGTTTTAAATTAAACATATCCTATAAGTAAATTGCACTTTAAAAATTAGATTTCAGCCTATATTTGTCAAGATTGTGGGAGACAAGGAAGGAGTCTCGCTTGAAGCTTTCTTGCTTGCACAATGGGGGAAGACACACAAGGGTGGAGGCTGAAAACAATTTTCCTCTTCTTAGTTGTGTAAGCCAAAAGAACTTTAGTACAAAGAAATAGAAGAACCCTATATAGGATAGCTATCATGTAGCTATTATTCATGGGTGGTCTACCAACCGCGTCTGCAACTAACACGTCGGTGACATAAATACACAACGGTCACCCTGGCGTATCACGAGTGGAGCTCGATATCTCAACACTCCCCCTCGAGCTCAATCCCAATTCCTGCACACCAAGCAGGTCTCTGAACTTGCGCAGCTTCTCTGCGCCCAATGCCTTCGTGAATATGTCAGCTACGTGATCCTCTGTGCTGACATAAACTAGATCAATAAGACCTAGTAAAACCCTCTCTCGCACATAGTGATAATGCACCTCAATGTGCTTTGTTCTTTCATGATAGACTGGGTTATTTACCAAGTGTATACTACTCATGTTGTCACAATAAATGACAACTGGCCCATCTGTAGACTGATGCATATCATAAAGTAGCTTATGCAACCAAGCTACCTCACATGCAGCCATTGCTGCACCCCTGTACTCAGCCTCTGTGCTCGCCAAGGCAACTGTAGGCTGTTTCTTGCTGCTCCAAGTGACTGCAGCACTCCCAAAAGAGAACACATATCCACTGGTAGATCGTCTATCAGAAATACTACCAGCCCAATCAGCATCAGTGTATCCATGCAGCTGTATCTGAATCCCAGTCTCATAAAATAGTCCATACTGCAATGTGGACTTCACATACCTGAGTATGCGTCTAGCCGCATCCAAATGTGGTTTCCTTGGAGCCTACATAAACTGACTTACCAATCCAACAGCATAGCTCAAATCTGGCCTCGTAATAGTCATATAAATCAAACTTCCTACTATGCGTCTGTACATAGTAGGGTCTTCTAGAAGCTCACCTGCATCTGTGCTCAGCTTCACATTCTGCTCCAAAGGAACTGAAATAGGCTTACAGCCTGTCATCCCATATTTGGACAGCATGTCCAATCCATACTGCCTCTGCAAGAGCTGTATCCCACTTGGTGATCTAATCACCTCAATGCCCAAGAAATATCGCAGCTCTCCCAAATCCTTCATCTCAAACTTCTGCTTCAATAGCATTTTCACATGAAGGATATCTTCATCACTGTCACCTCTCATAATCAAATCATCAACATAAATGACAAGTAGCATAATACCTTTCTCTGTTTTTCTCACATAAAGTGAGAAATCTGCCTTGGAAATCTGAAAGCCAATAGTGACAAGATACTGTCCTATCTTGTCAGACCATGCTCTAGGTGCTTGCTTCAAGCCATACAAGGCTTTCTTCAACCTGCAAACAAACTCAGGATGAACAGCATGCACATAACCTGGTGGCTGCTCCATATAGACCTCTTCTTGCAAATCACCATGCAAGAAGGCATTCTTTACATCCATCTGATGTAAAGACCATCCCTTTGACGCAGCCATAGCCATGACTGCTCTTACGGTTGCCATCCTTGCAACCGGACTGAATGTTTCTTCATAGTCAATGCCATATGTTTGTGCATACCCCTTGACTACTAATCTTGCCTTGTATCTGCTCACAGAACCATCAGCATTGTGCTTCACCTTATAAACCCACTTACAGCCAATTGCATTCTTACCTTTAGGCAAAGGTACCAATTCCCATGTAGCATTTGCTTCCAAGGCATCCATTTCTTCATCCATGGCTTTCTCCCATTTTTCTTTTCCCATGGCTTGCTCAAAAGAAGTGGGTTCTGGTTCCTGTATCACTTTGACTATATATGCATAGTGAATGGCTGTAAATCCATCATATTTCAGCCTATCCACAGGATACCTAGCTCTCGTAGACCTGCGCAAAGTAGGTTCACTCCCAGGTGCTCTCAAAACATCCCTGGTCTTCCTTACTCCAGGTGTAACAATAGAAGGAATACCCAACTCATCATCAATGCTCTGTTCTGAGCCACTGGATTCACCATCCACATAAGAGTGACCTGCATTCACATCAAACATGGGCTGATCAACCGTCTCTTTTCCTTTTCGTGATACCTGCATACCACTATCTGCATTACTTTGAGAAGATTCTCCTGATCTCAATCTGCCTGTCCATGGCGAAGAATGTGAACCACTACTACAGGACGCTCCAGGTCCACTAATATTTTGTGACTGCTGCTGTGAATTTTGTGCAGCATTACCATTTTGTGCATCTACATCATCAATCACATTTACTGGTTTATACCAGCTACTCATCTCATCAAACACAACATCTCTGCTCACTGTAAACTTACGAGTAGAAGGGTTATAGCATCTATACCCTTTTTGCTGCAGAGAGTAACCAATAAAGATGCACTTCTCAGGTTTTGGATCCAACTTGGATCTCAACTCATCTGGCACATGTACATAGGCAATGCAACCAAAAATTTTCAAATGAGAAATATCTGGTTTCCTACCAGTATACCTCTCCTCTGGAGTCATTCCATGTATTGCTGCA
This sequence comes from Lygodium microphyllum, assembly GCF_053477565.2. Taxonomy (NCBI): domain Eukaryota; kingdom Viridiplantae; phylum Streptophyta; class Polypodiopsida; order Schizaeales; family Lygodiaceae; genus Lygodium; species Lygodium microphyllum. Next base: position 12,245,469 of record NC_141140.1, on the reverse strand, counting down.
GTGGAAGTCCTGTTCATTATGTAGACTGCTGTAGCAACTGCTTCAGCCCAATAAAAGTCTGGCAAGTCTTTTTCATTGAGCATGGCACGAGATACCTCTCCAATATGCCTGTTTTTTCTTTTTGCAATTCCATTTTGTTGTGGGGTATGACTGCATGAATATTGCTACTTTATGCCATGCTCCTGCAGGAACCTTGCAAACTCATTTGAGAGGTACTCTCCCCCTCCATCTGACCTTAGGCATTTTATCTGCAGGCCTGTTTCTTTTTCAACCATAGCTTTAAGAGTTTTGAAATGCCCAAAAACTTCACTTTTCTTTTTCATAAAATACACCCAAACTTTTCTGCTATAGTCATCAATAAAACTGACAAAATAATGACAGCCTCCAAGAGATGCAGCTTTAGTTGTCCACACATCAGAGTGGATTAATTCCAATGGCTTCTTACTCTCTTGAACATGTCTAGGAAATGGTTTCCTTGCCTGTTTTCCAAACTGACAGGCTTCACATACCTTATGCATTTCTGCAACCTTGAATTTCGGCAAACCTGCAACAATATTTTGGGCCTGCATTGATTTAAGTCGCTGTACATTAACATGACCAATGCGTTTATGCCAGATATCAATATCTGCAACTACACCGGTCCCATGTGCAAACATTGCTGCACTCAATTCAGACAAGTCTGCATCCAATGTAAACATTCTGCCCTTCTTCTTTCCTTTTGCTATCAAGCGACCTTTATTTTTCATATCCTCAACAAAGCATCCATGAGGATTAAATCTGACCTGCAAGCCCTGTTCAACCATTGGACCAACAGAAACCAGATTCTTGGTGATATTCGGGACATGAAATACATCGGACAGGTATTTCTTTTTCCCATCCTGCATAGACAAGGGAATTTTTCCAATCTGCACAATAGGATGTGTAGTATCATCACCAGCCTCCACAAATCCTGGTTTTTCCATTTTCCTTGCATCCTCCATCCATTCTGCATGACCTGTCATGTGGTTTGATGCACCTGAGTCAACATACCATACATCATTGATTTCTTCTACATTTGTCACAGAATTGTTCATGTGTTGCACCATAAACAGATGCTCATTTCTGTCATCACCCTGTCTACTAGAGGATGCATAATTTCCTTGTTGCAGTTTTCCATTCATGATATCATTCTGCTTTTTATAGCAGTCTTTAGCCATATGACCCATTTTACCACAATAGTAGCATTCAACATTACTGTTTGCATTTTGGCCTCTTTGCCATCCACCACGACCTCTTTGGCTCCCCCTGCCTCTAGAGTTACCATGTCCTCCTCCATAGGATTGGTTTTCTTGAGTTTGCTGCATATTCTGATTTCTACCACGGCCTCCATATCGGCCTCCTCTACCTCTGCCTCTACCTCTTCCAGCATTTGAGTAGAAGACAGCTTCTTTTGAAGTTCCTCCTGAAGAAGATGCACCACCATTTCTTTGCTCCTCAGAAATTAGAAGAGTAATCAGCTCCTCAAAATCAGGAAATCTTTCACGAACTGAAATGGATGTCCGAAACTGTGCATAATCCTTTCCTAGACCATTCAAGGTCACAGAAACTAAATCATCATCTTCCACTGGTGACCCAATGGAAGCAAGTGCATCTGCAATCTTCTTCACTTTCATGTGGTAGTCGTTGATGCTCATATTTTCTCTTTGCACATTGTGCAACTCTTGCTTGAGTTCTATTTTCCTGGCTTGCGTATTTGTGCTATACATCTTTGACAGAGTATCCCATGCCTCCTTTGGCGTACTTGCATCCTGAATATGCACAATCATAGAGTCTGAAATACTGATAGACAGCCAGTACATAACTTTTTTGGCTCTCTCATGCCATGCCTTAAATGCCTACATTTGCTGTTGATTGGGAACATCTGGAAGAACTGGTTCTTCTTCATTTCCTGCAACAAATTCCCAATATCCTTTTCCCATAAGGAAATTTGTCATTCTAAACTTCCATGCATGGAAGTTGTTCTTGTCAAGCTTTTCAGTGACAATCTGTGAAAGAGAATCAGACGCCATTACAGAACACTGCAAAAAATTCTGTCACTGCAAAGAACACAGCTTCAGCCTCATAAGGGCAAATCTGCAAAACTGACAAAAGTGGTATTTGACCACACAGTCACTTCCTAGTGACGATTTTGCATCAACAGGCAACAGGGATGATTCTGTAACTTCCAATGTCTCTGCGCACAGGCATACAATGCAATTTCTACAGTAACTTTTCACCGACCTGTAGAACAGTGGTCGCACAGCATAAAACTGGGCCTTTTCCTGAGTGCGTGCAGAAAACTTCCGCCTCCAAAACAGGCCCCGAAATGGCCTCAAATCAAAAAAACAAGGTCGTCGAGAGCTAAAGCTCCTTCCCGCAGCATATACTGCCCTCTTGCTTCACCGCGAAGGGCGTCTCAACCTGAGACAATGCACTCTTGCAATTTCCGGCTGTGCTACCTGCAGAGATCTGCTCCCAAAACAGAAAATGAAAGCAACACTGCTCCTCTTACTAGAACACCGCGAGCTTGGCTTGCTTTCTTGAGCTCCTTACCACGAACAAGGCTCTGATACCATGTCAAGATTGTGTGAGAGAAGGAAGGAGTCTCGCTTGAAGCTTTCTTGCTTGCACAATGGGGGAAGACACACAAGGGTGGAGGCTGAAAACAGTTTTCCTCTTCTTAGTTGTGTAAGCCAAAAGAACTCTAGTACAAAGAAATAGAAGAACCCTATGTATGGGTCTCAAACCAAACTCAACTAACTAAGGTGGCATACTAACTGAGCCACGAACTAGAGTAGATAAGGATAGCTATCATGTAGCTATTATTCATGGGCGGTCTACCAACCGCGTCTGCAACTGACACGTCGGTGACATAAATACACAACGGTCACCCTGGCGTATCACGAGTGGAGCTCGATATCTCAACAATATTTAACACTCGTGACCCCTTCCCTCCCTATCGTTTAATGTTATGCTTGCAGTGGTAGGTGTAGAGAGTGTTTTCATGTGATTTTCTTGTCTAAAAAGCAATAAATCATGTACTATAACATGGAAATGGGACTAAGCTGAGGCTAAATCTCATGCCTTAGGCCCATTATACATTCACAAATATATTTATAATCTTTTGTAATTTTGTGGTGCATAAAATCTATTTTTTTCCATATAAAATTTATTTTTATTGATTTATATTTAATAAATTATTATATTTCTCTAATTTTTCTTAGTCAAAAAATTAAGTCACACTCTAACCCATCTTAACATAGCCTCCATTGCACTATCTGAGAAGAATAGTGCATTCACTTGAGCAACACTAAGATATATGAGGGTTATCACCTACAATATGAAAATTGAAATTATCAAGAGCTCACCTTGAGAGAGAACATAATAGGCATTGGAAGGATGGATTTGAGTGGGCAACATGATGCATAAGGGAGTGACATCCATTAAATGATGGGTTTTTTATGTTCTAGATGCATTGTTTTGGATAAATTTTTCGAAGGTTTTAAATGCGAATTTGTCAAGTTTTTTGGTTAAAGTGACGTGTGAAACACGAATTTATGAACTGTGAAGCGGTTTGGATCATTATTTTTGTGTTTCATGAGTCATGAATATTAAAAAAAATTTGATCGATGAGTTGCAAAATTTCATAAAGGGCCAATTCACTTCATTCATCTTGCATTTCTAAATCTCTAACATAACAAACACGTCAAATTTGTCAAAATTCAAAAGCAGTGCCTTGTAGGTTTTGACTTAATTTTTAAAGCAATCTTTCTTTAGTCTGTTGGATATGACCAAATGTGGATTTTTTATTATGTCCCTAATTTTAATTTTTTGTTTTCTAGATTTTGTTATGTGAGTGATCAGGATGACTAAAAGGAAGTTTTCTTTAGAGGGAATGGAGGAGGAGGATCTGGAGGATACCTATGATGAAAAGCTCTTTTATTTTCTTCATGCAACTTGAAATTCATCTAGTTTTGTTTACATTAGAGATATGCTCAATTTTCCCTTTGATTTGCAAGATCTCTTTAAGGATCTTAAAGATAAACTGAAGGATTTTAGAGAGTTTTATGATAGACATATGGAAGGCCTAGAGATTGAGGGATTTGTCCATTATAGCAATGTAATGGAAGCTACCAATGCTGCTGGAAAAACCTTGCAAGCAAGGTTTAGCCTTGATGAGGAATTCAAGAATTGGAAAGCAAATTTCCATTTTCATCAGAATCAACATCAATGTCTTCTTGTACAAAAGGATGTTGGATTTCTTTTATATCTTCAATATATGGATAGTTGTTCTTCGGATACAATATAAGAGAAGAAAATAGAGGATATTGCATGCAAACACAAAGAAGAAGAAGAGAAGGGAAAAATGTATCAGGACGATATTGAGAACTAGTTGGTGTAGGGATTAGATGTTGCTTTGTTTAATAGTGAGAACATTACAAAAGTGAAAGAGATAGAGTTGAGTGTAGAGGTTGAAGTAAGTCCTCTTGAATGTGTCCCAACATTTCAAAGTTATCTCATCAACAAAAAGAGATATGTATTGCTAAATAATATTCAACACCTTTTTGATCTTAGAGAAGATTACTGCTTGGAAATCCTTGTAGCATGGGGTCAATATGATAAGAATTTTATAGGTTATGAAGAGGAACTACTAGCAACTCTTGATGTTGAGGGAGAGAATTTTCAAGACAGCTATGTAGCCTTGAACTCTTGTATTAATCAGATCTGGAATATGAAAAGGGGGGGATACCCACGGAGGAAGAGTTCTTACAAATTCTGTAGAGACTTGGTATCGATAACATGGGTATGAAGAGAAACGGAAGACTCCATTAGAGGAGAAACCAAAAAGTTCAATAAATCTATATGATGATAGTCTTCTTGAAGAAGATGAAAACCCTAAGGTATGAAAGATAATTCTAAGACATCCATTGTGATTTATATTAGAGTATGTTATGCATTATAGACAAATATTATTGGATATTTATCTCCTGACATCTTATACTATTGTGGTTTATTGTGCGGATAGAAATTGAAGATGCAGACAACTTTCTTAGAAGAGATAAGGGCTCAAGGCCATTGAAGCGTGGCAAAAGTCAAGGCCTTGGTCATTATATTGAAAGATTAAATAATCAAATAGTTGTGATTTATCATAGCAGGTTGTCAAGTTCTCCAAGCTTGGCAATGATGGCTTTGAAAGCTATCTCCAAGGTGATTGGATCCCAAGTTTTCAATAGAGGATCAGATAATATAATTTTGGTGGAGAAGCTCAGGGAAGTTACTATATGTATACCCTGGTGCGCAAATCGGATGTTGTACTCTCGCGTAGTGAATGCCGAAAGGTCCCCAAGAACAATAGAATTCTACTTTTTGCACAAGATTCAATGTGAAAAGCATGAACGACATGAACAAGAGACCAATTGGGTGCAATCTCCCCCCATGCCTTGTGTGAGCGCTCCACAAAGCATGTATTTTATGTATTAATCATCTTCAAGCTCAACTAATAGCCCAAATTACAAAATAGCAAGCTTTTAGTTTTTGAGTTTGCTTTAACACAAAATAGGAATAAAGCTAACGGGCAGTGCCCAAAGAGTCTGGCATGCCCAATACAGTGTCCAAGTACAAATAACATAATTTGCGCCAATGCGCATACAAAATAATAATAAATATCCAACGCCTCAATAAATAGGCGCGACAAAATATAGGCGCCATGCCAAAGATATGCGCCCATCAAAATATAAATGATAAATCGAATACTCGCTATCCTCCAATGCTTTCCTCCGCCACTGCTGCTATCTCTATACATCAACTGAAGCATTCATAATCGTTAGTAAAATAATACAATTAAACCGACAAAAGTGAATACCTAGCAGTCTTCATAAATAAATCAACAGGTTAGAAATCAATCCTAACCTTAATTTATTACGAGTGCGCACTCTAAACTCATAAACGTTTATTAATTTAATATGCATTTTGGGGAATCACCCGCTATGGAATCACCCATATACACACTAAGTTAATGAAACGCCCGAAAAGGACAGGCGTCCCCATCAACTTCTCGCACAAAGAATCCACTGTGTGTATGAGCCCCAGTCATCAAAGTTTACGGAATCCACCGTAAAACCTCACGGAATCCACTATGGCATGGAATCCACCGTGAAATATGCCTCCTGGCATCATACCCCCGGGGTGGGATAGCAATTGACCTCAATTGCTATTAGCTCAATGTGGAGCTAACAGAGTGGGGAAAGCATTTAAGTCTCTAGTGTGCATCCATTGTGCTTCCTCTATAGGATGGTTCCTAAATTTAACTAGATATCTAGAATATCTTCGGCCAGTTCTAGTGGTCATAAAATCAGTATCTATGATAGCTTCTGGTTCAAGTATTTCAGTCTCTTCCTCTAACAAAGGTGGGTTTTCATAAACAGGGTGTACAGGTAATTGGCCTCTAAAGGGTCTTAATAAACTAATATGAAATGTGTTGTGAATTTTCCAGTGAGGTGGTAATTCTAACTTGAATGCATTGTCATTAATTTTATGAATGATCCTAAATGGTCCATACAATCTAGGGGCTAATTTCACAACTGGGTGTCTATCTACACTTTGTAGTCTACGTTTTTCTATTCTCAACCAAACATAGTCATCAACTTTGAAATTCATTTCTTGTCTTTTCTTATTGGCTTGTTTGGTATATGATTGCTGGGTTTTGGAAATCATATCTTTAACCTCATCAAAAATAGTATTGTGCATACTAGCAATATCATCAGCACTCTGAATTCTATTTGACAAAGATGCAACAGGTGTAGACAATCTATAACCATAAATCACTTCAAATGGTGCTTTCTTTGTAGATGTGTGTGGTGTATTGTTATATGCAAACTGTAATAAATTCAAATGTGTGTCTCATGTCTGAGGTTTAGAAATAGTATAAGCACGTAAAAGATCTAGTATAGTACTGTTAGTGGCTTCTGTTTGTCCATTAGTTTCAGGATGAAATGCAGATGAGAAATCAATTTTTGTGCCAAGGTTAGCAAACAGAGTAACCCAAAAGTTGTTACAAAATCTAGAATCACGATCAGAAATAATAACTTTTGGTAATCCATGGTTAGTGAAAACAGTTTTAAAAAACAATTGTGCTGCTTGTGATGCTGTTAAAGTTTTCTTACATGGAATGAAATATGCTTGTTTACTAAACCTATCTACTACTGTCCAAATCATATCATAGTTAGATTTAGTATTAGGTAAACCAATAATAAAATCCATAGAAATTTGTTCCCATGGTCTCGATGGAATAGATAAAGGCATAAGTAATCCATATTGTTTACCATGATGTCTCTTAACTCTTTGACAAATCAAACATTCAGAAACAAAGTTAGATACATCAGTGTCCATATGCAGCCAATAAAAATCTTCAGTTAATGTACGTAAAGTAGATATGATACCTCTATGACGTTGATATGGAGGACAATGAATCTCATTCAAAACAAAAGATCGGAATGGAACTCTAACACATAATCTCTTTTCATAAAACATAAATCCATCATTATAAGGTAATGAATCAATAGGAATCATGTTATTTTGAACTAATTTATTCCAATCAGCATGAAAAGTAATATCCTAATGATAAGTATCTTTCATAGCAATCAAAGAATCAAAAGATATAACAGAAACATTATGAATGGCAGGTCTTCTACTTAATGCATCAGCCACTACATTTTCTTAGCGGGTTGATATTGAATGATAGGATGAAAACTCTGAATAAAGGATGCCCATTTGATATGCCGGTCAGATATTTGAGGTTGGCTAAGTAAATGTCTAATACTTTGCTGATCGGTCTTAATCATAAATTCTGAACCCATTAAGTAGTGTTTCCATTGTCTTAAGGCTTGTACGACAACTAATAATTCTTTGTCATATGTGGAATATTTCAATTCAGAGGGTTTCAGCTTACAACTAGAATAGGCTATGGGATGATTATCCTGCATAACCAGACTTAAGACAAAGAACCTGATGATAACCAGACTTAAGGTCTATTTTACTAAATATGGCAGAACCTTGCAATTTGTCCATAAGGTCATCGACTCTAGGAATTGGATACCTATTCTTTACTGTGATCTTATTTAAAGCTTGACAGTCAATGCACATACGATAGGTATTATTTTTTTCTTGACTAACAGAACATGTGCACCAAATGGAGAACTACTAGGTCTAATCAATCCTCTATTTAGTAATTCCTCAACTTGACTTTGAATTTCTTTTTGCTCTATCTGGTTATGCCTATATGGTGCTTTACAAGGTGGTTGGGTGCCAGGAATCAAATCTATCTTATGGTCTTCTTGACGTGAAGGAGGTAAACCAAGTGGTAGATCTTCGGCAAAACAGTCTTTAAAATGTGCAAGAAATTATTTATGCCTAGGATGCATATGATTTTCTTTAACTTGCAGTTCATTCACCCAAATGAGATAAGATTTACTACTTTTGCGTAATGCACGTTTAGCTTGAGTATGCGAAAGCAGTGGAAAAGCATTAGATGCATGCATACCATATAATGTTATATGTTTTCCATGAATTTTAATGTTAATTGAATGTGTGGAATAATCTATATCTAGGTTATGCTGATGACGCCAAGGCATACCTAAAATAATATCACTGGACTGTAATGGGACAACTAGAAAATTTCTTCTTTCAGTGTATTCACCAATTTGAATTTCTAAGTCATGCCCTTCTTGTGTACCATTATACCTAGTGCCTAAGAATACTGGTTTGATGTGATAATGCGTAGGTACAGTCTATAATTTCAATTCTTTTACTAGCTTTGCTGAAATAAAATCATGAGTACTATCATCATCATACAAAATAATCTTTTCCTTTCCATGCACTAAACATTTCATTGTCAATAAAGAATGTGGAGTTGGCGTACCTGGTAAAGTATCCGAAAGAGTAGTAGTGTCGTCCTCATCTTCTGTGAAATCAGACATTTCTTCATGTTCGTCTTCTTCCATTGCTCCAAGGTAGTTGATATGGATAGGTGGCTTCTTCGAATGGCAATTTGCTGCTAAATGTCCAGGCTGGTGGCATTTATAGCATACTATGGGTTTGGCTTTGGTTACATTGTTTGCAATGGCAGGAAGTCTAAGTACATTAGGATTTGGCTGTGGAATAGACTTGGGGTTTTGATTGACATTGGATGGTAAAGCAGGTGGTTTTCCTCAATTCTTACGGAAAGATGATGAAGGGAATCGACCTTGATTAAATCTTCTAAAATTTGAGTTGAATTGCTTAGATCCATAGTTACCATTGGCTTGGAATTGCTGTGGACGTCTGTCTCTACCTCACAGCTTATCTTCAGTGTCGTGAGCTAATGAAATTGCGTCTTCAAGAGTTGTAGGCTTGAACATATTAACTTCAGCGTAGTAATGCCCAAGTAGTCCAGACATATACTTGCGCTTGTGTGTCTCTTCAGGTACGTCTTCAAGAATGCGTAACTGGAGTAATGCATTCCAAAAACGCTCTGTGTACTGAGGAATAGGCTCACGATCCCGTTGCTGAAGAAGATCCCATTGCTTTATGGCTTTTTCATGAAATTGTGGAGGAAGGAAATTCTGCATAAACTTCTTCTTGAAATTCTCCCAGGTAATGGGACAATCTATACTCTTGCATATCACAGTCCACCAAAGAGATGCTTTATCCACTAAATGATTAGTGACACACTTGATTTTATCTTTTTCTGCATAAGTTTCCTCATGAAAGTAGTCGTCAAACTGACTAATGAATGCAAGAACAGTTTTTCCCTCTCAAGTGCCATTGAAAGTACGGAATTTGAAATTTCGTTTACTTATCTTTGATTCCTTGCGGATGGATTGAACTTCGAGGGTCTCGTCGATGGTACGTCGGATAAGGTCTTCAGATTGAGGTTCGTCTTTGTCGGTAGTCGATCTTTGTAAAGTAGCCAATTGAACTTGCAATGCTTGCCTAGCCCGTCGTTCTTCATCCAATTGCATCATAATTAAGTTTAGCTTTTGCTCCATCGTAGGTTCAAGTAGGTCGCCTTCAGCCATTAAATCATCCATATGTGGTTCCGTCATCCTGTAAAACTCAAAAGACCTCTCACTCTCAAAATCAAGTTAGCGGGATGAGCGTAGCTCAAGATCGAGAATATAAGGCTTATATAGTTTTGGGTGTGGCTTTCACAATCTTCGAAAAATCTGCGTTTTTTCCTTCTTCGTATGCTGAAAATGCTTCAGCAAACCTGCGTATGCGTAGAGTACCTTCCAATGAACAACTTTGCAATTCAGAGTTTCTGCGCAGGAACAATCCTTCTATGAGTTTTGAATAGAAGTCAGTTTTGACTTCAGGTGACTTGTCTGACTTGCAGAGTTGTAGACTTATATGACTTGCAGAGTATGTAGACTTGCAGAACTTGGTTGCTTTATGTAACTTGCAGAACTTCGACTTCAGAAACTTGTAGAACTTGAACTTTGCAGACTTGCTGAGTTGAAAAGCTTAAGTGACTTGGAGCTTAGGGGACTTAGTGGAATAGCTTAGTAAAGGCATAGGCAGCAAAAACGTCAAATCATTGGGGGGGGCGTTTTTTCTCAGGCGGCGCAAATTTCGGAAGTATTCAGATACCTCGCGCTGACATTTTTGAAGCTTTAAGCTTCTCTTAAGCTTTCTAAGCTTTAAATTTTAAAGCTTTAAAGATATGGAGTTTGTGACTTATCTCTGGTTCTTAATGACTTGAAGAAGAAGAGATAGGAGTGGTCCTCCGCCTCTGCCGGCTGGTCCTTCGCAGTCTGATGATGGAAACATAGGTTCTTGATCGCCAGGAATCCACCCGTATCGACCGTTCGCGACAAGATTGACCGTAGAGCTCGATCGTTCCAGGAGCTCCGCCTTTGCACAAGATGGGTAGTGATTGGAAGCTCTTGATTCTCAGCTTCACTCTGATACCACTGGTGTGCAGATGGATGCTGTACGCTCGCGTAGTGAATGCTGGAAGGTCCCCAAGAACAATAGAACTCTACTTTTTGCACAAGATTCAATGTAAAAAGCATGAACGACATAAACAAGAGACCAATTGGGTGCAATCTCCCCCCATGCCTTGTGTGAGTGCTCCATAAAGCATGTATTTTATGTATTAATCATCTTCAAGCTCAAATAATAGCCCAAATTACAAAATAGCAAGCTTTTAGCTTTTGAGTTTGCTTTAACACAAAATAGGAATAAAGCTAACGGGCGGTGCCCAAAGAGTCTGGCATGCCCAATACAATGTCCAAGTACAAATAACATAATCTGCGCCCATGCGCATACAAAATAATAATAAATATCCAACGCCTCAATAAATAGCCGCGATAAAATATAGGCACCATGCCAAAGGTATGCGCCCATCAAAATATAAATGATAAATTGAATACTCGCTATCCTCCAATGCTTTTCCTCCGCCACTGCTGCTATCTCTACACATCAACTGAAGCATTCACAATTGTTAGTAAAATAATACAATTAAACTGACAAAAGTAAATACCTAGCAATCTTCAGCTACATAAATAAATCAACTAGTTAGAAATCAATCATAACCTTAATTTATTACGAGTGCGCACTCTAAACTCATAAATGTTTATTAATTTAATATGCATTTTGCGGAATCACCCGCTATGGAATCACCCATGTACACACTAAGTTAATGAAACGCCCGAAAAGGACAGGCGTCCCCATCAACTTCTCGCACAAAGAATCCACTTTGTGTATGAGCCCCAATCATCAAAGTTTACGGAATCCACCGTAAAACCTCACGGAATCCACCGTGGCACGGAATCCACCGTGAAATATGCTTCCTAGCATCATACCCTCTACATCATGTGTGTTCAAGACCTATTTATAAATATCATTATCTATAAATTTTTCAAAATAAAACATAACCCTTTTCTATTCAATCTATAAATAATCCCTTTATATTACACCCTTTTGTATGTAAAAAATGTATAAAAATGATATTTTAAAAATACATTATTTTGAATCCACATGATGCACACATATATTCGTGAGTAACTTACCCAAGTGGAGAAGGAAGAATCTGTAAGAGTTTTTGGCTTCATGCCTTGATATAGTGGATCTGGGGCAAGATACTTTGGAGTTATTGGCTCTTATTTGCTCTCCCATGTAGGAGATGCCAAGAATTTGAAGCTCCTTCCAAGCTGTAGGAAACAAGAGTTCCTGAAATGTAGGGGTTTCATCGAGTGGGATGAAACAAAAGATTCCTTTAGAGGACCTAGTGAATTTCCTGAAACTAAAGACTCTTCTACAACAATAGAGTTAGACTAAAAGATGTTAAGGGTTTCTTGAAACCCATCTTTTTCCATCTATTTGTCTAGTTTGTAACCATTCTGAATATCTTTGCTTTACACAAGAGTTTAAATACCCCTGTATTCTTCTTTGGGTAACAGTGATATAGTCCTTGCCAAAGATGATGTATTACATAATGCGGTTGTGTCTTTGAGCTTGAATTTGTGCCAAATTTGTCTGTAGAACCTTTGAAAGAGCTCTAATAAACGGTTTTCTTTGTATCTTCCACCTCCATGTCTTGTGTGCCTAAAGTATTTTGTTCTTGCTTGATAATGTGATTTTTCCATACCTTGGGTTGACCAGATAGATAGAGATCCATATTTCTTGATAAAACATGGAGCATGGTTGTACAAACTATGTTGCATAGTTAACAAATAAAGAAATTCAATTAGAAAACCCTATATGAGTCAGACAATAAAGAGATATACATATGCAAACTTCTTAGCATATAGTGAGTGAAATGTTGATTGCCCCAAGGTTCTGTCATTGCCTTTTTAAAAAGGTTCAATTGGTTTTTGAAGTCTTTGAGATCATCGTCATTTCACTCAATTTTATCACAATAAAAGAATACTTTGTCTAGTGTTTCCCAAACATTAGCTTTTCTATTTCAAGCTTGTCCATTATCAACATGATCCTTAATTGCATTATGTAGGCACTTCCATTGATTGTATGTAATAGTTGAGCCACCATTCCTAGATTTTATCTTACCAAGTCTCCCATGAAATTCTAGGAACCTTCTAGCCTTCACACCACCAATAGATGGCTTTTTGGGGACACAATTGCCATACTTAGACTTTTGAAGATCTGACTCAATAACAATACTACCACCATGCAAACCAACTGTAGATAAGACTTTTTCAATCTTTGTTATAGCATTTGTTCTAGCTGATAATGGCTTGAACTTCCATGCAAATCCTATATAAAGATGAACAAGCTTTTCAATTATCATAAAAAGCACATGAAGTGTACAGATATGGGCATTCTCTAAAGGAGTATCAGGGACTAGCTTAAACTATGGATCCTTGTAAAAAGTGAATACCTAGCAGTCTTCAGCTACATAAATAAATCAACTGGTTAGAAATAAATCCTAACCTTAATTTATTACGAGTGCGCACTCAAAACTCATAAACGTTTATTAATTTAATATGTATTTTGCGAAATCACCCGCTATGGAATCACCCATGTACACACTAAATTAATGAAACGCCCGAAAAGGATAGGCGTCTCCATCAACTTCTCGCACAAAGAATCCACTTTGTGTATGAGCCCCGGTCATCAAAGTTTACAGAATCCACCGTAAAACCTCACGGAATCCACCGTGAAATATGTGTCCTGGCATCATACCCCCAATCTATATCCATAAATGATTTCAAACGGTGCTTTCTTTGTAGATGTGTGCGGTGTATTGTTATATGCAAACTGTAATAAATGCAAATGAGTGTCCCATGTCTGAGGTTTAGAGATAGTATATGCACGTAAAAGATCTAGAATGGTGTTGTTTGTGGCTTCTATTTGTCCATTAGTTTTTGGATGAAATGCAGATGAGAAATCAATCTTTGTGCGTAGATTAGCAAACAGAGTAATCCAAAAATTGTTACAAAATCTAGAATCACGATCTGAAATGATAACTTTTGGCAATCCATGGTTAGTAAAAACAGTTTTCAAAAACAATTGTGCTGCTTGTGATGTTGTTAAAGTTTTCTTACATGGAATGAAATATGCTTGTTTACTAAATCTATCTACAACTGTCCAAATCATATCATGGTTAGATTTAGTATTTGGTAAACCAGTAATGAAATCCATAGAAATTTGTTCCCAAGGTTTAGATGGAATAGACAAAGGCATAAGTAATCCATACTGTTTACCATGATGTCTCTTAACTCTTTGACAAATCAAACATTCAGAAACGAAGTTAGATACATCTGCATCCATATGCGGCCAATAAAAATCTTCAGTTAACATACATAATGTAGATATGATACCTCTATGACCTTGATATGGGGGACAATGACTTTCATTCAAAACAAAATATCAGAATGGAATGGTAACACACAGTCTCTTTTCATAAAACATAAATCCATCATTATATGAGAATGAATCAACAGGAATGAAATTATTTTGAACTAATTTATTCCAATCAAAATGAAAAGTAATATCCTAGTGATATGTATCTTTCATAGCAATCAAATAATCAAAAGATATGACAGAAATATTATGAATAGCAGGTCTTCTACTCAATGCATCAGCCACTACATTTTCTTTTCCAGGTTGGTACTGAATGATAGGATGAAAACTTTGAATAAAGAAAGCCCATTTGATATGACGATCAGATATTTGGGGTTGGCTAAGTAAATGTCTAATACTTTGATGATCATTCTTAATCATAAATTCTGAACCCATTAAGTAGTGTTTCCACTGTCTTAATGCTTGTACAACTGCTAATAGCTCTTTGTCATATGTGGAATATTTCAGCTCAGAGGGTTTTAGCTTACAACTAGAATATGCTATAGGATGATTTTCTTGCATAAGTACGGCTCCTATTCCTGATCCACTAGCATCGGTCACTACTAGAAAGAATGGTCTATTAAAGTTAGGCAACTGTAGAACAGGGGCTTTGGTTAATGCATGTTTCAGTAAGTCAAAGGATATTTTTTTATTTTCGGTCCATTGATAAACAATTCCTTTCTTGAGAAGTTTGGTTAATGGTAAAGCAAGTAATGAAAAATTACGTACAAACTTCCTATAGAAACTAGCAAGACCAAGGAATGAGCGTAACTCATGCACATTTTTAGAAACATGCCAATTCAATATTGCATCAATTTTCTTAGGATCAACTTTAATTCCATCAGATGATACAATATGACCTAAATACTCAATTTCTGTCTTAAAGAATTTACTCTTTTCAGGATTTGCATACAGTTGATTTTCTTTCAATAACTGAAAAACCAATGATAAATCCTCATAATGTTCTTTCTCATTTTGACTAAACACCAAAATATTATCAAAGAAAACAATTACACAATACTGATATTTCAAAAAGATACGGTTCATCATTCTACTAAAGGTAGCAGGTGCATTAGTCAATCCGAATGGCATGACCAAAAATTCGTAATGACCAAACTGTGTTCTGAATGCAGTCTTGAATATGTCAGACTTATCTAGCCTCACCTGATGATAACCAGACTTAAGGTCAATTTTACTAAATATAGAAGATCCTTGCAGTTTGTCCATAAGGTCATCAACTCTAGGAATGGGATACCTATTCTTTGCAGTGATCTTATTTAAAGCTCGATAGTCAATGCACATACGATAGGTATTATTCTTTTTCTTGACTAACAATACAGGTGCACCGAATGGAGAACTGCTAGGTCGAATCAAACCTCTATTTAGTAATTCCTCAACTTGACTCTGGATTTCTTTTTGCTCTATCTGGTTGTGCCTATATGGTGCTTTGCAAGGTGGTTGTGTGCCAGGGATCAAATCTATCTTATGGTCTTCTGGACGTGAAGGAGGTAAACATGGGGGTAGGTATTCTGCAAAATAGTCCTTAAAATATGCAAGAAATTCCTTATGCCTAGGGTGCATATGATTTTCCTTTACTTGCAATTCATTCACCCAAATGAGATAGGATTTACTACTCTTGCGTTTAAATGCACGTTTAGCTTAAGTATGCGAAAGCAGTGGAAAAACATTAGATGCATGCATACCATATAATGTAATAGATTTTCCTTGAAAATTAATATTCATTGTGTGTGTGGAAAAATCTATATCTGGGTTATGCTGGTGTCGCCAAGGCATTCCTAAAATAATATCACTCGACTGTAATGGAACAACTAAGAAATTTCTTCTTTCAGTGTATAAACCAATTTGAATCTCTAAGTCTTGTACTTCTTGTGTACCATTATACCTAGTGCCTAAAAATGCAGCTTTTATGCGATAATGCGTAGGTACAGTCTGTAATTTCAATTCCTTTACCAATTTTGCTGAAATAAAATCATGAGTACTACCGTCATCATGCAAAATAGTTTTTTCCTTTCCATGCACCAAACATTTCATAGTCAATAAAGAATGTGAAGTAGGCATACCTGGTAAAGTATCGGAAGTAGTAGTAGTGTCGTCCTCATCTTTAGTGAAATCAGGCATATCCTCATGTTCGTCTTCGTCCATGGCTCCAAGATAGTTGATATGAGCTGGTGGCTTCTTTGAATGACAATTTGCTGCTAGATGTCTAGGCTGGTGGCATTTATAGCATACTATTGGCTTGGCTTTAGTTACATTATTTGCAATAGCGGGGAGTCTAGGTACATTTTGATTTGGCTATGGAATAGGCTTAGGATTTGGATTGACATTGGATGGTAGTGCAGGTGGTTTAGCCCAATTCTTGCGGAAAGATGATGAAGAGAAACGACCTGGATTAAATATTCTAAAATTGGAATTGAATTGTTTAGATCCATAATTACCATTGGCTTGGAATTACTATGGTCGTCTGTCTCTACCGCGTAGCTTATCTTCAGTGTCGTGAGCTAGTGAAATGGCGTCTTCAAGGGTAGCAAGCTTGAACATGTTCACTTCAGCGTAGTAATGTCCAAGAAGTCCAGACATATACTTCCGCTTATGTGTCGCCTCTGGTACGTCTTCAAGCATGCGTAGCTGGAGGAGTGCATTCCAAAAATGCTATGTATACTGAGGTATAGGCTCACGATCTCGTTGTTGAAGTAGATCCCATTGCTTGATAGCCTTCTCATGAAATTGCAGTGGAAGGAAATTCTGCATGAACTTTTTCTTGAAATCTTCCCAAGTAGCAGGACAATCTATGCTCTTGTGTACTACAGTCCACCAAAGTGATGCTCTGTCTACCAAATGATTAGTAACACACTTGATTTTATCTTTTTCTGGATAAGTTTCCTCATGGAAATAGTCATCAAACTGACTAATGAATGCTAGAACAGTCTTTCCTTCTCGTATGCCATTGAAAGTATGAAATTTGAAACTTCGTTTACTTATCTTTGATTCCTTGCGAATGGTTTGAGCTTCAAGGGTGGCGTCGATGGTACGTCGAATCAAATCTTCAGCTTGAGGTTCTTCTTTGTCGGTAGACGCTCTTTGTAATTTTGCCAGTTGCGCTTGCAATGCTTACCTAGCCCTTCGTTCTTCTTCCAATTGCATCATGATTAAGTCCAGCTTTTGCTCCATCGTAGGTTCAGGTAGGTCGTCTTCAGCCATAAGATCATCCATATGTGGTTCCGTCATCCTATAAAACTCAAAAGACCTTCCTCACTCTAAATCAGGTTAGCCACTACAAGATATAGACCTTATAGCGACGTTTAAAGCGACGAAAATACAAACAACAGAATTTGCCCCCGTCGTCGCAAAAAGCGTCGTTATTGACGACGCCATAGAATCGTCGCTATAACCGTCGCTATATGCGTCGCTATATGCGACGCATATAGCGACGCATATAGCGACGGTTATAGAGAATTTGCGACGCTGATAGCGACGGCAATAGCGACGAGTTTAGTAAATTTGCGACGCAAATAGCGACGGTAACAGAGAAAAAAAAAATTTTGTGGCAGGGCAGCAAGCTGCCCTGCCACATATAGCACTGTGTGCTGTATGAGAGCCATACAAAATAGTTTCTGCACTACTTCATACAAAGCGTTTGCAAACAAAAAGAATGTATACTGAAATCATAAAACTGATGGATGAAATAAATACATGATATCGCATAAAATGCGATTGGTACAATCATAAAACAATATCACTAATACATAGAAAATGTCTACATAGATCGGGCGACTAAAAACTAAAGGTATGTGAGCTCTAAGGATCCAAGGGCGAGCTACAAATCGTCGTCCCCCGAAAGCTCTTCCCGCTGTAAAGGAGCATCAAACGGATTCTGCAGAAAAAGAAACAACATATCAATCCACCATACAATAATGCATTCAAATATCTCATGGTAACTACGGACAAGAAAGATGAGTGACTTACTAGGCCGCCGCGTCTATACAATCGGTCGATCAATGATCTGAGACCGTGCCTCTCCGCATATCGAGTCTCAAGGCCTTGCGGATAGCGATTTGTAATGGAGTGCTGCAAAGAAAACAAAATGCTAACTGTTAGAAACATGATTGTCAGTACAAAGAATATCTCAAAAAAACAAATAAGCAAAACAAAAGAGAATCTTACAAAGTCCTCCAAATATGTCCTGTGGCCGCCAGTCCCAAGATGATGTACCGATCCGGCCTCGATTCGTGCCCTCGCCGCCTCCCGCTGCTGACTCCAACGTCCTGGCGAATTTGTAGCCTCCTCCCTCAGTCGGTGCCAGTCGTCTGCATCTAACCACTCGGGCTTTGGAGCCCCACTCTTGATTGCCTTGCGTGCGTCGGATCGTCTATGTGACATGTATGCACGCATGCAATCCATCATCCAGCCCGTAGAGAATCTATCCACTGCGGCTGGCACCGGGAACTCCTCGTGCAAGGATGCTACTATGTACTCCTTGCTCCCCTCCGGTATGTTCCTCCAATGATCCAGGACGTTGTGCCGAAAAACTTGTTGGCACAACTCCCTCATGCGAGCCATCACCCTCCTCCCCTCATCATTCATGATGATGGCTTCTGACCTGCCATCCACTAGGTATCCATAATCCCTAGGAGTATGCCGTGTATGGGCCCTCTCCCATCTCCGTCCACGGTCCTGGGCATATCCAGGAGATCCCTGAACATCCGGTGTACCGACGGGGGTACCCTCTCCCGGAGTGCCACACAAAGGGGTGCCGCCAGAGGGTGTGCCACCAAAAGGAGTGCCACCAGAGGGGGTGCCACTAAAAGGAGTGCCACCAAAAGGCGTGACATCTGCCGACGGCTGCGCAAACGTCGGAGTAACTGGAGTGGACGTCCCCACAGGTGTGACAAATCCTGCCGGTGACCGAGCTCCAGCTGAACGACGAGACGGAGACACCGCGTCCGTGTCTCCACAGCAGCACCCCCCTGATCCTCCTGCAGTCGCAGTCCCTCCCTCTGGCCCAAGTCGCGAGCGTCGAGATCGTCTACTCGAAGCTGAAGCATCTGATCGCGCCGAAGCTGATCTAGCAGAGCGTCTTGACGAAGAACGAGACAGCTCCTGATCTGCTATCTCTCTGAATCTCGCGAGCTAATCTGGAGACATACGTGCCATCATCTCCTGAAACTCCTCATCGCTCATCCCTCGACTCATCCTGAAAATGTCGATACCTGCACAGATAAAAAATAATGTTAGAATAATCAATTTAAACTATACAAAGCACATTAATAAAATCATTTTTGAAAAATCCCTCTTAAAATGCATATCTTATCTACCTTTATGGAAGATCTAAACAACGAATTGAGTAATACAATTCTCCAAGAATGAAGTATTCTATGGTCCCATGTTAATCTCCTGACACAACTCTGCATACACTCGAAGGTCGATAGACATGTCACCACAAAACAACGAGTCTGTCTCGTTCTCAAAAAATTCTACGACTTCTGTATTTCCATCATTGTTAGCCGATGTAGGCTCCAAGCTTGCGGTGGCCTCCACCCCTTGTAATTTCGATCCCTCTATTTGCATATTTTCTTCATCTATGCCTGGAACATCGCTTTGATCGTATACTCTCGCACCTCGAGGAGTTGAAGGTATAACATACCACCATCGAGGTTGTCGGGGATTTGGATAGAAGATTACCTGTTCACAAACACTTACAAACCGTCTTCAAACCATTGTGACATAAACCATGTCGTATTACAATTAGCAAGCAAATGCCTAGTTGCACCTGTTCACAATGGGCCGGCAACACAAAGGTGTCGTGCAAATCCATCCATTTTTTTTCGGAATCTGTTTCGAGAAATCCAGATGGACCTCGTCGAACTGTTGCGCCAGCTCCTCCAAGTACCACTTTGAACCACTGCACGTCAAATATTATCATGGAGAAGCTACGGTAATCCACCGTAATAATACTTTGCAAATTCCCAAAATACTCCATCTCATCCACAACCGTGTTCGGATCCGTTGCTCGTCGCCGGCTCTCTTGCTCAAACCTTGCCATGACACCACAGTCCATTGTGGAGCGCATTTTGTCAATACGCTCCACCCGAAAATGCCGTCCGCGCGACCACGCTGCACTATATATTTTGTACTGCACATTGAAACACTCAAATTAGATGTAGCAAGCAAATTTAGATACGACACATTCTAAACCCCTCATTACCTTTGGACTACATCCCCTCGAGAACTCCCACTCCTCCATTGAGACCTCTGTCCCTTCACTGGATGCTGCGGTCAAGGCTCCATGCAACCATCGTGTTGACATAAACCGCAGCATCTCCTCCATGCCTTCGGGATATCGAATCGGTCGGTGACGCGTAGTGCGTCGAAATTCGGCTCGTGCTTCCTCTCGATCTTGCCTTGCAATCTGGTACTTGGCGAGCCACGTCTCCATGGAGGCATGGTGCAACATACAAAAGCGATTCACCTTCTCTTCCATTGAGGCATCCATTCTTTTTTCTACCCCATTTCCAACCACCACATCTCCAGTCAGCCTGTCATCGTCCTTCAGCGTCCATAGCATTTCATTGTCTGGTTCCACCGTTGGTAGCCATTGTGAGATATGCACTAACGCCTCTCACACCAACCAACCTTCCGCCATGCTACCTTCCGGACGAGCTCGTTGTCGCACAAAGCCTTTCAGGGTTTTCATGAAGCGCTCCAGGAAGAACATCCATCGCGTATGGACAGGTCCAGCAATCTCCACTTCATCCACAAGATGCACAAGAAGGTGAACTTGTATCGTGAGCATGCTAGTGGGCAGGTATTTCTCAAAGAGACAGACCGTCTCAACTGCTCCCCGCCTTGCGGATTCAATAGAGGACGTCTTAATCTCTTTCTGTGAGATCCATTGCACCAAAGTCGACAGCTTGTAAATGGCCCCGCGAATTTCTGGAGTTAGGCATCCCGCGATCGCGATCGGTAGGACAAACTGCCAAAAATGAGAAAGCATTAAGAATAATGGTCACTTTTCAAATTTCAAAATGTCCACGCTAATTAAAATCCATTCTGTTCACAAACCTGACATATCTTATGCCAATCATGGGATTTTAGCCCAGAAATCTGGTCATCTTTAGAAAATGCGGACCTGAGAGAACGCATCATACCCGTCGGAGTGCGGATAGACTTGATTACTTGCTTCACAATGCACTCTTCTTTGGTAGACAAAACCCAGGGAGCGCGAGGAAGCTGCACTCCCCCTTCAGCACTCGACTGCGGCCAAAGCGCCTCCATCTTACCTACCTCCTTTAAATCCATTTGTGCCCCTATAGTGTCTCTCTTTCCTGTGATGTGGTCCCATAGCAAGCTGCCCACATTTTTGAAAATATGCATGGGATCCAACAAGTGGTTGACCTGTAAGTGGGTCCAATATGGCAACTCGTAGAAAACTGAGAACCGCCGCATTCCATTTGGATGTGAATCCGGGTTTACCATTTTCAGCTCGTACCAGCTTGCAGCATTCATACGTGCTGGAGGTCGTCCAAGAAAACCTTCCCTGAGTTCATGATCCTCCGGCAAGAAAGCGGCGTGTCCTTGGTATACCATCTTCTTCATGGTTCGTGACCTTCGGGAGTCTAACTGTGGCCCACACAATGGACATGCATGATAACCTGAGGTAACGAGACCTGCAAGGCGATCCACGACCTAGTGAATACTTGATTGAATGAAATAAAATATAGATATTACCGGCGAGAACAAAGGTCTGCTCACCTGAGCACTCTCCCAATCCCGGAAAGTCATGCATCATCCACATGAGAATGGCTCGAATGTTGGCTGACCGCCGACCATCGCGCCTGCTCATATCTTGCACCGTGACCCCCTCCTCCCACAAAATCTTAAGGTCATCGACTAATGGACAAAGATACACGTCCATATTTTTTACTTTGTAGCGGCCCGGGACGAGCAAGCTAAGGATGAGATGTCCTTTCTTCGTAGAAAGCCATGGAGGAATGTTGTAGTTGACAAGCACTATAGGCCACACACTGTAAGAAGTCGAGCGCAGACCGAATGGGTTCACACCATCCGTGGCGAGACCGAGCCGAAGATTCCTTGGCTCTCACGCAAAGCCTGGGAAGGTAGAGTCAATGTGGCTCCATGCACGCGAATCTGCTGATATTCGTTGAACTCCATCCGTGGACCTATTCTGCACATGCCACGTTGTCAAGCTTGCCATGGCAGATGTGCGAAACATGTGGTTTATGCGGGGGATGAGCGGAAAGTGTCTGAGGACTTTTTGAGGGATGGTTTGCCCTTGCAAGTCCTGTCGATACCTGTGAGCACCATACTTTGGGCATGTCTCCATACTCTCGTATTCATCTCGAAACAATATGCAGTCGTTGATACATGCATGGATGTTATTGTAGTCCATGCCAAGCTTCCGTAAAACATGTCGCGCATCATCACGAGACTCAGGCATGGTGTTTGCAGGTGGCAATATATGATATTTCAATAACCTGAAAAAATCATAAAACACCTTGAAAAATCTATCCATGTTTGCAATAATACTGTTTTAAAAAAAAAACAATGAAGTCTGTGTGCAAGGTACCTGAATAACTCAGTCACACTCGTATCGCTCCAACCGTATTTTGCTTGCACACTTAAGAGTGCAAGCAATGTCTTCAACCGAGATACTCGGCACCCATCATATAATGGTATGGATGCTTCCTCTCTGAGCGGGTCAGATGTCTCAACATCCATGGGAATCAATGCATCGATCATTGCCTCCATCTTAGGCTCCAAGATTGTAGGCAAGTCGGGAAGGTTGTCTGTCTCCTTTGGCATTGACGGTATAGATGGGCCTTGCGAGTGGTCGATTGGCTCCTGCAATCCATCCATCGCACGTCCACGAACTCTTCTAATTGGCCGCAAAGGGTGCACTCCCCCTTGGGTCGAGACATCACCCCCCTGGATACAAAATTTACCAACAAGACCCAATCTTATTGTGTATGGTTTTCAATTAGCTTGAGAGTACAATGCATGAAAAATGCTAACTTCAAATTACCGTACCGTTTGCTGAAAGTCTGCAATCGCCTAATCAATGATCTCAGATTGAAACTCGCCAAATCGTCGTACGTGTTCTATAGACAATCGGCGTTTTTGTCTAATTGCCAACTTGCATTGAGAGCAAGGACATGGGACACGCTGATTAAGATACGACTCGCGGTCTTGAACAATAGGACCTTCTTCGTTTGCCATCTTATCTACATTACAGCAAACAAGGCTTAAATGGATAGCTTTATGGAGATGTACGTCAAGTTGCAAGTTGACCATAAACCTTGCATTGTATATAGTAGTCGAGAGATTTTCCGATATTATATCTCGGCCTTGTATCATGCTCAACGATTTGTTTGTCCCAGTAGATAATTTTTTGTTATATCTCGGCTTTGAGTATAAGTAATCCATTTTTAAATTAATGCGCACCATCTATGAAATTTTATAACTATAGTAATAAAATTTATTTCAATCAATTCTACTCATAGTCATAAGACCTGAGAGAAATTATCCTATACTCAATTTAAGGGTTTCTTTTTCTATAACAATAATTTTGGGTTCATTTTGATGAAGTACGTGGCCGTATGCAAAGCACATTGCATACCATTATCAATACGTATATTATCTTAAATTTTCTTCCCTTCCCTCTCCCTCTCTTTCTCTCCCTCTCTCTCTGTTTCTCTCTTTCTCTCACCCTCACCCTCTCCCTCTCCCTCTCGTTCTCTTTCTCTCCCTCTCTCATTTCCTCCCTCCCCCTCCCTCTCCCTCTCCCTCTCCCTCCCTCTTTCTCCCTCTCCCTCTCCCTCTCCCTCTCCCTCCCTCATTTCCTTCCCCTCCCCCTCCCTCTCCCTCTTCCTCTCCCTCTCCCTCTTCCTCTCCTCTCCTCTCTTTCTCTTTTTCCCTCTCCCTCTCTATCTCTCTTTCTCTCTCATTTCCTAAACAAGCAAAAAATAAAGTGATTTAAACATCCTCCAAGCAAAAGGGAGAGGGAGAGATACAATGCACTCTCCCTCTCTTTCTCTTTCTATCCCTCTCTCATTTCCTTTCCCTTCCTCTCCCTCTCACTCTCTTTCTCTCTCATTTCCTCTCCTAAACAAGTAAAAAATAAAGTGATTCAAACATTAAACAAGCAAAAGGGAGAGGGAGGGAGAGAGAGAATGCACTCTCCCTCCTTCTCCCTCTCTTTCTCTTTCTCTCCCTCTCCTATTTCCTCCCCCTCCCTCTCCCTCTCCCTCTATTTCTCTTTCTCTTTCTTTCCCTCTCCCTCTCCCTCTCCCTCTCCCTCTCTCTTACTCTCTCGTTTCCTCTCCTAAACAAGCAAAGAAGAAAGTAATTTAAACATTAAACAAGCAAAAGGGGGAGAGAGAATGCACTCTCCCTCTCTTTCTCTCCCTCTCCCTCTCTTTCTCTCCCTCTCTCTCCCTCTCCCTCTCCTTCTCTTTCATTTCCTCTCCTAAACAAACAAAAGAGAACGATTTAAACCTTCAACAAGTAAAAGAAAGAGAGAGGGAGACTCACCAATGAGATATGGCGAGCGTGGGCGGCTTCTCTTTGCAACGAGGGCTCCTCCTCTCCTTCACGAACAACGACGGTGGCGGTGGCGGCGGCGGCGGCGGCGGCAAGTCTCTTCCTCCTCTTCTCCCACAAAGCCTTGGCTCTCTCCCTCGCTCTCTCCCTCGCTCTCGCTCTCAAAAGGCGAAGAAAACAAAATGAAAACGGCGCTCTGGTTTCGGCCGCGCTTTTTTTCCCTGCGGCGTCGCAAATAGCGACGCATATAGCGACGCCAATAGCGACGCATATAGCGATGCCAATTGCGACGCATATAGCGACGCCTATAGCGACGCCGACATCCGCCGTCGCTAATCGGCGTCGCTATTGCCCCATTCCCTTGTAGTGAGCGGGATTAGCGTAGCTCAAATTCGGGGTTACAAGGCTATGTGTTTTTGGGTATTTCTTTCTCAATCTTCAGAAAATCTGTGATTTTTTCCTTCTTCGTATGCCAAAAATACTTCAGCAAACCTGCGTATGGGTAGAATACCTTCCAATGAACAACTTTGCAGTTCGGAGTTTCTGCACGGGAAGAGCCCTTCTAGGAGTTTTGAGCACAAGTCAGTTCTGACTCCAGTTGACTAGTCTAACTTGCAGAGTTGCAGACTTGCAGAAATTAGCCAACTTAGTGAACTTGCAGAACTTGATCACAGATGACTTGCAGAACTTGATCTCTAAAGTGCGGGACCTGAAGTTGTTGACTTGCAGGAGATGACTTGTGTTGCTTGAGTGATTTAGCTTAGCTTAATAGATTAAGATTAAGAAGCTTAATCGACGGATCTCGTGGGGGGGGGGACCGTTTTTCCCAGGCGGCGAAAAACGCGGACAGCCCCTGATGTACCGCGATGAAAAAAAATTGAAGCTTTGAGCTTCTTTAAAGCTTAAACTAAGCTTCTGAAGCTTTAGTGTTTGAAGATTTGAGATATTTGAATTTTGGGATTTGTCACTTATCTCTCTGTTTGACGACTTGATGATGGAGATGAGGGAGTGGTCCTCCGCCTGTATTGCCTGGTCCTTCGAGATCTGATGACAGAAACAGGGGTTCTTGATCGATCGACAGTTCGCGACGAGATTGACCGTAGAGCCCGATCGTTCCAGGAGCTTCGCCTTCGCACGAGATGGGTAGCGATTTGAAGCTCTTGATCTCAGCTCTGCTCTGATACCACTGGTGCGCAGATCGGTCGCTGTATGCTCACGTAGTGAATCCCGGAAGGTCCCCAAGAACAATGAACTCTACCTTTTTGCACAAATTACAATGTAAAAAGCATGAACGACAAGAGCAAGAGACCAATTGGGTTCAATCTCCCCCCATGCCTTGTGTGAGCGCTTCACAAAGCATGTATTTTATGTATATTTCCATCTTCATGCTCAATAATAGCCCAATTTACAAAAATATGACAAGCTTTTAGCTTTTGAGTTTGCTTTTACAAAAATTGGAATAAAGCTAATGGACGGTGCTCATAGAGTCTGGCACGCCCAACACAATGTCCAAATAGAAATAACATATCCGTGCGCATAGGTGCATACAAAATAATAATAAATAATGAATGCCTCAATAGACATGACAAAATATAGGCATGGCGCCTATCAAAATATAATCCATAGATCGAATACTCGCTAGACTCCAATGCTTTCCTCTGCCACTGTTGCTATCTCTACACATCAACTGAAGCATTCACAATCATTAGTAAAATAATACAATTAAACCGACAAAAGTGAATACCTAGCAGTCTTCAGCTACATAAATAAATCAATTGGTTAGAAATAAATCCTAACCTTAATTTATTACGAGTGCACACTCAAAACTCATAAACGTTTATTAATTTAATATGTATTTTGCGGAATCACCCGCTATGGAATCATGTACACACTAAATTAATGAAACGCTCGAAAAGGACAGGCATCCCCATCAACTTCTCGCACAAAGAATCCACTTTGTGTATGAGCCCCGGTCATCAAAGTTTACGGAATCCACCGTAAAACCTCACGGAATCCACCGTGAAACATGCCTCCTGGCATCAATAATTGTCATATTTCATGTTTTTAAGGTGAAAAAAAATATACATTGTTGCTTAGATTCTTTTACTACAACCACCTCCTCCTCGTCTTAGACTCTCAATATTTCTAAGAGCATTTTTTCGATTTCAAAGGCCTAAAATACTTTGCTTTCATTGATAATATTTGATGCATAATGAATGAATCCTCTGTCGATAGCCCTCTAACTTCTGTAGTAACTCATTGTGATGTTTTTGATAAAAGATGGTTCTCCAATTTGAGGACATCCTTTTCTGCAACCAAGTTAAGTGTATAACCTAGATACCCATTATAACCATTACCAATGAACCTTAACAATGAAGAGCTATTATAGAAAGGCAGAGTGCTATTTTTGCTAGGATCTTTGGCATATAGCCTGCCATCTAACCAAAGATCAAGATTCTTCTTTCCTTCAAACTTGAGTATATGTTTCGTAGACTGTGTAATAGTAATGGGTTTTGTTCTCTTCTTTTATATTGGTTCATACTCACTATCAAACTCAATATGAAGATGATAAAGAGATCTTTTACCAGAGCTATAGAGATCATTGGATGATTTGATTCATAGATGATAATGTGATTAGAAGATTGGATTGAAAAACTATGCGAATTAGAAAAATAAGAAAAACAAAGAAGAAACTAGTAAGGATGGGAAAGAAAGAAGAGAGTGAGAATGGAGGAAAGTGATCAAATGTCAAACAAAATTCAAATTGAATATTAGTTTTCACTTTAATGAGGATGAGTAGGATCTTCATTATGGCAATCTTTGTCACCTTTTTAGCTGCTTAGATTTCTAGGTCTGATGTGACCATGAGAATATCGTGACAATGACTTATTAGCAATTTTTGATATATTTACTTACTAAAATATAAAAAATTTTAGAAATCTAAAAAATGATCTTATTTTCTAAAATATTTTCTCTCTCTGGGATCACTTACAAAGCATTTTCGAGACGTCAAAACTTCCCTAATGCAAGCATGGGTGAACATGCACATTAAAATGGAAATTTTTGAAGAGGGAGATTGGGTTGTGGTCTACAATTCAAGAATTCGAAAATCTCTAAGCAAATTGAAACTTTGGTATGTTGAACCATTTATCAATCGGAAGGATCTTGGACAAGGTACATTTTTGTTGAAGGATTTGACAGGAAATGTATTCAAACTTGCAGTGAATGGTTTTAAGCTTAAAAGGTTGGTTCAACCTTATTATACACCCATTAATCTTATTATTCTAACTTGGAAAAATAAATCAAATAAGGATAGTTATTTTTGTGAAGAGTCACACCCTCATGAGTATTATTTGATATTTGGTACAAAAGGGGAAAGACTTAAGTCAGACTTGGTCTTCTCCATTCAAATGGAGCCTGAACTGGTGGTTTCTCTTTCTCACCATTGCCATTCCACAATCAACCTATTGCAACTTCGATGACACACACTCATTGGTCATTAGCACACAAGATGTTGCTCTCCAAACATGCTGTGAGTAGATGTTGATGAGGATGATGACGCTAACTATGGTGACGATGATAGACTCATGCAGACCAAAGAGGAGAAGGTATCTCCTAAGCTTGCTACTATTCTCTCTAGTTTGAGTGCTGTTGTACTCCATT
The DNA here is from genome assembly GCF_053477565.2 of Lygodium microphyllum. NCBI lineage: Eukaryota > Viridiplantae > Streptophyta > Polypodiopsida > Schizaeales > Lygodiaceae > Lygodium > Lygodium microphyllum. The sequence continues at coordinate 12,216,867 of NC_141140.1, read as the reverse complement.
TTTCCATTCTACCCTTGTTCTTGATGTCAATAAGGATGTACACTAAATGTGGCTAGAAAAATTTAGGTCGTGTGCTTATGCTTGATTGCCACCATGGGATAGATGGTCTTCAAATATTCATGCATCACTAGAATTGGATATATTAGGATAGATAAATGGCCAAATTACAGGTAGAATGGAATTGACTACTAAAGTGGCTAGTCATGTCTTTGCTCTCCAAGTAAATGCTAATCCAACATCATGGTAATGTTTTGAAGAGCATATGAATCATCGTTTCAATGATCTCACAGGTGTCCAAGGAACGTTTATGTGATGAAAAGACTTGATTTAGTTCACAAATTGCAATTGCATTGATTCATGAAGAAATTTATGATGTTTATCAAGACTGATAGTATTGCAGAAGAGACATATGGAATTATCTACTATGTTGAACATGTTGGGATGCCAAATTGGGCTAGGTTGATGCATGAGAGGCTTACGAATGAAATCAAGGTTTCTAAGTCCAAGAAGGTATTTCATAAGTCTAGAATAGGATGTTTTCTTGCTGCCTTGTTTGAGCATTCTAGGAATATCTATCTCGAATTCACTCCAAAATACTTGTTGAAATTGACCAAAAAATTTTCAAGATGATGTTGATGATATAGATGTTGTGTTTGATGGTGATAAGCATAAACAAGCTATTTATAGGGAATTGGTACATCTTGTATATAATGAGGAGAACTATGCTAAACACATTGCTTCTAATTTTATCAAAAGGGATAATAGTGATGTCCGTCCTGATGATATAGTGGATGCACTAAAACAGAACAATGTGAATATACATAAAGTTGAAGGTCAAATGTATTCTAAAAAGAAGTAAAAATTTGAAAAGATTTAGCTATGGACTATGCATATGCTTGAAGCTAAGCATCACAATGTTTCTCTTGATTCTAAACTTCATGTGAAGGATCAATCTATTGATAAGCACATGGATGCTGATGGGGTTAATGTTCCATATACTTCTATTCATTCTATGATTGATTGTTTGATTGTTACTAGTATTACTTATGTAGTTGATGTTATGCAAAAAATAATGGGTTATTTACAGCAATACGATAAGGACAATAGACAAGTTGTGGTAATGATGAAAATTTTATAGGTTCAACTCCATACTCAACAACAGAAATTAAAATTTGGGTAAGCAATTATAGGAAAAGCATGCCGAATGTGATGCATTAGAATCAAAGCATGTTCAAAAGATAGCAGAGATGCAACAGGTGATTGATAAGGGAAAATTTTCTATTACTTTGTTTGAGAGACGGACCCATGAACTTAGAAGTAAATGCGTAGCTAAAATAGAGAGTTTTATGGAAATGTATGTCACATTATAGGTTGAGCATAAAGTCTTAGGGTCTCTACAAGAGGTGAAAAAGAAGTTTTTGCAAAACATAGAGATTGATACAAATGCATCATTAATGTTGAAATCTAAATTCTAGGATATAAAAAATGCTTTATTGGGTGATATCAAAACTCGATGGAAAATGGTTGTGAATCTGATAACGTTGTATCTAGGCAATATACCATGCTTAAGGATTTGTTTGTTTCAACAGAAAATGACTCATTATTGCAGGACAAGCAAGCATTGGCTCATGAGTTGTAGAGTGAGAAACTAAATACTTAGACTTGATAGAAAAATTGGAGAATGCTTTAGAATAAAAAAGGGAAAGTGATGACTATGTGGCTTCCTTGTTACAACAGATGGACTTTAAGTTTGTTGACAAGGATGATGTACTTTAAGAGGTGCTTCATTAAGTAACTGAAGAGTTCAAAGCCGTAGATCATGATTCTACTGTAGTGCTAGGTGATGATCAGTCAGTTGTGCAAATGTCTTCATGCAAGAATATCATACCTTATGTCCCTCGAGTCACTTTTTAGCTCATGTTGCCATTGTACTTTCTTTTTTTATTCATGATAGTTCTTAGCTTCATTTAATAAAACTTAGGTCCAATTATGCAATTGCACAAGAGGGCTTTGAGTATCCTAGAGGGGCTCTGCTCACTAGTGCTCAATGTGGCTTGTCATAGGGTGCAAAGGTCTCTAGCAAGGTATAACTGTGTTCTCTCAATTAGTTTGCATACTAGTTAGTTCTTGTGCTTAATGATACTAGGTGCATGCTGGTGGGTTCGAATCCTCACTGTCCCAATCATCCATTGGGCTGTGCTAGGTGTTTGGACTTGAATTGAATCTTTCACTTAGTACTTTTTTATCTTCGTACTTGTATGCATGTAGGCACATAGAGTCAGTATATGTAAAGTGACTTGGATGTCATATGATCTCACTTGAAATGATGGCACTTGTCCTGGACATTCTTAGTTGTATCTTTTAAAGTTTTTTGGTTGTGGAAATGAGAAGATCTCTAGGACAACGCCTAGATATGGTTGCTTATGCATGATTTTATCAATATATCTCAGTCTCCTAAAAAGTAATGCCATTTATGTCAAGTTATTAATCTAGAAATGGTCGTGATGATAGTAATTTGATTGATATTGGAGGGGAGCTTCAAGCTCTACCCCAAGACCTATGGACCACTTATTGCTCAAGTGTTTCAAACCGAGCGGCCATGGCTACCTCTCACATAGCCGATGCACAATGCCTACCTTACAGGTGTAGTGAGCTTACCTTGATGCTTGATCGAGTACCCTCCTCTTTCTTGCACACCGGTAGCTCCACGATCCTTGAGGCAAGCTCAAGCAACCTCAATCCCTCTCCCATGAGCTTCATCCTCCATAGCCACGTGCGAGACAAGAGAAGAGAAGAGAGGAGGAGAAGATGAAGAGAGAAGATGGAGAGCTTCTTCTCCAAGATCCCTCACTCTCACACAATCTCTCCCTCACTCCCTCACACTCTCTCAATCCCTCTCTCAAGCACAAGCAAGAAGGCAAGAAACAAGAGAAAAAGAAGAAGAAGCTTTGGTCACACACAAGAATGAGCTTCCCATTCACTTTTCAACTTTATATACATGCCCTATTTTTCATGGGCGGTCATCCCCCTTTTTTACATGGACGGCCATTAGCCTAGGCCCATTTCCTCATTTCTCACCGTTCTAGTCTATCATATCCCCAACTAATGCATACAATTTGCACAGGAGTGAGCCTGGCGCTCTTTTACAAGGTTTTGGAAATGTTTTTGCACTTAATGGTGCGATTTTTATTCTTTTACTCTCCTTGGGCGACTCCAAGACTTCTTGAGGATCGTGCCTGTGCATTTAATTTTTTCCCGAGTCTAGTTGCCGATTAAGGCACCTTTTCCTTTTTTTCTCTTTTTCCATTTCCCGCTCCTCTGTGCTGCAGTAAACATTACCCCCATCCTAGCCAAGTGCCAGTCCCGGCAACAGAACCAAAATGGAGGGGAGCTTCAAGCTCTACCCGAGACCTACGGACCACTTATTGCTCAAGTGTTTCGAACCGAGCGACCATGGCTACCTCTCACATAGCCGACGTGCAATGCCTACCTTACGGGTGTAGTGAGCTTACCTTGATGCTCAATCGAGTACCCTCCTCTTTCTTGCACATTGGTAGCTCCACGATCCTTGAGGCAAGCTCAAGCAACCTCAATCCCTCTCCCATGAGCTTCATCCTCCATAGCCACGTGCGAGACAAGAGAAGAGAAGAGAGGAGGAGAAGATGAAGAGAGAAGATGGAGAGCTTCTTCTCCAAGATCCCTCACTCTCACACAATCACTCCCTCACACTCTCTCAATCCCTCTCTCAAGCACAAGCAAGAAGGCAAGAAACAAGAGAAGAAGAAGAAGAAGCTTTGGCCACACACAAGAATGAGCTTCCCATTCACTTTTCAACTTTATATACATGCCCTATTTTTCATGGGCGGTCATCCCCCTTTTTTACATGGCTGGCCATTAGACTAGGCCCATTTCCTCATTTCCCACCGTTCTAGTATCCTATCCCCAACTAATGCATACAATTTGCACCGGAGTGAGCCTGGCGCTCTTTTACAAGGTTTTGGAAGTGTTTTCGCACTTAATGGTGCGCTTTTTATTCTTTTACTCTCCTTGGGCGACTCCAAGACTTCTTGAGGATAGTGCCCATGCATTTAATTTTTTCCCGGGTCTAGTTGCCAATTAAGGCGCCTTTTCCTTTTTTTCTCTTTTTTCATTTTCTGCTCCTCTGTGCTGCAGTAAACATTACCCCCCTCCTAGCCAAGTGCCAGTCCCATGGCATTGTGGTGGGAAGTAGTGGGATAGATGATGCTATTGCTAGGTGGGACTGGTGGGTAGATGACACTGGTACTTGTGAATGAGAGGTGATGGAGTTTGATGATGATGACCAGGAGAGATTTCGGCCTGCTTTGGGCTTCATGAAGATACTCAGCATCCTTCACACTGTCATGGTGCCCCTTATGTAGCCGGTCGTCTTTTGAGTATCCGAAACGCTTGAAGCAAGAAGCAATCCCTTAGGAGGATGGTATTGGAGGGATTTATTCTTGAGAAACCCCCCGAACGTTGTTTGCCTTGAAAAGCCGTGGCCTTGGCTGAAAATCCTTGTCTTTGAGTAGAGGGTCTTCAGTTTTGAGTTGAAGGTCTTCAGGCTTGTGGAATCAATAAGTGATCCGTAGATCTTGAGGCATTGGGCATGGATCATTGGGCGATGAGGTTCCAAGATCTATGCCAATGGCAGATCCATCACTGGGTTATCCTGCTGCTTGATTTGGTTCACTCATGGCAGCCATCAGTAGGCGGATGATTGGCACCATGAAATCTGTTGAGCCATTTAAACCTTCATAGCGAAGCTCCTGAAGTTGCAGTAATGGGGTCATCTCCAACTCTGGAAAAATTCCTTGTCATTGGAGGATGTAGTAGATGATATTTTTCAACCAAGCAGCCAGTTCTTGAAACACGAACATAACCTGCAAGAAAAGTGGTGCACTTCCTAGGGGGTGTTTCTGTCTCACTGTGTAGTGCATGGTGCCCGTGCCAGTGGAACTAGGAAATGGGTCTAACCGTGGGCAAGCCCCTGGTAATGTCCCACACTTGAGGACCCAGTTCGTGCGGCATTGGAGGTGCGGTGCAAAACTTAGGGTGATAGGCCTGAAAGTTTTGCCCTTGATGTGCCCTAAGTTTGAAGTGGGGGAGGGGCTAGAGAGGACTCTAGATGCAGTGAGTGGGGTGCACAATAATAGTGAAGGAAGACTGCAAGCACATGTTTTTTTTTTTTAAAGAATGGGAGAGAGTACATTGGAAAAGGTATGTGGCACCTATTTAGTCACGAGGCGGTCGTAGGCATTGTGATAAAAATGTGCGACTTTGTAGGTATTCTTTAATATCGGCTTTAGCTCTTAGAGGAGTGGTGGACAAGAAGGGGTGATTACACCTTGCAAACTGGGTGTCACTCATATTTTCTAAGAGCTCTAGGCAGAAGGCAGGGAGGAGAGTAGCCCGCATCATCAATCTAGTCATGGCTCTACTATCTATTCCTAAGTTAATATAAAAAAAGAGTGGGGGGAGATGGGCTTCCTCTGCTGCAGGTTTCTGGAGTAGCAGGAATTTGATAAGTCAGAGGTAATTACAAGTGGTTAAGAATGCTAGATCGGGGTAAGAAGAGAAGTCTACAAGAAAACGATTTATGGAGGGAAGTATATCTTCTACCCTAAATACTAAGCACTCCTCAGGGCTTCTAGCATTTACATTATAGATTCTTGGGAAGTCATAATCCCCATGTAAATCTCTATCGTAGTCCACTCCATGCCTATAGGGGTAGGGCATGTAGATGGGATCGTTACGCTCTTCGGGGAGTGAACTACAAAATGCGGTCCATGCATCAAAATTAGTGTCTCAAATCCTCCTTCGCCATTTCAGCTGTGCCTTGTAGCCTTGGACGGATTTGGGAACTAGATTGACCTTGTCTTCCCAGTACTCTTGTGGCTCTTATCTCCACCTAGTCATTATCATGCTTCTTTCTTCCATCCATCTGTTTGCAAGTTCGTTAGCCAGATCTTTGATCTTGGCTACGACTGCTAGAGGCAGGGCCCGGTCCAGAGAGCGTGGGAAAGCAAATGAAAGCTCAAACGGCCTCTTATGTAGCTCTCGTTGGCGCCAGATGACCAACTCCTAGGGCCAGTCTACAGGATGTGTATCATTCCTCAGTGGTATGGGCTCCTCAGGGAGTTGTCGTGGAAGTGTGCATGCTTGGCGTTGGGCCTCCTCAGCTAACTCTTGTCTCCTTCTCCTTACTGCAACTATGTGTTCAGGTAGATCGGCATCTGAGGCTCCTCCTATGGGATCTCGAGTTGAGTCGCACTCGGCATCCTTTGTGGTTCTTCGTCATCATCTTGCTCAAAATCCAGACCCTCTTCGACATTTCACTCAACCACAGGAGGAATGACTGGTGGTGGTGGCGGTGGCTGCTCCTGCTCCTGAAAACCTAACTCCTTGAGCTCAGCAGTGGAAAGGCCCGTACAGCGCAGGTAGTAGAATTGTTACTCTTTAGTTATTCCTATACTTGTTGGAAGCTCCCGCTCTTGAAGACCGTATCTTAGAGCCCGGGTGGTTAGCTCCAACTTTCTTTTTACCTTTTCCACTGTATCATCGCCCTCAGCTTGCGTCACGTGGAGCACCGTGTTGAGGAAGGCCTATCGCTGGGTCTTAGTGGTTATTTCTGCAGCCTTAACCCTAGCTTCGGCCAGCATTCTTTCGCATTCTGCCACCACCAGGCGTTCAGTTAAGTCCCTTACCCTGTCAAAGTTTTTCCTTTCCCACTCCATGGCTCTCTCCTCCATACTTTTCCTTTGTTCCTCCAGCTGGATCGCCAGGGTGGTTACTACCTGTTGCTACTCATTTGATAAAAACCATAACTGGTTTCTTTCTCTTAATTTCTGAGCTAGCTGTTCTTCAACAATCCCTCTTGCTTGATCGAAATGCTGAGCCTGTGGTGCGCCTCGGCCAGGATTTCTGATTTTTCCTGCACCAACTGCTCTTGGCTTTGGATTTCAGCAAAGGAATAGCCTTTTTTGGTTGAAGGTCATGGCCATGAGGGCTTCCACGTCTTCTTGGGAGGTCTCCAGTGCATCTTGCAATCTTTGCACTTCATCATGTAGCCGTTTTGCTTCAGCTGCTAAGACTCCTGTCCCTTCATTCTTCAGGAATTTGATTTCCCTTATTAACCTATTCTGTTCTTCTAGCTCCTGCCACGACTGGGGCTCCGTGGCATGTTCTTGTGGAACAGTGGCTTTGCCTTCCTGAACCACCTGGTAGAGCATTTCCACTTGGGCGACCCTTTGATGTAGATCACTGTATTGCTGCATCAGTAGCTTTAGGTTCCTTTGTTCCGCCACCAGGCTCTGCTCCTCGTCCTCCAGCCTTTGTCTAAGGCGGCTTTCATTGTTTTGGGCTTCCTTCGTTTTTTCTACTAGCTGGTCCTGCAAGGCCTTTATCTCTCTCCGTCTGTCAACTTCCTGCCTTGAGACCTCTAGCCTGAGGGCCGCTGACGTCTCCTTTTCTTTCTCTAGTTCTAGCAGGGCCACCTTCTTCTCTTCTTTTGCCTTGTCCAGTTGTGTCAATAACTCGGCCACATATGTGTCATAGTCAGTGTCGGCAGGCATGGGAATATTGGGCGTGGTGGTCGATGCCTCCAGCCTTTGTCATTTAGGGTCTTGTCGTGACTCTGCATCTGCGGCGGTGGGCCTTTTCAATCTAGTTTTAGGCACGATTTCGACCACCTTGCTCACTAGCATCTACACCATGTTCATGAGCTGTGCCATGTCGAGGGGAGGCGTGGGTTGTGCAGTGGTTGCAATCGTAGTTTCAGCCGTTGTCAGCACAAAGGAGGGAGGAAGTGGATGTAGGAGGGACTTGCCCTTGCCTACGACCACTGGAGCTGCTTCCACACTTGCACTGGCTTCGGCTTTATGGGGGGGGGCTTACTGATGCCAGGAGGCATATTCCACGGTGGATTCCGTGAGGTTTTACGGTGGATTCCGTAAACTTAGATGACCGGGGCTCATACGCAAAGAGGATTCTTTGTGCGAGAAGTTGATGGGGACGCCTGTCCTTTTCGGGCGTTTCATTAATTTAGTGTGTACATGGGTGATTCCATAGCGGGTGATTCCGCAAAATGCATATTAAATTAATAAACGTTTATGAGTTTAGAGTGCGCACTCGTAATAAATTAAGGTTAGGATTTATTTCTAACCAGTTGATTTATTTATGTAGCTGAAGACTGCTAGGTATTCACTTTTGTCGGTTTAATTGTGTTATTTTACTAACGATTGTGAATGCTTCAGTTGATGTGTAGAGATAGCAGCAGTGGCGGAGGAAAGCATTGGAGTCTAGCGGGTTTCCGATCTTTCGACTTTATTTTGATAGGCGCCACGCCTATATTTTGATTATGTCTATAGAGACATCGACTATTTATTATTATTTTGTATGCGCTTATGCGCCTGGATATGTTATTTTTATTTGGACATTGAGATTGGGCGTGCCAGACTCTTTGGGCACCGTCCATTAGCTTTATTTTCCTATTTTTGGTAGAAAGCAAACTCAAAAGCTAAAAGCTTGTCATATTTTTGTAATTGGGCTATTTTTGAGCAAAAAGATTGGAAATATATATTAAATACATGCTTTGTGAAGCGCACACACAAGGCATGGGGGAGATTTAACCCAATTTGTCTCTTGTCTCATGTCGTGCTTGTTTTTACATTGATTTTTGTGCTAAAAAGTAGAGTGCTTTGTTCTTGGGGACCTTTGGGAATTCACTACGTGAGCTACCTGCGTCCGATCTGCGCACCAGTGGTATCAGAGCGGAGCAGAGATCAAGGGCTTCCAATCGCTACCAATCTCGGGCGAAGGCGGAGCTCCAGGAACAAACGGCCTCTACAGTCAATCTCGTCGCGAACCGTCGATACAGGCAGACTTCTGGCGATCAAGAACCCCTGTTTCCACTCTCAGATCGCGAAGGACCACTCTTTGTTGGCGGAGGACCACTCCCTCAACTCCATGAACAAGTCGTGATGAACAGTGAGAAATTTCTTATCTTCTTCATTAACAAAGCTTAAGTACAAAGCTTAAGAACTTAAGAGAAGCTTGATTAGCAACAAATCGTCAAGTGGTGATCAAGAGGAGGACCCCCGAAATTTTCGGCGGAATCAAAAACGGCCCCCTCCCCCACGACTGAAAAACGGCGGCCTATTTCTCCATTACTTAAGCTTATTAAGCTTAAGCTTAACTAATTAAGCTTAAGTTACCTCTATACTCTGCAAGTCAGTGAAGGCAGATAAGTCTGCAAACTCTCGGTCACGCACTCCAGAAGACAAGTTTCGCAAGTCGACACTAATCAAGTACTGCAAGTCCTGCAAGTCAGCTAAGTTCAGCAAGTTCACAACCCTGCAAGTCTGTTAAGTCTGCAACTCTGCAAGTCAGACTAAATCAGAACTGACTAACGCTTGAAACTCCTAGAAGACTTGTTCGTTTGCAAAAACTCAGAACTGGAAAGTTGTTCGCAGCAAGCTGTTTTACCTATCTGCAAGTTCGTTGAAGTACTTTCAGCAAACAGAGACAGAAATATTTCAGAATTTCTGAAAATTGAAGAAGAAAATACCCAAAATACATAGCCTTGTAACCCCAAATTTGAGCTACGCTCATCCCGCTAACTGATTTTGAGTGAGAAAGGTTTGTTGAGTTTTACAGGATGACTACCCCACATATGGATGATCCTATGGCTGAAGACGACCTACCCGAGCCTACCATGGAACAAAAGCTGGATCTTATCATGCTGCAATTGGACGAAGAGCGAAGAGCTAGGCAAGCCTTGCAAGCGCAATTGACAAAGCTACAAGGAGCGTCCACTGATAAAGAAGAACCTCAAGCTGAAGATTTGATACGCCGTACCATCGACGCCACTCTTGAAGCACAAACCATTCGCAAGGAATCCAAGATAAGTAAACGAAGTTTCAAGTTTCGCACTTTCAATGGCATAAGAGAAGGAAAGACTGTTTTATCATTCATTAGCCAGTTTGATGACTATTTCCATGAGGAAACTTATCCTGAGAAAGATAAAATCAAGTGTGTTACTAATCATCTGATAGATAGAGCATCACTTTGGTGGACTGTCGTCCGCAAGAGCATAGAATGTCCTGCTACATGGGAAGATTTCAAGAAGAAGTTCATGCAAAATTTCCTTCCACCGCAATTTCATGAGAAGGCTATTAAGCAATGGGATCTACTTCAACAACGCGACCGTGAGTCTATTCCACAGTATACAGAGCGTTTTTGGAATGCACTCCTACAGCTACGCATGCTTGAAGACGTACGAGAGACGACACATAAGCGGAAGTACATGTCTGGACTTCTTGGACATTACTACGCTGAGGTGAATATGTTCAAGCCTGTTACCCTTGAAGATGCCATCTCCTTAGCTCACGACACTGAAGATAAGTTACGTGGAAGAGATCGACGACCACAGCCATTCCAAGCAAACGGTAATTATGGATCTAAACAATTCAATTCAAATTTCAGAAGGTTTAATCCAGGTCGTTTCTCATCACCACCTTTTCGTAAGAATTGGCCTAAACCACCCGCATTACCAACCACTGTCAATCCAAATCCTAAGCCTATCCAACAAGCAAATCCAAATATACCCAGACTCCCAGCCATTGCAAATAATGTGACCAAAGCCAAGCCTATCGTATGCTACAAGTGTCACCAGCCAGGCCATCTCGCAGCAAATTGTCATTCAAAGAAGCCATCAGCACATATCAACTACCTTGGAGCTATGGACGAAGACGAGCATGAGGATATGCCGGATTTCACTGAAGAAGAAGATGATCCTACTACTACTTCCGACACTTTACCAGGTATGCCTACTTTACATTCATTGTTGACTATGAAATGTATGGTGCATGGAAAAGAAAGAACTGTATTGCATGATGACGGTAGTACGCATGATTTTATTTCAGCAAAATTGGTAAAGGAATTGAAATTGCATACAGTACCTACGCATTATCGCATAAAAGCTGCATTTTTAGGCACTAGGTACAATGGCACACAAGAAGTTCAAAATTTAGAAATTCAAATTGGTCCATATATTGAAAGAAGAAATTTCTTAGTTGTCCCATTACAATCTAGCGACATTATTCTAGGAATGCCATGGAGACACCAACATAATCCCAATATAGATTATTCCACACACACAATGAATATTAATTTTCAAGGAAAATCTATTACATTATTTGGTATGCATGCATCTCATATGTTTCCACTGCTTTCGCATACTCAAGCAAAACGTGCACTACGCAAGAATACTAAATCATATCTCATTTGGGTGAATGAATTGCACGCAAAAGAAACTCATATGCACCCTAGGCATAAGGAATTTCTTGCATATTTTAAGGATTGTTTTGCAGAAGACCTACCACCAGGTTTACCTCCATCACGTCCAGAAGACCATAAGATTGACCTAATACCTGGCACACAACCACCTTGCAAAGCCCCATATAGGCACAATCAAATAGAGCAAAAAGAAATCCAGACTCAAGTAGAAGAATTACTAAATAGAGGTTTAATTCGACCTAGCACTTCCCCATTCGGTGCACCTGTGCTCTTAGTCAAGAAAAAGAATAATACTTATCGGATGTGTATTGACTACCGAGCATTAAACAAGATCACTGTAAAGAATAGGTATCCTATACCTAGAGTTGATGACCTTATGGACAAACTGCAAGGATCTTCTATATTTAGTAAAATTGACCTTAAATCTGGATATCATCAGGTGAGGTTAGATAGATCCGACATATTTAAGACTGCATTCAGGACACAGTTTGGCCATTACGAATTCTTAGTTATGCCATTCGGATTAACTAATGCACCTGCCACTTTCAGTAGAATGATGAACCGTATTTTTCTAAAATATCAGTATTGTGTGATTGTTTTCTTTGATGATATTTTAGTATTCAGTCAAAGTGAAAAAGAGCATTATGAGCATTTATCATTAGTTTTTCAATTACTGAAAGAAAATCAATTGTTTGCAAATCCTGACAAGAGTGAATTCTTTAAGACAGAAATAGAATATCTAGGTCATATTGTATCAAAAGAAGGAATAAAAGTTGATCCTAAGAAAATTGACGCAATATTGCATTGGCCTATTCCTAAAAATGTACATGAATTACGCTCATTCCTTGGTCTTGCTAGTTTCTATAGGAAGTTTGTACGTAATTTCTCATTACTTGCTTTACCACTGACCAAACTTCTTAAGAAAGGTATTGTTTATCAATGGACTGAAAACCAGCAGAAATCCTTCGATTTACTTAAACGTGCATTGACCAATGCCCCTGTTCTACAATTGCCTGACTTTAATAGACCATTCTTTCTAGTTGTGACCGATGCTAGCGGATCAGGAATAGGAGCCGTGCTAATGCAAGATAACCATCCAATAGCATATTCTAGTTCTAAGCTGAAACCCTCTGAGCTCAAATATTCCACCTATGACAAGGAACTCTTAGCAGTTGTTCAAGCATTGAAACAATGGAAGCATTATTTAATGGGTTCAGAATTCATGATAAAGACTGACCAGCAAAGCATTAGACATCTACTTAGCCAACCCCAAATTTCTGACCGCCATATCAAATGGGCTTCATTCATTCAAAGTTTCCATCCTATCATTCAATACCAACCTGGAAAAGAAAATGTAGTTGCCGATGCATTAAGTAGAAGACCTGCAATTCATAACATTTCTATCATATCTTTTGATTCTTTGATTGCTATGAAAGACACATATCACCAGGATATTACTTTTCATTCTGATTGGCAAAAATTAGTTCAAAATAATTTCATTCCTCTTGATTTATTGTCATATAATGATGGATTCATGTTCTTTGAAAAGAGACTGTGTGTTACTATTCCATTCCGATCTTTTGTTTTAAATGAAATTCATTGTCCCCCATATCAAGGTCATAGAGGTATCATTTCTACATTACGCATGTTAACTGAAGATTTTTATTGGCCGCATATGGATGCAGATGTATCTAATTTTGTTTCTGAATGTCTGATTTGTCAAAGAATAAAAAGACATCATGGTAAACAGTATGGGTTATTAATGCCTTTATCTATTCCATCTAAACCTTGGGAACATATATCTATGGATTTCATTACTGGCTTACCAAATACTAAATCTAATCATGACATGATTTGGACAATTGTAGATAGATTTAGTAAGCAAGCATATTTCATTGCATGTAAGAAAACTTTAACAGCATCACAAGCAGCACAATTATTTTTGAAAACTGTTTTTACTAACCATGGATTGCCGAAAGTCATTATTTCAGATAGAGATTCTAGATTTTGTAATAATTTCTGGATTACACTGTTTGCAAATCTAGGCACAAAGATTGATTTCTCATCTGCATTTCATCCAGAAACAAATGGACAAACAGAAGCCACAAATAGCACTATTTTAGATCTTTTACGTGCATACACTATCTCTAAACCTCAAACATGGGATACTCATTTGCATTTATTACAGTTTGCCTACAATAATACACCGCACACATCTACAAAGAAAGCACCTTTTGAAGTTATTTATGGACATAGATTATCTACACCTGTTGCATCTTTGTCTAATAGAATACAAAGTGCCGATGATATTGCTGTTATGCATAACACTATTTTTGATGAAGTAAAGGATATGATTGCTAAAGCCCAACAATCATATACCAAACAAGCCAACAAGAAAAGACAAGCCATGAATTTCAAAGTTGATGATTATGTTTGGCTTAGAATAGAAAAGCGTAGACTGCAAAGTGTAGATAGACATCCAGTTGTCAAATTAGCCCCTAGATTCTACGGACCATTTAGAATCATTCATAAAATTAATGACAATGCATTCAAGTTAGAATTGCCATCTCATTGGAAAATTCATAATACCTTTCATATTAGTTTATTGAGACCATTTAGAGGACAATTACCTATCCACCCTGTCTATGAAAACCCACCTTTATTAGAAGAAGAGACTGAAATCCTTGAACCAGAAGCCATTATAGACACTGATTACATGACCACTAGAACTGGCCGAAGGTACTCTAGATATCTCGTGAAATTTAAGAATCATCCTGTAGAAGAAGCACAATGGATGCACGCTAGAGACCTAAATGCTTTCCCCACTCTGTTAGCTCCACATTGAGCTAATAGCAATTGAGGTCAATTGCTATCCCACCCCGGGGGTATGATGCCAGGAGGCATATTCCACGGTGGATTCCGTGAGGTTTTACGGTGGATTCCGTAAACTTAGATGACCGGGGCTCATACGCAAAGAGGATTCTTTGTGCGAGAAGTTGATGGGGACGCCTGTCCTTTTCGGGCGTTTCATTAATTTAGTGTGTACATGGGTGATTCCATAGCGGGTGATTCCGCAAAATGCATATTAAATTAATAAACGTTTATGAGTTTAGAGTGCGCACTCGTAATAAATTAAGGTTAGGATTTATTTCTAACCAGTTGATTTATTTATGTAGCTGAAGACTGCTAGGTATTCACTTTTGTCGGTTTAATTGTGTTATTTTACTAACGATTGTGAATGCTTCAGTTGATGTGTAGAGATAGCAGCAGTGGCGGAGGAAAGCATTGGAGTCTAGCGGGTTTCCGATCTTTCGACTTTATTTTGATAGGCGCCACGCCTATATTTTGATTATGTCTATAGAGACATCGACTATTTATTATTATTTTGTATGCGCTTATGCGCCTGGATATGTTATTTTTATTTGGACATTGAGATTGGGCGTGCCAGACTCTTTGGGCACCGTCCATTAGCTTTATTTTCCTATTTTTGGTAGAAAGCAAACTCAAAAGCTAAAAGCTTGTCATATTTTTGTAATTGGGCTATTTTTGAGCAAAAAGATTGGAAATATATATTAAATACATGCTTTGTGAAGCGCACACACAAGGCATGGGGGAGATTCAACCCAATTTGTCTCTTGTCTCATGTCGTGCTTGTTTTTACATTGATTTTTGTGCTAAAAAGTAGAGTGCTTTGTTCTTGGGGACCTTTGGGAATTCACTACGTGAGCTACCTGTGTCCGATCTGCGCACCACTTACGGGTTTGAGTTCTCCGCCCCCATGGGTCTCTTCCACTGATCTTCGTGTAGCTTTCGCTAATTCGGCCAGTTCCTTTAGTCGCTGCTCTTCGGCTTCTTCTCCCGCCCTTCATTTCCTGTCCTCTTCTGCCTTCTTTGACTTCTCTCTTATCCTGGCAAGCTCCTCCTCCTTTCTTCCTCAGCCCTTCGAGACTCTCTTTGAGCCCTTTTGATGTCAGCCCGTTCTTCCTTACTTAATTTCTCTTTCTTCTCCTTCTGTCTCCTATCACTTTTGCTTTGTTCTTCGGGTTTGCTCACTCGTGGAGGCGACACCTCCTGCTCTCCCTTGTCACTTATTGTTCTTTCGCTTGATTTCCCTCCTTCGTGGTGAGGTGGGCTTTGATGTGCGGCTTCCTCATCCATGACGCCCTCATCCTTTATTGTTTCGTCTATGATGGCTGTCAAGATACCCCCGTATCTGATTGTAGCTACCTTTGACGCAGGTTTCTTCCTTGCGGAGCGCGCGGTTGAGACAAGGGATTCTCCTCCTGCTGGTGCTTCCGCAGGAGTGAGGAGGGCAGCTGAACTTTGAATGGTTTTCTGTACGAATCCATTCCAGTCTATCTCTTCAGGGACTCCTGCTGCTATGCTTTCCAACATTGGGACCCCGATCCTGTTCATCAACGCATTGTACCGTTGGCCCGAGAAGAGGGTATGGATCATCTTCGCTTGTAATTTCACTGCTGGGTCCAGGATGTTAGCCAAGCTGATTCCATCCATGGTGTGCACCGCTTCTTTCTTGACCCCCAGCATGGTGTAACATCTCATCTCGGCCGTCTCTCTTTCTTGGGCACAAGCCCCAGGCCTTTTCTATGATTGTTGCATTGAGGGGCACTTCGATTCTTCTTTCCTGCTCCCCTATCCTTACTATGACAGTGCCACAATTCCAACTCTTGTCAAAGTTCCTCAGGAAATCCGCACACATGCTGTAATCCACAGCCTGCCCCACCTTTTCCACGTACTTGTGGAGGTGGCATCTGTCCACCAAGTCTTTGATCGTGGGTTCCTCCAGGATGGCTTTGTCCAGATTCATTGTGTGCTTGAAAGTGAACTGACTGAATCCTAGTGTCTCGATGTTGATGCTGAATTTGGTCATCTCTTCTTCAGAGAATGGGAGTTTGCCCCCTTTGTCTTGTCCTGCCATGGTGGTGACCTGTCAACACATCATGCCAACATTAATGCCTAAAAATCAGCTTATTTTTCATCCAAACTCAGTTTGAGATAAAATTATATGTGCCCAAAATGGGTATACTTGCTTAGAGGCTTAACCATTGCTATTGTTTTACTTTGTAGTATTCTTCCATAGAAACTTACTTAATTATAACAATCTGCTAGCTAGATAGCATAACTTTTCATTTTTTCTCTGCTCTTGTTCACATTGCTCTCCCCTCCGTCGGGGATCTTTTAAGGAATCCTTCCTAGGATTAGCACAGGAAGGATGAGCTAAGCGTTGTTTCGCATGGGTTGACTTACCTAGCCAATAGCCAATCATAGAAGCTTGGATTGTATTCGAGTTGGGCATGACAATAAGAGTAGATGGTTGGATGGAGACTTGGGAAATGTAGGTCAAAACATCGTGGAAGAGATCTCCAGTATTGAGGTGACTGGCAACATGTAATTCCTCTGTGGTGAGAAATTGGTCAATGTAGGGGTGGGCAAGCACATGGTCGTCCAAATGCTAATTACGAGTGATGGCCAAGACCTTAAACGAGATAGGTGCCACATAAGTGGGGTCATATTTGATATTTTTAACTATCCTGCGTTGCTCAGCATTGGTCATTATTCGATAACCTTTTTTCTCCCATTGGATCCTTAGCGTAAACCACTGCTGCAAGAATGTGGAAGGTGAGCTTGCCATCTGCATGAGCTCGTGCAACTCCTGTTCAGGAGCAGAATGAGAAGGCTTACGATACGAAGTGATAAGTCTTTTGAGGACAGCTTGATCCTTCGAGACTTCATCGTTTGCTATCAGTTTGGCAGCAATTTTGGGGACTTTAGTGGTCATAAGTTCGTATTCCTCCCAAGTGCATGGTAATGCACGAACATCCGAAGCAAGCGTTTCGTCAAGAAGGCCTAGGTCTAGCCTCTCGTAGCTTCTAGCAAATGTAGTGAAAGTTTCGTCTAACATTTTAATGCAGGTTATTAATTCATCCCCATAAGTTGCAGCAAGGTCCTTAGCCAAAGAGAGGAAAGGTCGTATCACGTATGAAGGTTTAAGACCCACTGGTGGGGGTGGTGCAACTGGACTAGATAGTTGTGACTCCATCATCGGTGTCACTGGTTGGGCCTTGCACTCTGAAGCACGTTGAGGTACTGTAGGAAGTTTCGGAGGCATGGGAGTTGTGCTAGGTTCTGAGAGAGCAGTCATAGTGGTTTTTAAGTTCTCTGGATTAGGTAGGTTTAAGGCTTGTGGCATTTGCTTTGGTCGATAAATGAGTTGAGACTTGCTAGTCACAGCTGGCCATGGCCTGCTGACTATGTTCTGGGCACCACTTGTGCAAGCCTCTTTCATTAGGGTGAGATTTCTTGTAGATGAGCTTCTTAGCTGGCCATTTTTAGGCACCCAAATCCAGAGATTGCCCTCATAGTATCCTTGTGCCTGCAAGAGATCTTTGGGAATCCAGCGCGGCGTGGTTGTGTGTCTACGGTGATAGCGCCTAGACTGCCTCTTAGGTCAGGACGGTTGATAATTTTGACGTTTAGGATCATACTTGGGTGGTCTACCCTGATGTGGTTTCTGCCGTTTTGGCACCCATAGAAACTTGGACTCTTTGGCCTTGTGAGCGCTCTTGGTGGGTTTGGGCCTGGGGTCGGGAGCCTGGTACGAGGCCGTAGTTTCCTTTTGTTCAGACTCAGGTTGAAGCATGGTCATAGGGGTTTCTACCGATGGCCTCGTAAAGGTGGGGGAATTAAGACAGCCCTTACTGAAGGTCATCACTATGCGCACATTGCCGATAGCAAGATGTATGCGGTTTAGGTTGTAATCCACATTACAGTTGGTTTGCTTCTTGAAAGTGCGACCCAATAGTGACAGATTACCAGCTCCTTTAGTGTCAGGTAACACATGGAAGAAGGCTGGTAAACTTTCAGACTCGATGGAAACGACCACCTTGCACTTCCCTAGGAGTGGGTAAGTGGTACCCCCAAATGGGGTGAGTTTAGCGTTAGTGGGCTGTATTTTCGGTTGACCAATGCGTGTCCAATGGTCATGCATCAAGATGTTGTAGTCGGCACATTCATCAATCAAGGCTTCGAAAGAATACACCGCTCCTGCTTGCGACTGTGATCCGCAGGTACGTTGGTGCCACTGCTTCTTCATCCTGATCTGTAAGGTCAGTTACAGTAGCCATGCGGACGTTCAGTGGGGGTTCTAGCATGGGTGGCTCATGTAATGGATGTGAAGGAGGATAGTACTTCTTAATGCGGCTGCCGTTAAAAAAGCCTATTCCTTCACCATCAAGTGTTTCCAACTCGACATTCCCGGTCCTACAGATCATGCGGACTCTAAAAGGCCCTAGCCCCCGAAACTTCATCTTCTGTTTATGTCCTTTTACCGAGTACAGTAGAACAAGGTCCCCTTGTTCAAAGTCTCGCTGCTTGACATGCTTGTCAAACCACATCTTTTGTCGAGCCTTTTCACAAATCAGAGAGTGAGTGGCGAGGAGTCGGGTCTTCGTTAAGCGCTCGAGTTCCACCAAGCAGTTGGTCCAAGCCTCTCTTCCCTCCCAATGCTCCTGGACTGCTAGGCTCAAGCTAGGGATGAAGAATTCTAAGGGTAAAATGGCTTTAGTTCCGTACGTCAGCCTAAAGAGCGTCTGTCCTACAGCTGTTTTATAAGCTGTGCGATAGGCCCACAAGGCCGCCATTAGCTTGTTGTCCCAGTCACTTCTTGAAGTAGACACGACTTTTGTAAGCATGTTGACTAGGATTTTATTTGTGGATTCAGCTTGGCCATTAGCCTGAGGGTAATAGGGAGAGGACTTCCGATGAATTATTAGGAAGGTAGAGAGCAAGTGGGCAATCACTTCATTAATGAAGTGTGTGCCTTGGTCACTTACAAGTTCGATTGGACAGCCAAATCGTGAAATGACCTGCTCTCACAAGAACTTTGCGGTGGTCCTAGCATTGTTTTTCCTCGTGGCTCGTGCCTCTGCCCATTTTGTTAGATAGTCGGTTGCCACTATGATGTATCGAGCTTGGGAATATTGTGCTACAGGACTAATAGGTCCAATAAAATCGATGCCCCATTTTTCGAAGGGTTGTTGGGATATGATAGGGGTCAACTCCATCTTGTCCTTTCGCACAGTCACTTTGGTCCTTTGGCACTCATTGCAGTGCTTTATAAATTTAGCTGCATCGCGGAATAGGGTGGGCCACCATAGCTGGGATTGTAACACCTTTCGAGCTGTTGTGTCCCCACTAAAGTGTCCTCTAGCGATTCCACCATGTGCTTCGTTCAATGCGTCGTGCATTTCATGCTCACATACGCATCTGCGTAATAAACCGTCTTGTCCCAACCTGTAGAGTTGGCCAGCTACCATCAGTTGGTATGGTTGGATTTTCAAGATAAGTCTTTTCAGCCTGGCCTTCTCAATGGGTCGCTCTAGTAATCCATTTTCTAGTACTTGCACTATGTCATCGGCCCAATAAGGCATCATGTCAACTTTAAATAATTCTCTCTCACTAGACAAGTTAAAGAGATGGGCATCTGGCAAATCGTCAGGCACGCCTTGCCCAGCAGCTTCTCCTATGGGTATGCGGGACATATGGTAAACCATGTAGTGCTGCTTTCCTTTGCGTACAGAGAAGTCAAACTCCAGCAAAAGGAGTAACCATCTAGCTATGCGCCCCATAGCGAAAGGCTTGTTCACAAGATACAGTAGGGCTTGATGGTCAAAAAAGAAGACAAAGGGAGTGGCCAACAGGTAATGCCTAAATTTCTTTACCGCAAATACCATGGCCAACCCCTCCCTTTCTGTCGTGGAATAGTTCATCTCGGTCTCTGTGAGCTGCCTGCTGCCAAAACTCAACGGGTAATCCAAGTTATGCTCACCAAGCTAGCATAGCATGGCTCCAATAGCAAACTTAGAGGCGTCTATGTGCACATGGAATGTTACGTTCCAGTTTGGGGCTCGCAAGTTTGGTGCAGTCGTAAGAGCCTTTTTCAACTCCTCATATGCGCACTGGCATTCCTCCGTCCACTCAAACACTATCAATAGCTTGTACAATGGTCTAGCTATTAGTGCATAATTTAGCACAAATCGTCGATAATATCCAGTGTGTCCCAAGAAGCACTGAACTCCCTTGTAGTTATCGGGTGGCGGTAGGTCAACAATGACTCTGACTTTGGAAAAGTCAGTAGCAATGTTGTTCCTTGACACTACATGCTCTAAGATGCATCTGTGTTTTACCCAGAACTGGCACTTTAAGGGGTTCAACAAGAGGTGGTACAGCCTACATCTTTCAAAGATAGCTCTCAATTTCTCCAAGTGTTCGGCCCAACTAGAGTGTAAACATAGGTCGTCAATGAACACTTCTAGTTCGCGCCTAAGGATGTCCTTAAAGATAGTGCACATTAGGCGTTGGAAGGTTGCAGGTGCGTTCATTAGCCCAAAAGGCATGACAATGTAGGCAAACATGCCCCATTCCATGGCAAAGGCAGTCTTGTGCCTGTCGCCGGGGTGCACTTGCACTTGATTGTAACCCGAGAAACCATCCAGAAAACTGTAGGCTTCCTTCTCTGCTACCCTCTCAAGCATGTGCTCGGTGTAAGGTAAAGGATAGTTATCCCTTTTCGTAGCGGCATTCACTTTTTTGTAGTTCACGCACACTTGGATTTTTCCATTTTTCTTCATGATAATCATGATAGGTGATAACCAGTCCATGTGCTCAATCTCATATATGAAACCTGCCCTCATGAGTTTATCAATCTCCTCCTTCACTGCATGGGCATGCTTGGGATTCATGGGGTAAAGTCATTGTTTCATTGGCACTGCATCTGGAACCATTGGTATGTTATGAGTCACGACCCTAGGGTCGACTCCATTAAGTTCAGGCAAATACATCAATGTACTCTTGCAGGAGTGCAACGAGTTTGGTCTCTTCCTCCTCCCCCAAGTCATTTGCAACGAACACCGGTCTTGGTTTTTCACCTTTCCCAGCCAAGTTAACCTCTTTGACTTTGGCGGGTCCCTTGATCGGTTCACTAATTTGACCTTGTTTTTTGCACCTAACAGAATCACCACTCTGTCACCCTTTTTAAATTTTGTAAACCGTTTGGGTAGATCCTGTGGTTTCCTCTGCCTTTCCACTTCTAAGTCCCTTGCTTGCTTCCTAGCCTCCTCTTTTAGCCTCCTGCGCCTCAGGTGGACTGGCAAGTCTCCCTTGGTGCGTTTGACCTTAGAGGGTTGCGGTATCTCGGGATCACTCTGCGTGCTAACTTCCGACTCTGAGTTGAACTCGCATCCCTCACTTGAGGAAGGTGTTTTCCCAGGGGGTCGTAGTTTCGTAGGTGCTTCTGTCTTGAGCACTGGGATTACCCATGGTTGTGCTACTCCGGCTTGCTCGTAATCCATGGCTCCTATTCGTTCTAGCCAGGATCTGTCACACTCCATTAGCATGACTCCTTTTTCGTTCCGACTGATCCCTTCTTTCCTAGGCCTCAAATCTGCCCTTATTTGTTCTATCGCTTTTCCCTCCGTGTCGTACTCTATTGTGTCTATCTCTTCTTCACTCTCTTCCCCCGTAGAGTGATAGTCCTCACACTCCTCATCATCTAGGTCCTGTCCTTCTGACTGCTCATCATCCCCTAAGATTTCCTCTTCAATCTCCTTGTCGTCAGTAACTAAAACCCAGTTATATAGCAAGTGCAGGTCGTGGACCTTGGTCCATTTCCATTCTGGTTTAGCTAAAAGGTCACGTAGAGGTTTTAAGTTAGCAGCCAAATTTCCGTCCAATTTATCGGTCAGATACTCTACGATTTCTTGAAGCTCTACTTTGTTGTTGGGGATGCGGGACAAGGCCGGTTTGCGTGGGTTGAGTGAGCTTCCTGCCATCATGCAAAGTGGCACAACCAGCTCCTCAGTTGGCATGGTTGCGGCTTTAGCAACCTGCTGATGTGGTCCTTCCTCATCCGAGAATGGTAGGTCAATGGTTGCCAAAATGTGCATCCAATCCCTCTCATCCTCAGGGCAAGGAATATATTTAGTGAGCGATCCATAGGGCTTGATCATTTGAGTATCGCCTTTTAGCATAGCCGAGATTGCAGCTAGGTCAACAGGTGTCGTCGTCCAAGTGTCCATCTCTACCCTCACTGCACTAGTTCTGTTCCCTAGGAAAATCAATCCATTGCCCCAGTCCTATATGACTTATGCATTCCTCATCCAAGGTCGGCCTAATAGTATGTCGTAATCCACATCCTTCATGACTATGAAGTTTACCGGAAATTGCACACCGGCAATCTTTACCGGTCAATTCTTTAAGAGCCCAAATGGTCTTACCCTCATTCCGTTTGCTAGCGTGACATTGAATCTAGCAGTCTCTATAGGAGGGTTTCCCCATGTCTCTAGGACTGCATGGTTTAGCACACTAACACCGGCGCCTGTGTCTACAATTCCTTTTCGAATCATGTCTCCTAAGGCTAGGATGGGCAAAACTGCATGCATTTCAGTGCTTCCCAAAAAGCATTGATGTGCAAAGACTTAGGATCTGAGTGTAAAGTTAGACTTGGGATTCGTGTAACTACATCATGATCTTGCGGATCAACATCCACAAGACTTGCGTGTCCCTCGATCGAGTCTTTTAACTCCTGCCACAAGGAGTGATTTTTCCTAAGCAGATGCTCCAAGCTTAGAGTTACTGGAGTGGACAGCAAGGTTATGAGGAGGCTACCGAACCCTTGTCTTCCTCTGAGGCTAGTAGTTCTAGGCCATGCATTCTGTCTGCCTTGGTAAGTTTCCCCCCGGCCTTGCTTGCTGAGTTGCTCCTACTAGTGTAGGTATGCTCCCAGCCTGTGGTTTTGAGGGTGAGACTGGTGTGCCAACACTGGAGAAGTCGTCCATAGGGTCTTCCAATATGAGTTCAGCATCCTCAGGTGCTTTTGGGCGTCCTTGACCCATTCCTTGACCTTGCCTATAGCCTCGAGTTGCCGTTTGGGGTGGGGATATTCCCCTACCTTGGCACTCCCTTGCTGTCTTAGGAGCCGAGGTCTCTGCCTCTACGTCTGTGACCTTCTTTCCCGTTACTAGCGTAGTCGTTTCCTCGATTTTAAGGGTTATTTTTGCATCGGTTCTCCTTTTCCGTCTCCTCCGGCTTTTCTTCCCCATTGAGGTTGCATCAAGGTTACTTGGGCCTGGCAAGGACATGCTTGCTTGTTTCGTTTGAGCTCGCGTCATAGCACGTAGTGGAATGGGCATATCCTCACTACCAAAAGTTTCCACTCCAAAGAGCCCCAAGGGCACCGATGGCATGTTGGCAGCGCTCGTTGATGGCTTCTGCCTAGGATAGTCAGGAAACAGATGTGTGATTCCACACTCTACGCATCGGAGATCCGCTTTGTCTTTGTTAGCTTGTTCTCGCTCTGGGAAACATGATGAAATGTGTCTTGGGTAGCCACAAGTCTAGCATGTGACTGGATCCTGGCTAGGCCCTCCAAAGCCTCTGCCTCATCCTCTTCCTAAAGCCATCACCGGCACTGGCCGATAGTCCATCAGGACTGGGTTTCCCTCCTCATCGTAGGATATGTACGGATTGACATATGTCTCTTCCTCATTAGGCTCCTCTACAAAGTGAACAGGAGCATCGCTAGGTGGGTGAGTCACGAAAGGCCCTGGTGGCCTGGGTATACCAATTGGGTTCATCTCCAGCCTAGGCACGGTAGGTCTTGAGTCAGTTGGTGCTGGAAGAGCTAACTGGGCTCCCCTAGCGAAGAAATTAGGTGGCCTATTACCTAAGTATGGTGGGTTGTACTACTGCATGCTCCTCGGCATTCTGCAATGCGCTGCATCATGCCCAAATCTATCACAATTTGAGCACGACCGAGATCTAGGATCTTGGCACTCCACTGGGAGGTGATTGCCGCCACAGTACACACATTGTACATGCGATCTCACAAGCTTTCTAACGAGCTCTTGCAACCGTGCAATCTCCATTCTCAGCTCTGCCATCCCTTGGTCGTGGTCTACACTCTTTCCCTTGTCCTGCGCGCTAGCAGTTGCTTTTTCCCCCAAGGTGGTTGATCTCTCAGGGTCCCTCTGGCTTGCACTATCTCGGTTGGTAGTCCTCATGCTACGTTCCGTGAGTTGATCATCTATGCATATTGCCTCCTCGAAGACTCGAGCTAGCACGTCTCGTTGTAAGGTGGAGTTACTGGCCAAAGCCTTGTAGAGCTCCTCACTCCGAATCCTGTTCATGAACACTGTAGATACTGCCCTCTCGGTAGGTCGCTCATTGGCAGGGATTCTCTTGTAGAGGCTGCGCACCTGAGTGACGTAATCCCTAACATCCTCCTTCTCCCTTTGACTGATATTCATCAATCTAACAATGAGGTTATCCGAATACCCTGCCTCCAAAAACCTCTTGATGAAGAGGCCCTTAAGGCGAGCGAAGTTTGTACGTTCTGCGTCATCCAGACTAGAGTACTAAGTCCTCCCCTTGTCGCCTAAGTATAGGCTGAAGGCTTGAGCTCGCTGCGTAGGGTCAATAAGACCATTCGCCTCACATACTTGCTCAAACTGCTCCATGAAGCTATACGGTCACTGCTAGGTTCGTATCACGCTAGTTGTTTTGCTACTATGGGGATTCTAGCCTGCCCTTTAGCCCCTTGTGTGACTCCCAATCCTGACAGTAGCGCGGTGGCTAGGGCAGTAGCACTCTGTTCCACGGATGTATTATCCATGAGTCACTTTTCCACCAGTTCACTCAACGTCATGCCAGCCTCTGCTGCCCGTTCCCTCTTTACGTTCGGTCTAGACTTGGCTGCCCTAGCTAGGTCTAGTACTCATCTAGCCTCGTACATATCCACGTCTTGCTGCAGCCTTCTAGCCCTTTGCTCATGGTTGTAGGCAATTATGCCTTCTAGCGCTCTCTTGATAGCTCTTCTCTCTTCTTCCAGGTTAGCCACCACTTCCTCTACAGATCTACCTTGGATCACGGTCCTGGTGAGTAGATCGTAGTCGTGGACCAGTTCTTAGACCGAGGTTGGAAATTCTCCTAAGTCTAATTGGTCTTCCCCTTGTTCACCTCTCGATCCTGACATTGTTTCTGCTTCCAACTCCATGAGTTTGTCAATGAATCCAATCAGCTCTGGCAGCTTCCACTCCTCTATCTTGTTGCTTCCCGTGTCTTCGTGTTCTCTCCAGGTACTACTAGTAGGCCGCTCAAGCACCTGTCTAGGTCTTGGGGTCTTCTCCTACTAGTGGATTCCTTAATGTTATTAGATATCCAAATGTGTTCATTGTGATTCGAAAGCAGCGGCGATCCTTACTCACACGTTGTGCTTAGTGCTTTCGTGGTGCTTGATGCAAAAACAGGCTTTTCTCTTTTCTTTCTGTGCAGGTTTAGTGGAGCACAAGAGTGAAGTGCCGATGCAGAAAGTGTTTAATGCAAACTCCACCTTGTTTCTACCCATGTTCCCAGCCTAATTTGAGTTCTCAACTCGATTCCCGGTTATTCCACGGTCATTTTGCACCCTAAGTTCGATTAATCTCTGAGGTCCTAATGGTCAAACTGGGTCTTGGGGGAGTTTAGGGTTGCCTCCTGGGGTCAGGTCTATGGCAAGGCCAGCAAAAGATCCTTATCTTTTTCTTCTGGCAAGATGGTCTGATTCTGGGAATCGGACAGAGCTGGTCCGACTTTGAGAGTCGGACGGTCCGATTCTTGCAATCGAATTGATCTGGTCCGACTCTAACAGTCGGATGGGGTTGGTCCGATTCTGGGACTCATCCGACCCTGGTGGTCCAATTCTGGGAATTGGACCAGGAGGCTGGTCCTACTTTCGAAGTGGTCCGACTATGAACTGGTCCGAGTCCGGCTCCAATGGTCCGACTACGATGGTCTGATTCTAATGGGCAGTCCAAGTGCCATGTGGCACGTCCAATTGGGTTGGTCCGATTCTTGAGAATCGGACCGATCTAGTCCGACTCTCTCGGTCGGACGTTCCGATTCTGGGAATCAGACAGGCCAACCCCAGGACTCGGGTGGTCCGATTCTAGGGATCGGACCACTGCGAGTTGGTCCGACTGCGTCGGCGGCATGTGCGATTCCGGGGCGTTTGAATTCTTCCGAATGCCTGCTGCACTCAATCACCACAGACTTTCCATATCTGATTAGAGCACTATTGGAAAACACCGGACTCACCTGGAGTAGCACGAATCGATGGCGCCTAGAATCGGGGTTGCGTTTCCTTGTCCTATGAACCAGAAGCTCTCTCTCTCTCTCTCTCTCTCTCTCTCTCTCTCTCTCTCTCTCTCTCTCACAAGGCTAACTAAAGAAATGAGGTTTGTCCTGGCCTCCCAAGCCTCTTAAGGTCCTTTCCTAGCACTGCAAAACCTTAAAGCTAGTTCCCTGTCCTTGTTTCACCTAGAAACTTGAATCTGGTCCCCTGTTTTCCTGTTTCCAGCAGAGCCAAAACCTCTGTTTTCTCTTTTCTTACCCTAGTCTAACCTTAATCTAGTGCAGCCAATATGAAAAACAGAAATGTAGAATAGTAGTCCTAATCTAATGCTTCCAAAAAACCCAAATACTTACTTGTTCCACGGATTAAACCCTCCTAAATCTCCTAGTTATCTCGAGCACTCGTTCAGGCTGCAAACCCTACTTCCATGCTCGATCTGATGCACGCGGCGCTCAAGGCTCGATTCCTTCCGTCCCGGCAACGGAACCAAAATGGAGGGGAGCTTCAAGCTCTACCCCAAGACCTACGGACCACTTATTGCTCAAGTGTATCGAACCGAGCAGCTATGGCTACCTCTCACATAGCCGATACGCAATGCCTACCTTACGGGTGTAGTGAGCTTACCTTGATGCTCGATCGAGTACCCTCCTCTTTCTTGCACACCAGTAGCTCCATGATCCTTGAGGCAAGCTCAAGCAACCTCAATCCCTCTCCCATGAGCTTCATCCTCCATAGCCACGTGCGAGACAAGAGAAGAGAAGAGAGGAGGAGAAGATGAAGAGAGAAGATGGAGAGCTTCTTCTCCAAGATCCCTCACTCTCACACAATCACTCCCTCACACTCTCTCAATCCCTCTCTCAAGCATAAGCAAGAAAGCAAGAAACAAGAGAAGAAGAAGAAGAAGCTTTGGCCACACACAAGAATGAGCTTCCCATTCACTTTTCAACTTTATATACATGCCCTATTTTTCATGGGCAGTCATCCCCCTTTTTTACATGGCTGGCCATTAGCCTAGGCCCATTTCCTCATTTCCCACCATTCTAGTCTATCCTATCTCCAATTAATCCATACAATTTGCACAGGAGTGAGCCTGACGCTCTTTTACAAGGTTTTGAAAGTGTTTTCGCACTTAATGGTGTGCTTTTTATTCTTTTACTCTCCTTGGGTGACTCCAAGACTTCTTGAGGATCGTGCCCATGCATTTAATTTTTTCCCGGGTCTAGTTGCCAATTAAGGCACCTTTTCCTTTTTTTCTATTTTTCCATTTCTCACTCCTCTGTGCTGCAGTAAACATATATTTTCTAGGAGAGTAGTGTTTTATGGATTATTATAATATTTATTTTATGTACGCACCTTGATCATGAAATATCAAATGTATTGATTCAAGAAGTTGTCTACAACAATAGGGATATTTCTTGCAAGTTGGTGTTTCTTGTGTTTTTGTTGTGGTCTTGAGAGGCCATAACACTGCACTACCCAAATCACATTTCTTATGGCATTTTCTTGCTCTTTGAGCCAAAACTAGGCACTCTGCTCTATCAAACTATAAAATTTTTATCGATAAATTTTAAAAAAATTTGTTGTACTTCATCACTTGTATGAATGCATGTTAACTTGTCATTCAGTAAAGCAGAAAGGTTGAGTAGACTGTTGGCTCCAGAATCGATCATTCATTCTACTTAATCGTCAAGTTTTCAATTGACATTGCAAATTTAATCATTACACTATCATGCACAAATACAATATGAGACATTCAAGGCACGATACAAAGCAAAGGTTTTTCATTATATATCAAAGTTCACAAAGTACATTGCATTGTAGTGTGTTACAAAAATTGTAGGCCCTTAGTAGCTCTAATCTCTCTCACCTCTTATTTCTCTAGCTAATTGCATGTCTCTTTGCATGACGGTAACCTACTTGGCAAGAATTATGTATAGGTATGCATCTAGCTAATTGCATGTCTCTTTGCATAATGGTCACCTGCGCTTGGTGTAGGAATTGTTCATAGATATGCATCCTCAAAAAGGGTGACAAGGTATGCTTTTGCAACTTCCTGGATAGCCTCCATAGCAATCCCTTGCATGCATAATTGATATCCATAAGAGTGAAGGATTTCCTTTACTCAACGTGCAAATGACACTTTCTTGACCAGTAGGTATGTGCACTTTTGGTACTTGTGGATCCCCCTAAGAGCTATTATAAGTGACAGTTCTTCCTCTACTTCCTTACCACTTGTTGAGTACCCCTCGATTGTATTTCCACTAGCCTTGGGCCATTCTATCCTCTCCTAGGGCATATTGATGTTGCCATCAGTGTTGCCCTCATCATCATTATTTTCATGTTCCTTATCCATAGAGATTTCATCTTCATTGTTCTCCAACTCATTGTTATTAGCTTCCACATCCTCACTCGCTTCTTCCTCTTTAGAAGCGAGCTATTTTCAAAGTCCCCAAGGTTGATTGAGGGAGCATTTTTGAGCCTTTGGATGGAAGGGGGCAGTGGGGACATGGAGATGACAAGGTTGTACTACTATTTTACTCATCCTGTTGGCTGAAATTGGGGATATCTTTGTCTTGCCACGATGGAGAAGTGAAAACTTTTCCTTCACCCTTGGCCTTGTAGTGGATGTCATCACGCAGTTTACTTGGTGCGGACATGAGGTGGATTAGAAGAGAAGATAACAATAAAAGTATGAAATATGAAATGAAATAAAAGAGCTCTATTTATATGAAACCTAGTATTAGAGTTTAAGGAGGATTTACACACAATTTTACATACATGTCCATTTTGACCCTTCCCTTCGCCTTGTCATGCACCATGTTGCATGTATATTCACTACAGATGTGTTTTTTCATTTTTTCTTATTATGCATATGGATTTGTTATACCTGAGAGATTTAGCCAATGTAGTGCCCTTAGCATTCTCCAATGTGATGGAGTGATCAAAGGTGCATCTATAAAACCAATGGAACATTTCTACAAGGTAGCTTTTCTTAACATGACTACCTCCATGACAAGTGTTCTTGAAATATGCACCATGAGCACCCAATAATGAGACTTTTCCATACCTTGGATGTCTATATTTTCAAAGACCCATATTTCTCCAAAAAAATATGATCCATAAGCATATAATATGTGTTGAAAAGGTCTAGAGCTATAATTTGGAGCATCAATGTATCCAAATATTAAAGGACGTGCAAGTAGTAGAGTTGAAGGTGTACCATATACTGGATGATGTTGGTTTCTTCCCATGCATTGACAACTAGCTTTGTAAAATTATTGACCACCATATGAGATTTAACTTAAGTGGAACGATCTATTGATATTGTTTTAGCATTATGCACACTACCTTATCAAAAGAATGCCATGAGAATTCCTAAGACTAGGGTCTCTTTCTAAATCTATAGTGTATTTGCATACTTTCCATATCTCCCACTTTAACTTTGATGGTTTACCAATCATATTGCTCATGAATCTCTTCGTCTTCATTCCACTCATTGATATCTTTAGTGCTATATCATAAGCTAGGCCCAATGTTTCCTGGTCCTTTTTAATATTTACCTTGCCTCCATGTACACCTAATGAATTTAATATCTCCTCAAATTTCTCAATAGCTGCTTCATATTTGGAGGGAGGCTTCATTGTGTATACATAATTGATATGCAACTTCAATAACTTGTCAGATATGCACATGAGGCAATGTAATGTGCAAAAATGGACATTCTCAATGTTAATTGAAAATATGGCTTTCGAATTCTCATAAAGACGTGACCTATTTGGTGGTGCCCTTCTATTGTAGTCCAATGATCCTCCCACACAACATTATCTATGGCCTCTTAAGATTTTTTTGTTTCATGCAAAATGAACAAGACAATGATGTTGTGCCTTAGTGCCACAATTGAACATACACTTTTGAGTCTTGAGATCACCACCCATGTGCCAATTAGCATTGAATTATCCGATCCTTCCACATAGAACTTCTAGCCACTTGTCTACTTGAAAATTATATCTGGATATAGAGTCCGTTGGAAGATCTAAGAGATCAATATGGGTCTCCCTGGGCACTTTGACTGTTGCTAGTCGTTAAATTCCCTTTTCTAACTACACACTAAATGGTTGGACAAGCATGCTATCTTTTGCATAGGACATGGCATAATTCATCAATGTAAGGCCCATCCTCTCCAACTTGCATACTTTTATGATTTGAAGCTTGATAACAAAATCCAAGGTTGAAACAAAACCTGGCAAAAACTGGCAATCATAGTCAATATAAACTTAGAATAAACAAGTATACATATTGAATCCATAATGTTAGATTAGGACAAGTTAATACCTTCCTAGCATTGCACCTTGTAGAAATGAGCCATGCATATTGCAAGTTCACCCAGTCAACAAAAATATTATTAAAGTTATCATAGCCATAAAAAATCTTTCCAGTTTTAGCTTCCTTCACTTCCATTTTACCAGTTATAAAATAATATTCTCCTATTGAATCAGTGATGGATATATTTCTTTCTCACTTTACAACTCTCAACCAAAATGGACGAGGAAAAATCATGTGCTTTATTTTGGTATGACCTAATGTTGTTGCTATTATACCGTATATGTCCTCATAGCCTTACCAACTAACTCGGCTGTGTCATATACTATTTGAACTTCTTCTATGAATAAACTATTAAGAATATCTATAAGAACCTCATCCAAAGTAGCAAGACATAGGGCTCGATATCGAGTGTCTCTTGAAGTTCCAATTAGATGCTTGCATTTTAAGAATTCCTTTAGAAGCATCATTCGTTGACCATCAGCTTGGCCTGTAGCATTATGAAAAAAGTTCCTAGGAAAAAATAGATATCATTAGAGAATAAAATAGATCCAATTTTGTTTTCAATAGAAAATGATGAACCTTAATGATTTTACACATCCTTTCTATGCTCCACCATTCAAGGATAGTGATAGCATTGAAAGCACTAGATGCTTTCTTTCCTTATAAACCACAGGAGTTTGCTTGCACCTTTGTAGCTTTGCTTCTACAATCTTCTTATCCTTTTCCATTTACTCCAAAAGTGATTTTAATGAAGCATCTTCCTACTCCAAGGTTGAATTTCTTTGCATGTCCATTGTCATGTCTTGTCCCTTATCTTTATATTGCTTCAATTATTTTTCAAGCTTCAGCACTTTGATTTGTTGATCTTGTAGGGCTTTTTACAACACAGTTAGAGAACCCTAGGATTATAATGAAGATTGATGATTGCTATAAAATATTGGTTTTTAATTTTTTTAATGGATATGAATATTTCTGTCTATGTGTTTGCAATAACCTAGTGGACCATTGTTACCATCCTTGACAAAAGTAAGCAACAAAGAAGTGGAATTGAAAGGTGGATTTAGTCTAGTGCTATGATCAATAGGATACATGAAACCATTCACCAAAAGATCAATATTTTTCTTTCCCTCTACATAATATTGGGAAGTAGTTGTTGCATCTAGCCCCCCACACTTGCTATAAGGGGACTTTGCAATAGCATACTCTTTATCTATACAAACATGCAAATCCACCTTTCTCTTACAATTGCTTATGTCCCTAAGTGGTTCCATTAAAGCAGAATAAAAAATGAAGTAGATTAAGTTTTCATGGTGTCGTGCCACTACGCGGACACAATGTGAAAAACTCTAGAGTGGATCATCATTTGGTTTTCTTATTGATCTAGAGATTTAATGTCATCTGAGTCATTAGTGCTAGTCTCTGTGTGGCATGGATGGTTCAAAAATACTAACTTTTTGAACAATTTTAACATATTTTTGATATTTTAAATATTACTTATTGTAAATATCCTAAAAAGCTAGGGGAACTTCTAGAATAGGGTGGCATGCAAAAAGCAAGTGGCTTTTTGAATGAGTTTTGGGATTTTTCATGAAAAAAGAAAGAGGGGGGAAATTGTGCCCATCCCGATCGTAGTTGATAGGCAGAAAACATTACTCTAAATAGGGAGAAGAAGAAGGAGCGAATTAGAAGATTCTGGATTAGGTGTCTTGAAGTTTTATCTCCTTTCGGAGCCAACAGAACCATCAGATTTGGGTTTTGAGCAACATAGAGGAAGCTATTGTTTGATACATGTTTTTGGTCTACGAGGGAGCTCCAAGAGATCTAATGCTTGGAGATTGCTTCTGAGTAGTGCCAGACAAGAGATTTCAGGTTCTATCACTACATAGTGATTTGATTCATTGTGCTTTGTCTTTATCGTGTTTACCTCTTTTCTATTCTTTTTCTTCTCTTCCATCTCCTATTCTCTACTTCCTTCTATATTTGATCCCTCATATATACGACCTTTCGACTAAAACCCCTCAAACAACATGATAATACTGATTTGGAAGGGATAGAGAGCAAAAGAGAGTATGAAAAATGTTTAGTTACATATATAATATGGTTAGGTACCACTAGAGATAGAAAAGACCATGTTTTGAGAAAGCAAGGAAAATGTCACTTTTTGGAGTCAAAATTAGTCTGCCTTGCTGATGTGGCAATTAGGAGAAGTACTGGAGCATAAAGTAGATATATAATTACCTCTATACGATCCCATGTACCACATGTGTGGGTATTAAAAAATATAAGTTGATTTTGAGGGCCTTCAATGCAAAAAAAGTGTATATAAAATGAGTATTTCAACTTGCAATTTAATTGGGTGTCTTTTGATAAAAATAAATATATTTTTATTATAATTATTTAAAATCAATTTTTTAAGGATAAAAATAAATTGGAGTTGCATGTGGTACTTTTGGAAGAGTAGTGGTCATTCTTAGAGGATGAACTGATTTATAGGGCCTTTAATGCCAAAAACTACATAGAAAGTGAGTATTTCAACTTGCAATATGATTGGTATCTTTTTTGTACCTTTAAAAAAATCCACTTTTTGTGAAATTTTTTATTTAAAAAAATTGGGAAAAAATAAATCCGAGTTGTTAATGTGGCACTTTTGAAAGAGTGGTGGTCCCAACTTGGAGGATGAAAATGGCTAGTTACTAAGGTGAAAAGAAAGGGAGACCCCCCTCCTTTCTAGGTAGGGTCCACCACAAAAAGTGGGTGGACTCTACAAATGCATGGGGACTAGGGGACAAAAAGACATACACTGATGACAATTGAAGAGGGACTAATCCAAGATTAAGGACTCCTAATCAAATTTCTATGAGCTTTTTTTGAGTCCATATTCTCCCTAATGGTATTCAAGCCTTTAATGCTTAACTAGGAAGCTTTCCATGTCCATTTGGAATTATTAGAAACTATGAAAATCTTGAAAAATTAAATAGATGAAGATCTTTTGTTGTAGAATTGTTACTATAGCTTCAATAGTGAAGCTTCAAGCTCAAGGGAAGAAGACTACCCTTCCAAATGATCAACAAAATCTTGATACAATAGAAGACAAAGCTGAGAAGCCTTCTAGAGTTGGTAACGTTAGGTATGCTCAATGTCCTACACTCGTAAGATGCCATCAACGATCCATGGTACTCAAAGTTGTAAGGTCCCCATTATGAGGAGAAGCCATGTATGAGCCTAGGCATTGGTGGATCCTCACTTGTATGTTAGATGAGGTATGTGTAACTAGATGGCCAAAAGGTGACCATTGCTGGTCTAGCCTTTGGGTTAGACAAAATAGTTAAAGTCGGTAGCAACTTGAGGCACACTGCATCGAGTTATGGGGTAAGAAAGTTATCATCAGGGCACCCTATTTTGGGTCTAAGGGCTACAGAAGTAGCCCTTGGCTAGGGCTAGGGAATATTCCCTGGCCAACTAGTGAAGGTACATGGAAGGTGAACAAACACATGCACTTAGAATATCAACAAACATATGTGTACATGGAAGGTCAACAAACATATGTGACACATGGAAGGTCAATAGACATAGGTATGTGAAAGTTCATTCATCATGACCCCCTTCACAACCTATAAAAGGTAGACCCCTTCACAGCTTTCATGATCCATTCTTTTTCCCAATCAAGTTTATTCCAACTAGCCTTAAGCTCTTCACCTATCTTCTATCTAGATCACCATCTAAGCTTCACATTAGAATTGTACGAGGGTGGACAGATCCATCTTTGTATCAGCTTGTTTAGAGTTGAAGAAATTTCTTGTTTCCCTCTTATCTACTATGTACTCTCTCTCTCTCTATCTCTTGCTCAAATTCTATTCACTATGCCATGTAATTTTAACATGGTATCAGAGTCCAAGGGGCTCTACAGATCGAAGAGTATGCGAGAGGCAAAGGCATCAATAGCAAGGAGGAGCAATGTCAACTTTTACAAGCGGTTTTTGCGTATCATGAAGTAGTTTTGGAGGCGGTGTTGTAGTATTGACTATTCAAACACTGAGGATTCATCCACCAATCTTTAGCGTAGGCCAGTTAAATGGTACAAACTATACTTTGTGGAAGTTTAAAATCACTATACTCCTTCATTCTTATGAGCTCCTAGAGACGGTACCTAGGGACTGAGCCAAAACCAGAACCGACTCCCAACACAATAAATTCAAGTGTGATAATTCCTCCAAATACAAATATTCTGCAAGCTTGGAAACCAAGGAATATAAATACACTATGTGCCTTAGTTACAAGCTATTTTGAGAGTGTTTTGACTTTGATTTAGCGTACAATGAAGGCATCAGAAGCGTGGACTGTGCTGAGAAGTCATTACAAAACACAAAATCAAACAAGGATTCAAAACTTGGAGAATCAACTAGTAGGGAGAATTTTCTGAATGAGAGAT
Source organism: Lygodium microphyllum (assembly GCF_053477565.2). NCBI lineage: Eukaryota > Viridiplantae > Streptophyta > Polypodiopsida > Schizaeales > Lygodiaceae > Lygodium > Lygodium microphyllum. Next base: position 12,181,612 of record NC_141140.1, on the reverse strand, counting down.
AGCCAAAGCATTCATCACTTTGATTAAGAATTTGTGTGACTAGATGGCTAGCACTGGGATCCAAAAGACTAGCGAGGAGCTAGCTCGAAGGTGTCTTCAGATCTATCCACCAAAGTTTGATGGATTGGTAATTTCCCTTAATGCTCATATGAGACCTCAAGCTTAGACTTTTGAGGGATTTTTTGCATTATTAATGGAGGAGTTGAGGCTGCAAGCTTGAGAAGGAAGCAATAGTGGAGATGTTGTATTCTTCGCTAATGCAAAAGGCAAAGGTGGCTCCTCCACCAAAAATGATGGTGACAAAAAGAAGAAGGGTGGTAAGAAGAAATTTCAAGGAGAGTGGTTCTACTACAAGAAAAAAGGACATGCAATTTTAGATTGTTGTGTTAAGAAGGCATATCAAAAGAATGATACCCTTAAAAGCAAGGGGAAGGAGACAACCACCATCACTAAATTAGCGCAGTTGGAGTTATTCATGGCAACCATTGAGGAACTGTGTTCCTTGGCGGAAGAAGAATCTATCACTGATTCATGGGTGTTGGATAGTGGTGCATCCCATCACATGACCAACAAGAAAGATCTATATAGTTCTATGTAGCATCTATAAGAATCCATCACTGTGACGGTTGGAAATGATGCAAAATACCGTGCTATTGATGCCAGGAGGCATATTCCACGGTGGATTCCGTGAGGTTTTACGGTGGATTCCGTAAACTTAGATGACCGGGGCTCATACGCAAAGAGGATTCTTTGTGCGAGAAGTTGATGGGGACGCCTGTCCTTTTCGGGCGTTTCATTAATTTAGTGTGTACATGGGTGATTCCATAGCGGGTGATTCCGCAAAATGCATATTAAATTAATAAACGTTTATGAGTTTAGAGTGCGCACTCGTAATAAATTATGGTTAGGATTTATTTCTAACCAGTTGATTTATTTATGTAGCTGAAGACTGCTAGGTATTCACTTTTGTCGGTTTAATTGTGTTATTTTACTAACGATTGTGAATGCTTCAGTTGATGTGTAGAGATAGCAGCAGTGGCAGAGGAAAGCATTGGAGTCTAGCGGGTTTCCGATCTTTCGACTATATTTTGATAGGCGCCACGCCTATATTTTGATTATGTCTATAGAGACATCGACTATTTATTATTATTTTGTATGCGCTTATGCGCCTGGATATGTTATTTTTATTTGGACATTGAGATTGGGCGTGCCAGACTCTTTGGGCACCGTCCATTAGCTTTATTTTCCTATTTTTGGTAGAAAGCAAACTCAAAAGCTAAAAGCTTGTCATATTTTTGTAATTGGGCTATTTTTGAGCAAAAAGATTGGAAATATATATTAAATACATGCTTTGTGAAGCGCTCACACAAGGCATGGGGGAGATTCAACCCAATTTGTCTCTTGTCTCATGTCGTGCTTGCTTTCTCATTGGTTTTTGTGCTAAAAAGTAGAGTGCTTTGTTCTTGGGGACCTTTGGGAATTCACTACGTGAGCTACCTGCGTCCGATCTGCGCACCAGTGGTATCAGAGCGGAGCAGAGATCAAGGGCTTCCAATCGCTACCAATCTCAGGCGAAGGCGGAGCTCCAGGAACAAACGACCTCTACAGTCAATCTCGTCGCGAACCGTCGATACAGGCAGACTTCTGGCGATCAAGAACCCCTGTTTCCACTCTCAGATCGCGAAGGACCACTCTCTGTCGGCGGAGGACCACTCCCTCAACTCCATGAACAAGTCGTGATAAACAGTAAGAAAGCCATATCTCTTTCTTCAAAAAAGCTTAGTGTAAAAGCTTAATACAAAGCTTAAGAAGCTTTAGAAGCTTCTAATCATCAAATCGATTAGCAAGAGGAGGTCCCGAAAAATCCGCGTGAAGAAAAACGCCCCCCCCCCCCCACGATCAGAAAAACGGCGGCCTATTTCTCCATTACTTAAGCTTATTAAGCTTAAGCTTAACTAATTAAGCTTAAGTCCTTTCATACTCTGCAAGTCAGTGAAGGCAGAGAAGTCAAAAAACTCCGGGTCTCGCACTACAGAAGACAAGTTCAGTAAGTCACTTGGAATCAAGTACTGCAAGTCCTGCAAATCGGCTAAGTCCAGCAAGTCTACAACCCTGCAAGTCTGCTAAGTCTGCAACTCTGCAAGTCAGACTAAATCAGAACTGACTAACGCTTGAAACTCCTAGAAGACTTGTTCGTTTGCAAAAACTCTGAACTGGAAAGTTGTTCGCAGCAAGCTGTTTTACCTATCTGCAACTTCGTTGAAGTACTTTCAGCAAACGGAGACAGAAATATTTCAGAATTTCTGAAAATTGAAGAAGAAAATACCCAAAAATACATAGCCTTGTAACCCCAAATTTGAGCTACGCTCATCCCGCTAACTGATTTTGAGTGAGAAAGGTTTGTTGAGTTTTACAGGATGACTACCCCACACATGGATGATCCTATGGCTGAAGACGACCTACCCGAGCCTACCATGGAGCAAAAGCTGGATCTTATTATGTTGCAATTGGACGAAGAGCGAAGAGCTAGGCAAGCTTTGCAAGCGCAATTGACAAAGCTACAAGGAGCGTCCACTGACAAAGAAGAACCTCAAGCTGAAGATTTGATACGCCGTACCATCGACGCCACTCTTGAAGCACAAACCATTCGCAAGGAATCCAAGATAAGTAAACGAAGTTTCAAGTTTCGCACTTTCAATGGCATAAGAGAGGGAAAGACTGTTTTATCATTCATTAGCCAGTTTGATGACTATTTCCATGAGGAAACTTATCTTGAGAAAGATAAAATCAAGTGTGTTACTAATCATCTGATAGATAGAGCATCACTTTGGTGGACTGTCGTCCGCAAGAGCATAGAATGTCCTGCTACATGGGAAGATTTCAAGAAGAAGTTCATGCAAAATTTTCTTCCACCGCAATTTCATGAGAAGGCAATCAAGCAATGGGATTTACTTCAACAACGCGACCGTGAGCCTATTCCACAGTATACAGAGCGTTTTTGGAATGCACTTCTACAGCTACGCATGCTTGAAGACGTACCAGAGACGACACATAAGCGGAAGTACATGTCTGGACTTCTTGGACATTACTACGCTGAGGTGAATATGTTCAAGCCTGCTACTCTTGAAGACGCCATCTCCTTAGCTCACGACACTGAAGATAAGTTACGTGGAAGAGATCGACGACCACAGCCATTCCAAGCAAATGGTAATTATGGATCTAAACAATTCAATTCAAATTTCAGAAGGTTTAATCCAGGTCGTTTTTCATCACCATCTTTCCGCAAGAATTGGCCTAAACCACCCGCATTACCATCCACTGTCAATCTAAATCCTAAGCCTATCCAACAAGCAAATCCAAATATACCCAGACTCCTAGCCATTGCAAATAATGTGACCAAAGCCAAGCCTATCGTATGCTACAAGTGTCACCAGCCAGGCCATCTCGCAGCAAATTGTCATTCAAAGAAGCCATCAGCACATATCAACTACCTTGGAGCTATGGACGAAGACGAGCATGAGGATATGCCGGACTTCACTGAAGAAGAAGATGATCCTACTACTACTTCCGACACTTTACCAGGTATGCCTACTTTACATTCATTGTTGACTATGAAATGTATGGTGCATGGAAAAGAAAGAACTGTATTGCATGATAACGGTAGTACGCATGATTTTATTTCAGCAAAATTGGTAAAGGAATTGAAATTGCATACAGTACCTACGCATTATCGCATAAAAGCTGCATTTTTAGGCACTAGGTACAATGGCACACAAGAAGTTCAAAATTTAGAAATTCAAATTGGTCCATATATTGAAAGAAGAAATTTCTTAGTTGTCCCATTACAGTCTAGCGACATTATTCTAGGAATGCCATGGAGACACCAGCATAATCCCAATATAGATTATTCCACACACACAATGAATATAAATTTTCAAGGAAAATCTATTACATTATTTGGTATGCATGCATCTCATATATTTCCACTGCTTTCGCATACTCAAGCAAAACGTGCACTACGCAAGAATACTAAATCATATCTCATTTGGGTGAATGAATTGCACGCAAAAGAAACTCATATGCACCCTAGACATAAGGAATTTCTTGCATATTTTAAGGATTGTTTCGCAGAAGACCTACCACCAGGTTTACCTCCATCACGACCAGAAGACCATAAGATTGACCTAATACCTGGCACACAACCACCTTGCAAAGCCCCATATAGGCACAATCAAATAGAGCAAAAAGAAATCCAGAGTCAAGTTGAAGAATTACTAAATAGAGGTTTAATTCGACCTAGCAGTTCTCCATTCGGTGCACCTGTGCTCTTAGTCAAGAAAAAGAATAATACTTATCGGATGTGTATTGACTACCGAGCATTAAACAAGATCACTGTAAAGAATAGGTATCCTATACCTAGAGTTGATGACCTTATGGACAAACTGCAAGGATCTTCTATATTTAGTAAAATTGACCTTAAATCTGGATATCATCAGGTGAGGCTAGATAGATCCGACATATTTAAGACTGCATTCAGGACACAGTTTGGCCATTACGAATTTTTAGTTATGCCATTCGGATTAACTAATGCACCTGCCACTTTCAGTAGAATGATGAATCGTATTTTTCTAAAATATCAATATTGTGTGATTGTTTTCTTTGATGATATTTTAGTGTTCAGTCAAAGTGAAAAAGAGCATTATGAGCATTTATCATTAGTTTTTCAATTACTGAAAGAAAATCAATTGTTTGCAAATCCTGACAAGAGTGAATTCTTTAAGACAGAAATAGAATATCTAGGTCATATTGTATCAAAAGAAGGAATAAAAGTTGATCCTAAGAAAATTGACGCAATATTGCATTGGCCTATTCCTAAAAATGTACATGAATTACGTTCATTCCTTGGTCTTGCTAGTTTCTATAGGAAGTTTGTACGTAATTTCTCATTACTTGCTTTACCACTGACCAAACTTCTTAAGAAAGGTATTGTTTATCAATGGACTGAAAACCAGCAGAAATCCTTTGATTTACTTAAACGTGCATTGACCAATGCCCCTGTTCTACAATTGCCTGACTTTAATAGACCATTCTTTCTAGTTGTGACCGATGCTAGCGGATCAGGAATAGGAGCCGTGCTAATGCAAGACAACCATCCAATAGCATATTCTAGTTCTAAGCTGAAACCCTCTGAGCTCAAATATTCCACTTATGACAAGGAACTCTTAGCAGTTGTCCAAGCATTGAAACAATGGAAGCATTATTTAATGGGTTCAGAATTCATGATAAAGACCGACCAGCAAAGCATTAGACATCTACTTAGCCAACCCCAAATTTCTGACCGCCATATCAAATGGGCTTCATTCATTCAAAGTTTCCATCCTATCATTCAATACCAACCTGGAAAAGAAAATGTAGTTGCCGATGCATTAAGTAGAAGACCTGCAATTCATAACATTTCTATCATATCTTTTGATTCTTTGATTGCTATGAAAGACACATATCACCAGGATATTACTTTTCATTCTGATTGGCAAAAATTAGTTCAAAATAATTTCATTCCTGTTGATTCATTATCATATAATGATGGATTCATGTTCTTTGAAAAGAGACTGTGTGTTACTATTCCATTCCGATCTTTTGTTTTAAATGAAATTCATTGTCCCCCATATCAAGGTCATAGAGGTATCATTTCTACATTACGCATGTTAACTGAAGATTTTTATTGGCCGCATATGGATGCAGATGTGTCTAATTTTGTTTCTGAATGTCTGATTTGTCAAAGAATAAAAAGACATCATGGTAAACAATATGGGTTATTAATGCCTTTATCTATTCCATCTAAACCTTGGGAACATATATCTATGGATTTCATTACTGGCTTACCAAATACTAAATCTAATCATGACATGATTTGGACAATTGTAGATAGATTTAGTAAGCAAGCATATTTCATTGCATGTAAGAAAACTTTAACAGCATCACAAGCAGCACAGTTATTTTTGAAAACTGTTTTTACTAACCATGGATTGCCGAAAGTGATTATTTCAGATAGAGATTCTAGATTTTGTAATAATTTCTGGATTACACTGTTTGCAAATCTAGGCACAAAGATTGATTTCTCATCTGCATTTCATCCAGAAACAAATGGACAAACAGAAGCCACAAATAGCACTATTTTAGATCTTTTACGTGCATACACTATCTCTAAACCTCAAACATGCGATACTCATTTACATTTATTACAGTTTGCTTACAATAATACACCGCACACATCTACAAAGAAAGCACCTTTTGAAGTTATTTATGGACATAGATTATCTACACCTGTTGCATCTTTGTCTAATAGAATACAAAGTGCCGATGATATTGCTGTTATGCATAACACTATTTTTGATGAGGTAAAGGATATGATTGCTAAAGCCCAACAATCATATACCAAACAAGCCAACAAGAAAAGACAAGCCAAGAATTTCAAAGTTGATGATTATGTTTGGCTTAGAATAGAAAAGCGTAGACTGCAAAGTGTAGATAGACATCCAGTTGTCAAATTAGCCCCTAGATTCTACGGACCATTTAGAATCATTCATAAGATTAATGACAATGCATTCAAGTTAGAACTGCCATCACATTGGAAAATTCATAATACTTTTCATATTAGTTTATTGAGACCATTTAGAGGACAATTACCTATCCACCCTGTCTATGAAAACCCACCTTTACTAGAAGAAGAGACTGAAATCCTTGAACCAGAAGCCATCATAGATACTGATTACATGACCACTAGAACTGGCCGAAGGTACTCTAGATATCTTGTGAAATTTAAGAACCATCCTGTAGAAGAAGCACAATGGATGCACGCTAGAGACCTAAATGCTTTCCCCACTCTGTTAGCTCCACATTGAGCTAATAGCAATTGAGGTCAATTGCTATCCCACCCCGGGGGTATGATGCCAGGAGGCATATTCCACGGTGGATTCCGTGAGGTTTTACGGTGGATTCCGTAAACTTAGATGACCGGGGCTCATACGCAAAGAGGATTCTTTGTGCGAGAAGTTGATGGGGACGCCTGTCCTTTTCGGGCGTTTCATTAATTTAGTGTGTACATGGGTGATTCCATAGCGGGTGATTCCGCAAAATGCATATTAAATTAATAAACGTTTATGAGTTTAGAGTGTGCACTCGTAATAAATTATGGTTAGGATTTATTTCTAACCAGTTGATTTATTTATGTAGCTGAAGACTGCTAGGTATTCACTTTTGTCGGTTTAATTGTGTTATTTTACTAACGATTGTGAATGCTTCAGTTGATGTGTAGAGATAGCAGCAGTGGCAGAGGAAAGCATTGGAGTCTAGCGGGTTTCCGATCTTTCGACTATATTTTGATAGGCGCCACGCCTATATTTTGATTATGTCTATAGAGACATCGACTATTTATTATTATTTTGTATGCGCTTATGCGCCTGGATATGTTATTTTTATTTGGACATTGAGATTGGGCGTGCCAGACTCTTTGGGCACCGTCCATTAGCTTTATTTTCCTATTTTTGGTAGAAAGCAAACTCAAAAGCTAAAAGCTTGTCATATTTTTGTAATTGGGCTATTTTTGAGCAAAAAGATTGGAAATATATATTAAATACATGCTTTGTGAAGCGCTCACACAAGGCATGGGGGAGATTCAACCCAATTTGTCTCTTGTCTCATGTCGTGCTTGCTTTCTCATTGGTTTTTGTGCTAAAAAGTAGAGTGCTTTGTTCTTGGGGACCTTTGGGAATTCACTACGTGAGCTACCTGCGTCCGATCTGCGCACCAGCTATGGCCAGAGATACTATTTTCTTTGTTGGTGCAAATGGTGAAATCAAACAGCTTTCAAATGTGTTGTTTGTTCCAAAAATTAGGAGAAATTTGTTGTCACTTTACTGCCATAAGTAATCTTGGTCATGAAGTGAGATTCAACAAGACAAGTGCAAAAATTCTTAGCAGTGCTAGCAAAGTTATTGGCAAAGGAGAAAGGAGGAAAAACCTATATGAGGTAAGTGCTCTTACAACCACTACCACTAGAGCTGGCACAAGTAAGCTTTGGTGTGAAAGGTTTAGACACATTGGATTTGTAGTTTTGAAGGAGATGCATAAGTAAGGTATGGTTTCTCACCTACCTGCAGTTATCACAGAATTGAAGGATCCATGTGAAGCTTTTATGATGGGCAAGCAATTGAAAAAGGCATTTCCATAAGAAATCAAGAATAGAGTGAATTCTCCTCTAGAGTTGGTACATGTTGACTTGTGTAGTAAGATGCCTACACAAGCCTTGGGAGGATATTCTTATTTTATGTTGATAATTGACAAATACAGTAGGAAGATGTGAGTGTGCTTCCTTCTTGATAAGGCTCAAGCTTTTGGTAAGCTTAAAGAATGTCTAAAACTTGTTGAGAATAAAATAGAGAAAAGTGTGAAGAAATTTAGAATAGATTATGGTGGTGAGTTCAACTCCAAAGAGTTTGAAGACTTTTACAAGAGAAAATGGATCAAGCATCAATTGAAGACGCCTCATAAACCTCAATAGAATGGTGTTATGGAATGTCAAAATCACACCATTGTAGAGATGGCAAGGTGCATGCTAAAAGGCAAGGGATTACCAAACCATTTTTGGGCTGAAGTTGTAAATACTGCAGTTTACATTCTCAATCAAAGCTACATAAAGGCTCTCAAGGAAAAAACGCCTCACAAGGCTTACAGTGGTAAGAAACCATCTATCTTACATTTCAGAACTTTTGGATGTGAATACTATGCACATGTTCTTGAGGAGGCTTCTTGGGGAAGTTACTATATGTTTATCCTCTACATCACATGCATGCAAGGCCTATTTATAAATATCCTTATCTATCAATTTTTCTTGAATAAAACATAACCCTTTTCTATTCAATCTGTAAATAATCCCCTTATATTACACCCTTCTATATTTAAAAAATATATAAAAAATATGTTTTAAAAATACCTCATTATGAACCCACGTGATGCACACATATATTCATGAGTAATTTACCCGAGTGAGGCTTACACTGGTAAGAAACTATCTGTCTCACATTTCAAAACTTTTAGATGTGAATGCTATGCACATGTTCTTGATGAGAAAAGAAACAAGTTAAAACCAAAAATAAAGAAATGTATCTTCTTGGGTTATAGCGATAAGCAAAAGGCTTAGACATTATATGACCAAGAGGAAAATAAGATCATAGCAAGCCATGATGTCGTGTTCAAGAAGTAGCCGCATACAGTGGAGGAGGAGAAGGCAAGTTCTTCCACTTTATCATCAAGCAAAGAAGTAGTTCACTATGAACCTATCTCAAGAGCTATCCCTATCCTTCTGGATGAGGAAGAATCATCTTTGGATGATGAAGAGAAAGTTCATCAACTTAACATCACACCATTGGAAAAGCCATTGCCGCGATGGGTGAAGCAACTCTATGACCAAAATAATCCTATGACCACATTTGTTGAGGAAAAGGTAGATGGACCAATAAGGTTTCAAAGAATAGAGGAGAAAAGGAGGGCTTCTGCTAACATAGTCAATATGGTCTTGATGGTTATGAAAGAAGTAAAGGAGCCATCTAACTTGGAAGAAATACTTGCAGATCCAACATGGAAGGCAACTATGAAAGGTGACTATGACAGCATAATGAAGAATGACACTTGCTTGGGAGCTAGTGGATCGGCTACCAAAGATAATGATTACTGACACCAAGTGGGTCTGAAAGGTTAAGTACAAGGCTAATGGAACCTTTGAAAAGTACAAAGCCAAACTAGTTGCACAAATATTTTCATAGGTTGAAGGCTTTGATTTTCAAGATTCATTTGCTCCAACTACCAGAATGACCACTATTTGCACAATACTTGCAGTGGCCAATTTACCAAATGGATGTTAAATCAGGGTTCTTGAATGGTGACCTCAAAGAGGAGACATATGTGGTTCAAGCACCAGGTTTTGAGGCCCCCCCATTTTGAGAACAAAGTGCATAAGCTAAAGAATGCATTGTATGGGCTAAAGCAAGCCCCTAGAGCATGTTACTAGTAGATAGATAAGTTATTTTTAAGCTTAAACTTCAAAAGATATGCCTCAGATGCTAACTTGTATGTTTATAGGGATGGTGAAAAGCTTGTAGTTATTATCCTATATGTGGATGAGCTTTTTATCATAGGTGACTATGAAGATATGATCAACAAAACTCGAAAGGTTTTGAGCTCCAAGTTTGAAATGACAGGGCTTGTTGCACAATTGTTTTGGGATTGAAGTTCGATAAGAGCTAGGAAAGATTTGCATCTCTCAAAAGAAGTATACATGGGAGATCTTGAAAGCATTTGGTATGATTGAGTGCAAGGAGATAGCTACACCTATGGAGGTCAATGCAAAGTCTATTAAGGATACGTCAGTACTAGCAGAGATTGGGAGGTACATGAGGTCGGTCGACAGCTTGTTGATCTACTTGTACAACACTAGGCCAGATATTGGTTTTGTTGTTGGAGTTTTGAGCATGTTCTCAAACAAATCCCATGAGAGTCATTGGAAGGTTGGGATGCGAGTGCTCAAATACTTGAAGGGAACTCTTAACTATGGTATCACATACAATTCTGATACTTCTCTTGTGGGGTACTAGGACTTAGATTGGGCAAAAAATAGCGATTCTAGAAATTCAATTTTTAGTTATTGTTTTTCTTTAGGTTCATGAATTTTCTCTTGGATTAGTAAGAAGCAACCAACAATGGCATTGTCTTCTTCCTAAGCAAAGTACAATGCAGTTTATTTTACTGTATGTGAAGCAATATGGTTAAGGAGGATCTTATGGCATATGGGAGTGCATTTAAGGATGAAGAATCGACTATGCTAAGGTGTGACAATCAAAGTTGCATCGCCATTGCCGAGAATCCAGTGTTTCATGCTTGTTTCATGCATGCATAAAACATATAGAGATCCAATATCACTATGTGTGAGATTCGATCAAGGATGGGATAGTGGAGCTGATCTACTATCCAACAGAGGAGAATGGAGTAGATATCTTCACCAAATCACTCTCAAAGGATCTTCTTTAAGTTCATTATCAGAGACTTAGCATTGGACCAAGGAGTTAGTTCACCCTGGATATTGAGGGGGGGTGTTAGATATGCTCAATGCCCTACCCTCATAAGGTGCCACCAATGATCCTTGGTGCTCAAAGTTGTAAGGGCCCCATTATGAGGAGAAGGCATGTGTGAGCCTGGACATTAGTGGGTCCTAACTTGTATGTCAAATGAGGTCTATGTGACAGAATAGACAAAAGGTGACCATTGTGGATCTAGACTTTGGAACACTACATTAGAGAATTTGGGAATTCTCATTTAGTTTGGGAATTACCAATATAGTTCATATTTGGAAACATGATCAAATCGTGTCCCCTTACTTGAAAGTGGAGTCTAGCCTAATTACTATATAGGTTGTCTTTGCACGTCCCACTTTGAAACATGGGTTAAGATTTAGTCACATGGCCAAATCTTTACCACTTATTTAAAAGTGGGACTCGCATCAAGTTGCAAGGTAAGGAAGTTATCACGGATCCATATTTTGGGTTCAAGGACCGCAGAAGTAGCCCTTGGCTATAGGGCTAGGGAATACTCCCTGGCCAACTAGTGGAGGTGGACATGGAAGGTCAACAACCACTATGCATATGGAAGGTCAACAGACACATGTGCACATGGAAGGTTAACATACACATGTGCACATGGAAGGTCAACAGACATAGGTGCATATGGAAGGTAATTCATCATGACCCCCTTCACGAGCTATAAAAGGTAAACCCTGTCATAGCTTTCATGATCCATCATTTCACCGAATTAGATTTATTTTACCTAGCATTGTTAAGCTCTTCACCTATCTTTGATCTAGATCACCATCTAAGCTTCACATTGGAAGTACGCAGGTAAATAGAGCCATATTTGTATCAGCTTGTTTGGAGTTAAAGAAAATTTTTATTCTCCTCTTATATGCTACGTACTCTCTTTCTCTATCTCTCGCTCAAATTTTATTCATTGCACTGTGTAATTTTTACAGGTAATAAGCTAAAAATCTCACTCATTATAGGATTGAACTCCTATTTTCATGTTTATTACAGTAATGGGGATGTAATATCTTGATCAAAGGAAAGTAATCCCTTTGATGTGGCCATGAAAGCTCCAATTTCTAATAATGCTTGACAAAAATGGATCAATGGCTATAAATCCCTCTTATTTCAAAGACAATTGTTAATATCCTAGTATTTCTAGCTTCAATCCTGAGTCCTCAAGCTTCAAGGATGAGAAACAACCTCCATTGTCAAGTGTAGAAACTTACCTTGACTAGGAACCAAGCCAATGAGTGGCTCAAAGTAAAGATCCAAGTAATACAACGGCCATTTTCTTTATATGATTAGACTTGAGCTAAAAAAGAAAGAGAAGCTCTGATGATACTCATGAGAAGCTTGATTAGGCCTTGCTTAGAGCTTCTTAAAGCTCTCTAAACCACAATTGTTCACACAATTTGGTATAGGACAAGAGTCTATGCATTTAATGCAAACAACGTATATCAAAGTAGGAGGCATGGAGTGTCCACAAGCTGAATAGTAGCTGTAATGGTTATCATTTACCTTTTGAAGATTTATTTAACCATGGTCAAAGCAAGGAAATATATCAAGGCAAGAAACAATCCAGCTCTACAATCATGATGGATCAAATATGAATGCATGGTGGTAGAGATGGGGAAAATGGTCATAATGGATAGAGAAATCTATGTTGATGCATGCTGCATATCTATCTAAAGATCCCTCCATAATGGTTCTTGATAGACTCCCAACGCTTAGTGGCCACTCATTAACCAAGTAAAGAAGTGGCTCAATAGATCTATCCTACAAACATGCATAATTTGTGTTGAATGTCTACTACTATATGTGGTTTCAAACCTCATCAATGAGGTGCTTGATGGACTCTATATGAAGATATAATTAAGATTTGATGGCATCCATTGCAGTATAAGTGATAGTGAGAATTTAGGAGTAGCAATCTTCCACAGGAGTTGAAGAAACCTTGGGAAGAAAGGGAGAAAATTTGTTTCTTAGAGAAGTAGTAAAGTCTTTAGTCAAGATTGAGAGCCCTATTTTATCCATGTACCTCTAAAATTTCTTTCAAAGTTGATCCCAACCTACTAAAATGGCAAGGATATTTCCATTTTTGCCAAGATCCCCATTAAATGACTTCAACTATGGTTATGGTTAAGTGTATTAGACAATCTTATCATAGCAACCAAGATTGGAACTACAATAGACTCTTGTCCAACAATCATATACAAAATGGTATTGCCATTTTGAAGGTTAGATATGGCTACAATAGTTTATGCATAAACTATTGTAGCCATATCTAACCTTCAAAATGGCAATATGGCTGGATCTGAACTACTCTGATACCAATGTGAAGAAGGGAAACCAAGCCTAGTCTATTTTTAACCAAATAACTAAAAAGAAAATACTCTAACTACAAGAAAAATGGTGATAGCCATAGCCTAAACTATATATGAGCTCACTAAGTTTGATTAATCAAAATGATAAAAGACCCATACAATAGCAATTTCTAATGTATTTATAGTTCTTTCCCTATAAGGTTTTTCCTATATTACAGGTTTCTATTAGGAAAATGGCTGAGTAGGGATTATAAGTAAAGTCCAATCAAAATGGATGCTTTGTAGAAGATTTCAAGAATGGATGTAAAGCTAGTTGCAAAAGATAAGCATATGGAAAGGACATTTACCTTGGATATAAAGGTATTTGAGTTGAAGGCTTTTATGTTTGCACAAGGTGTAGGAGTTGTGTGGCTGATATTGACATTTGGCATAAACCTATTGGCCATGTAAATGTGCGATGGTTGAAGAATATGCAGTCACATGAGATTGTAACGAGCTTGCCTAATTTCAAAGTGGTTGATATGCAAATTGTGTGTGGAGCATGCCAATTTGGAAAATAAACAAGGCATCATTTCGTCATGATAAACATGTAAGCATTCATGTACTTGATATTGTACGTTCAGATCTGTGGGGTCCTATAAATGCTACATCACTGATTATATATAAGTATAATGTAACTTTTGTTAATGACTATTCAAGGAAGGTAGGGGTTCATTTCATGAATGAGAAAAGTGAGGTGTTCTCTCACTTTCAATATTTTAAAAATCTGATTGAGAAACAAATATGTGTGTAGATTAAGAACCCTATGTTAGATGGAGGGGAAGAGTACCTCTCTAATGAATTCAAATAATTTTTTAAAATAGCAAGGAATTTAAAGGTACTTTATATGCATGTAAATTATGTTAATAGATTAGTATTGTTGAAAGGAAGAACATGCAAACTACAGAAATTGCACAAACCTTGATGCTGAAAAAGAACATGCCTCAATATTATTGGCCTAAAGCTATCTCTATAACTATTTATATTATGAATAGGACTCCTAATACTGTAGTACCTAATGTGACACCAAAGAGAAATTTTACTTGCAAGAAACTAGATTTGCCACATGTCAAAGTATTTGGGTGCATTGTATTGTGTATGTGCATATTCCTAATGAGCTAAGATAGAAGTCGAATCCAAAAGCTGAAATGTGCATATTTGTTGGGTATTCCCTTGAGCAAAAGGATTGTGTTATAATTGAGTTACTTACAAGATACGTGTGAGGAAAGAAGTTATATTTGATGAGATGAGCAATTGATATGCTATTGAAAAACAAATTGTTGTAGATGATGCAAAAGAAAAAGGGGTTGCAAAAAATGTGGATCCAAGATCATAGACATTGAGTGGGACATAACAGTCCTCTTCTAGTGGGTCTACTATTAGAGTAGCTGGTTGTGTGTGAATAGCACTCCTTCAAGTGTAAAAAGCATTAGGAAAAAAATAAACTCACAAATGGGACTTTTATTCCTTCCCTCTCTCCTCCTTCAAACAAGGAAGAGAGGAGAGAAGAATAGTAAAATAATCATCTTCTCTCTCCACTTTTGCAATCTCATTTTGCCTTTTTTATATTATCTAGAAATATATACTCAGATTCCTTCTCTCTCCTCATTCAAGAAGTCTTTTTCAACCAAATTTTATATTCAAAAAGGAGTTATTTACGAGAGTGTAGTGCTTTGTTTTCAATGCAAAATGATTAGTAGATATGAGGTAATTGATTTTTTAATTGAGAACAAGGAAAATGAAGTTTTGGAAGTTCCTTTTAAGATATTTTGGGGATTTTTTATATTCTAGCTTTTGGTCAAAAAACAAACCAATTGGTCAAATTTTGTGTATTTTGAAAATATTTTTGGAGATAAAATAAAAATATCTAAAATATGAAAAGTCTTGGATATCCCTTCCCTCTGAGTTATTTTTCCCCATATTTATACTCTCTCATGGCTCTATTATGATCTCTTCTCTGTGTTTATGCAACCTTCATTAACATAGTGAATTACTTACACCCTCCTTTCCCTTGGCACCTTTGTGTGTATCTCTGTGCATCTCCACTCTACCTCCTATGAAAACCAAGTAAGCTCCCCGTTTCTATTAATAGTAAAATGAATACAGGAAATAAGGAGCTACATATTGAGGTAGAGATTGAATACACCCCATTATTCAAAAGAACCCAGCGTACCAATGTCAACCCTAAGGTTTTGTAGAGTTACATGCAAATGGGATTGAAACATGTGGATTTGTGGGTTGATGGGGGAATCTACCCAATTGACCCCTTAAACAATAGACCTCCAACTTTCTCAGGAATCACAAATTTGCTGAAGTATGTGTGCAAGGGTGAAAATGGGCTGCTCGATTACACTAGGCAGCTCAATGATCAACCATTCAAAGTATTTACAACTTGCCAAGCAACCATAAAAAATTATCATGATGTGATTGCTACACATCAACTTCATATATAATAGCTTATAGGACAAGTGGTACATTTGAATGACACTATAATTCAACAAAACCATCAAATTATTTCAATGCAGGACACTATTCTCCATGACATTGGTATCTCATATGAGGAGGCAAAGGCACAATTAGACGACTTGAGAAAGATCAATAGCAGGCTAACACAAAATCGCAAACAAAAGAAGAAGCCAATCAATGAGTTAATTGTGAATAGCAGCCACCCACTGGAAGCGACATATCAAAGCACATAAGGTAGCTCAGAAAGAGAATCTAGGTGCGGGTGAGATTGGATCATATATTAGTAGATTACAGAAGGCAAGTACATTGGAAAACGATTTTAGCAATCCTAAGTTTAAGGCTGTGAAGAAAAAGGTGATTGACTGCACATTAAATGATGTATCAAATGAGTTCTTAGCTATGGATGCACAATCTATTTGTGACAGGGTCGGTATTAGCACAACGACTTACTCAAAGATATTCAAAGGCATGAAGGCTAGGTTTTTGGTGACCAACGTGTGCTGAAGAGAAATAGAATCATGCCTCTTCCTCAACCTTCAAAGTTAATAGAGACCCGACGGTAACTTAATATAAAGGTTTTGGAGCTGATAGGAGATCCCATGAATGTTCAATATGTGAAAAAACTTAAGGTTGGGACCAAAAATGTATATGAGGTGAAGTTCACCGAATTCAACAATTACTATTTAGATTTGTACAAGGCGCAATCGGCAATGATAATGTACTACAATATGTATGTTGAGGAATGTAATGGTAAATTGCAATTTGTTATAAAATTAGATAAAAGTGAGGTCGTCAAAGGAGTAAAGCTTGAAAGAGTTAGTGTAACTCTGATGAATAGAGCTTTACAATTTGACAAGAACAACCTAGAGAACTTTAGTGTTCAATCCAAGCACCATGTGTGGTGGCTTGCTGCATTTGAAGTTCCCAAGGAAACATTTGAGGTACTGCATCTATTCTTTATGCACACAAGCATTTCAAGCATCATCAATTGTCAGGAACATGGTGAGATGCTCTCGGTTAAAGGGTATGGTCAATACTTGGTTGAATGGCATCTTGCAGGAGACGTGAAAGTTTTAAAATGCATGGGTGAAATCTTCAATGGTGCAAATACAAAGAATCCATGCATATATTTCTTGACAGAGAGGGTGAAGGAAAGGAGGAAAGAAGAACTGGCAAAGGGTGACAAGTGTTGCACCGACGCACAATCGAGAAGATCCCACTTGGAAGCCCATCTTCAACATTCCATTGGATCATATTCACATTTGTTCATTGCATGCTTTTGTCACAATCATGGAGAAACTTGTATATAAATACATTTGCTTTGCTTACAGGATGCAACCAGAAAAAAAATCCATTGCAATGTGTAGGAATGTGGAGTGAGTGCTATCAGAAATTGGGCTACACAAGCATCAAGTGATGTTTGAAAAAGATGAGAAGAGATCATAAAAATCTAATAACTTGCCAAAAAAGCCTTGCTTTGGAGGAGCAAAGGCTAGGACTTTTCTCTCAGCACCCATCAATGAGGAAGAGAATGTCATGGTTTGCAGGCCATAGGACTACGATGGGTGGAAAAAGTTACATTTTGCAGTTTCTTGATCGATATAATGGAGGAAAAAAAGGTTGGCCAAAGCTAAGGTTTGGATAAGTCTTAACAAATTGGCTCCCTTACTTCGCAAGATGGTGTTTAACAATGAAGATAAGCAATAATTTATCAATGTTATGCATAGCTTCTACGAAAACATGGTGGAAGCACAGGGTAAAAGCTTTATCACACATAACATGGTGCGTACTAAGTTAATATTTTAAAATTGTACGAATTGTGTAAACTATTGAGCATAGTTTTACTCATGTGTAATATGTGTTTTTGTAGCATATCCTTGAGGTACATGGGCCATATGTTGCAGAAAAGGGAAGCATCGAAATTTGGTCCACACAAGGGATGGAAAATTCACATTGGATAGCGCGTGGTGCATACCAAAGAAAAACCGATTTCAGTTTCTTCATCTAGTAAAGGTGGGTTTTCATAAACAGGGTGTACATGTAATTGGCCTCTAAAGGGTCGTAATAAACTAATATGAAAGGTGTTGTGAATTTTCCAATGTGGTGGTAGTTCTAACTTAAATGCATTATCATTGATTTTGTGAATGATCTTAAATTGTCCATAGAATCTAGGTGCTAATTTCACAACTGGGTGTTTGTCTACACTTTGTAATCTACGTTTTTCTATTCTTAACCAAACATAGTCATCAACTTTGAAATTCATGGCTTGTCTTTTCTTATTGGCTTGTTTTGTATATGATTGTTGGGCTTTGGCAATCATGTCTTTAACCTCATCAAAAATAGTAGCATGCATGTTAGCAATATCATCAGCACTCTGCATTCTATTTGATAAAGATGCAACAGGTGTAGACAATCTATAACCATAAATCACTTCAAATGGTGCTTTCTTTGTAGCTGTGTGTGGTGTATTATTATATGCAAACTACAGTAAATGTAAATGTGTATCCCATGTCTGTGGTTTAGAAATAGTGGAAGCACGTAAAAGATCTAAAATAGTACTGTTAGTGGCTTCTATTTGACCATTTGTTTCAGGATAAAATGCAGATGAGAAATCAATCTTTGTTCCTAGGTTAGCAAACAAAGTATTCCAAAATTTATTACAAAATCTAGAATCACTGTAAAAAATAATAACTTTTGGTAATCCATGATTAGTGAAAACAGTTTTCAAAAACAATTGTGCTGCCTGAGATGCTGTTAAAGTTTTCTTGCATGGAATAAAATATGCTTGTTTACTAAACCTGTCTACAACAGTCCAAATCATATCATGGTTAGCTTTAGTAATAGGTAAACCAATAATAAAGTCCATAGAAATCTGTTCCCATGGTCATGATGGAATAGATAAAGGCATTAGTAAACCATACTGTTTACCATGATGTCTCTTAGCTCTTTGACAAACCAAACATTCAGAAACAAAGTTAAATACATGAGTGTCCATATGTGGCCAATAAAAATCTTCAATCAATCTACGCAAAGTAGATATAATACCTCTATGACCTTGATATGGAGGACAATGAATCTCATTCAAAACAAAAGATCTAAATGGGACTGTAACACATAATCTCCTTTCATAAAACATGAATCCATCATTGTAAGACAGTGAATCAATAGGAATCCAGTTATTTCCAACTAATTTATTCCAATCAACATGAAAAGTAATGTCCTGATTATAAGTATCTTTCATAGAAGTTAGAGAATCAAATGATATGACAGAGATATTATGAATAGTTGGTCTTCTACTTAAAGCATCAGCTACTACATTTTCTTTTCCTGGTTGATATTGGATAAGGGGATGAAAACTCTGAATAAAAGCTGCCCATTTGATATGTCGGTCAGATATTTGGGATTGACTAAGGAGATGTCTAATGCTTTGTTGGTCAGTCTTAATCATAAACTCAAAACCCATTAAGTAATGTTTCCATTGTCTTAAAGCTTGTACAACAACTAACAATTCTTTATCATATGTGGAATATTTAAGTTCGGATGGTTTCAATTTACAGCTAGAATAGGCTATGGGATGATTATCTTGCATAAGTAGGGCTCCTATTCCAGATCCGCTAGCATCAGTAACTACTAAAAAGAATGGTCTATTGAAATCAGGTAGTTGTAATACAGGAGCATGGGTTAATGCATGTTTCAATAAATCAAAAGATTTCTCTTGATTATCAGACCAATGATAAACGATACCTTTCTTTAAAAGTTTAGTCAAAGGCAAAGCAAGTAATGAAAAATTTCGCGCAAACTTCCTGTAAAAACTAGCAAGACCTAGAAAAGAACGTAACTCACGCACATTTTTGGGTATAGGCCAGTTTAATATTGCTTATATCTTCTTAGGGTCAACCTTAATACCTTCTGATGACACAATATGACCTAAATATTCAATTTCTGCTCGAAAGAACTCACTCTTTTCCGAATTAGTATACAATTGACTATCTTTCAACAACTTGAAAACCAAAGACAGATGTTCATAATGCTCTTTCTCATTTTTGCTGAATACCAAGATATCATCAAAGAATACTATAACACAATGCTGATATTTCAAAAATATATGATTCATCATTCTACTAAATGTAGTAGGTGCGTTAGTCAATCCAAAAGGCATTACTATAAATTCATAATGACCAAATTGTGTTCTAAATGCAGTCTTAAATATATCAGATTTATCTAATCTCACCTGATGATAACCAGATTTAAGATCTATTTTACTAAATATGGCAGAACCTTGTAGTTTATCCATAAGATCATCTACCCTAGGAATTAGATATCTATTCTTTACAGTAATCTTATTTAGGGCACGATAATCAATGCACATGCGATAGGTATTATTATTCTTCTTTACTAACAAAACAGGTGCACCAAATGGAGAACTACTAAGTCTAATTAATCCTCTATTTAATAATTCCTCAACTTGATTTTGAATTTCTTTCTGTTCAATCTTGTTATGCCTATATGGTGCTTTACAGGGTGGTTGTGTACCAGGAATTAAATCTATTTTGTGGTCTTCAGGACGTGAAAGAGGTAGTCCAGGTGGTAAATCTTCAGGAAAACAATCTTTAAATTGTGCAAGGAATTCTTTATGCCTAGGGTGCATATGTTTTTCTTTAGCTTGTAGTTCATTCACCCAAATTAGATAAGATTTACTACTTTTGCATAATGCACGTTTAGCTTAAGTATGAGTAAGCAGTGGAAAATTATTAGATGCGTGCGTACCATACAATGTAATGTGTTTTTCTTGAAAATGAATTTTAATTGAATGCGTGGAATAATCTATGTCAGGATTATGCTGATGACGCCAAGGCATACCTAAGATAATATCACTTGACTATAATGGTTCAACTAGAAAATTCCTTCTTTCAGTGTATTCACCAATTTGAATTTCTAAATCATGCACCTCTTGTGTTCCATTATACCTTGTGCCTAAGAATGCTGCTTTAATGTGATAATGCGTAGGAACAGTTTGTAATTTCAATTCTTTCACTAACTTTGAAGAAATAAAATCATGTGTACTACCATCATCATGCAAAATAATCTTTTCTTTTCCATGCACTAAACATTTCATTGTCAAAAAAGAATATGGAGTCTTTTCTTTTCCATGCACTAAACATTTCATTGTCAAAAAAGAATATGGAGTTGGCATACCTGGTAAAGCATCCGAAGGAGTAGTAATGTCGTCCTCATCTTTCGTAAAGTCAAGCATTTCCTCATGTTCTTCATCTTCCATTGCTCCAAGATAGTTGATATGGACAGGTGGCTTCTTTGATTGGCAATTGGCTGCTAGATGTCTAGGTTGATGAAATTTGTAACACACTATAGGTTTGGCTTTAGATACATTGTTTGCAATGGCAGGAAGTCTAGGAATATTAGGATTTGGCTATGAGGATGGCTTAGGGTTTTGATTGGTATTTGATGGAAAAGGAGGTGGTTTTGTCCAAGACTTACAAAAAGATGATGAAGGAAATCGACTTTGATTGAATCTTCTAAAATTTGAATTGAATTGCTTAGAACCATAGTTACCATTTGCTTGAAATTGTTGTGGACGCTTGTCTCTTCCTCGAATCTTATGTTCAATGTCATGAGCTAAAGAAATTGCATCTTCAAGAGTTGCAGGCTTGAACATATTGACTTCAGCATAGTAATGCCCAAGTAATCCAGACCTAAACTTGCGCTTGTGAGTCGCTTCAGGTACGTCTTCAAGCATGCGTAGTTGGAGTAAAGTATTCCAAAAGCATTCGGTGTACTGGGAAATATGCTCACGATCTCTTTGCTGAAGAATGTCCCATTGCTTTATGGCTTTTTCATGGAGTTGAGGAGGAAGGAAATTCTACATAAACTTCTTCTTGAAACTCTCCCAGGTAGTGGGACAATCTATGCTCTTATGAACCACGGTCCACCAAAGAGATACTCTATCCACTAAATGATTAGTGACACACTTGGTTTTATCTTTTTTAGTGTATGTCTCTTCATGAAAGTAATCATTAAACTGACTGATGAATGCAAGAATAGTCTTTCCATCTCGAGTTCCATTGAAAGTACGGAATTTGAAATTTCTTTTACTTATCTTTGTTTCTTTGCGGATGGATTGAGCTTCAAGAGTCGCATCAATGGTTCGTCGGATAAGATCTTCGGGTTGTGGTCCATCTTTGTCGGTAGTCGATCGTTGTAAATTGGCCAATTGAACTTGCAAGGCTTGCCGGGCTCTTCATTCTTCATCCAGTTGCATCATAATTAAATCCAATTTTTGTTCCATCGTAGGTTCAAGAAGATCATCTTCAGCAATTAAATCATCCATATTTTGTTCCGTCATCCTGTAAAATTTTAAAAGACCTCACATTCTCAAAATCCAATTAACGGGATGAGCGTAGCTCAAAGTCGGGTATACAAGGCTTATAGATTTTTATTTGGCTTTCACGGTCTTCGACTTTTGCGATTGCGGGATTTGAAGTCTTTGTAAAATCTACGTATGACCTTCTGCGTGTGCTGAAACTGGTTCAGCAAGTCTGCGTATGTGAACAGAGTCTTCCAGGGAACAACTTTGTAGTTCAGTGCTTCTGCGCAGGAATAGTCCTTATGGGAGTTTTTGGCATAAGTCAATTTTGACCTCTACTGACTTGCAGAACTTGTAGAGTTACAGGACTTAAAGTACTTGTCAAACTTGAAGATTTTTGTGACTTGAAACTTGGTTGATTAATCTTGGAGCTTAATCTAATGCCACGATAAATTTTTAGGGGGAGCCATTTTTCCAGCGCTGAAAATCACGGCAAACCCATCCTGATGCCATTGATTTTCAAAATTGTTATGCTAAGCTTTTTAAAAGCTTAGATTTTAAGCTTTTAAGCTTTATGAAGAAGATGAATCTTATCTGTTGTGTTTGAGAAAAACGACTTGAGTAGGGAGATATTGACGTGGTCCTCCGCTTTCCCAGGCTGGTCCTTCATAATCAGAGGCTGTAGACAGAGGTTCTTGACTGCCAGGAATCCACCCGTATCGACCGTTCGCGATGAAACTGACTGTAAAGCTCGATCGTTCCAGGAGCTCCACCTTCACGCAAGATGGGTAGCGATTGGAAGCTCTCGATCTCAGCTTCGCTCTGATACCACTGGTGCACAAATCGGATGCTGTATGCTCGCGTAGTGAGCGCCGAAAGGTCCCCAAGAACAAAAGAACTCTACTTTTTGCACAAAACTCAAGGTAGAAAGCATACATGACATGAACAAGAGACCAATTGGGTGCAATCTCCCCCCATGCCTTGTGTGAGCACTCCACAAAGCATGTATTTTATGTATTAATCATCGTCAAGCTCAAATAATAGCCCAAATTACAAAATAGCACGCTTTTGGCTTTTGAGTTTGCTTTAGCACAAAATAAAAATAAAGCTAATGGACGAGCGCCCAAAGAGTCACGCATACCCAATACAATGTCCAAATATAAATATCATAATCGTGCGTCCATGTGCATACAAAAATAATAAATAAATATCCAACACCTTAATAAATAGGCGCGACAAAATATAGGCGCCATGCCTAAGGTATGCGCCCATCAAAATATAATGATAACTCGAATACACGCTATCCTCCAATACTTTCCTCCGCCACTGTTGCTATCTCTACACATCAACTGAAGCATTCACAATCGTTAGTAAAATAATACAATTAAACTGACAAAAGTGAATACCTAGCAGTCTTCGGCTACATAAATAAATCAAGTGGTTAGAAATCAATCCTAACCTTAATTTATCACGAGTGTGCACTCTAAACTCATAAATGTTTATTAATTTAATATGTATTTTGTGGAATCACCCGCTATGGAATCACCCATGTACACACTAAATTAATGAAACGTCCAAAAAGGATAGGCGTCCCTATCAACTTCTCACACAAAGAATCCACTTTGTGTATGAGCCCCGGTCAACAAAGTTTAGGAATCCACCGTAAAACCTCACGGAATCCACCGTAGCATAGAATCCACCATGAAATATGCCTCCTAGTATCACTAGGGCCTTGATCTGAACAGATCATGCTGTAGTCCTTTAAATTCATCATTCGACACAAGGTAATCTTCTTCAACTGAGGTAATATGCTCCTATGTTGCTATGATGGCACTCACTTTATCTAAGCTTGTGCCATCATATCTTCCAATCTCTACCATCGTCAAATGCACATCCACGATATCATAATCGATCAGGTCTTCCATTGAATCCCTAACTAGGATGGAAAATAACTCTTCTTTCTTCATTTTCAAGTATTACAGCACATTTGATAGAAGCAAGTATTGTACACCATCTACTTCAATGGGTGTCAAGGAGGCAAGGTTAGGTTTGTTGACTTGTGGCTAGTCTGAAGAAGATAGCACCATGAGATCCAACCCTTGCTCTGCCACCACCCGATGTTTCTCTTCAACATTTATGAGCTCTTCAATTGGTTCTTCTCCCGTTTATGTGATAGCAACAACCTATGGAGTTCTATCTTCATCATTCTCCTCCTCTAAGGGCATATCCAATGCAAGGAGGTAAATTGCCAATGCGCAATCACACTCCACGAGATCCAAAGGTACTATACCTGGTGCACTGCCCATGGGAATAGTGCATACTTTGTGCAAAGGATCCACATGGGCCAGATGCCTATTCATCACTTTTTGGTGATTCTTCCCTGCCTGAAATACCATGAGCTATTCCAGAGGCATCCAAGTCATATCGGATCCCTCGATGGAGTATATGTAGATAGCAATGGTGCTCACAAAGTCTCCAAAACCTGAAGGGGGGATCCAGTGATGAGAGCACGCTTTCAATGTTGAAGTTCTTAGAGAAAACCTAAAATATCTCATCACCCTAGTTGGCACGCTTTCAAAGTGTGTGCGAGCATCCATCGTAGCAGGTAGGAGAAAACCTAAAAGCTATGTCCCTTATTGTGACTCGACACTCCATTGTGTTAGAACTCCGAGTCATTTTTTATGTCCAAGTTTTGCCTAGAATCCTTGTTACGTAATCCTATGATGCACTTTTTATGATGTACATACTTTTGGTACGTCTCAAACCCTTACATTCCATGAACATGTGTGCAAAAATTGCAATCGGTATGAACCAGCTTAGATGTACATTCTTTGAGAGCCGATGCTTGGCTTCGTAGAATTCAATATGTCTACTAAATTTTTTGTGCTCCACATTTGCAAAATGTCGCTATTACACAATGGCCATTCTATGCTATTGAGATTTGATATGTCCATAGACTCAAGGGTTCCATATTCTCAACCCCCCTTGGGCAATATGTACTTGGAGTTATAGAAAAAAAAAAGGTCCTCTACGAGCTGCTTAGCTGTACGCCCCTCAAAGAGCAATCTACCAATTTTGAAGTGGTAACACTTAAAAAACCCTGTGAAACTCTCAACATTTTGCCACTCATAGCAATTTCAAATGTATACTTTTGTAAATACATAACAAGTAGTTACATAGATATCATGAAATTTCTCATTCTCAATGAGTTGCAAATACTTAGAGTAGGACAAGAATACTCAGAGAATTTTACCAAAATAAATTTTATTATTATGAATAGGAGTCTGATTCAACTCAATACATTGTATGAAACGTGGGTATTATAGAGAAGTTGTTACAAGGATAGTAGCCACATGGCATGCAAATCTTAATATGCACATTGGATTAACACCTGAGATATTCTAAGACTCCACACATTGTGTGTTATATGGATTATATGATATAAGAGTTTCATGGATAATTGTCGATTGGCATGGAGATTCGAATGGACACATAGGACCAAAAAAGCAAAGGATTTTTGAACCATCGACTTCTAGCAGCTGATCCATATCATCCACTACAAAGGAATCATTCACCACATCAAAATAGTCGATCAAGAATTATGTGCTTCACCTAAACCCTATACAATACCTACATGTACAAAAAAATACCTGCATGAATCCCTTTTAACAAAAATACTTGCATGAATCCCTTTTAACTGATATAGATCAGTCAAATAGTGTGTTTGATGGGAACTCCATCAATGGCTATGTGATTTTCTTTAGGAGTGGGGCTTTGACTTGGAGCAATAAGAAACAACCCACTGTTGCATTATCGAGTATACAGAAGTAGAGTAGAAGGACATTGCTATGTGCCATGGCAGCATGTGAGGTAGCTTGGATACGAAATCTACTTAATTATTAGAAAATATAAATAGACAAGAGAGTTGGCATTCATTGTAACAACATGAGCAATATACAGTTGGTGAGGAACCATGTATTTCATGCACGCATGAAACATAGTGAGATCCATTACTATCTCATTAGAGAGCAGACCTTTGCAAAATGACATTGATCTGATATATATGAGCACAGAGAAGTAGGTTGCAAATATTTTCACCTTGAAGACCCTAAAAGCAGAAAAGCTTCAATATTTTTTAAGCTTACTTGGAGTACTTACCATGGAGTTGAGCTTGAGGAGAAGTGTTGAGATGGCATTTTTTAAAATATCATTTTTACACTTTTTAAAACATATAGAAAGGTGTCACATAAAGGGCTTACTTGGAGATTCAATAGAAAAAGGGAACTTTTTATTTATTTTAAAATGCATTGATAAGGGTATTTTTAAATAGGCATTGAGCACGTGTGCTATAGAGGAGTTACATATACTAAATCCCCTAAGAATAGCACTCACTTATAATCACCTACTCTCACTTGTGTGCCAAGCCACGCACCTTACCTATATATATATATATATATATATATATATAGAGAGAGAGAGAGAGAGAGAGAGAGAGAGGACATAACCAAGTTGAAGTCATATTGTAGAGGGCATAACTAACTTGGCTTCATGCTTCGTGGATATGTTGGTTTGGAGAGAAGGGAGCCAATAGAGATTTGGATCTCCCTTATGCATACACACGCTTTATTTCAGTAAACTTGGGTGTTTCAAATTTCTATATCTTTTGACATCAATGTGTAATAAAAGATAATTACACATGTGAACTTATTCACCAAACAAACCTAGACCCCTTGAACTACATAAAATATAGATAGCTTAGAGGAAGCCGGTTTTGATGCAACCTACAATAATTCTGCCAGACCTGGTTTCCTTGGATTCTCTTCCTCATTGCACATTCTTGCAAGGAATTGTTGTATAGTGGGGCGATCTCTTGGATTCTCTTCCACGCATTGCATTGCTAGAGTGATCAAGGCTTGCATCTCCTCAACATATTCTGCACGCAACGTATCATCTAAAATGTGGACCAAGTGACCGGCATCAATTTGTGCCTTGACCCATGTGACAATTGTTGTGCCTTCTTGGAAGAACTTATCGGTGGGCCTCTTACCACACATCATCTCTAGCGCAAGGATCCCCAAGCTATACACGTCACATTTTGGGGTTACTCCACCATTGCTGGCGCATTCTGCCCCGCGTACATACAAAAGTCACAACATGTAAACATATCAGCGACTGATAACACGTAAAGTCAATGACACAAGGGCGCGCTCTTCCATACCAGGAGCCATGTATCCGAACGTGCCATGCACATTTTGTGTGCTGCTGAACCACTCTTCCGCAAAAGCTGTGGCGAGGCCAAAGTCGGAGATACGGACGACCATGCGACTGTCAAACAGGATGTTTTTGGGTTTGATATCGCAATGAACGATGGGCGATCCGGGGCAATCGTTATGCAGGTAAAGCAAGCCTTGTGCTATATCTAGTACTACACGTCGCCGAAACTCCCAAGTAAGACTGCATGCTCTACCATCGGCAGTGTTGTGTAACAGGCCATCTAGATTTCCATTCTCCATGTATTCCAGTATGAGAATGGGGGCGTCTATATGGTTGGAACAATAGCCCAAGACCTTGATTAGATTTCGATGCCTGACTGAGCGAAGGGAGTGCACCTCTCGAAAGAACGAACGAGTGGCACTGGTCTCAAGAGTGAACTTCTTGAAAGCCAAGACCTGCCCATCTAATTCAGGAGAGAAGGTTCATTAATGTTCTGTAAACATTCAGGGCCATTGAAACATATCATGTCGGCAAGGCAATATTTTAGCTTGCAGAGTCATGAATACTTACTGGGCATCACACCCTTGTACACTAAACTGGAACCACCCTTGCCGATGATGTTCTTCCCATTGAAGTCGTCTGTAGCTCGTTGGATATCTTCAAGTTTTAGCCTCAATAATTTGTCCGATGGTTCACTGGGTGTCAACGGAATATACCACATGTTGGGAAGCGAGGAAAGTCGGATGCAACATCATGTATAATATAATAACATTAATGAGATGCACAGGTGCAATGATTACATTACCTTAAAGACATGGAGGATGCCTTCCGGATATATTTTCTCCAGAGAATGAGTAATATAGCTAGTACCATGAGGATGAAGGCAAACGCTCCTGCAACGGCTAGTCCCACCTTCAAGTTAGCTCCACTATCGTTACCGGCGTGAGTACTTGGACAAGGTCTGTTCAAGATGCTGCCACAAAGTCCTGGATTTCCCAACAAGCCAGATGCGTTGTTGAGAGCCTCTCCTTCCGGAACAATTCCTTGAAGGTTATTGTATGACAGGTTCAAGAACGTCAGCGATTGGCTGGTGGCCAATGATGACGGGATCTCACCCGTCAGGTTATTGAACGACAAGTCCAACTCTCGTAGATAGGCAAGGAGGCCCAGCGCGGAAGGAATGCTTCCAGCGATGGCGTTATGTGACAAGTTTAGTACCACTAGGCTTTGCAAGGAGGTTCCAATCGATTGGGGGATGCTTCCTTCTATAGTATTCCCGGCAAGGTTGATAGTGGACAGGGCCACGCAATCGCCGATATCGCCAGGGATCGGGCCAGAAAGTTTATTGTTCGACAAATCTAAAGTCACAAGTTGCTTCATGCGCCCAAATCCAACTGGTAGAGAGCCGTAAAATCGGTTGTAGGACAGATCAAATGTTAGAAAGGAGCTTATAGCTACTAAGAAATCTGGGATAACTCCAGTAAGCAAATTGTGGCTTAGAGTGAAGTTCTGCATCTGTGTGCAATTTGAGAGGCCATCCGGTAGGCTGCCTGTAAGCATGTTGTTGTCTGCATAGAGGAGCTCAAGGTTTGGGGTTTGAGAAATGGAGGAAGGGATGGGGCCTTGTAGGTGGTTGTTCTGAAGGAGCAAGTGGAGAAGCCTAGAGCAGTTGAAGAGTTGGGAAGGAATGCGCCCCGAGAAGAGATTGTCCTGGAATGTGACCCCTTCGAGCGATGCAAGGCGGCCAAGCTCCTGGGGCAAGCTGCCTGTGAATTTATTATTGTTGAGGATGAGGAAGGGCATCCTTGTGAGGTTCCCAATTTGTGCAGGGATGCTGCCTGTGAAGTTGCTTTGCTGCAGATCAAGCCTTTGGATTTGCACACATTGGCCTAGGACGACTCCAGGGACATGGCCGGACATGCTATTAAAGCCTAGCTCGAGATTCGTAAGGCCTGAGCAGTTTGAGAGCGATGCAGGAATGGGGCCACTAAACGAATTCATCATCACTATCAACTTCATCAATTTGGGTAGCCTTGCACCAAAGTCCTCCACAAAACTCCCCTCAAATCTATTGCCGAATATATCAAGTATGGTCAACTGGCTGCAATTTAGTACCACGTCAAGGATTCTCCCACTGAAATTGTTGCTTTCCAGCCACAACACGCTGAGGTTTGGCAGGAGCCCAAACTCGCGGGGGATTGGTCCACTCATGGTGTATGTATACAAGATCTTGAGAGAAGTGAGGTTGCGACATCCAAGGGGCAACGAGGCAGGTATAGAGCCAGAGAGGGAAGTGTAGGAGAGGTCAAGATACTGCAGGTTGGTGCAGTTGCCCAAGGAGGAAGGAATGGAGCCATGGAGGCCGGCGTTGTTGCCAACATCAAGGTAAGTCAGGGAGGAAAGGTTGCTCCATGTGGGAAGTGCACCCAACGTCCCGTCGAGGGCATTGAAAGAGACATCGAGATATTCCAACTGGGAGCAGGAGGAGAGGGAGGAAGGCAAGGGGCCAGTTAGGGAGTTGCGGGAGAGGGAGAGAGTGCGGAGGCGAGGGAGACAAGGGGGCGGCAGGGAGAGAGGGCCGTAGAAGCCATTGTTGTCGAGGGAGAGGTATTGAAGGGAGGGGAGCAAGCTGCTGCTATAACAACTGCTACTGTTATTACAGGTGTTGCTTGTGAAAATATCATGAAGGGAGAGAAGGCTGTAGAGAGAGTTGTGGCTGAGGTTGAGAGAAGAGAGGGATGGGGGGAAAATGGAGGGGAAGCTGGCACCGCCGCCACGGCTGCTCATAGTACTGAAGGACAAGTTGTTGAGGGAGAGGTCCAGGGAGGTGACAGAGGGTGGGAGGAAGCGCAGGGAAGGTGTGATGGAGCCGCCGAGCGACTTATTGCTGAGGCTCAAGCCCACCAGCTCCCCCGCAGTGTTGCACTGCAGGCCCGTCCAGTTATACTTGCAAGGGAGTGCACTAGAGCTGGCGTTCGTGATGCCTCCACTGCCGTTGTTGATGTTGTAACCAATGGCAGCAAAGTTCCAGGAGTCCAGCACGTGCAGGGGGTCATCAGTGATAGACTGCTTGAAGTCCCGCAGCACCTCAAGCAACGTCATGTTGTCCTGCGCCGCCTGCAGGCCTCGCGCCCGCTGCAAGTCTCGCTCATGTGAAGCAGCGGCGGCGGCGGCAGGAGCTGCATCAGGAGGAATATTACTGCCACATGACAGTAATAACAACCCTAACGCTATGACATTCATGAGATCAAACAACGCTGCCAACCATGAGCTGCAGTAGCAGTGCAGCTCCGCCATTCATCCGCAGCTAGCATGTCATGATTCATGGGCAACCTCCATTTAAACAGGCCTTATCAGGTGCGTCATCATCAACGACATAGCAACCTAGTACCAGGCATACTACCAGAGGAAAGAGGTTCAATGTGATATGAGCTGGTTGTCCTGGGGAGTCGGGAGTCGGGACAAGCGGCGTGACTTTGAAGTTGACGTCAAGAGGTTCAAATTTATTTATTTTTTGATGGAATCTTTAAAGTTGTATTAAAATATATTTACAGCTTTTTAGGGGAGTGTTGCTTCAAAACACGGAAGCTACCTTGACTTGAGAGTACATCATAACAGCATTACAAAAAATATAGTCCATAATAGGTCTGAACTTAAGCATCAGATGTCGAGATGTTTATCCTAAGATTTGTATCTACATCATTATTTTTCAGCCTTCTTCTTGATGTCTAGGGAAGAGGTTCAAAATTCAAATGCGATAAGCGCAAAAATATGTCATATGACCTGGTCGTCGTCAGGACTTTGAACTTGACTTTGGTCGTCGTCGGGACTTTGAACTTGACTTCTGTGCGGCGTATGTGAGCCAAAGAACTTAGAAAATGCTTATTAAAAATGCAATCAATCATACAACGCAGCCAGAAAAGTCCTTTTGTCTACGAGCAGCACAACTCACGCAACTTTGAAATATGACACACATTACTCGGGCTTCAATCCTGACAACCCTTGACTAAGTCAATGTTTAAATTTGAAGCCCATTTTGGGCGTCTTGAGGATTTTGAGCGTCAATTGACAGCTAAAAATTAAGGACAAGGGGTCACAATCAAACCTAAGAATTAGAGTAAAGGTTTCAAATGAAGTCTGGTCCTATGGGGTAAGGTGTCACCATAGGTATATATTAAATATATATACATATGTAAAGTATATCTTTGAGGACCTAAGGGCTAGGGTTCAATGTCTTGGGCTTTAACCTAGGACCTCCAAGGCTTCAAGCTCTCACTAAGGGCTCGAACTCGGGAATAATGCTTAAGATTTTAATTAATATTTTCAAAAGATCATAATATTATTTTTTAATTTCATTGAACCGTGGTCTTTGACCTAGGCCTAGGCAGGGGCCAGGGTCCGTCGACAAGGGCGAGGACTAGGGCGAGCTAGCTACAGCAGACAACGTCTTGCGAACTTTCCAGTTTTGAGTTATGGCTCCAATCGGGATTGCTGTCCCTCCTCCCATCGCCTTTGATGTGCCTGTTAAGGGTGTGAAGGAGATTATGGATGAGGGGGGCAGGACAAGCGTGCTTGATAAGCTCATCCGGCCAGCCCACAAGCACCCCCAGCTGGGCAAAATCACGACAAATGAGCACATCCTTGCCATCGACATCTTGGCTCTTATAAGATTCGAGATACACGCTCGACCTTCTTATATACTTAAAAGATATAGGGTGAATATTATGCTGGCATAGAGAGAGAACAAATTAGAGAAAAGAAAGATGTAGAGAGAAAGAGAGAGAGATAGAGAGATTGACAACACATTAGGGACTGGAAGATGGGCCAACCCCCCCCCCCCCCCCCGCCCCCCCTTCTAGAGTTATATTATTGACAAGTGTTAGATATGATCAATGCCCCACCCTCATTAGGTGCTACCAATGATCCATGGTGCTCAAAGTTGTAAGGCCCCCATTATGAGGAGAAGCCAAATGTGAGCCCGGACATTGGTTGAGTCCTGACTTGTATATCAGATGAGGTCTATGTGACCGGATGGCAAAAAGGTGACTGTTGTGGGTCTAATCTTTGGGTTAGACGGAGTGGTTAAGCTGGTAGCAACTCGAGGCACATTGCATTGAGTTGCGTGGTAAGGGAGTTAAAAGGGGCCCCTATTGTGGGGTCCGGGGGCCCCTATTGTGGTAAAGGGAATATTCCCTGGAATATTCCCTGGCCGACTAGTGGAGGCTCATATGGTAGGTCGGTCAGCAGGCCGACCTAACGACCTTCGCGGGCTATAAAAGCTAAACCCCTTCGCAGCCATCTTACACTCATCTTTCACCCAGTCAGAGTTGTTGTTCCAGCTAGCCTTAAGCTCTTCACCTATCTTCTGTCTAGATCGCCATCTAAGCTTCATTTAGTGGAAGCGCACGGGTGGACAGAGCCATCTTTGTATCAGTTGTTTGGAGTTAAAGAATTTTACTGATTCTCCTCTTATCTGTTGTGTACTCTCTATCTCTTTCTCAGATTCTGTTCGCTGCGCCGTGTAATATTTTACATGGTATCAGAGCCCAGGGGGCTCTAGAGATCGGAGAGCGTGCAAGAGGCAAAGGCTTCAACAGCAAAGAGAAACGATGTCGACTCCGGGAAGCAGTTCTGGCGCATCAGGAAGCGGTGCAGGAGGTGGTGCTGCTGTACCGGCTATTCAAACACTGAGGATTCGTCCACCAACCTTCAGCGAAGGCAAGTTAGATGGTACAAACTACACCTTGTGGAAGTTCAAAATTACAACTATCCTTGATTCTTATGAGCTTCTGGAGACTGTGCTGGGGACTGACGCAGAACCACAGCCTACCCCCGACCCATCAAATCCTAGTGTGATGATTCCTCCGAATGCAGATCTTCTACGAGCTTGGAAACGAAGGAATGCAGATGCATTGTGTGCCTTAGTTACAAGCTGTTCTGACAGTGTTTTGACTCTAATTCAGCATACAACCAAAGCGTCAGAAGCTTGGAATGTACTAAGGAGTCAGTATGAAACACGAAACCAAACAAGGATTCAAAACTTGGAGAATCAACTAGCAGCGGAGAAGTTTGCTGAAGGAGAGACGGTTGAAGCATTCATCACTTGGATTAAGAATCTGCGCGACCAGATGGCTGGCGCTGGGATACAAAAGACTAGCGAAGAGCTAGCTCGGAGGTGTCTTCGGATTTGTCCACAAAAGTTTGATGGACTAGTAACTGCCCTTAATACTCAGGTGAGACCTCAAGCTTTGACTTTTGAGGAGTTTTGTGCATTATTAATGGAGGAGGAGTTGAGGCTGAAAGCCCGAGAAGGAAGCAACAATGGAGATGCTGCATTCTCTGCCAATGCAAAAGGCAAAGGTGTTTCCTCCACCAAAAATGATGGTGACAAAAAGAAAAAGGGCGGCAAGAAGAAGTTTCAAGGAGAGTGCTTCTACTGTAAGAAGAAAGGACATGCAATTGCAGATTGTCGTGTCAAGAAGGCAGATGAAAAGAATGGTACCCTTAAAACTAAAGGGAAAGAGACAGCCAATACGGCTGAAGCAGAGTTGGAATTATTCATGGCGACCATTGAGGAAGTGTGCTCCTCGGCGCAAGAAGAATCTACCACTGACTCTTGGGTGTTGGATAGTGGGGCCTCCCGTCACATGACCAACAAGAAAGGTCTATATAGTTCTATGCAGCCTCTACAAGAATCCATCACTGTGACGGTTGGAAATGATGCTAAATGCCCTGCTGCGGGCACAGGTACTATTTCTTTTGTTGCTGCAAATGGTGAAGTCAAAAAGCTTTCAAATGTGTTGTATGTTCCCGAAATCAGGAGAAATCTCTTATCAGTTGCTGCCATAACTGATCTTGGTCATGAAGTGAGGTTCAAGAAGACAGGTGCAGAAATTATTGATAGTGCTGGCACAATTGTTGGCAAAGGAGAAAGAAGGAACAACCTGTATGAGCTAAGTGCTCTTACAGCCACCGCTGGAGTGGGCACAAGTAAGCTTTGGCATGAAAGGTTTGGACACATCGGATTTGCAGTATTGAAGGAGATGCAAAAGCAAGGTATGGTTGCTCACCTACCTACAATAACTGAATTGAAGGAACCATGTGAAGCTTGTATGATGGGCAAGCAACAGAGAAAGGCATTTCCACAAGAAAGCAAGAATAGAGCACATGCTCCTCTAGAGTTGGTGCATGCTGACTTGTGTGGTAAGATGCCTACACAGGCCTTGGGGGGATCTTCTTATTTTATGTTGATTGTCGATGACTACAGTAGGAAGATGTGGGTGTACTTCCTTCGTGATAAGGCTCAAGCTTTTGGTAAGTTTAAAGAATGGCTAATACTTGTTGAGAATGAAACAGGGAAAAGTGTGAAGAAATTTAGAACAGATGGTGGTGGTGAGTTCAACTCAAAGGAGTTTGAAGGCTTTTGCAAGAGCAAAGGGATCAAGCGTCAATTGACGACGCCTCACACACCTCAGCAGAATGGTGTTGTGGAACGCAGGAATCGTACCATTGTGGAGATGGCAAGATGCATGCTAAAGGGCAAGGGATTGCCTAACCATTTTTGGGCTGAAGCTGTTAATACTGCAGTCTACATTCTAAATCGGAGCTACACAAAGGCTCTCAAGGGAAAAACACCTCATGAGGCTTACACTGGTAAGAAACCATCTGTTTCACATTTCAGAATTTTTGGATGTGAATGTTATGCACATGTTCCAGATGAGAAGAGAAACAAGTTACAACCAAAAAGCAGAAAATGTATCTTCTTGGGTTATAGTGATGAGCAGAAGGCTTACAAGTTATATGACCAAGAGGCAAAGAAGATCATCGCGAGCCGTGATGTGGTGTTCAAGGAGGAGCCGCATACAGTGGAGGAGGAGAAGGCAAGGTCTTCCACTTTATCATCAAGCGAAGAAGTAGTCCACTATGAACCTGTCCCGAGAGCTATCCCTATCCTTAAGGAGGAGGAAGCATCATCTTCAGATGATGAGGAAAAAGTTCACCAACCTGACATCACCCCACCGGAAAAGCCATTGCCGCGCTGGGTGAAGCAGCTCTATGACCACAATAATCCTATGCCTGCATCTGTTGAGGAGAAGGCAGACGGACCAAGGAGGTCTCAGAGAATAGAGGAGCAAAGGAGGGCTTCTGCTCACATAGTCAACATGGCCTTGATGGTTGAGATTATGAGAGAAGTAAAGGAGCCAACTGACTTAGAAGAAGCACTTGCAGATCCATCATGGAAGGCTGCTATGCAGGCGGAGTATGACAGCATAATGAAGAATGACACTTGGGAGCTAGTGGATCGGCCAGCAAAGCGGAAGATTATTGGCACCAAGTGGATCTGGAAGGTAAAGTACAAGGCTGATGGTACCTTAGAAAAGTACAAAGCTAGACTGGTTGCCCAAGGATTTTCACAAGTTGAAGGGTTTGATTTTCAAGAGTCATTTGCCCCAACTGCCAGAATGACCACTATTCGCACGGTACTTGCAGTGGCTGCCCACAAGAAGTGGCCAGTGTACCAAATGGATGTTAAGTCAGCGTTCTTAAATGGTGACCTCAAGGAGGAGGTGTACGTGGCTCAGCCACCAGGGTTTGAGGCCCCCCATTCTGAGAACAAAGTGTGTAAACTGAAGAAGGCATTGTATGGGCTGAAACAAGCCCCCAGAGCATGGTACCAGCGGATAGATAGGTTCTTTTTAAACCTAAACTTCAAAAGATGTGCCTCAGATGCTAACTTGTATGTTTACAGGGATGGTAAAAAGTCTGTAGTGATTGTCCTATATGTGGACGACCTTCTTATTACAGGTGACTATGAAGATATGATCAACCAAACTCGAAAGGCTTTGAGTTTTGAGTTTGAAATGACAGACTTGGGCTTGCTGCACTATTGTTTGGGGATTGAAGTCTGGCAAGAGCCAGGAAAGATCTTCATCTCTCAGAAGAAGTATGCATGGGAGATCTTGAAGGCATTTGGCATGACCGAGTGCAAGGAGATAGCTACACCTATGGAGGTGAATGTAAAGTTATCCGTTGAGGATACATCAGCACTAGCAGACATTGGGAGGTATAGGAGGTTGGTCGGCAGTCTAATCTACTTGTGTAACACCAGACCAGATATCAGTTTTGCTGTTGGTGTTTTGAGCAGGTTCTCAAACAAACCTCATGAGAGTCATTGGAAGGTTGGGATGCGGGTGCTCAGATACTTGAAGAAAACTCTTGACTATGGTATCACATACAGTTTCGGAACTTCTCTTGTGGGGAACTGTGACTCAGATTGGGCAGGAGACATTGATTCCAGGAAGTCAGTTTCTGGTTATTGTTTCTCTTTGGGTTCAGGAATTTTCTCTTGGATTAGTAAGAAGCAACCAACAGTGGCATTGTCTTCTACCGAAGCAGAGTACAAGGCAGCTTGTTTTGCTGCATGTGAGGCCGTATGGTTGAGAAGGATTCTATGGCATATGGGAGTGCAGGATGAAGAACCAACTGTGCTGAGATGTGACAATCAGAGTTGCATCGCCATTGCCAAAAATCCAGTGTTTCATGCACGCACCAAACATATAGAGATCCAGTATCACTATGTGCGTGATTTGATGGAGGATGGGATAGTGGAATTGGTCTACTGTCCAACAGAGGAGAATGGAGCAGATATCTTCACCAAAGCACTTACGAAGGATCTGCTTCAAGTTCATCTTCAGAGACTCGGCATTGGGCCGAGGAGATAGTTCACCTATAGGTGGACATTGAGGGGGGGTGTTAGATATGATCAATGCCCCACCCTCATTAGGTGCTACCAATGATCCATGGTGCTCAAAGTTGTAAGGCCCCCATTATGAGGAGAAGCCAAATGTGAGCCCGGACATTGGTTGAGTCCTGACTTGTATATCAGATGAGGTCTATGTGACCGGATGGCAAAAAGGTGACTGTTGTGGGTCTAATCTTTGGGTTAGACGGAGTGGTTAAGCTGGTAGCAACTCGAGGCACATTGCATTGAGTTGCGTGGTAAGGGAGTTAAAAGGGGCCCCTATTGTGGGGTCCGGGGGCCCCTATTGTGGTAAAGGGAATATTCCCTGGAATATTCCCTGGCCGACTAGTGGAGGCTCATATGGTAGGTCGGTCAGCAGGCCGACCTAACGACCTTCGCGGGCTATAAAAGCTAAACCCCTTCGCAGCCATCTTACACTCATCTTTCACCCAGTCAGAGTTGTTGTTCCAGCTAGCCTTAAGCTCTTCACCTATCTTCTGTCTAGATCGCCATCTAAGCTTCATTTAGTGGAAGCGCACGGGTGGACAGAGCCATCTTTGTATCAGTTGTTTGGAGTTAAAGAATTTTACTGATTCTCCTCTTATCTGTTGTGTACTCTCTATCTCTTTCTCAGATTCTGTTCGCTGCGCCGTGTAATATTTTACAGACAAGGAGCAAGCTCCTCCATTACACATAAACCAGTTCTTATCTTGTAGATCTTGGGAACAATATCATGATTTCTTGCACGGTATATAACCGGCTAACACTTTCATAACTTCGAAGTTGGCACCTTTTGATCATTCTTGAGTCTCTCCTTCTCTCCTACACAATATGTGTAGGGATTTCCTCTAGGACCTTGATTTCAGTAGAGCTTCCGCAGCACTTGCACAACTCGAGGGTTGGCGAGCTTGAACTTATATAGATCCTTGCATGGTATACAACCAGTGAGCACTTGCACAACTCAGAACTTGGCTCCTTTGATCTTCTTGATTTCTCTTGTTCTCTCCTACTACACAATATGTGTAGGGCTCTCTTCTTGGTGCTTGATTTTCAGCAGAGCTTCCGCAGCACTTTGTGAGACTTGAACCACCTTCTCTCCTCCTCTTGCATGAATGCAAAGTGATGCTTGCTTCACCTCCTCCACACCCAAGGAGAGATTCCCTTTTATAAGCTCCAAGAGCTTCTCTTCTTGGAGAGAGACTTGAGTGTCAAGATTAGAAAGGTTGATCTTCATGTAAGATGTGGTTGTTCCAAGACCTACTCTGTAGCACCAATTTTGGAAAATCTCTCTGTGCATTGCTCAGATGGAAAAACGTCCAGCATAAAAGTTGTAGATCTCGCCGTTTTTAATGACCCCCATGAGCCGTTTTTAGAATCGGATTTCTATCACGGGATATTTTAAAAATAGATTCACCATGTCTATTTTAAGAAAAGCAACTTTTTAAACTCTATTCATAACTTATGGTCCATGCAACCACCTTGAGCCATAGATAAGGAGAGCTCGTTAGATTACCTTGGGCCTCAACCTTAAGATTGACTTCCACATAAAAGCTTGTGTCATCTTAGACCTTAGAAAGAGAAAATCACTTCTCTCCTCACTTCCAAGGGATCACAACTCTCATCATTCTTAGTGAGAGAATTACATTTCTCGTCTTTCTTAGTGAAAGAATTACTTCTCTCCTTAATTCATTAAGAGAGAAAATACATTTCACCTTGACTTATAAGGGAGAGGATGACCCCAAATGAATGCAATGCTCAATACACACAAGTAAACATTCCCAAGCATCCCCGGATGCACACATAAATGCATATACACAATGATAATGCACTTCCTCTTCTTAGAACTCAATCTATCTTCATTTATGTGTAAATCCTTGGTTCTTGTGTACACTCTTACACTTGGCAGACACTTCCTTTCCCCTTCATAACTTGTACTGCTTGTACCAAATATCCCCATCACAGTGCTCTGATCACCCCATTAAGTGATGCACTAGAAATATGGTCTCTAAATGGTCTCATAGCCATGCTCGATCATCATCAACACTTAAGGAAAAGCGAGTCATTAATTTATTGACATAAATTTACTAAATAGAGAATGTGTAATAAGCAATCAATTTAGTAACATCCCTCTGGCTTCTAAACAGTTGACCTCAACTGTAGAGGAGATATATAGTCCTTAAGAAGATCTGGAAAGTCTTGTGGTTCTCTCTCAGTCATAAACTGAGTGTCCAATAGGTGACAATTTTTAAACTTAACCAGATACTTTCGTAATACCTTACCTGACCTTAGAGTATTATCCTGATGGTGTAAAATTCTTTCAGGCACAAGGAACTCTTCTGTTTATTCTATGTCAGGTAAATCTTCCTTGATTGTTTCCATTGAAGATTCTCCAATATAGGAACTTATATGGAAAGCATTATGAATGTTCTAATGACTTGGTAGATCCAAACAAAAAGTCACATCATTTATCTTATATGTGATCTTGAAAGGGTCATAATAGCAATTAGAAAGCTTATTAACCACTTTACCCTTTTGACATTTCTACTTCTGTAAGTGAGCCTTCTCAAACTTAAGAAGAACATACTATCCCAACTTGAGATCTAACTTATGAAGATGCTTATCAGCTTTGCATTTATGCTTCTCTTGTGTCCTTTGGATAGTAACTTTTATTTGAGTGAAAGTTGTATCAATGTCTCTAAGAAACTCATCTCCTGCAAAGATCTTATCCTTTGTAAGAAGACTGGCTAATAAATTAGGCTTACCATAGATAATCTCAAAGGGTGCCTTACCAGTACTAGAGTGCACCGTGTTATTGTAAGAAAACTCTACTAAAGGCAAATACTTATCCCATTCTCTTTGATTATCAAAGACATTGGATTTCAAAAGGTCCAAAATAGTAGAATTAGCACTTTCACTCTACCCATCCATTTGAGGATGATAAGAAGATGAAAACTTTAACCAAGTCCTGAGGTTCTTGAAGAGAGCTTGCCAAAAGAGGCTGGTCATGTGGGGATATCAATCACTTATAATGGACTTAAGCATGCCATGATGCTTGAAAATATGAGCAATGAATAGCTTAGCCATATGATCGACTTTGATTGTCTTTCGTATAGGTATAAAGTGTGTTTGCTTTTACTGAATCTATCAATGATAGTCTAGATTGCATCGTTGCCTGCTTGTGTGCAAGGAAGCTCCATGATAAAGTCTATGGCTATACTTTTCCAAGGCTCATTGGGAATAGGTAATGGCTTCACTAGACAAGGTGGTTTATGCCTATTATACTTTACTTTTTGGCATATCTTGCACTCGCAGACATATCTTTCAATGTCAGCTCTAAGAGTGTGCCTAAAGAAATATATTTTCAA
The DNA here is from genome assembly GCF_053477565.2 of Lygodium microphyllum. Taxonomy (NCBI): domain Eukaryota; kingdom Viridiplantae; phylum Streptophyta; class Polypodiopsida; order Schizaeales; family Lygodiaceae; genus Lygodium; species Lygodium microphyllum. The sequence continues at coordinate 12,141,011 of NC_141140.1, read as the reverse complement.
TGCTTGAGTAGTGGGTAGAATACCTCTATGTCCAGCATATGGAGATAAATGTGCTTCATCCATTACCTTGTGTTGCAATGGTAATGCTACACAAATCGCTTGATGATGATAAAAATAACTATCTTGAATCGAGTAAAGTGTAATCGAGCTGATCCCATATGGTTGAGAAGTTTGAATCAATTGTATACATTTTGGGTAAATCCATGAACTCATTATGGTAAATAGTTGTGATTGCATTCACTCGAGGTCGTTGTGATAGAGTATCTGCTACCACATTCTTAGTTCCAGATGTGTGAAGGATTTGAAAATGAAACATATATAAGAAAATTTCCCAAAACATCTGTTTCTTTGAGAGCTTCTTATGAGTGAGGAAGTATCTTAGACTTTTGTGATCTGTTTTAATAACAAAATCAGCACCAAGTAAATAGTGGATGCTCTTCTTCAGACTGTAAAAATATTACAATGTCATCAAAGAAAACACATGTAAACTTTGAGTGAGGTCTGAAAATTCTCTCCATCGTTTGATTGAATGTGGCGGGTGCATTAGTCAAACCAAATGGCATGACTAAGAACTCGTATAGTCCAAATATTGTATGAAAAGCTGTCTTATGAACATCTTCAGGTGCTATCTAAATACGGTGATAGCTGCTCTTGAGATCAATGCAACTAAAGATACTAGCCTCTTGCAACTCATCCAAGATATCATCTATCCTTGGGATAGGAAAAAGATTCTTGATCGTGATCTTGTTTAAATATCTATAGTCTATGCACATACGGAAAGAGCCGTCTTTCTTTTGAATAAGTAAGACTGGAGAGCAGTATGGAGAAGAGCTAAGTTGAACTAACTCTTTTTCCAAGAATTTGTTTACTTGTTTTAGGATCCCCTCTTGCTCACTTGCACTTACTCGATAAGGCGATTGGTTAGGTGGTGAATTGCCTGGGATAATATTAATTTTGTGATCTTCTAGTTGCTTAGAAGGTAACTCTCCATTGGTATATGATGCCAGGAGGCATATTTCACGGTGGATTCCATGCCACGGTGGATTCCGTGAGGTTTTACGGTGGATTCCGTAAACTTTGTTGACCGGGGCTCATATACAAAGTGGATTCTTTGTGCGAGAAGTTGATGGGGACGCCTATCCTTTTCGGGCATTTCATTAATTTAGTGTGTACATGGGTGATTCCATAGCGGGTGATTTCGTAAAATACATATTAAATTAATAAATGTTTATGAGTTTAGAGTGCGCACTCGTGATAAATAAAGGTTAGGATTGATTTCTAACCAGTTGATTTATTTATGTAGCTGAAGACTGTTAGGTATTCACTTTTGTCGGTTTAATTGTATTATTTTACTAACGATTGCGAATGCTTCAGTTGATGTGTAGAGATAGCAGCAGTGGTGGAGGAAAGAATTGGAGGATAGCGTATATTCGAGTTGTCACTTATATTTTGATGGACGCATACCTTAGGCATGGCGCCTATATTTTGTCGCGCCTATTTATTAAGGCATTGGATATTTATTTATTATTTTGTATGCGCATGGGCGCACGATTATGATATTTGTATTTGGACATTGTATTGGGTATGCCTGACTCTTTGGCGCCCGTCCATTAGCTTTATTTCTATTTTGTGCTAAAGCAAACTCAAAAGCCAAAAGCGTACTATTTTGTAATTTGGGCTATTATTTGAGCTTGAAGATGATTAATACATAAAATATATGCTTTGTGGAGCACTCACACAAGGCATGGGGAGAGATTGCACCCAATTGGTCTCTTGTTCATGTCGTGCATGCTTTCTACCTTGAGTTTTGTACAAAAAATAGATTTCTTTTGTTCTTAGGGACCTTCCGACGTTCATTACGCGAGCATACATCATCCGATCTGTGCACTAGTGGTATCAGAGCGAAGCTAAGATCTAGAGCTTCCAATCGCTATCCATCTTGTGCGAAGGCGGAGCTCCTCGAACGATTGAGCTCTACAGTCAGTCTCATCGTGAACGGTCGATACGGGTGGATTCTTGGCGGTCAAGAACCTCTGTCTACGGCCTCTGATCGCGAAGGACCGGCCTGAGGAAGCGGAGGACCACGTCAATATCTCCTTCTATCAAGTCGTTTTTCTCAGAGACCACATATAAGTTTCATATTCTTCATAAAGTTTAAAAGCTTTAAAACTAAGCTTTTAAAAAGCTTAGCACCACAATTCTCAAAATCGACGACAGGGCGGCAGCATCCCGAATTTTTTGCCAGCTGAAAACGACTCCCCCCCCTAAAAATTCGTCGTGGTAATCAGAATAAGCTATAAGCTTAGTCAATCAACCTTCAAGTCACACAAATCTTCAAAGTTGATCAAGTACATTAAGTTCTGTTACTTTGCAAGTCACGAAGGTCTAACAAGTTTCCAGAAGTCAAAACAGACTTATGCCAAAAACTCCTATAAATATTGTTCTTGCGCAGAAGCACTGAATTGCAAAGTTGTTCCCTGGAGGACTCTGTTCACATACGCAGACTTGCTGAACCAGTTTCAGCACACGCAGAAGGTCATACACAGATTTTACGAAGACTTTAAATTCCGCAACCGCAAAAGTTGAAGACCGTGAAAGCCAAACAAAAATCTATAAGCCTTGTACACCCAACTTTGAGCTACGCTCATCCCGCTAATTGGATTTTGAGAATGTGAGATCTTTTGAATTTTTATAGGATAATGGAACAAAATATGGATGATTTAATGGCTGAAGGCGATCTTCCTGAACCTACGATGGAACAAAAATTGGATTTAATTATGATGCATTTGGATGAAGAACGAAGAGCCCGGCAAGCCTTGCAAGTTCAATTGGCCAATTTATAACGATTGACTACCGACAAAGATGGACCACAACCCGAAGATCTTATCTGACGAACCATCGATGCGACTCTCGAAGCTCAATCTATCCGCAAAGAAACAAAGATAAGTAAAATAAATTTCAAATTCCGTACTTTCAATGGAACTCAAGATGGAAAGACTGTTCTTGCATTCATTAGTCAGTTTAATGATTACTTTCATGAAGAGACATGCGCTGAAAAAGATAAAATCAAGTGTGTCACTAATCATTTAGTGGATAGAGCATCTCTTTGGTGGACCGTGGTTCATAAGAGCATAGATTGTCCCACTACCTAGGAGAGTTTCAAAAAGAAGTTTATGCAGAATTTCCTTCCTCCACAATTCCATGAAAAAGCCATAAAGCAATGGGACCTTCTTCAACAAAGAGATTGTGAACCTATTTTCCAGTACACCGAACGCTTTTGAAATGCCTTACTCCAACTACGCATGCTTGAAGACGTACCTGAAGCGACTCACAAGGGCAAGTTTATGTCTGGATTACTTGGACATTACTACGCTGAAGTCAATATGTTCAAGCCTGCAAGTCTTGAAGATGCAATTTCTTTAGCTCATGACACTGAAGACAAGATTTGAGGAAGAGACAAGAGTCCACAACAATTTCAAGCAAATGGTAACTACGGTTCTAAGCAATTCAATTTAAATTTTAGAAGATTCAATCAAAGTCGATTTTCATCATCATCTTTCCGTAAGTCTTGGACAGAACCACCTCCTTTGCTATCAAATACCAATCAAAACCCTAAGCCATCCTCACAGCCAAATCCTAATATTCATAGACTTCTTGCCATTGCAAACAATGTATCTAAAGCCAAACCTATAGTGTATTACAAATGCCATCAACCTGGACATCTAGCAGTCAATTGCCAATCGAAGAAGCCACCTGTTCATATCAACTATCCTTGAGCAATGGAAGATGAAGAACATGAGGAAATGCTTGACTTTACGGAAGATGAGGACGACATTGCTACTCCTTCGGATACTTTACCAGGTATGCCAACTCCACATTCTTTGTTGACAATGAAATGTTTAGTGCATGGAAAAGAAAAGATTATTTTGCATGATGATGGTAGTATATATGATTTTATTTCTGCAAAGTTAGTGAAAAAATTAAAATTACAAACTGTTCCTACGCATTATCACATTAAAGCAGTATTCTTAGGCACAAGGTATAATAAAACACAAGAGGTTTGTTGACAATGAAATGTTTAGTGCATGGAAAAGAAAAGATTATTTTGCATGATGATGGTAGTACATATGATTTTATTTCTGCAAAGTTAGTGAAAGAATTGAAATTACAAACTGTTCCTACGCATTATCGCATTAAAGCAGCATTCTTAGGCACAAGGTATAATGAAACACAAGAGGTGCATGATTTAGAAATTCAAATTGGTGAATACACTGAAAGAAGGAATTTTCTAGTTGTACCATTACAGTCCAGTGATATTATCCTAAGTATACGTTGGTGTTACCTAATGTTTACTGCAGCACAGAGGAGCGGGAAATAGAAAAAAGGAAATAGCAAAAGGCGCAGGACAAAATAAAGAAAAAGGCGCCTTAACCGTTAACCAGACCTTGAAAAAATTAAAAGCACAGGCACGACCCTCAAAAAGTCTTAGAGTCGCCCAAGGAAAGTAAAAGAGTAAAAAGCGCACCATTAAGTGTGAAAGCGCTCCCGAATCCTTGTAAAAGAGCACCAAGCTCACTCCTGTGTAAATTGTATGCATTAGTTGGGAATATGATAGATTAGAACGGTGGGAAATGAGAAATGGGCCTAGGCTAATGGCCAGCCATGTAAAAAAGGGAATGACCACCCATGAAAAGTAGGGCATGTATGTAAAGTTCAAAAAGTGAATGAGAAGATCATTCTTGTGTATGGCCAAAGCCCTTCACTTGGCGTCATCAGTATAATCCTGATATAGATTATTCTACGCATTCAATTCAAATTCATTTTCAAGAAAAACACATTACATTGTATGATATGCACGCATATAATAATTTTCCACTGCTTACTCATACTCAAGCTAAACGTACACTACGCAAAAGTAGTAAATCTTATCTAATTTGGGTGAATGAACTTCAAGCTAAAGAGAAACATATGTATCCTAGGCATAAAGAATTCCTTGCACAATTTAAACATTGTTTTGCTGAAGATCTACCACCTAGACTACCTCCTTCATGTCTTGAAGACCACAAAATAGATTTAATTCCTAGTATACAATCACCCTGTAAAGCACCATATAGGCATAACCAGATCGAACAGAAAGAAATTCAAAATCAAGTTGAGGAATTATTAAATAGAGGATTAATTAGACCTAGTAGTTCTCCATTTGGTGCACCTATTTTATTGGTAAAGAAGAATAATAATACTTATCGTATGTGCATTGATTATCATATCCTAAATAAAATTACTGTAAAGAATAGATATCCAATTCATAGGGTAGATGATCTTATGGATAAACTACAAGGTTCTGCCATTTGTAGTAAAATAGACCTTAAATCTGGTTATCATCAGGTGAGATTAGATAAATCTGATATATTTAAGACTGCATTTAGAATACAATTTGGTCATTATGAATTTCTAGTGATGCCTTTTGGATTGACTAATGCACCTGCTACATTTAGTAGAATGATGAACCGCATATTTTTAAAATATCAGCATTGTGTTATAGTATTCTTTGATGATATCTTGGTATTCAGTAAAAATGAGAAAGAACATTATGAACATTTGTCTTTGGTTTTCAAGTTGTTGAAAGATAATCAATTATATGCTAATTCGGAAAAGAGTGAGTTCTTTCAAACAGAAATTGAATATCTAGGTCATATTGTGTCATCAGAAGGTATTACGGTTGACCCTAAGAAGATAGAAGCAATATTGAACTTACCTATACAAAAAAATGTGCATGAGTTACGTTCTTTTCTAGGTCTTGCTAGTTTTTACAGGAAGTTTGTGCAAAATTTTTCATTACTTGCTTTACCTTTGACTAAACTTTTAAATAAAGGTATTGTTTATCATTGGTTTGATAATCAACAGAAATCTTTTGATTTATTGAAACATGCATTAATCCATGCTCCTGTATTACAACTACCTGATTTCAATAGACCATTCTTTTTAGTAGTTACTGATGTTAGTGGATCTGGAATAGAAGCCGTACTTATACAAGATAACCATCCCATAGCCTATTCTAGCTGTAAACTGAAACTATCCGAACTTAAATATTCCACATATGATAAAGAATTGTTAGCTGTGGTACAAGCTTTAAGATAATGGAAATATTACTTCATGGGTTCTGAGTTTATGATTAAGATTGACCAACAAAGCATTAGACATCTCCTTAGTCAACCCCAAATATCTGATCGACATATCAAATGGGAAGCTTTTATTCAGAGTTTTTATCCCCTTATCCAATATCAACTAGGAAAAGAAAATGTAGTAGCTGATGCTTTAAGTAGAAGACCTACCATTTATAATATTTCTGTCATATCATTTGATTCTCTAAATTTTATGAAAGATACTTATTATTAGGACATTACTTTTCATGCTGATTGGAATAAATTAGTCGGAAATAACTGGATTCCTATTGATTCACTGTCTTATAATAATGGATTCATGTTTTATGAAAATAGATTATGTGTTACAGTCCCATTTAGATCATTTGTTTTGAATGAGATTAATTGTCCTCCATATCAAGATCATAGTGGTATCATATCTACTTTACGTACATTGACTGAAGATTTTTATTGGCCACATATAGACACTGATGTATCTAACTTTGTTTCTGAATGTTTGGTTTGTCAAAGAGTTTAGAGACATCATGGTAAACAATATGGTTTACTTATGCCTTTATCTATTCCATCAAGACCATGGGAACATATTTCTATGAACTTTCTTACTAGTTTATCTAATACTAAAGCTAATCATGATATGATTTGGACTGTTGTAGACAGATTTAGTAAACAAGTATATTTCATTCCATGCAAGAAAATTTTAACAATATCTTAGGCAGCACAATTATTTTTGAAAACTGTTTTCACTAATCATGGATTGCCAAAAGTTATTATTTCTGACCGTGATTCTAGATTTTGTAATAACTTTTGGATTACTTTGTTTGCTAACCTAGGAACAAAGATTGATTTCTCATTTATATTTCATTTTGAAACTAATGGACAAACAGAAGCCACTAACAGTACTATTTTAGATCTTTTATGTGCTTACACTATTTCTAAACCACAGACATGGGATATACATTTGCATTTACTACAGTTTGCATATAACAATACACCACACACAACTATAAAGAAAGCACCGTTTGAAGTGATTTATGGTTATAGATTGTTTACACCTGTTGCATCTTTATCAAATAGAATTCAAAGTGCTAATGATATTGCTAATATGCACGCTACTATTTTTGATGAGGTTAAAGACATGATTGCCAAAGCCCAGCAATCATATACAAAACAAGCCAATAAGAAAAGACAGGCCATGGATTTCAAAGTTGATGACTATGTTTGGTTAAGAATAGAGAAACGTAGATTACAAAGTATAGATAAACACCTAGTTGTGAAATTAGCACCTAGATTCTATGGACCATTCAAGATCATTCACAAAATCAATGACAATGCATTTAAGTTAGAACTACCACAACATTGGAAAATTCACAACACCTTTCACATTAGTTTATTACGACTCTTTAGAGGACAATTACATGTACATCCTATTTATAAAAACCTATCTTTGTTAGATAAAGGGACTGAAATCCTTGAGCCTGAAGCCATCATAGATATTGACTTCATGACCACTATAACTGGCCGTAGATATTCTAGATATTTGGTAAAGTTTAAAAATCATTCTATTGAAGAAGCCCAATGGATGCACGCTAGAGACTTAAATGCTTTTCCCACTCTGTTAGCTCCACATTGAGCTAATAGCAATTGATGACAATTGCTATCCCACCCCAGGGGTATGATGCCAGGGAGCATATTTCACAGTGGATTCCGTGCCACGGTGGATTCCATGAGGTTTTACGGTGGATTCCGTAAACTTTGTTGACCGGGGCTCATACACAAAGTGGATTCTTTGTGCGAGAAGTTGATGGGGACACCTATCCTTTTCGGGCGTTTCATTAATTTAGTGTGTACATGGGTGATTCCATAGCGGATGATTCTGCAAAATACATATTAAATTAATAAAGATTTATGAGTTTAGAGTACGCACTCGTGATAAATTAAGATTAGGATTGATTTCTAACCAGTTGACTTATTTATGTAATTGAAGACTGCTAGGTATTCACTTTTGTTAGTTTAATTGTATTATTTTACTAACGATTGTGAATGCTTCAGTTGATGTGTAGAGATAGCAGCAGTGGCGGAGGAAAGCATTGGAGGATAGCATATATTCGAGTTATCACTTATATTTTGATGGGCGCATACCTTAGACATGGCACCTATATTTTGTCGCGCCTATTTATTAAGGCGTTGGATATTTATTTATTATTTTGTATGTGCATGGGTGCACGATTACGATATTTGTATTTGGACATTGTATTGGGTATGCTTGACTCTTTGGGCGCCCGTCCATTAGCTTTATTTCTATTTTATGCTAAAGCAAACTCAAAAGCCAAAAGCGTGCGATTTTGTAATTTGGGCTATTATTTGAGCTTGAAAATGATTAATACATAACATACATGCTTTGTGGAGCGCTCACATAAGGCATGGAGGGAGATTGCACCCAATTGGTCTCTTGTTCATGTCATGCATGCTTTCTATCTTGAGTTTTGTGCAAAAAGTAGAGTTCTTTTGTTCTTGGGGACCTTCCGACGTTCACTATGCGAGCATACAGCATCCGATCTGTGCACCAGTATAGGCCAATCTCCAGCATCAACAATGCATACTATGTTCTAACCCTTGAATTGAAATGCAAGGGTATTCTTAACAAAATTAGGAAGATGTATAATCTTGTAATGCCAAGGCATACCTAAGATAATGTCACTAAATTGATTCCTTATTATGCATTCTATATTTAGTAAATTTATGTCAATAAATTATTGACCCACTTTTCTTTAAATATTGATGATGATCTAGCATGGCCATGAGACCATTTAGAGACTAGTATTCCTGGTGCATCACTTAATGAAGTGATTAGAGCGCTATGACGAGATATCTGGTACATGGAGTACAAGTTATGAAGGGACAATGAAGTGTCTGCCAAGTATAAGAGTGTACACAAGAACCAAGGAGTTACACATAAATAAAGGTGGATTGAGTTCTAAGAAGAGGAAGTGCATTAGCATTGTGTACATGTATTTATGTGTGCATCCGAGGATGCCTGGGAACATTTACTTTGTGTGTAATGAGCATTGCATTCATTTGGGGTCATCCTCTCCCTTACAAGTCAAGGTTTAAGGTCTTTTCTCTCTTAATGAATTAAGAAGAGAAGTAATTCTTTCACTAAGAAAAATGAGAGAGGTAATTCTCTCACTAAGAAAGACGAGAGACGTGATCCTCTAGAAGTGAGGAGAGAAGTGATTTTCTCCTTCTAAGGCCTAAGATGATACAAGCTTTTGTGGAAAATCAATCTTAAGGTTGAGGCCTAAGGCAATCTAATGAATTCTCCTTATCTATGGCTCAAGGTGGTTGCATGGACTATAAGTTAAGAGTAGAGTTTAAAAAGCTGATTTTCTTAAAATAGACATAGTGAATCTATTTTTAAAATATCTCATGATAGAATACTGATCTCTAAAAATGGCCCAAGCACCTTATCAGAAATGACGAGATGTACAACTTTTGTGTTGGACGTTTTCCCATCCAAGAAATGCATAGAGAGATATTACAAAAATGGTTTTGCAGAGTAGGCCCTAGAACAACCACATCTTGCATGAAGATCAACCTTTCCAATCTTGGCACTCAAGTATCTCTCCAAGAAGAGAAGCTCTTGGAGCCTATAAAAATGGAGGCTCTCCTTGGGTGTGGAGGAGGTGAAGGAAGCATTACATTGCATACATCCAAGAGGAGAAGAGAAGGAGCAAGTGTTGTGGAAGCTCTACTGAAATCAAGTTCCAAGAGGAGAAAAGAAAGTGCAAGTGCTGCAGAAGCTCTACTGAAATCAAGCTCTAAGAGGAGATCCCTACACATATTGTGTAAGAGAGAATGTGCAAGTGTTGTGGAAGCTCTGTTGAAATCAAGCCCTACGCATATTGTGTAGTAGGAGAAAATGAGAGACTCAAGAAGGATCAAAAGGTTCCAACTTCCAAGTTGTGCAAGTATTAGCCAGTTGTATATGATGTAAGGAACCGTGATCTTATTTCCAAGATCTACAAGTTAAGAACTGGTTTATGTGCGATAGAGGATCTTGCTCCTTGTCAATAATATAACTCTACAAGAGGGGGGACTGGCCCATTTTTTAGTCCCTAGTGTGCTGTCAAATCTCTCTCTCTCTCTCTCTCTCTCTCTCTCTCTCTCCATCTTTCTTTTTTCTCATATGTTTTCTCTCTGCGCCAACATAATATTCACCATATATCTTTTAAGTATATAAGAAGGTCGAGTGTGTATCTCGGATCTTATAACAGTGGTATTAGAGCAAATCTCTTTGCTTTTCTCAAAGTAAAGGCGATCCTTGTAAGAAGAAGGTAAAGATGGCAATTGATGAAGTGCCTACAAGTGAGAAATTGCAGGCTCGATTGACAGAGTATCGCAGCTTGTTGGAGATTCCCAAAGTACGTCAATTGATTGACAGTGCCTTAAAGGCAAGGAAAGAAGCTACTTATGAAGGACCGAATCCTCCAAAAGATTGTGATACTGGAGGAAACACCATTGCACCAATTGATAGTGAAGGTGCAAAGCATCCAATTGCTGAGAAGCTTCCTAGAAGAAAGAAGGACTTTCGGGTCAAGAAGAGTAAAAAGACCTCACCTTGTGTGAGGCGAATAAGGAGGAAGTCATCTCCCTCAGTAACTAGCTACTCCCTGGATCACTCAAGTTTCTCCTCCTCATCATCATCTTCTATTTCTTGTTCTCTTGGTTCTAAGTCTCGTGCAATCTGCAAACGGAAAAAGAGGGACCATAAGAGGAGCAAGCTTAAGAATACCAAGACTTTCAAGTTTGGGGATAAGGAAATAAAGTTTGACTCTTACTCTGATAAGAGAGATCCTACTAAGGCATTAGCCTTTATCAGGCAATTTGAAGTTGCTTTTTCTAATGGTAATTTCTTAGAAAAGTCCAAGCGTAGGCATGCACTTAAAAGACACCACTAGCAATTGGTGGTTACTCTCATTTTGAAGGAAAGGAAACCTACGACTTGGAAAAAGTTCAAAAAGAATTTTTATGCTCAGTTCTTGCCTCTTGATTTTGAGAATGATGTCAAGAAGGAGTGGGATTGGCTATGCGAGGAAGAGCATGAGGAGGTCACTAGTTATGTGGACAAGTTTTGGTCTACTCTTCTCAAGGTTAATTCTTTCATGGAGATCAGCGATGAAGAGAAGAAAAGGAAGTTTGAATCTGGCCCAATCCCTCATTTACACAGAACCATGAAGGTGTATCCACATGAAATCTTATCTCGCATGTTCGAGTTTGTCATCATGGCTAAAAGTTTGCATACATCTGGTACATCTCGAAAGATGGAGATGAGTTCTTATAGAGCTAGACAAGAGCAGCTCTATGAACAACCAAGAGACAGGACTAATCGAAGAAGACCTACCTCTACCCATGACCAATATTCAAAGACAAAGGGTAATAAGAAGAAGCACAAGTATCTCTCACCCTCTGAGATACAAAAGCACAAAGAGGAAGGAAGGTGCTTTCTTTGTGGTAAGTTAGGGCATATGAAGCCTGATTGTCCTCACAAAAAGAAGGAAGAAAATGTGATTAAAGATCCTCCTCCGCCATCCTCAAATTCTATTCCCGATGTGCAAGATAACACTCATTCAAATGAGAAGAAGAGACAACTCTTAAAGGGTTGGGGGACACTCAACAATCAAGAGTTTTGATACTCTTTGATACAGGGTCCATATATAATTTTGTGTCAGTAGATACTATTGAAAGGCTACAAATTCCACTGAATCGATTCGGAACACCAATTGGTTCAGGTTTGGCATTTGAAGGACTTACAACCAATTCTACTCCTATCCAGGGGAAGTTGAATCTTAGAATTGGGGATTACTGCGACCAAGAAATTTTTTTTACTTGCATCCATTGGTAACTGTGATATTATCTCAAGTATACCTTGGCATTGCGAGATTAGATCTCTTCCCAATTGTTTTAAGAAGACCCTTGCATTTCAATTCAAGGGTCGAAACATAGTATGCATTGCTGATATTGGAGATTGGCCTATGCCAATGGTTAGTCATGTTAGCATTTCTAAAGAAATGAAGAAAGCTATTTCCGTGTACATGATTTTTATGAGAGAGTCAAAATAATCTAATGATTCAAGGGCACTTGATGCCTCTAATGAACACACAATACCAACTAATGCCTCTAAGTCTCAGACTTTAAAAGAATCCCTCTCTTTAATTGATTAAGATAGACATGATTTTGTTAAACAATATGAAGATTGTTTTGGTGATTCACTCCCAGGAGAGTTACCTCCTAAGTGCCCATAGGATCACACAATTGATCTTATTGTAAAATATTACACGGCGCAGCGAACAGAATCTGAGAAAGAGATAGAGAGTACACAACAGATAAGAGGAGAATCAGTAAATTCTTTAACTCCAAACAACTGATACAAAGATGGCTCTGTCCACCCGTGCGCTTCCACTGTGTGAAGCTTAGATGGCGATCTAGACAGAAGATAGGTGAAGAGCTTAGGGCTAGCTGGAACAACAACTCTGACTGGGTGAAAGATGAGTGTTCGATGGCTGCGAAGGGGTTTAGCTTTTATAGCCCGCGAAGGTCGTTAGGTCGGCCTGCTGACCGACCTACCATATGAGCCTCCACTAGTCGGCCAGGGAATATTCCAGGGAATATTCCCTTTACCATCGGGCCGGGGGCGCTGCCCCCGGACCCCCGCCAGGGGGGCCGCTGGCCCCCCTGGGACCCCCCAGCCAGGGGCCGCTTCCGCGGCCCCCGGACCCCACAATAGGGGCCCCTTTTAACTCCCTTACCACGCAACTCAATGCAATGTGCCTCGAGTTGCTACCAGCTTAACCACTCCGTCTAACCCAAAGATTAGACCCACAACAGTCACCTTTTTGCCATCCGGTCACATAGACCTCATCTGATATACAAGTCAGGACTCAATCAATGTCCGGGCTCACATTTGGCTTCTCCTCATAATGGGGGCCTTACAACTTTGAGCACCATGGATCATTGGTAGCACCTAATGAGGGTGGGGCATTGATCATATCTAACACCCCCCCTCAATGTCCACCCATAGGTGAACTATCTCCTCGGCCCAATGCCGAGTCTCTGAAGATGAACTTGAAGCAGATCCTTCGTAAGTGCTTTGGTGAAGATATCTGCTCCATTCTCCTCTGTTGGACAGTAGACCAATTCCACTATCCCATCCTCCATCAAATCACGCACATAGTGATACTGGATCTCTATATGTTTGGTGCGTGCATGAAACACTGGATTTTTGGCAATGGCGATGCAACTCTGATTGTCACATCTCAGCACAGTTGGTTCTTCATCCTGCACTCCCATATGCCATAGAATCCTTCTCAACCATACGGCCTCACATGCAGCAAAACAAGCTGCCTTGTACTCTGCTTCGGTAGAAGACAATGCCACTGTTGGTTGCTTCTTACTAATCCAAGAGAAAATTCCTGAACCCAAAGAGAAACAATAACCAGAAACTGACTTCCTGGAATCAATGTCTCCTGCCCAATCTGAGTCACAGTTCCCCACAAGAGAAGTTCCGAAACTGTATGTGATACCATAGTCAAGAGTTTTCTTCAAGTATTGAGCACCCGCATCCCAGCCTTCCAATGACTCTCATGAGGTTTGTTTGAAAACCTGCTCAAAACACCAACAGCAAAACTGATATCTGGTCTGGTGTTACACAAGTAGATTAGACTGCCGACCAACCTCCTATACCTCCCAATGTCTGCTAGTTCTGATGTATCCTCAACGGATAACTTTACATTCACCTCCATAGGTGTAGCTATCTCCTTGCACTCGGTCATGCCAAATGCCTTCAAGATCTCCCATGCATACTTCTTCTGAGAGATGAAGATCTTTCCTGGCTCTTGCCAGACTTCAATCCCCAAACAATAGTGCAGCAAGCCCAAGTCTGTCATTTCAAACTCAAAACTCAAAGCCTTTCGAGTTTGGTTGATCATATCTTCATAGTCACCTGTAATAAGAAGGTCGTCCACATATAGGACAATCACTGCAGACTTTTTACCATCCCTGTAAACATACAAGTTAGCATCTGAGGCACATCTTTTGAAGTTTAGGTTTAAAAAGAACCTATCTATCCGTTGGTACCATGCTCTGGGGGCTTGTTTCAGCCCATACAATGCCTTCTTCAGTTTACACACTTTGTTCTCAGAATGGGGGGCCTCAAACCCTGGTGGCTGCGCCACGTACACCTCCTCCTTGAGGTCACCATTTAAGAACGCTGACTTAACATCCATTTGGTACACTGGCCACTTCTTGTGGGCAGCCACTGCAAGTACCGTGCGAATAGTGGTCATTCTGGCAGTTGGGGCAAATGACTCTTGAAAATCAAACCCTTCAACTTGTGAAAATCCTTGGGCAACCAGTCTAGCTTTGTACTTTTCTAAGGTACCATCAGCCTTGTACTTTACCTTCCAGATCCACTTGGTGCCAATAATCTTCCGCTTTGTTGGCCGATCCACTAGCTCCCAAGTGTCATTCTTCATTATGCTGTCATACTCCGCCTGCATAGCAGCCTTCCATGATGGATCTGCAAGTGCTTCGTCTAAGTCAGTTGGCTCCTTTACTTCTCTCATAATCTCAACCATCAAGGCCATGTTGACTATGTGAGCAGAAGCCCTCCTTTGCTCCTCTATTCTCTGAGACCTCCTTGGTCCGTCTGCCTTCTCCTCAACAGATGCAGGCATAGGATTATTGTGGTCATAGAGCTGCTTCACCCAGCGCGGCAATGGCTTTTCCGGTGGGGTGATGTCAGGTTGGTGAACTTTTTCCTCATCATCTGAAGATGATGCTTCCTCCTCCTTAAGGATAGGGATAGCTCTCAGGACAGGTTCATAGTGGACTACTTCTTCGCTTGATGATAAAGTGGAAGACCTTGCCTTCTCCTCCTCCACTGTATGCGGCTCCTCCTTGAACACCACATCACGGCTCGTGATGATCTTCTTTGCCTCTTGGTCATATAACTTGTAAGCCTTCTGCTCATCACTATAACCCAAGAAGATACATTTTCTGCTTTTTGGTTGTAACTTGTTTCTCTTCTCATCTGGAACATGTGCATAACATTCACATCCAAAAATTCTGAAATGTGAAACAGATGGTTTCTTACCAGTGTAAGCCTCATGAGGTGTTTTTCCCTTGAGAGCCTTTGTGTAGCTCCAATTTAGAATGTAGACTGCAGTATTAACAGCTTCAGCCCAAAAATGGTTAGGCAATCCCTTGCCCTTTAGCATGCATCTTGCCATCTCCACAATGGTACGATTCCTGCGTTCCACAACACCATTCTGCTGAGGTGTGTGAGGCGTCGTCAATTGACGCTTGATCCCTTTGCTCTTGCAAAAGCCTTCAAACTCCTTTGAGTTGAACTCACCACCACCATCTGTTCTAAATTTCTTCACACTTTTCCCTGTTTCATTCTCAACAAGTATTAGCCATTCTTTAAACTTACCAAAAGCTTGAGCCTTATCACGAAGGAAGTACACCCACATCTTCCTACTGTAGTCATCGACAATCAACATAAAATAAGAAGATCCCCCCAAGGCCTGTGTAGGCATCTTACCACACAAGTCAGCATGCACCAACTCTAGAGGAGCATGTGCTCTATTCTTGCTTTCTTGTGGAAATGCCTTTCTCTGTTGCTTGCCCATCATACAAGCTTCACATGGTTCCTTCAATTCAGTTATTGTAGGTAGGTGAGCAACCATACCTTGCTTTTGCATCTCCTTCAATACTGCAAATCCGATGTGTCCAAACCTTTCATGCCAAAGCTTACTTGTGCCCACTCCAGCGGTGGCTGTAAGAGCACTTAGCTCATACAGGTTGTTCCTCCTTTCTCCTTTGCCAACAATTGTGCCAGCACTATCAATAATTTCTGCACCTGTCTTCTTGAACCTCACTTCATGACCAAGATCAGTTATGGCAGCAACTGATAAGAGATTTCTTCTGATTTCGGGAACATACAACACATTTGAAAGCTTTTTGACTTCACCATTTGCAGCAACAAAAGAAATAGTACCTGTGCCCGCAGCAGGGCATTTAGCATCATTTCCAACCGTCACAGTGATGGATTCTTGTAGAGGCTGCATAGAACTGTATAGACCTTTCTTGTTGGTCATGTGACGGGAGGCCCCACTATCCAACACCCAAGAGTCAGTGGTAGATTCTTCTTGCGCCGAGGAGCACACTTCCTCAATGGTCGCCATGAATAATTCCAACTCTGCTTCAGCCGTATTGGCTGTCTCTTTCCCTTTACTTTTAAGGGTACCATTCTTTTCATCTGCCTTCTTGACACGACAATCTGCAATTGCATGTCCTTTCTTCTTACAGTAGAAGCACTCTCCTTGAAACTTCTTCTTGCCGCCCTTTTTCTTTTTGTCACCATCATTTTTGGTGGAGGAAACACCTTTGCCTTTTGCATTGGCAGAGAATGCAGCATCTCCATTGTTGCTTCCTTCTCGGGCTTTCAGCCTCAACTCCTCCTCCATTAATAATGCACAAAACTCCTCAAAAGTCAAAGCTTGAGGTCTCACCTGAGTATTAAGGGCAGTTACTAGTCCATCAAACTTTTGTGGACAAATCCGAAGACACCTCCGAGCTAGCTCTTCGCTAGTCTTTTGTATCCCAGCGCCAGCCATCTGGTCGCGCAGATTCTTAATCCGAGTGATGAATGCTTCAACCGTCTCTCCTTCAGCAAACTTCTCCGCTGCTAGTTGATTCTCCAAGTTTTGAATCCTTGTTTGGTTTCGTGTTTCATACTGACTCCTTAGTACATTCCAAGCCTCTGACGCTTTGGTTGTATGCTGAATCAGAGTCAAAACACTGTCAGAACAGCTTGTAACTAAGGCACACAATGCATCTGCATTCCTTCGTTTCCAAGCTCGTAGAAGATCTGCATTCGGAGGAATCATCACACTAGGATTTGATGGGTCGGGGGTAGGCTGTGGTTCTGCGTCAGTCCCCAGCACAGTCTCCAGAAGCTCATAAGAATCAAGGATAGTTGTAATTTTGAACTTCCACAAGGTGTAGTTTGTACCATCTAACTTGCCTTCGCTGAAGGTTGGTGGACGAATCCTCAGTGTTTGAATAGCCACAACAGCAGCACCACCTCCTGCACCGCTTCCTGATGCGCCAGAACTGCTTCCCGGAGTCGACATCGTTTCTCTTTGCTGTTGAAGCCTTTGCCTCTTGCACTCTCTCCGATCTCTAGAGCCCCCTGGGCTCTGATACCATGTAAAATATTACACGGCGCAGCGAACAGAATCTGAGAAAGAGATAGAGAGTACACAACAGATAAGAGGAGAATCAGTAAATTCTTTAACTCCAAACAACTGATACAAAGATGGCTCTGTCCACCCGTGCGCTTCCACTGTGTGAAGCTTAGATGGCGATCTAGACAGAAGATAGGTGAAGAGCTTAGGGCTAGCTGGAACAACAACTCTGACTGGGTGAAAGATGAGTGTTCGATGGCTGCGAAGGGGTTTAGCTTTTATAGCCCGCGAAGGTCGTTAGGTCGGCCTGCTGACCGACCTACCATATGAGCCTCCACTAGTCGGCCAGGGAATATTCCAGGGAATATTCCCTTTACCATCGGGCCGGGGGCGCTGCCCCCGGACCCCCGCCAGGGGGGCCGCTGGCCCCCCTGGGACCCCCCAGCCAGGGGCCGCTTCCGCGGCCCCCGGACCCCACAATAGGGGCCCCTTTTAACTCCCTTACCACGCAACTCAATGCAATGTGCCTCGAGTTGCTACCAGCTTAACCACTCCGTCTAACCCAAAGATTAGACCCACAACAGTCACCTTTTTGCCATCCGGTCACATAGACCTCATCTGATATACAAGTCAGGACTCAATCAATGTCCGGGCTCACATTTGGCTTCTCCTCATAATGGGGGCCTTACAACTTTGAGCACCATGGATCATTGGTAGCACCTAATGAGGGTGGGGCATTGATCATATCTAACACTTATCCCATGCAGTTCACCACCTAATCAACCGCCTTACCGAGTAAGTGCAAGTCAGCAAGAGGAGATCCTAAAACAAGTAAATGAACTATTGGAAAAAGGTTTAGTTCAACCTAGCTCTTCTCCATACTACTCTCTAGTCTTATTTTTCAAAAGAAAGACAATTCTTTCCGTATGTGCATAGACTACATATCTTTAAACAAGATCACAATCAAGAATCGTTCTCCTATCCCAAGGATAGATGATATCTTGGATAAATTGCAAGGGTTAGTATCTTTAGTCACATTGATCTCAAGAGCGACTATCACCAGATACGGATAGCACCTAAAGATGTTCATAAGACAGTTTTTCGTACAACGTTTGGACTATGCCAGTTCTTAGTCATGCCATTTGGTTTGACTAATGCACCCGCCACATTCAATGGAATGATGGAGAGATGCACCCGCCACATTCAATGGAATGATGGAGAGAATTTTCAGACCTCACTCAAAGTTCATATGTGTCTTCCTTGATGACATTCTAATATTTTCACGTTCTGAAGAAGCGCATAGAAAAAATATATCTATTGTTTTTCAAGATCTTTGCAAGCATAAACTATAGGTTAATACTAAGAAGAGTGAATTTTTCCTTTCGGAAATTCATTACTTGGGCCATATTATTTCTCACAATCTAGTAAGAATGGAACCTAAGAAGATTCAAGCCATTATTGAATGGCCTACATCTACTTCTGTACATGAAGTTAGAAGTTTCTTGGGCCTATGTTCATACTACAGGAGGTTCATACGAGGTTTTGCATATGTTGCATCTCCTCTACATGACCTTACTAAGAAGCGAATGCCTTTTCGCTGGGGATCAAGGCAACTACAAGCCTTTAAAAGAATTAAGTTTCTTGTGACCCAAGAACTAGTTCTCATAGTTCTGGATCTTTGAAAACCTTTTGAAGCTGACTGTGATGCTTCTAGGGATTGCATTGGAGCTATGCTTAACTAAGAGCATCATGCAACAGCATTTGAGAGCCAACGCCTCAAGGATCATAAGCTACATGCTCCATTGTATAAGAAAGAGCTTATGACAATGGTACATGCTCTTCAAGTATAGAAACACTATTTTCTTGGTGCTGATTTTGTTATTAAAACATATCACAAAAGTTGAAGATACTTCCTCACTCAGAAGAAGCTCTAAGAGAAACAGACGATTTGGAAAATTTTCTTATATATTTTTTATTTTCAGATCCTTCACACATCTGGAACTAAGAATGTGGTAGCAGATGCTCTATCACAGCGACCTCGAGTGATTGCAATCACAACTATTTACCATAATGAGTTCATGGATTTACCCAAAATGTATGCAACTGATTCAGACTTCTCAACCATATGGAATCAACTTAACTCAGGTCAATCGATTACACCTTACTCGATTTGAGATGGTTATTTGTATTATCATCAAGCAATTTGTGTAGCATTACCATTGTGACACAAGGTAATGGATGAAGCACATGCGTCTCCATATGTTGGACATAGGGGTATTCTACCCACTACTCAAGCATTGGAAAGATATTTATTTTGGCTCACTCTTAGAGTTGACATTGAAAGATATGTTCGCGAGTGCAAGATATGCCAAAAAGTAAAGTATGACATGCATAAACCACCCTGATTACTGGAGACTAAAACATTTCTAAATGAGCTCCCATCTCGTGTAACATTTGACATGCGCATTCGAGGTGACTCTTCGACTGCCTCCTTATACAACCCTGGCTCTTCTACACCGGAAGCCCTTTGCTTCTAGTCCCTTGCGCCTGCTCCAACATTGGCAGCAAAAGACCTCTTGCTAGAAGATACCCATAATACATCCCTTGAATCCTGTACTTACTGGCTTGAGTTCTTTTTAGCCGACACTGCAGCTGTAGTACCACCCATTGCACCTGATGGTAACACATTACTTGGACCTCCTTGCCCAGCCAGTGGAAGAAATGGTCCCCCATCAGTAAATTGAGTTCGCTGGTACTTCAAGATGGTCTAGTCAAACACATAATCATATTGGAACCCCTCTTAAATAAGAAGGCCATAAAAAATTCTTTTAAGGTATGCATAATCAGGTTCGTCATTAAATCAGAGAGCTCGACAATAGTGAAAGTAAGATGCAAATTCAATAGTCTATTGTCTAGAAAGGAATCGTATACTCAAGTAGAGCTAATTTGAGACAGGGAGCTCCAAGCTCCAATGTGACAAGGCAGACTGAAGCTGCTATTTGAGATAAAGGCAGCTAGCTTGATTGGCAAGACTTGGGAAAATGCCTTCTAAAGTAGGTCAAGCCATAAGGAAGTCATTGCTGGCTACCCCGACTTCATCAATTATCTATACATGTAGTCAAGGATCTTTTGTTATAATTTTTTATTGGAGGCGTCACAAAATGGGATACAATTGGAATAGTAGTTGCTAATCTTCTTCTAATTAAACCAATTCAATGACGTCTGGCAAGATTTATGGCAATGGGTGATTATTGAACTGAGGAAGAATAGTCGTTGTCCTCCTTGTGTAGTTTCTATATAACTTACGAGAGGCTATTTGGAGACCGGTCTTTTCTCAAAAAAAATTTGGGGAAATTTTTGTAGCTTCAGCTTAACATGTACTTCTAGCTTGGCAAAAAAAAAAAGCAGAAAAAATGGTCAATTTTAGACCCGTGTTTTGATGCATTTTGAGTCATACGGACATCATTTGGGATCTGAATTGGATGTTTCTTGTTGGGAACTGAATGTATGACATGTTGACATCATGGATGGATGCATATGGCCATTTTTGGACACATGTATGATAGTCATATTGTTGGAAGCTATTTTTACATGCATTTTTGGGCTATTTTTTATGGTTTTTGATCTTGGATTGGACTATTGATGTTTCGGATTGGGGCATGCTCCTAAATACCATTTGTGGATAGTTTGTATTGTTGGTTTTTCTGAATTTGCAGCAGCCATAATTTCTGACATGGCACAGATCACTCAAATTGTGGGAGACAAATTGATCAAAGACAATTATAGTGTTCGGTCTTACAGGATGGAGAATTTTTTGATGGGGTAGAGGTCTATGGGACCTCATAACAGGTGATGATGAATGTCGAGAAGTTCATGAACATCCAACTAAAGAGAAAAATAAAGCACATAAGGATTGGACAAGGAAGAATGTGAGGTTTTACATTGGATCTCCATATGTATTTTAGAAGCCTTGATTCCTCATATAAAAAAGACAAGTACTTGTAAAAGGAGGCATGGGAAATCATAGAAAAAATGCATGGAACATGTACAGAGGCTCGTAAGATACAACTCAAGCAGAGATTACATGGTGCATGGAGAGGCAATCGCGGTATCAGTGACTATGTGGCAGAAATCAAGCAAATTGCAGAAGACCTTGCATCCATTAATGCACCTATTGATGATGATGATTTAGTGTCAGTGACACTAAATGGACTTGGATCAGCTTTCAAATATTTGGATACCTCTATTTCAGTTAGAGGAGGCACAATGCCTCACTTTGAGGAGCTTATTGGATTGCTACTTATAGAAGAAATCAAGTTGGGATTGAATGCGTCTAGTAGTGGAGAAAATACAGGTGGAGACAGTGTTTTCTATCACCAAAGAAGTCATGGCAGCTCATCTAGAGCTAGAGGCTCTTCACTTGGTCGTGGTAATTATGGTTTTACTCGTGGAAGAGGTAACCTTAGTCGTGGTGACTTCATGCATAGAGGCAAGGGGTGATCTTTCCCTAGAGATAGAGGACGGTCTAGTCCTTCTTCATAGAAAGATGACACTTGTCATTATTGTGGGTAGTTTGTTCATTTTGAGAAGGATTGTTATCATAAATAGAATGCCATGTCTAGGGGTCGTGGAAGGACCCAATATGGCCACTATGTACGCACTGATGGTGGTACATGTTATGGACCTAGAGGTGGATCGCCTAGAGGTCACCTATTTGCTATGAAGCATGTGCTTGGGAGCATGACTCACCCTCTTCGTGAGAATGACTGGTTTTTGGATTCAGGAGCTACAAACCACGTGACTCATCATGCTGAGTGATTTGATAGCAAGGAGCAAATGCAGAATTAGAAATATGTTGCCACTGGTGATGATACTTTACATAAAATTACCCATATTGGTAGTGTGCCACTTGTTACTAAAGATGGGATTGAGAATAAGCTTGGTGATGTACTTTATGTGCCCACAATAACTGAGAACTTAGCATTGATTGGTCAAATGACAAATCAAGGATCGCAGGTGAGATTCAATAAGTATGGATATTTCATTGAGGAGTTCCATAATGGAAGACCTGGCAGGGTGATTGCTCATGGTAGAAAGAAAGGGAGATTATTTTATTTAGATGCAGGTACTCCAGTGATTCAAAAATCTATGCATGTTGAGAAATGACATGGGCAAGATAAGGATGTGGAATTATGGCATAGAAGGATTGGTCATGTCAATTTGCAAAGATTGAAGCAAATGCAATCGAGACAGATAGTCCGTGGTCTACCTCATTTTGGATATGTGAATTTTGATCATGTATATGAGACTTGCCAATTTGGCAAGCAGTCCAGATTGCCACTTCCAAAGAGGGGGAGAATAAGCAGCTATTCTTTGGAAATGGTACACTTAGATATTTTGGACCCATGTTAGAATGTTTCCATGAGCGGAAGATGTAGATTCTATATCACCTTCATTGATGATTTTAGAAAAATGACTTGGGTGTACTTTATGCAGCATAAAAGTGAAGCATTTGAAAAGTTTTTGGAATTCAAATCTATGGTTGAAAAGTAGTTTGGATGCTACATAAAATGTTTTTAGATTAGATAATGGTGGAGAGTACATGTCGTATGAGTTTTATGACTTCTTGAGAGATCATGGTATCAAAAGGCAATTGACATGCAGGTACATACCTCAGCAAAATGGTGTGGTTGAAAGGAAGAATCGGATCATTGCAGCGGTTGCAAGGGCAATGATGAACCAAATGGACATTATGAATAGAACACCTACAGCCTTGACTCATAATATGTCACCATATGAGAAAATGTATGGCAAGGCACCCATTGTTGCATACCTTAGAGTCTTTGGATGTGTTTGCTATGTTCATGTTCCAAATGATTCAAGAAAAAAGATGGAGCGAAGAGTGGAGACAAGCAATGGATGAACAAATGTATGAACTAAGGAAAAACAAAACTTGGGACTTGGTGAAATTACCTCATGGCAAGAAATCCATTGTATGTAAATGGGTTTATAAGGTCAAATGTAAGTCGGATGGTTCCCTTGAGAGGTATAAAGCAAGGCTGGTTGCAAAAGGATATACACAAACTTATGGTTTGGACTATGAAGAAACATTCAGTCCAATAGCTAAAATGACGATAGTGAGATGATTGCTTTGGCTTCTATCTATAGTTGGAAGCTTTATCAAATGGATGTGAAAAATGCATTTTTGAATGGCAACTTAGAAGAAGAAGTGTACACAGATCAGCCAGAAGGCTATGTAGATCCAAAATACCCACATTATGTATGTAGGTTGAAGAAGGCTTTATATGGATTGAAGCAAGCACCAAGAGCATGGTGTGATAGAATCAACAAATTCTTATGCAATATGGGATTTCAGCAGAGCGAATCTGATTATTCACTTTATGTGAGGCATATAGAAGATAATATGGTTGTTGTTATTATCTATGTTGATGACCTCATTATTACAAGTACACTTGAGAAGGCGATTGCTGAAGTCAAGAGCATGGGTTACATAGAGAGTTTGATATAAAGGGCCTTGGTTTGTTGAGATACTTCTTGGATATTGAGGTTATTGACACCCCTCATGGTATATGGCTAGTACAAATGCAATATGCATTGGAGATGTCGGAAAAATATGGCATGACAGAATGCAAACTGGTTGATATACCATTGGATCAAAATGTTAAGTTGATGGATGATGGATCTTATGTTGAGGATATCACTATGTTTAGAAAGATAGTTGGTAGTCTTATCTACTTGACTATTGCAAGACCATACTTGAGTTATGCAGTTGGATTGATAAGTCAATTTATGTAGAAACCATGCAAATCACATTTGGATATAGTGAGAAGAGTTCTTAGGTATGTGAAGAAGACAGTTGGCTATGGCTTGTTTTATGAAAAAGGAATCAAGCCTACATTGTTTGGATACTCAGATGCAGATTGGGCAGGCAACTCTATGGATAGAAGATATACTAGTGGCTATGCATTCTCATTTGGTTCAGCTATGGTACGTTGAAGCAGTAAGAATCAACCTACAGTTGCTCTATCAAGCACTGAAGCAGAGTATAGAGGCATTGCATTGGCAGCATGCGAGCAGATATGGCTGAGATTGATTTTATATGACATGGGGATAGAAATTGATGGTGGATTCATTATGTATTGTGACAATGTTAGCAGCATTATGTTGGCAAAGAACCCAATCTACCATGCAAGGACAAAACACATAGAAGTGCACTATCACTTCATTAGAGAAAAAGTCATTGATGGAGAGATTGATTTGGTTCATGTAAAAACAAATGACCAAGTTGGTGATATCTTTACCAAAGCATTAGGTAAAGATAAGTTTGAGTACTTCAGGAATGCACTTGGAGTCTTATGTGTGCAAGCTCATTCTGAGCTTGAGGGGGAGTGTTGATAAATATGGCATATCGTAAGTCATATCCTATGGTTGTATGTATCTAAAGTAGAAGCATATGTAAAGTGTCCCTAAGTTGAGGGTATCTATCACTAGAGGATACCACTTATTAGAGACTGAGAGAATAGAAGAAGAAGAAGTGAGATAGAAGAAAAAAAAGATGAATAGGATAACTGCTTGAGCCTCCATATCCGATGTGGACTACTCTCTGTTGCGCATCTCCCTCTTTTTTCAAGAATTACTGCTCTCCTTAATTCATTAAAAGAGAAAAGACCTTAAACCTTGTCTTGTAAGGGAGAGGATGACACCAAATGAATGCAATGCTCATTACACACAAGTAAACATTCCCAGGCGTCCCCGAACGCACACATAAATACACGTACACAATGTATCAAAGTATATATACAGGGGTTAAAGCAATTAATGATAGAAATATGGAGAGAGTAACTACACTAATGACACTCATATACTTTGTGGCAAAAGAAGACTTGGAAATCCAAAAGTTTGTTAAGATTTGTGAGGTGGCTTACGCAAGTGGCACTGGAATCAATGCCTTATTGTCATGATTATTCATCTTATATCTTATAGTAACATTATGGTTGAAAATGGCTTTTTGGCCATTGGATGCTGGTCATTTCAAAGTTGCGTGTATCTCCAGTTCACGGAACTCAAGTTCATATTATGAAGCCAACCAATTTTCTAGTGGATGACGCGAACGATGACGAATCAGACATGAATGACGAATCACGATTCATGAATCACAGGGCTCCTCAAGGATTGTGCATTGTAACAACAATGGTGGATAGCAGGCTGACGCCTAAGCCAAGAGCCTTGACTCTTGAGGTATTCGAAATTCCACTATGTACATGTGTTCGTCCGTCGTTTGAGAAGATGCGACTGAAATTCCGAAGTGCGATCCACTTGGCAGCAGGCTGTTGATGAATCTTCACTCCTGGCTCTCGAAACATCGCTGAGGCTTAGAGGCTGGTGTTGCAGACTGTCGGTCAACAAGATTGATTAAGGTAGTAAAATAGGTTTAACCTTATTTTATGGATACTTAGAAGAACACGGACCGACCATGTTGAAACTGAAAATTAGGATTTAGCACTTGGGTCCTAGATCGACACGGTCTTGTCATTTTGGCGCTTCACTAGGCTCTTGACTCTTGAGTCTTAGGATTCAAGAAGTTAAGCTAACCTCTAACCTCTAGGACCTCATGACATACATACATACATATGCCTATGGTGACACAGTACCCCATACGAGTAGACTTCATTTGAAACCTTTATTCTAATCTTTAGGTTTCACACTTTGACCCCTTGCCCTCAAATTTTAGGTCTCAATTAACGCCCAAAATTGTCAAGATGCCCAAAATGGGCTTCAAATTTAAACACTCGCAGTGCTTCCTACAATATTACCGCTCCTTGAAGTCATTAATATGCTATTAATAATACGTGAAATCTGATGTATTGATGTCTATGTGTGTATATATTATCCTCTTTTGCTATGCCCTTGCATATTGTGCTATCAATCTGTGACCACTAGCCCTCTAAATATTGTGGGCTATCGACCAATAATATCCAACGCTTCCTCCTCTATACAATAATTGTAGGACGAGTTGGAATAATTGGCCTAACACATAGAGCCTCTAAACATCATGAGCTTCCCATGCTCCATAAGTATTTACTAGAACTTGCCATAATTACTGTTGATTGCATGATCTTGTAACTCAGGTCGAGCTCTTTTGGACTCACCAAACAACTATGAAACCTCTATAGTAATAGATTTGGAGACCTTGTTAAAGTCATCCATCATGCATTCCTTTAAAGAATATTGCTTTATCTTAAAGCTTGCCCCAATAGCCATGAATAAATGATCATCCCTGCCTTAGGCCATCTAATTTATAGGCCCTCGAAATATCTACCCATTGCACCTATATTTCCAAACATACAATATTGTTCTAGTTAGAAACTCCGACTCAAAAGGAAGTATACCAACAAATAGAGATTAAAGAATATATCTTGGTACTATACTAATTAATGCATCATCTCTCTAGGTAATGAGAGTTAGTCAAACTCACTTACATGCGGTTTAAGTAATAGGTAACTACTATTAGTTGCCCATCCTTAGAGTCATTTTACCTAGGCACTATGTATGCTTCTTGCAAGCTATATATGGAAGTACAACACTTAATCTTTTGTGCTTCCCATACTCTTCTTTTCTATGCACCCTATGTTCTACCTGACTTTGGCACCACCCAACTGCCTTAATATAAGTTGCATACCACCTTCAAAGCTCTAATCTACAACAAATCTCTTTAGCAACAGAAAACAACAAATATATGAAATACACACTAATGATTCATAAAGGCAAACTTTTATATGGGTTAAAGGGGATAGCAACTAGAAGGGGACATTGGCACCTGTAACCCAAGTCTACCTATTGGTTCTTACTAATCTATGGTCTTGGTTGGCTTCCAAGTACATGTCCACTTCTTATCCATATCCCAATGTGCTTTTGAGGGATCCATAACCATTGTAATTTTGTTTATTTACTGTTAATACAAAGAGTCTCTTCTAAACATATAGCATTTACCAGAACTTCTAGGAGCTACCCTCTTTTGAATTTAAACTTACCTGTGGTTAAATGCAAATAACGTTGTCGCAACGCATAGGGTTGAAGGTCACCACAGGGGTTTGGCAAGAGAAGAATGTATGGGGGTTCAAGAGCTTATACTTCGGGGATGGTAGAGATAAGAGAAGGGTTGAAGGTTTCAAGCCAAGTTCTTGAAGATAAGAGACAGCAGGGTGTAGGTAGATTCAAGGAGAGGAGTAGACGGAAGAGAAGGAGTTCAAAGAGATTGAAGATGTAGAAGAATACTCCCAAAAAGAATTAGAAAATATAAAAGAATACTAACAGAGATGAAGCCTGTCAGTTTCTTTCAGCATTATGAGAAAATATAACTCTAATAGATAAAAACGTGTACAAAATAATACCTTCCTCAATGCTGCTCAGATCGCCAATTCGATGCTTCCAATGGCTCCAAAAGGGGGGTTAAATACCAGGACACCTGACCAAAATCCTGCCAGATCACTCCTTCTTCATCTCCCACTTTCGGAGTGCTGTTCACTGCTTGAAAAGAGTGATCGTGCGTCGCGTGATTTCGCTAATCTCTTTTTTTACACAAAATCCTCTCAAATTGGCTGAAAGCTACATGCTTTCTTTTACATGTCCTTCTAATCTAGAAGTTATCTATAGTTTTATGGATTTTTATAAGAGATAATATCTAGAATATCAA
The DNA here is from genome assembly GCF_053477565.2 of Lygodium microphyllum. Classification (NCBI taxonomy): domain Eukaryota; kingdom Viridiplantae; phylum Streptophyta; class Polypodiopsida; order Schizaeales; family Lygodiaceae; genus Lygodium; species Lygodium microphyllum. The sequence continues at coordinate 12,112,887 of NC_141140.1, read as the reverse complement.
AAATTGATTAAAAACTTGTCCAAAAAAATCTAATATTTTGAACCATGGACACTAATACTAATGCCTAAAGTGGCATTGGCTCTCTAAATCTAAAAGAAAGCCACACTCTAGATTTTTTTTACACGGTGTGCGCATAGTGGTACGACATCCACCCCCTCCTAACCTGCACATCCTTTGGCATGCGCCAAAGTCTTACGGATTTGTAGTGTTAGAAGAGGTATCTTCTGCCATGTCAATGTCTTCATCTTCTGCCTCTTCTTCTTCCTCGATGTCTTCATGCTCTTGAATGATATTCAAGTCTTCTAGCTCATATGTTGAACTTTCTCTTTGTTTGAAGAGCTTGATTCTTTTTCCAGCTATGGGTATCTTCATGCTTGTTCCATCTAATTTAGCCAATGAATATGTGGCATTGTCATGAACGACCTTTGCCACATATGGGCCAAACCAACGCTTTACCATCTTCCTAGAAGCACTGTATTGATTGTCTAGGCTACTGTCATAAACAAGAACCTAGTCATTTTCTTGAATTGCTCTTGGCCAAAGTCAATGTCACTTATCAAATCTTCTTTTGTTCTTTAGTCTTGCTGTCTTTAGCTTCTCAATAGCTGCTTGAATATCTTTAGGCCTTCTTTCTAGCTGCCATATGCGCAAAGTCAGCAACTCTTCTCTACTGATGCCTTCCTCCCAAGGTAGAAGACTCCATGTGAGAATAGATTCTTCAATTGGCATAATTGGTTGTTGTCCATGCATAAGTTCAGCTGGCATATAGCCAATCACTGAAATCTGAGTAGTCTGATCAGCCCATAATGCAAAGGTAGCATTTTAGGCCATTCTTTGATCTTTCCTCTACAAGACTTTGCTAGAGCTTTGAGAATAGGTTGATGACCTCTCTCACTATTTCCATTGTCTTCAGGGTTGTAGGATGATGTTAAAGACAATTTAATACCCAATTGAGCAAAGAAGTTGCGTGTCTCATCAGCATCCAACTTTCCTCTATCTGCAGTTACTTTACCCACACAACCATATCTACAAAACACTTCTTCAAGCAAAAAATGACAAACAACTTAAGTAGATTTGGTTGTTAAGGCTTTGCCTTCAACTTGATTGGTTAGATCCTCTCTTGCAAGCACTAAATACTGCATATTCCATATTCATGTAGGCATGGTTATAAGATCAATAACCCATCTATAATGTATAGACAAAGGATAAGTTGGTAGTAACCCATCTCGATGCTTGATCATAGAATACATTTGACACACATAACAGGTTTCAACAAAATGTGCTATGTCCCGATACATGTTTTTCCACCAATATTTTTCTTTGACTTTACTAAAGGTTCCCCATATGCCTCTATGGCCAGCCCACAGGCTTTCGTGAAATTCCTTCATTACCTGTTGTTGCCATATTTTGTTACCTAAAACTCGGACAGGTGCTCCTTTCTTCTTCTTTGCGTGCTTCCATAGATTTCCTTCTTTAAGAAAAAAGCCATAAGCTTTCCTCTTGATATGTTTGAACTCCTCATCAGTCCAAGTCTCCTTCTTCTTCATTGTGCTCAAATATCGGCCGATCTTTAGCCAATCTTCTTCAAGGAAATGAACTAGAACTTGAGTAATGTAATGAGCATGCTGACTTCTAGTTGACCATCTTGTTGTTTTCAGCTTTGGACCAGTATATGCAGTAACTGAAAAGGTATTTTCAACAGCCATGGAATGAAATTCAGCAAGTATAGATTCTTCAGCTTCATCTTCTTCCATCAATTCTTCTTCATTGTCATATCTTGCATGTGATAGCATGTCAAGAACTGGATTTGCCTTTCCTGCAATATGCTTTAATTTGGGGTTGAGAGACTCAATATATGCAATCCATCTTAGCATAGCAATGTCGGGTGTAGAGCAGTTGGCAATCATGCCCAAGAGTGGAAGACAATCAGTTTCTACCACTACGGAAGCACCTATAAAGTATTCACGATCACACTTTAATGCTATTACAACTCCCCACAATTCCCTTTTTACTTGTGCATACCTTCTTTGAGGTTCATTGATAACTTTTGCTCCAAAATGAATTGCATACCTATTACCTTCAAGATCCTCTTGGCCAACAACCCATCCTATCCCAATGGGACTTGTATCCACAGTAATGATGATGGGTTGACCATTTGAATAGTCAGCCCTTTTGAGAGTGGGGGCTGAAATTAATAACTTCTTTAATTTACGAATAGTGAGAGTATGCTCTTTATTCCAAGAGAATCTTTGGCATTTTCTTAATAATTGATAAAGATTTTCGACTACATGAGAAAAATGTGATATCCATATGAAATAGAATACACATGCGCCAAGAAATCTTCTCACGTCTCAAACATTTATGCATTTTTCTTGCATTCTATTGATGGTATCTATCTTGATTGGAGAAGGTTTGCATCCATAGGGGCCACATAGATGACCGACCACTAGGACTTCTTCTACTCCAAAAATCGCCTTAGCTCCAGAAAGGGTAAGATGTACCTCTTCTAGCCTTGTCAAAATCTTGTCACAATCATGATTATGGTTAACTACAAATGTTCTGCAACCATCTTTGTCAAGCTCCTCATTCTTTTCATTAATTTCACATCCCTTGATAGGTACATCATCAAGAAATGGAAGAGCAAGTTGTGGAATAAAGTCCCTTAAGACTTTGTGCATGGCATTCATCATATGGGCTACAGAGTTTGTTGCACCTTGTGGTAGAGTGTACATGCGGACCAATCCAAGAGGTGTCTTCATTGTCATAATGTCTCGACTTTCTAATGAAAGTTGAAGTTGGCCATATGCTAAATATAGGTCACCCATAGAATAAATTGCTCTACTTGCAAAAGCTTCAGCAAACTCATCAACAATTGGACCCGAACCAACATTTCAAATTGTGACACGATTGATAAGCTGTAGATCTTGAATGAATCGTAAAGATCCATTGTTCTTAGACACAGTAAACCATCGATTTGAGTAAGGTGTTCCAATAATTTGGATAGATGCACCTTTGGAACGGAAATGTGCTTGAGGTTCCAAGGCACATGTGGGACCGTAAAAATGACCATAGAAGCCACAATATTTGGATCCACATAGCCTATTTCACTTGGTTGAAATACAAAAGCTTTTCCATGTTTCATTAGCATTTTCATAAAAGATAGCCAGCGAAAGGAAAGAATTTTCACCTATTTTGAGCTCTTTTATACTTTCATATGTTGAACTTGTGACCAATGTTGGAAGGATCACGAAGACTTGGCTGATTTGCTGCCCTATCAGCGAGCCCTTCACTTTCAGGAGGCAGTGGGATTGCCACAGGTTTTTGACTTTCTTATCCACTATCTTGTATTTTGTCTCCACTTGTGCTTCAGCCTTGTTGAGTAAACCATTGTCTTCTTGTTCAACAAATTCTTGAATTGTTTGATAAAAATCCAATGTACATACTGCTATGGATTGATTTTGTGCCTGATTTTGTGCATGAGCAGCTACATATATTTCAGCCAATGTGTCAGTAGTAATCAGTAAAAAAAAACCCCAAAATATCTTCATCAAGAGCTTTTGTTTCCAAGCGGGCCTCAGAAATGTAAGGTTGCCCAAGAATGATAGGGTAACTACAAGAGTCTTGAACAAAAAAGTGAAAATTGTCTTTTATGTCTCCAATAATTACCTGCACATTAGGACATGTAGCATATAACTCTCCAGAAGAGTTTTTTGTAGCTCTCATTCGCCAACCTGGATCAACATCTATGGGCCATCTGCCACTTTCATAAAGACTCCTTGCCATGACGTTTATCTCCGAGCCATGGTCTAAGAGTGCAATACATGGCGTTTCTTTTTCTCTGATTTTGATGACTGTCTCCATTGTTGCTCTTGCCCAATGCGTACGGGAGTAGTGACTGCTTGGAATGAACCGAGCCTCTTTTTCCTCATGCATCTGCTGTAGATGATCTTCTTTTTTAGAGGTGGGCTGCCCAACTGGTTTAGACTAGCCAACCACTACATTTTCAGCTTTCACTTCTTTAATTTTTGCATTCGTTTTTTCTTTATCTTCAACTTCAATTGCTGCAATTAATTCTTTAACTACTTCAAGTTGAATTCCTTGTGAAGTCAGCTTCTCTTTATCCTGCATAAAAACTTGAAGAACTTGCAAAAAAGCATACACTGTTTATTCATCACCAACATATGTCTTTTCCTTTTGATTACATTAATAATTACATAATGGAATTCACATTTGACAATTCCAAGAATTTTGCCTAAGGTGAATTCAATTTTTCTTCCTAGAATTGGTTCTTCTAGGAGTCGTTTGAGATCGGTTGCAGATTCTATGTCAGACTGCAATTTGTAGCCTGGCTACTTACCTTTCTTCTTTTCTTCGATCTTCTTTGTTTGTGGCACATCTTCCATCTCTTGATCTGGGGTTATATTTTTAGCAAGCTTTGGTTGTTTAGGTGTTCTTCTAGTTACCCGTTTTGGAGGGCTAGAAGAGAAAGGCCTTGGTTCTTCTTCTCTTCTTCTCTTTTCTTCAATCAAGACTTCTTTATGACTGATGTCAGCCAAATGTGCAAAGGCAGAAAAAGAATCTACCGGTTATTTCCAACCAATTATTCCTTGAATATACTGACAATCTTCTTGTTGAGATATGGAGCTCCACTCGTGATATACCAGGGTGACCGTTGTGTATTTATGTCACCGACTTGTCAGTTGCAGACGCGGTTGGTACACCGCCCATGAATAATAGCTACATGATAGCTATCCTTATCTACTCTAGTTCGTGGCTCAGTTAGTATGCCACCTAAATTAGTTGAGTTTGGTTTGAGACCCATATATAGGGTTCTTCTATTTCTTTGTACTTGAGTTCTCTTTGGCTTACACAACTAAGAAGAGGAAAACTGTTTTCAGCCTCCACCCTTGTGTGTCTTCCTCCATTGTGCAAGCAAGAAAGCTTCAAGCGAGACTCCTTCCTTCTCTCCCACAATCTTGACATGGTATCAGAGCCTTGTTCGTGGTAAGGAGCTCAAGAAAGAAAGCCAAGCTCGCGGTGTTCTGGTAAGAGGAGCAGTGTTGCTTTCATTTTCTGTTTTGGGAGCAGATCTCTGCAGGTAGCACAGCCGGAAAGTGCAGGAGTGCATTGTCTCAGGTTGAGACGCCCTTCGCGGTGAAGCAAGAGGGCAGTATATGTTGCGGGAAAGGGATTTAGCCCTTGGCGACCTTGTTTTTTTGATTTGAGGCTATTTCGGGGCCTATTTTGGAGGTGGAAGTTTTCTGCACGCACTCAGGAAAAGGCCCAGTTTTATGCTGTGCAGCCACTGTTCTACAGGTCGGTGAATAGTTACTGTAAAAATTGCATTGTATGCTTGTGTGCAGAGACATTGGGAGTTACAGAATCATCCCTGTTGCCTGTTGATGCAAAATCGTCACTAGGAAGTGACTGTGTGGTCAAATACCACTTTCGCCAGTTTTGCAGATTTTCCCTTGTGAGGGTGAAGCTGTGGTTTTTGCAGTGACAGAATTTTTTGCAGTCTTCTGTAATGGCATCTGATTCTCTTTCACAGATTGTCACTGAAAAGCTTGACAAGAACAACTTCCAAGCATGGAAGTTTAGAATGACGAATTTCCTTATGGGAAAAGGATATTGGGAATTTGTTGCAGGAAATGAAGAAGAACCAGTTCTTCCTGATGTTCCCAATCAACAGCAAATGCAGGCATTTAAAGCATGGCATGAGAGAGCCAGGAAAGTTATGTATTGGCTGTCTATCAGCATTTCAGACTCTATGATTGTGCATATTCAGGATGCAAGTACGCCAAAGGAGGCATGGGATACTTTGTCAAAAATGTATAGCACAAATACGCAAGCCAGGAAAATGCAGCTCAAGCAAGAGTTGCACAATGTGCAAAGAGAAAATATGAGCATCAACGACTACCACATGAAGGTGAAGAAGATTGCAGATGCACTTGCTTCCATTGGGTCACCATTGGAAGATGATGATTTAGTTTCTGTGACCTTGAATGGTCTAGGAAAGGATTATGCACAGTTTCGGACATCCATTTCAGTTCGTGAAAGATTTCCTGATTTTGAGGAGCTGATTGCTCTTCTAATTTCTGAGGAACAAAGAAATGGTGGTGCATCTTCTTCAGGAGGAACTTCAAAAGAAGCTGTCTTCTACTCAAATGCTGGAAGAGGTAGAGGCAGAGGTAGAGGAGGCCGATATGGAGGCCGTGGTAGAAATCAGAATATGCAGCAAACTCAAGAAAACCAGTCCTATGGAGGAGGACGTGGTAACTCTAGAGGCAAGGGGATCCAAAGAGGTCGTGGTGGATGGCAAAGAGGCCAAAATGCAAACAGTAATGTTGAATGCTACTATTGTGGTAAAATGGGTCATATGGCTAAAGACTGCTATAAAAAGCAGAATGACATCATGAATGGAAAACTGCAACAAGGAAATTATGCATCCTCTAGTAGACAGGGTGATGACAGAAATGAGCATCTGTTTATGGTGCAGCACATGAACAATTCTGTGACAAGTGTAGAAGAAAGCAACGATGTATGGTATGTTGACTCAGGTGCATCAAACCATATGACAGGTCATGCAGAATGGATGGAGGATGCAAGGAAAATGGAAAAACCAGGATTTGTGGAGACTGGTGATGATATTGCACATCCTACTGTGCAGATTGGAAAAATTTCTTTATCTATGCAGGATGGGAAAAAGAAATACATGTCCGATGTATTTCATATCCCGAATATCACCAAGAATCTGGTTTCTGTTGGTCAAATGGTTGAGCAGGGTTTGCAGGTCAGATTTGATCCTCATGGATGCTTTGTTGAGGATATGAAAAATAAAGGTCGCTTGATAGCAAAAGGAAAGAAGAAGGACAGAATGTTTACATTGGATGCAGACATGTCTGAATTGAGTGCAGCAATGTTTGCGCATGGGACCGGTGTAGTTACAGATATTGATATCTGGCATAAACGCATTGGTCATGTTAATGTGCAGCGACTTAAATCAATGCAGGCCCAAAATATTGTTGCACGTTTGCCAAAATTCAAGGTTGCAGAAATGCATAAGGTATGTGAAGCCTGTCAGTTTGGAAAACAGGCAAGGGAACCATTTCCTAGACATGTTCAAGAGAGTAAGAAGCCATTAGAATTAATCCACTCTGATGTGTGGACAACTAAAGCTATATCTCTTGGAGGCTATCATTATTTTGTCAATTTTAATGATGACTATAGCAGAAAAGTTTGGGTGTATTTTATGAAAAAGAAAAGTGAAGTTTTTGGGCATTTCAAAACTCTTAAAGCTATGGTTGAAAAAGAAACAGGCTTGCAAATAAAATGCCTAAGGTCAGATGGAGGGGGAGAGTACCTCTCAAATGAGTTTGCAAGGTTCCTGCAGGAGCATGGCATAAAGCAGCAATATTCATGCAGTCATACCCCACAACAAAATGGAATTGTAGAAAGAAAAAACAGGCATATTGGAGAGGTATCTCGTGCCATGCTCAATGAAAAAGACTTGCCAGATTTTTATTGGGCTGAAGCAGTTGCTACAGTAGTCTACATAATGAACAGGACTCCCACTGCAGCAATACATGGAATGACTCTAGAGGAGAGGTATACTGGTAGGAAACCAGATATTTCTCATTTGAAAATTTTTGGTTGCATTGCCTATGTACATGTGCCAGATGAGTTGAGATCCAAGTTGGATCCAAAAGCTAAGAAGTGCATCTTTATTGGTTACTCTCTGCAGCAAAAAGGGTATAGATGCTATAACCCTTCTACTCGTAAGTTTACAGTGAGCAGAGATGTTGTTTTTGATGAGATGAGTAGCTGGTATAAACCAATAAATGTGATTGATGATGTAGATGCACAAAATGATAATGCTGCACAAAATTCACAGCAGCAGTCACAAAATATTAGTGGACCTGGAGCGTCCTCTAGTAGTGGTTCACATTCTTCACCATGGACAGGCAGATTGAGATCAGAGAATCTTCTCAAAGTAATGCAGATAGTGGTATGCAGGTATCACGAAAAGGAAAAGAGAAGGTTGATCAGTCCATGTTTGATGTGAATGCAGGTCACTCTTATGTGGATGGTGAATCCAGTGGCTCAGAACAGAGCATTGATGATGAGTTGGGTATTCCTTCTATTGTTACACCTGGAGTAAGGAAGACCAGGGATGTTTTGAGAGCACCTTGGAGTGAACCTACTTTGCACAGGTCTACGAGAGCTAGGTATCCTGTGGATAGGCTGAAATATGATGGATTTACAGCCATTCACTATGCATATATGGTTAAAGTGATACAGGAACCAGAACCCACTTCTTTTGAGGAAGCCATGGGAAAAGAAAAATGGGAGAAAGCCATGGATGAAGAAATGGATGCCTTGGAAGCAAATGCTACATGGGAATTGGTACCTTTGCCTAAAGGTAAGAATGCAATTGGCTGTAAGTGGGTTTATAAGGTGAAGCACAATGCAGATGGTTCTGTGAATAGATACAAGGCAAGATTAGTAGTCAAGGGGTATGCACAAACATATGGCATTGACTATGAAGAAACATTCAGTCCGGTTGCAAGGATGGCAACCGTAAGTGCAGTCATTGCTATGGCTGCATCAAAGGGATGGTCTTTACATCAGATGGATGTAAAGAATGTCTTCTTGCATGGTGATTTGCAAGAAGAGGTCTATATGGAGCAGCCACCAGGTTATGTGCATGCTGTTCATCCTGAGTTTGTTTGCAGGTTGAAGAAAGCCTTGTATGGCTTGAAGCAAGCACCTAGAGCATGGTCTGACAAGATAGGACAGTATCTTGTCACTATTGGCTTTCAGATTTCCAAGGCAGATTTCTCACTTTATGTGAGAAAAACAGAGAAAGGTATTATGCTACTTGTCATTTGTGTTGATGATTTGATTATGACAGGTGACAGTGATGAAGATATCCTTCATGTGAAAATGCTATTGAAGCAGAAGTTTGAGATGAAGGATTTGGGAGAGCTGCGTTATTTCTTGGGCATTGAGGTGATTAGATCACCAAGTGGGATACAGCTCTTGCAGAGGCAGTATGGATTGGATATGCTGTCCAAATATGGGATGACATGTTGTAAGCCTATTTCAGTTCCTTTGGAGCAGAATGTGAAGCTGAGCACAGATACAGGTGAGCTTCTAGAAGACCCTACTATGTACAGACGCGTAGTAGGAAGTTTGATTTATATGACTATTACCAGGCCAGATTTGAGCTATGCTGTTGGATTGGTAAGTCAGTTTATGCAGGCTCCAAGGAAACCACATTTGGATGCGGCTAGACGCATACTTAGGTATGTGAAGTCCACATTGCAGTATGGACTATTTTATGAGACTGGGGTTTGGATACAGTTGCATGGATACACTGATGCTGATTGGGCTGGTAGTATTTCTGATAGACGATCTACCAGTGGATATGTGTTCTCTTTTGGGAGTGTTGCAGTCACTTGGAGCAGCAAGAAACAGCCTATAGTTGCCTTGTCGAGCACAGAGGCTGAGTACAGGGGTGCAGCAATGGCTGCATGTGAGGTAGCTTGGTTGTATAAGCTACTTTATGATATGCATCAGTCTACAGATGGACCAGTTGTCATTTATTGTGACAACATGAGTAGTATACACTTGGCAAATAACCCAGTCTATCATGCTAGAACAAAGCACATTGAGGTGCATTATCACTATGTGCGAGAGAGGGTTTTACTAGGTCTTATTGATCTAGTTTATGTCAGCACAGAGGATCAGGTAGCTGACATATTCACGAAGGCATTGGGCGCAGAGAAGCTGCGCAAGTTCAGAGACCTGCTTGGTGTGCAGGAATTGGGATTGAGCTCGAGGGGGAGTGTTAAGATATCGAGCTCCACTCGTGATACGCCAGGGTGACCGTTGTGTATTTATGTCACCGACTTGTCAGTTGCAGACGCGGTTGGTACACCGCCCATGAATAATAGCTACATGATAGCTATCCTTATCTACTCTAGTTCGTGGCTCAGTTAGTATGCCACCTTAGTTAGTTGAGTTTGGTTTGAGACCCATATATAGGGTTCTTCTATTTCTTTGTACTTGAGTTCTTTTTGGCTTACACAACTAAGAAGAGGAAAACTGTTTTCAGCCTCCACCCTTGTGTGTCTTCCTCCATTGTGCAAGCAAGAAAGCTTCAAGCGAGACTCCTTCCTTCTCTCCCACAATCTTGACACTTCTTTGGCTGCTTTATCACGTTCCATTTGATCTAATGCCTGCATCCATACTTTAGATTGCACATTAGCTTTACATGCTTTTAAACTTGATTTAATTGGCTCAATTTGTAGTCCATAGATAGCTGCATCAATTGTTGCATGTGCATTCTTTACAGCTAAATCTTCTAATCTTTTTTTCATTTCACCATTGCCAAAATTTGGCTCCAGTGGAAGACCAGTTTCAGTCGCATGAATTTTTCTGCCTTTCCAAAAGACGAGCTTCTGTGCTTCAGCCTCACAGAAGGCAGAACACTTCCTCTTGTCATGTTGTTTACTATCACACCAAATACATCGCCTCTTAAAGCCTTCTCTCATGGGTCTTTGAGTTGATGCTCGTCCTCGCTCTTTGACTTTGACATCCAGCTTCTCTACTTTGGAACTAATTTCTGTAAGATTCAGATGAAGGTCACACATGCTTTTAATGAGTTCATCCATTACATCATTTTTAAAAGGAACAGAAGAATAAAGAGTTGGTTGATTAGTCAAAGGAATAGGGGATGTTGAAGGTGGAACAAGCTGCATTAATGGAGTTATTGAAGTTGAAGTAGAGCCCAATCTTAGTCGCATCCGCTTTCTTCGAGCAATCATGTTAACTGCATCAATAACATCTATCCATACAGTCTTGACTCTTGATTTGGAGGTAGCATCTTCTAGGCGATCAACAAGCTTCTCTTGCAGAATGGGATCTGCAGCCTTAAGGAATAATTTAATCTTCTGACCTTCCATACTTTGTTGGTCTTCAGCATCAAGTTGTCCAAATTTACTTTCAAACTCATGGTATGGAGCTGTTGCAGCTAAACCTTTGTTGGGTTTTTCAACCCATTCACTGAAACTTTTCTTCCTCATTAGGCTAGAGTCTTCTAAGAAGAATTCTTCACGTAGGGTTTTTTTGAATGCAGCCCAATTCGCATCTTGTTGAAAAAGACCATGGATTGTTTCTTGAAGACCATGCTTGGCTAGTCTGGCAAAATAACGGCTAAATGCATGTTGTGGTACACCAAAGAAGAGAAAATTTTCAACATATAAGAGAATAAAAACAAAGACATTTTGACCATTAAATTGTTTTAATTCACGCCCAACTTCCTCTAGGGCCTTGATAGCTGTGGAATCAATCTTCTCTTCGTCTTGCCTTTGTTGTTGTTGAGTCTACTGCAGTATGTGCACCAATTGTTGTAGAGTATCTCTTGACGAATTCCCCATCTTGGAGTTCTCTTACACCGACCTTCACGTCGGGTTCACCAATGTGAGATGAAGAAGGAGTGATCTGGCAGGATTCTAGCTAGGCGTCCTGGTATTTAACCCCCCTTTCGGAGTGTTGTTCACTGCCTGAAAAGAGCGATCGCACGTCGCATGATTTTACTAATCTCTTTTTTTACACAAAATCCTCTCAAATTGGCTGAAAGCTACATGCTTTCTTTTTCATGTCCTTCTAATCTAGAAGCTATCTATAGTTTTATGGATTTTTACAAGAGATAATATCTAGAATATCAAAAATTGACTAAAAACTTGTCCAAAAAAATCTAATATTTTGAACCATGGACACTAATACTAATGCTGAAAGTGGCATTGGCTCTCTAAATCTAAAAGAAAGCCACACTCTAGATTTTTTTTACACGGTGTGCGCGTAGCGGCACGACAACGTTAGGATGAATGCTTGACCATGTTTAAAGTTGAAATATGCAAAACTAGTGTCTTTTAGTAACACACACATATACACACACATGTATGTATATTTTCATACATATACATGTATGTGCACACACACACACATACACACATGAAGGGAAGAAGGGCTTTAGCCACTTGACTAAAGGGAGAGAGGAAACACACTTTTTCCTTAAAGTTCGGTTCAATCCATCTTTTAGCATTGAATCCGATCTCTATGTCCTAATTCTTGCTAGGGTTTAAAGTTTTCATTGTTTCTATTATAACTAACATTGTTTTTCTTGTAGTGTGCCATTTTTAAGGCATTATAATTGGCCAGTATGGCGATTTACATTGGCAGGCAACATTCATGGTTGGCTAGTATGGTGCTTCACAGAGCCATGCAACATTCATGGTAGTTCTTTTCTATGTTCACCAGCTCCATTGAATCTTGTCGCCACAGTCCTCTTCCTCTCTCTCTCTCACACGCACACACACACAGAGTCTATGTTTCTCTCTCTCTCTTTGTCACAAAAAAACAAAACATCTCTCTCTCTCTCTCTCTCTCTCTCTCCATTTTTTGATAGGGATGTTAGATGTTTTTCCACAGAGAGAGGGAGAGATATTTCCATACCTCTCTTTGAATTACACAAAATTGAGGATATTCTTTTTCCCACAATATATAACTTTGTCACAAACTAAAATAGCAAGTCTATCATCCAAGATGACTTACTTTGTATACTAGAATTTCAACATTTCTTTGACTTTCATTCTGGTAGCTTGTGCATGCAATTGAACACTATCATCCTTGTCTAAAATAGCAATACCAATAAGTATTCGCAGAAGAAGGCTACTCTCTAGTTCTCTAATTCACTAAAGTCATTGACACTGATTCAAATAACAATAATCATTTGCAAAAGAAGAGCCCCCTCTAATTCTCAAGGAACTCAATTTCAAATTCAAGGGTTGTCTCGATCAAGCATAAGTCATTGGTTCATATTTTTGGGTGTGAATAGATTTGTAATGTGCCTCAAGGGATGCGAGAGGCAAGGATCAAATTCACACTCCCCTAGAACTCACCCCACACTCGATCTGCTACACCACGATGTTGTTGGTGTGACTCATATTTTTGTGTTTGGCTTCTCTATATCAGAACATCTATATATATTGCAACTTTAAGAGATATTGTCAAGTCCTTACTATGCCTTAATGGTAGATAAAACAACTAATAGGGTTTAGAGAAGCACTTAATCATTTATATGTCATTCTTATCCTCCAAGGAAAGCTTACAAGGAAGTTCTTAGAATAGCCATTCAGACCAATTACATAATATATTTTCAAGTTTATGAATGAAACAAGAGATGGTTTATTACGGAATGGGGAAGACTATATACATCAACTTTTGTTCACAAAAATGCATGGATAAGATAAAGCAAGTATTGCTCTTGATAATGGAAGGGGTGATGTCGATAGTTGTGTTCAACTTGCAAAAGAATTTATTGGAAAGATAATAGATTGTCTGAATGAGCGGTTTCTAGATATGTATGTTTTTGGTGCAACAAGACTATTCTCTCCACAATATAATCCACATGATCCAAAAGAAAGAGAAAATAAGGTCAATCTATGGTTGGATAGGTTACTGCAAAAGTTTAGATCTTCTATTTTAGATACTCAAGGATGCAAAAATGAAATATATGCATTCACTGACACACTATATTTTGGATGTGAGGGAATGAGTATGAAGTATGCATGGTGTGTTTTCTCCACCAATTCTGATTATCAAGCAACATATCCAAACTTGATGAGATTATGTAAAATTATTTTAGTTCTTCCTACTTCATTAGTAGCATGTGAACGAGGCTTCTCTAAACAAAATATAATCATAAGTGATCGTCGCTAACTATTGAAGGAATCGACTCTTGAGGCATTAATGCAAATTTCTCTTATTGGCCGTGACATCAAAAGCCTTGATTGGGCCTTGGTCTATGAGAAATGGGAGCTTGTAAAGGCACAAAGACTACTTGATTTGTAGTTCTTTCTTGTTGCTCACCTTGTTTTCTATCATGATGAACTTTATAAAAATTAACTAGGATGTACAAGGGTCTAGCCTTGGATATTTTTTTGGTCTTAAGAATATGAAACCAAAGTTGTTATTGTGATTTTCCACACTAGTTTATACTTGTTTTTTGTATCATATATTATGGGACCTTACCATATTATATTAAGAGTTGTTATCTCTTTAGTTCCATCTAAGAATGCTCTCTTATGAGCTTCTTGCCAACCTTGGGCATCAAATTTAAAGCCTACATGGCATGCCATGGAAAATTTCATGTGGATAATGAGAGCAGAACACAAGTAAGGGGACATGATTAGAGGGGGAAGGTAAAAGAGAGAGAGAGAGAGAGAGAGAGAGAGAGAGAGAGAGAGAGAGAGAGAGAGAGAGAGAGAGAGAGAGAGAGAGAGAGAGAGAGAGAGAGAGAGAGAGAGAGAGAGAGAATGTCCTGCATATGAGATAGGTCAAAGGTAGAGGGGGGAGTTTAGAGAAAATGAAAATGTGAGAAGGAGGTTTATTTATAAATAGGGTTTTAGGTATTTTGTCAAAAGGAGGAAAAAGTAAAAAAGAAGGTTAAATGATCTTGAAGGAATCCAAGGGTGTTGGGTAATTGGGTAGGCTTAGTTCTATCCTAGTTAGAAATATGGTTAGCTTATTATGTGTGACTTGGTAGATTTAAAGTCAATGATGGGTATCGTATTTCAATCATCCTAATGGGTAATTTTTAATTCTTATTCAGAAAGTATTTCCCTTATTAGACACTATCTCCTTAGGTGGACCAAAATGGCAAACAATCTGCTCCATAATGAAATTGGCCATCTCCTTTGCATTATCCTTTATCGTTGCTCGAGCTTTAGACCACTTTCGCGTAGTCAATGAAGGGTATATTGGTCCAAAAAAATCAATATCCCATTTTTCAAAAGGTATCGTAACTAAAATAGGGTTCAACAGCCACTTACAATTCTCCTTGGTAGTATCGTGCCTTTGAGAGATATCACAACACTTAATATAACTAAAAGCAACTTGGAAGATTGATGGCTACCAATATCCAGTACGAAGAGCTTTCTAGGTGGTAAGCTATTCAACGAAATGTCCCCCACATACTAAATCATGATATTCCTCTAGAATAAATGGTACCTCATCAAGTACTACACATCATCGATAAATCTCATCCACTCCTTTTTGATACAAGATACCTATCATAATTGAAAATCATGGTGCTTGCTGTTTAATCTTTCTCTTCTCTGACTTTGATAGAGTAGCCTCAAATCCCCTTGTAGATAGATAATACATTATAGCTGCATACTAGGAAGGGATGGAAGCCGTATTGATTTTAAATAGACCTTCAATGTCACTCCCTTCAACTAGAATTTTCTTTGGCTCCTTGAAATCCACAAGACATTTCACAATACCTTGCAAATTCGGTGGCTTACTCCTAATTTCATAATTAAACTCTTGCAAAGTGATTAACCACCTTTCTAAATGGTTAGGTGGCTACAACTCGTTCATCAATAGTCTAAGTCCCTTCGCCTTCGTAAAGAATATTGCCTTCTCATAGAGAATATAGTGCCTAAATTTATTTGTTGAAAAAACCATTCCAAGGTACAATTTCTCCATATAAATATAGTTGAATTCAAATACCCCCAATTTATGGCTGGGAAAGGCTATTGGATGATACCATTTCTCTTCCCAAATTTGGGCTAAACAACAGCTAATACTATGCATTGTTGCTGCCAAAAATATATAAAAAACCTCACCTCTTCTGGGTGCTTTTAGGATTGACACTTTCACTAGTTCTTACTTCACATCCTCAAAGGATATCTGATAAGCTTCACTCCAATTAAACAAATGGTTAAAGGATAACAAGTTCATCAATGGAAATGTTCTTTTTGCCAATGCATTGATAAATCTCCAATAATATCCCAATGATGACAAAAAGCTGTGCAACTCTTTTGAAGTGTGTGGGAGGGGACTCATAGCGATTATGACCTTTATCTTTTTAGGGTCAGAGTCGCAATATCAGCCGAGCTAACCACATTGCCTAGTAACAACCCATAGGGCACCCCAAAGACACACTTTCATGGATTAAGAGTAATGCAGAACTGTCTGCAATGCTCAAAATATTTTCTTAAAATAATTAGTTGTTTTTCCCTTGTGGTGTCTATGCCTAGATCATCGATAAAGACTTTTAGAACCATGCGCATTGTATAACCCAAAGGCCATCCCCTGATATGCAAAGGTATCAAAGATAGTGATAAACATTGTTTTCAACTTATCTTCCTCCAAAATAGCCATTTGGTTGTATCTAGCAAAGCAATCCATAAATGAATAGATTTTCCTACCCAGTAATTGATCTAAAATCTAATCAATAAATGGTAACAAATAGTAATCCTTAATTGTTTGCTTCTTAATCTCTTTGAAATCTACACAAAGCAGAGTTTGATTATTATTCTTCTTTCTAATAACAACTGGTGAACACCACTCCATGTGTTGTATAAAAAATATCAAGCTAGCTTTCTATAGTTGTGTCAACTCCTTGAATAGCCCATCCCTTAGTTTGAAAGGCATATACCTTACTTTTTTTCATGCAGTGCGGCTACCTTTGTTTAGGGGAATGGTATGAATAACCAAGCTGGGAGGAATACCTCTCAACTCATCATAACTCCAAGCAAAGATATCATGGAATTCCTGAATCAAGATACATAGTCATTCATTTCTTCCAAACTAAGCATGGATCCTAATTCACTTGGTCGTGAATCATTCATTGTCCTAAGGTCCAACTTATTTACGTCAGTATCTCTTATCCTCTCTTGAGCCTCTATTGAATCATTAAAAGTTACTTGATAAATATCCTATGTAGTGGATCTCTCATTAGATTTGTCACTTGATGATGTCTCATTAGCAGATGGAGCATCTAATGTATCTAACTCTGACAAGGATAAAGAAACTCTCTCACTTTGACAGTCCACTTGTAAGATCCATGGCCTACCTAGCAATACTTGATAGCTAGG
Source organism: Lygodium microphyllum (assembly GCF_053477565.2). Lineage (NCBI taxonomy): Eukaryota > Viridiplantae > Streptophyta > Polypodiopsida > Schizaeales > Lygodiaceae > Lygodium > Lygodium microphyllum. The sequence goes on along the minus strand of NC_141140.1, from coordinate 12,095,935 downwards.
TCTCCCCAAAAACCTAATAACCCTAAATGCCAAAATGCATTCCACATTGGCGATGGTCATGTGAACTTTAGTTATGCAACCTTTAGGTTGTCTTAAATTGTCATTAGCCATTCAGAGAATTGTGGAGGCATCTTTTTTTATTTTTAGGCCTCTCCATCAATTCTGAACACATAATGTTGACAGAGGTTCCCATGTCCACAATAGCATGTTCCAGTAATATGTCATTAACATATACTACTACCCTTGGACAATGCTTTTCAACATGCTCAAATCAATCATCTCCTACTTGTGCTATTCCCAACGGCTTCACAATATACCTAGTTCAAAAAATTCAGCTATTAACCCCAAGTCGAGATGGTGGAGAAAGATGGCAGAGAAATGAAGGAAAAAGCGAAAAAAAGATGGAAAAAAAGCAAAGACATGTAGGCGGCCTCTAAAGCTAAGCTAGGGCAAAAAGCACAATTTTAAATGAAAGGTGCCTCAAAAAGCTCTAAAAACTCTTGTAAAAGAGCACCAGGCTCCCTCCGGTGCCATTTGTAAAAGAATAGACGAGTATAGGTTGAGGCCATGAAGCAAGAAGAGGGAATTAGAAAAAGGGACCTTGCCACAATGACCAGTCATGTAAAAAGGGATGGGCGCCCATGGGAATTTAGGGTTTTGTATATAAAGTTCAAAAAGTGAATGAGAACTCATTCTTTTAGTGTGTGGCTAACAAGAGTTCTCTTCTTCTTCTCTTCTCCTTGCTTGTGTGTGCTCTTGAGAGAGGGAGTGTGAGGGAGTGAGTGTGCGGGAGTGAGGGATCAAGAGGGTGAAGCTCTTCACCATCTCCTCTCCTCTTCTTCTCTTCTCTTCTCTTCTCTTTTCTCGCGCGTGCGGCTATGGTGGATGGAGCTTGGAGATGGAGGAGGCTTGAGGATGCTTGAGCTAGCATCTAGGATTGTGGAGCTATCAGTGTGTGTGAGAGAGGAGGTAACTCATTTCGGCATCAAGGTAAGCTCACTACACTCGTAGGATCAACGGCGCGTCAGCTAGGTGAGAGATAGCCATTAGAGCTCGCTTGAAACACTTGAAACAATAAGCGATCCATGGGTCTTGTCGATTGAGCATGAGCTTCCTCTACAATTTGCTTCTGTTGTCGGGACCAACGGATTCAAGCTTGAGCATTTGCGCGCCTCATTTTGAGCGTGGAAGTAAGGGATTCATCCACCAGAGCTTGAGATAGGTAGGAAGTTGGGTTTTTTTAATCTTCGAAGCAAGTAAGTATTTTGGGTTATTTGTTTGTTTGATGATTGGAAAACATGGAGAAATCATTTCAATTTTTTGCTTTTGATTCTTGTTGCATTTAGTGTAGGCTAGGATTAGGAAATCGAATTGGAAAAGGGTAGGGTTTACCGTTGCAAAACATGGCAAAACAAAGCACAAATCATGCAAAAAATGACAAGAAGATTGCTTGGGATGCTCAATGTCGGCAAGTGAGTGATTGGGAGTGTCCAAACCTTACAGAGAAAGGGGTTTAAGAGCAAAGAGGCCAAGGGAGAGCTCATTTGCAACCCTTGCAGTGTGAGAGAGAGAGAGAGAGAGAGAGAGAGAGAGAGAGAGAGAGACTGCGGAGAATCAATTTGATCTTGTCGCCGGAGAGCCCACCGATCACTTCAAGTATATCAATCACTTCCCCTTGCACCCTAGTTGTGATCTGGAAGGTTGTGTGTGAAATGATTAGCTAAATCATTAGTTTCGATCAAAATTGCCTTGGCGGTGCCTCGTTGTGCACAACTCGGCTCGTTTGAGTGGTCAGTTTCTGGGCCGAGTCCCAGAATCGGCCCTTAGCCCTTTGTCTTTCAGCCAACTTGGCCCAAAACCCTACTCGGCCCATCCAAGTGACATCACTCGGCCCCACTTATAAATTGAGCCCTCGGCCAACCATCCCGCTTGGCCCTCGGCCCTTCCAAGTGACCCAATTTGGCCCTTGGACCACGTAAAACTTCACCCTCGGACAAACTTGATTCGACCCTTGGCCCGTGTGCCTTGGCCCGTCCGAGTCCACCTTGTCTGAGTCGTCCATTTGGCCGTCGGCCCATGCACCTCGGCTCATTCGAGTCACCCACTCGGCCCCTGCAATTCGAACATGTTGGACTGAGTGTGGAATTCTCCAAATTTTCCAAAAATTTGACCAGACCCAGCTAGAGCTCAGTCGCACAACTTGTCGCAAGTCCTCCTGATGCTTAGAACTCAATTCTGGCGCAAGGAATAGGCAAAATTATAAGGCGCAGCTGCTTAGCAGCTTGCGTAGGCTGTCGCGAGACCTAGAGTCCTAGAGACAACCCACTGAACCATAAACTCTGACCGGACCAAGAACAAGCAAGGCAACGTAGTACGAAAACCTGAAACCCTGTTAAGATGGTTAGAGAATTGATTGACAAGCATATCATGCCCAAAACGAAGCGAGAGTGCGTAAGATGCTTAGATATTGTTAGCCGCACTCACCTTGAATTTTCGCACTTAAAGTACAATTAAGGAAAACTAAAAGCCTAATTAAGTACAAGTGCATGGGAAGGAATACACACATTGAGATGAGATAAATTTAGGATTGTATTTAATAAGTCAAGGAACTCACTCAGATAAACAACTCAAGGAACCCATCAATAGGAGAAGACCCAAAGACATAGACAGGCTATCGACACACAGAGTAGGACCAAGCAAGCAGTGCCAAAGAGGTGGATTTGACAAACTTACACAGCTTGATCGATAGCTTGGTGGAGCACAAGAACATGATGATGGCAGAAGAAAACCTAAACCACATGCCAAACGAGGAACTCAACTTAGGAGTCTTCCTAGAGGCGATTTAGTAGCTGGTTAGTAGCTACGATATGCATGCCCAGTATGAGAACCGCGGCAGGACAATAGATGCCATCATCACAGACTTAGAAGAGGAGAGGAAGCTAGCCCACAAGGCATTGCAAAGCATAGTAGAGTACAATAGAGACTAGCAGGCTAGGAGCCAAAGGCAAAGCACAGAATTGCGCAAGGTATAGCGGGTGCTGAACCTAGCTGGTAGAAACTGAACTGATCATGAGAGAGCCCTGGAAGGAGACTTAACGTTGAGTGAGCTTCTCATGAAGCGACTACTAGACAACACAACAATAGAGCAAAGTGCCGTAGCACTAGTGACATCATTGTGCTAGCAGGATTAGGAGCAAACCAATGCTCCAAGAGCCAATCCAAAATCCCAATCATTGCAAAGCAGCTCAACAAGTATCATCAATTTGAGCAAGTCTGCGAATCCAAAGGCCTCACCGACTTGAGTCAGCACTCTCAAGCATTTGGGCTCTGCTTAGGTGACAAGGGTAGGACTTGGTATAAAGAGTTTAGATACCACACAGGGAACCAACTTCAACGGCCTCAAGAATCTCTTCATCAAGAGATTTGCCGAGCCTGGATACTTCGACAATCTACTAGTGTGACCGATGAATGTCAGCAGAAGGAGGAGAACATTTGCGATTACGTGACCCACATGAGGAGTCTCTTCAAGAGACTCCCTACAAATGAACGACCAACTGAAAGAGTAGTGTGAACTGTATTCATCAACGGAATTTGAATTGAGGAACTGTATAAGGCTTTGGCAGGCAACTCAAGCTTGCAGTGAGATGTGTTAGCTAGGGTTTTTGACGAAGCCATCAAAGTTGAAAACTAGCTGAAAGATAGAAGCTGTAGGAGCTTCAACTCAGAAGAAACCAACTCGCAAAGCTCAGAGAGAGCTTCAACCTCTAGCAAACGATCATGACCAACCACCCAAGATAAGGGGAAAGCCACCGAGACAAACCAGGACTTGGTTGATGTAAAGATGGAGATAGCCAAGCTACAAGACGTGTTGAGATGACCAACACGCCCACACATCCAATGCGTGTACTATGGCTGAAACCACTTGCCAGCCAATTGTCAAGACCCTAGGTTAAGACCTTGCACTAACTGCAATAGGTTCGGTTACGACGTCGTGCATTGTAGATTACCAAGAAGACTTCCGTACTCGCAACCATATGGCCAGCCCTACCTAGCGAATAGGCCGCAACCATTCTTCGGAAGGGGAGCCCCATTGGCCCTTCGTGCGCCTAACGGCATTAAGCCGGCTATTCCTAGGATGGACATAAACCCTACATGCATACCTAGATCGTCTGGTCCCTACGTGACCCATCCATCGAGTGACGCTCCAATCCACTATGTGGAAGAGACGAATGAGAAAGAGGCTTACGTATATCCTTACGTCTCGTACGAAGATGAGGGAAACACAATCCTTATGGACTATTGACCAATACCAGTGATGGCATTAGGAAGAGGACAAGGTAGAGGCCTAAAAGGGCAGACACAGGATCCAATCATCTGTTGGACTTGTGGTCACCCAGGGCATGTCTCATCATGCTACCCTGAGAGGGAGTAGTAGATCAGAGACAAAGCTGACCTAAGGTGGGTTGAGTGTGGGATCACTCATCTCTTCATCAACTTCCCAAAGAAAAAACCATCTTCGAGTTCAGCCAATGTGCCATCTGTCCCATTGGGGCTATTTGATGTCGAGAACCTAGATGGGGAGACCACACCTATCCCATTGCGGGTGATGACTTGTGCCTAGACAAAGCATGCCGACATATCATTGCCAAGGCCTAGCAACCTCGATGCAGCATCGACAGGGAAGAAGAGCCGTAGATAGAGAAAGAAGAGGCCTGAAGCTAAGGTTGCACTGAAAATTGAGAGTGCTACTAATCTGCCTACTGGCAAGAAGGTCACTGATGTAGAGGCAGACACTTCAGCCCCTAAGACAGCCTAAAAGGGAAGTGCTAAGGTAGGGGAATACCCGCATCCAAAGCGCCAACTAGAGGCCATAGAGAAAGTGAAGGAATGGGTGAAAGAGGCCTAAGAGCACCTAAAGGACGCTGAGCCCATCCTAGAGGATGAGATTGATGATCTCTCCAGCATAAGCACACCAGTCTCACCCCCTCAACCAAGGTCGGGGGATGCGATCGCACCACAAGCAGGATAAAACAACCTAGGGACACATGAATGGAAGAATAGAGAAAACCGCATGACCTCCCTAAAAGATTTATGAATTTCAAGAAATGGGATAGGGTAGTGATCCTGTTGGGTGCCAAATGTCAAGGGCAAATGAGTGAACCAATCGAGGAACTAGCCAAGGTCAAGGAGGTGAACCTAGCCCAGGAAGGGGAGACACCCCAACCAGTCTTCATTGTCGATGACTTGACTGAGGAAGAGGAAACGAGTCTTGTCGCTCTCTTGCGAGAGTACATAGACGTATTTGCTTGGTCCTTAGAAGAGCTTAAGGGGGTAGGTCCGAGTGTAGTGACTCATAACATACCCATGACATGAGATGCTACACCGGCCAAGTAGCGACTATACCCTATGAGTCTAAAACATGCTCACACGGTCAAGGAAGAGATTGACAAGCTGATAAGAGCAAGATTCATTTACGAAATTGAGCACACAGACTGGGTATCGCCCATAGTCATTGTCATGAAGAAGAACAGAAAAATCAGAGTGTGCATCAATCACAAGAAGTTGAACGCTGCTACTAAGAGGGACAACTATCCATTGTCGTACATCGAGCACATGCTTGAAAGAGTGGCTGACAAGGAAGCCTACAGTTTTCTGGATAGCTTCTCGAGATACAATCAGGTGCAAGTGTATCTTGCCGATAGGCATAAGACTACCTTCACCACTGAGTGGGGTGTCTTTGCTTACATAATCATGCCCTTCGGGTTAACTAATGCCTCGCCACCTTCCAACGCCTCATGTGTGCCATATTTAAAGACATGCTTTGCAAAGAGTTGGAAGTCTTTGTAGATTACTTGTGTGCTTACCTGACCTAAAGAGAACACTAAGACAAACTCCGAGCAGTCCTTGAGTGGTGTCGCCTATATCGTCTCTCCTTGAACCCCTTAAAGTGCGAGTTTTGGGTGAAGCATGGATGCATCCTAGGGCACATGGTGTCAAAGATTGGCATTGCCACTGACTTCTCGAAAGTCAGGGTTATTGTTGATCTTATGTCCCCAATCAACTATAAGGGAGTTCAATGCTTCTTAGGCCATACGGGATACTATCGGCGGTTTGTGTTAAATTATGCATTGATTGCCATACCTTTATACAAGCTACTGATTGGTCTTTGAATGGACTGAAGCATGCCAATGAGCATATGAAGAGTTGAAGAAGGCTCTAACCACAGCACTGATTCTATGAGCCCCAAATTGGATCATTACCTTCCATGTGCATATCGATGCCTCAAAATTTGTTGTGGGGGTAGTGTTGTGCCAACTTGGAAAACACAACCTAGACTACCTAGTGAGCTTTGCTAGCAGACAACTTACTGAGATGGAAATGAATTACTCGATGATAGAGAGAGAGGGCTTGGCCATGGTGTTTGTTGTGAAATAATTCCGGCATTATCTATTGGCTACACCCTTTATCTTCTTTGTGGACCATCAAGCCTTGTTATATCTAATGAATAAACCTTGCACTACAAGACGCATAAATCGATGGCTCCTTCTACTTTTGGAGTTCGACTTCTTTGTGGTTGTACGGAAAGGAAAATAGCACTACATGGCCAACCATATGTCACGCATCCCCACGAGAGAGGCCGATGGAGAAGGCATTGCTGATGAATTGCTAGACGCCCATCTCTTTAACCTTTCCAACGAGAGAGATTTATTTAAGGCTGATCTAGCGCCATATTGGGCAGATGATATAATCCAAGTGCTTGAGCACGGACTGCTTGAGCGACTGATAGAAAATGCAAGACTTAGGTGACTCATCCTCAAAATCTAGCCCTACCAGTTGATAGCAGGCCAGCTATGTCGATTAGGGCAAGATGGACTACTACGTAGATGCATGTGTGAGCATGAGATGCACGATGTGCTCTCAAAGGCACACAGTGGAATCATTGGTGGGTACTTTAGCGGAGATGCGACAGCCCGCAAGGTGCTGCAGTCTCAACTATGCTGGCCAATGCTGTTTCGTGATGCAGCACGGTTACTTAAGCATTGTGACGAGTGTTAGTGGACAAACATCCCGATTCGCAAGGATCAAATGGATTTGACCCCAATCATTGCACGACAACCCTTTGAAAAATGGAGAATTGGCTCCATGGGACCCATCAGCCCAGCTGCACAGTATTCACAAGACAAATACATCATTGTGGCTAGAGACTACCTAACGAAATGGACATAAGCGAGAGCGACATGAAAGAATGATGCTAGAATGACTACCAAGTTCTTGTGGGAGTAGGTGATTTCACAATTTAGCTGCCCCATCGAACTAGTCAGTGACTAGGACACACACTTCATCGATGAAGTGATAGCGTATCTTCTATCCACCTTTCTAATTATCCATAAAAAATCCTCTCCATACTACCCTCAAGCAAATGGCCAGATGGAATCCACGAATAAGATTCTTGTAAATAGCCTGACCAAATTAGTCTCTGCTTTGCATAGTGACTAGCATAACAAGTTGATGACAGCCTTGTGGGCTTACTGTACAGCTTATAAAACAACTGTTGGCCAGACTTCCTTTAGGTTGACCTACGAAATTGAAGCAATTCTCTATGTAGAGTTCTTCATTTCTAGCCTAAGAATAGCACTTCGAGAACGATGGGAAGAAAATGAGGTATGGACGCAATGCCTAGTTGAGCTCGAACACCTCTCGAAAACTCGTCTTCTAGCCACTCACGCACTCATATGTGAGAAGACACAATGCAAGAGTTGGTTTGACAAGCATGTCAAGAAGCACAAGAGTTTAGAGGTCTTGGACCTTTCAAAGTTCATGCAATCAGTCGAATTGGCAACATTGAGCTCGAGACTCTAGACAGTGAGGGCATAGGCTTCTTCAATGGCAGTCATGTTAAGAAGTACTACCCTCCCATGCATCCTCTGCATGAGCCACCAATGTTAGAACCTCCTATCAAAGTACGAGTAGCCATGATTACTGAAATGGATGATGAGGATGAGGAAGATGTAGAACCTGCATACCTACACATCATGGTCACTATCAAGCGAACATGCGCTTTCAATGCCTTGATTGATGAGCGAGCAGACTTCAATGCCTTAACTCACGATCATTGGACCCAACTGGGCAAACCACCACTACAGCCCACCAATGCCAAATTAAGCCCATATGGGCCCGCTCATATGCACTTCTCGACAAGTGTAGGGCTACTGTTTCTATCGAGTCTAAGACTATACCAATGATCTTCTACGTGTTTCCAAAAATTGAAGATGCAAGCACGGAATCGCTGCTAGGGTGAACCTTTAAGAAGCAAACTCATTGCAATGTTGATTATGAATCGCAGCCAAGGCACAGTTACAGAAATTGATGCATGATCAAGCCAATATGGGTCCCTAAAGCACTCTTGCATGTGCAAGGCTACTATGAAAGAAATGCCTGGATATGGATCCCTAAGGCCCGCACGGTTAGAGGCACTACTCACACGCTGCCCTCAAGTTTGATCACACTAAGCCCCATAAAACCTCAAAGCCAAAAGCGGCAGTGCTTTCAAGACCCATATCCATCAAGCTCATTTGCATATATGCCCAAGAAAGTCGAACAAGCCTATCGGTCCACACAACAAACAATGTCACATGAATCAACACCCGCCGCTCAAACTTCCATGATCCATACCAAAGGCAACAGTCTGTCAGACATCACTGCTACTACCCTAGCCCTAATTCAAGAGGTCCAACCGCAATCTCAAGAACACCTGCAACCGCAACTATTTGTTGTCAAAGGCTTTAGTTCTATCAAACCCCAACCGCCAACACGCCTTCGACCCTCTTATGAGCGGAAGTCATTCTTAACACTGGCCATCGATTTGGCTAAGGACGCAGAGGAGGATGTGGTTGATTGCATTAGATGACTCAATGCCACTTTCATGTCATTAGCTCTGAGCTATGATTGCTTGGATTTAGGCCTACTGCAAGAACCATTTGCAAATGAAGTTTGAACGATGCCTTATTCTTGGGAGGCGTTTGAATTTTCATTCGCAAAAGTCTCTAACTTTGCTACTGAATTGCTCACCAATGAGATATCCAAAGAGTAGGCCATCAAACAACACCTCATCACGTCTTATGATAAACGAACCACTTTTGCCATTACTGACCAAGAAATCGAAGAATTATCAAAACTGGCTAATATTGAGTCCCCGTTCTTAAGGCACTTGTACATGCCAAATAATGACCAATGCTGAGCAGCGCCGTGCAATCAAAACAATGGAGTACGACCCCACTTACATCGCGCCAACCTCGTATAGAGTGTTAACCACTCTTCATGGCCAACCCATGGCAGAGCGCATCAAAGGACACCCCTACCTTGATCGCCTACTGACTGAGGAAGAGTTACATATTGCTAGCCATGTTGATTCCGGTGACTTTCTAACAGATGTTCTCACATACATCACACACGTAGGCATTCGACCCTTTGATCTAGACCGTGAAGCTCAGTTAGAGTACAATCCCAATTTCTATACTTGGCTCCTACTTAGGTGAATCCTAGACCACATTGCAGAATGCCCTTAACCTCCTAACTTTCAACCCTAGGAAGGATTCTTCTCAAGCTGGAAGGGAAGGGGGGTAAGGTGAATCAAACCAAAACCAAGGAAAATCAAGCAAACGCATAAACATATAAAAAATGAGTGAGGTAGGGAAAATGGCACGAGAACTTTGAAATAAAGGGAAAGTCAGATCTGAAGGGAAGAATCTACTTTGGATTTTAATGCTTTCGTTCAATAAACACATAGAGTCTTTCTTTTCCAGCAAATTATTATTTTGAAAGCACTAATGAAAACTGGGTTCATGACAGGAACGAAAGATGTCGCAGCAAGATCGTGCCCATCGACTCTCGTTCACGGACAAGGAAAGGACATAATATCACATCACCCTAGAAAACCGTGCCTACAATCAGCTCAAATTTTGAACCATCCATTACATAGAGGGTGTGGTGGCCAAGGAGGAAACAAACAAGAGAGTCGTCGAGCAGTGCAACCTCACAATGTACCTTAAGAAGTTTGCACAAGAGTTTGACCACACGAAGTGTGTAGAGTTCCTCAATGGAGGGGGGCTACGAAGCTCTACCCCGAGACCTACGGACCGCTTATTGATCAAGCGTTTCAAGCCGAGCGGCCATGGCTACCTCTCACATAGCCGACGCGCAATGCCTACCTTATGGGTGTAGTGAGCTTACCTTGATTTCTTGATCGAGTTCCCTCCTCTCTCTTGCGCTCTGGTAGCTCCAAGATCCTTGTGGCAAGCTCAAGCAACCTCAAGCCCCCTCCGTCAAGCTCCATCCTCCATACCCGCGCGAGAGAAGAAAAGAGAAGAGAAGAGAAGAAGAGAAGATGAAGAGAGAAGATGGAGAGCTTCTTCTCCATGATCCCTCACTCTCACACACTCACTCCCTCACTCCCTCACACTCCCTCACTCAAGCACAAGCAAGAAGGTAAGAAACAAGAGAAGAAGAAGAAGAAGCTTTTGCCACACACAAGAATGAGCTTCTTATTCCTACATTGTTTTATTGAATTTGGAGGTAGACTATGTGATTATGTAATATTTCCATTTGAGTAAAAATATTACTAGACCAACCTCGTGTGCATCATAAATTCATGAAGCAGTTGATCTATAACCGTACGTGAGAAATGGAGTACCCCGCATTGGTCAACCCAGAACGAGGATCAAAAAAACCGCATCAGTTGCGGGGAAACATCCTCTTGGGAGGAGGTTAAGAGGATAGTGCTGGGATTATTGCAAATTTTTTTATTTACCTTCCCCAGAGCTGATGCGTGGCTAAGGGAAGGGGATGGGCCATTAAGGGAAACCAAGGAGGTGGGGGGAGGATGCCATGCAAGGGGGACACATAGGGGCCCCTCTTCCCCAGACTATAAATACACCCCTCTAAGGGGGAGGATGCCATGCAAGGGGGCCACATAAGGGGGGGGAGGATCCCTCTCCCCCAGACTATAAATACACCCCTCTAAGGGGGTGAAAGGGAGAGGACGGGCCAGACTGTGGAGGCATTGAAATTGCCATTATAGACATGGAGGAGGAAGTAGCTACCGCCATGCTGGAGGGAGTTGCCAACTGAGAGAATGCTGCTGCCTGAGGCCTGAGGCCGTTGCTGCCATCGCCAAAAGCCGCCATCAAGCCCCCAAGTCGCCATCTCCACGCTGCCACATGCTGCCTAGAAGCTTCGAAGGGGGCTTCTCTAAGCCCCCCTTCCCATTGCATTCACCACAAGTCCATATTAGCCACAGTTTTTTTAAGCCCCCTTCCCATTGGATCCCACACAAGCCATATTAACCCCGATTTTAAAGCCCTCTTCCCATTGGATTCCCCCATAAGCCCATCCCTAATTTTCCCCCCCAGTTCTTGTAAAGGAGAAGAGGGGTTTCTCTAAGCCCCTTCCCACTCGATTCTCCCATAAGCCCATTGAAGAGGATTTCCTTAAACCCCCGGGATTTCTGATGAAAATAAGTGCAAAGCCTTCCCACCAATCATCCACAAGCCCCTATCCTTGGGATATAAAGTCCCCTTTTTCCACAAGGCTCACAAAACCATTCCCTGGGATTATTAGGAGAAGAAGAAGAAGTTCATAGGTCTCCTTTCCGCAAGGCCTTCACAAAATCCTCTTTGAGAAGAAGAAGAAGTTCATAGGCCTCTGTTCCCGCAAGGTCTTCACAAAATCCCTCTTTTCCCAAAAGAAAGAAGGCCCAAGCTCCGAACCCTAAGGCCTTCCAAAGCCAAATTCTGCAAGTCAAGGAGCCGTACCTCAAAGGGATTTGCACGTATGAGGGAGACGGCCAAAGATCATAAGACTGCGAGCTAAGGCAAGAAGTTCAAAATCCACGAAGGCAAACCAGAAGTCAAATTCATGATGGCTCCTAAAAAGTCACAAGGCGCAACCGTATAGGAAGATCATCTCCTAATATTCACGTGGATATTTCACCGAACCAAAAAGTCCAGGTTTTCTTCCTATTTTTGATTTCGAAGTATTACAATTATGCATGGTAAATTCATGGAATTAGGATACACTTTTGCGATTGAAATACATTGGTTATTTTAAAGGAAGTAACTCACGATTGAAGATCGGTCATTTGTATTTTTTGGAATGAACGAAAAAGGAACATAAGGTGTTTATGCATTTTTAGCAAGTTGCCTTTGTGCATTGCACAGTAACGAATCTAGAACTAATGACTATCATTACAAAGTCGAAATTATTGTAGTACGCCTTTGATTATGCACGGAAAGATTAAATTGCATGTCGCAATTTTAGACAAATCTTCTTCCTAATGATTCATTAAAAATTTTTAAGGCTGCATGAAGTAGGTTAACTCTAGCTTCAATTGGCATAAATCTCATGTAACTACGTAGTAGTTAGGAAAGATTTCATAATGCCCATTCATTGTACGAATAATTTCATTTAGAAATGTAGTTAGGAAAATTCGTTTTAACATAAAACCCTAAAAGCTTAGTGGTATGAATCGTGAATGCATGTCCTAGTAGGATCAATGGAAATTATGCCGTAACTTAACATGCGCTTTGATCTTAACAAGAAAAGTTAGGTTTTGTAAATCTTATCATACGTAGAGGCAATAAATCGTGTGCTTACAAGAATGGTATCGTAATGCAACTAGTTTTTTTTCCCTCTTTGATCAAGACAATATCTTTAGGAATAGTTCGTCCTTGTAGTAAGACAAGTAAACTGGTTTACCCTAAATACCTAAAGCGCAAAGGATTCGCTTAGGATGGTTAAATCGATACAATATACTCCAAGTGCTAACTAGGGTTTAGCACATTAAGGACTTGACCTAGTCGCACTTATTGCCAAGTTAAAACTCTCATACCCTAAAGTCCTGTCCACATGCATGGAATATAGGGAAAATTGGACGTACTTGCAAGAAACGAACTAGGTTTCTGCCTTAAGGACCACTCGTTCAAAAGATGAAACTTGGATTGAGTTGGGACCCCTAGGACCAAACGATGTTGGTCTAGTGCAATCAGGAATGGATTGGATATGAACACACCCTAAACCTTGTTTCTTATCTAATCATGATTCTGTGATTAGAAGACGCCTTTTGATGGGTGAAATAGTCCCATGGATTAGATGCAACACTTGTGCAACAAGTTGTAGCGTCGCATGATCTTGTGGTTTGATCACAAGAGAATGGCCAATTCCTCGGAATGAGATTGGCAGATTCTTGTGCAAGTTTATCTTGCAAGAGGATGAGTAGTCGTCCTTATATAGCACCTTTCTTGGGAAAAGTGACCAAGATAAGGGAATTAGATATTTGCTTGGAAGCAAAAGGACCAACCAATAATTTGGAGCAACATATTTATTGTTAATATAACTTAAGGTATTGGTTAAGTTGGGTTAATAGGGTAACGGCCCCAACCCAAGGACATAAGGGTTAACAAACGAACCCTTGAGGATCTTGCCAAGTCACAATTGATCTCGAATCGAATGCTGGATGCATTCACAGAGAAGGATTCACTCCTTAGCAGTTGGCCAAATAACGACCACTGGATATGATTGTGCTTGTAACAATTTAGAGAGCGTTGTTTGATTTGTTTGCTCAAGGAACTAAAGGATGAAAAGATATCTGATGCTTCAGGTTGAAGGCCTGAAGGGAGAGGCATCCTCAGTTATCCCCCAACTGTCTGCCTGACCCTAACCAAGGGGGTTGTTAGCCATGTCGGGAAGGTGGACCGAACCTGCCGTGTGAGGTCTCTCCATTGAGCACTACTTGGAGCAGGAGGACGTTTGGGTGCCAGGGGGGGCTCTGGCCATAAATCCCTCCCCTTTCGGGCCCTATACAAGAGGCCAATGTGACTCGGGATTGGATCTCGAGGCCCGCATACTAGTCTATGGGTAGAATCTTGGATTAGTAATCCATGTGGATTGTTGGATAGCCTTCGGGTGAATGAGCCTGCGGGATAGACTTTATGAATGCATTCCAAAGATAAACATGATAACCTGTTGAAAATGAACTTGTTTGACACTGTTTTTCTATGTCAAGTGCTAAGATTATGTGAATGAACAGGTGTTTAACACGTTAATTAAGAAAGCTGCTTGATGCATGTCCAACTAAATGTGTTAGGTAATTAGACAACTAAAACAACTTGAGGAAAGTGCCATGGATGTGGCCATGGGTCCGTCCTACGAATGGGTGGTCCCGGTTGGCCGGGAACTTTTCTCAATCATAATGGACAGCAAGGAGATCTTCTCAAAGGAAATGAATAGCAAGGGCGTTGACCTAGAGTCTAAGTTATAATAATTCTGGTTTATGCTATTTTAGTGGAACGAAATGGGACTATGCCTTATGCAGAGAGGTCGAGCCTTGCATCCCTCTCGTTTCCCATTTTCCTTGAATCAAGTGTAGCATGAATCCATTTCGGCCCTAGCGCTTTTGCATAAAGTAATTCGCTTGGGGTTTGACGCTAGTTGCCGTTTAGGAAATGACCATTAGAAAAACCCTGATTCAGGTTGGTCCTAAGTGGGAATGGCCAAAATACTTCCACTACGTGGTAGACGCAGAAAGTCCTAGATCGCAAACCCCATGACATTCCATAGGAGTGCTGGGCAGAGCTTTCTAGACCTCATTTCCGATGGACTGCTAAGATGTGTCCTGAAGGGAACAAGTGGATACGTTACAGTTGGTATCAGAGCGAACCAATGAAGGATTTGGTTTTTAAGAAATATTAATAAGAAGAAGTAAAGTGAATGTTGCTATTCAGAACAATTCCTTACTTTCAATGTTGTCTTGCAGAATTATGAAGCATGGAACAGGTTCTTAGTGTTTCGAGTCATGTTTATGACTGCAATGCATTCCCCAGATTATTGACAAAGGATCAATATGATGAACATCCTAGATTGTATTTATAATCCATCGCCTTTGTACGTGGAATGGACATGGACGGGTGACTGAGGAACCTACTATATAGCTACCCACCAGTTTGCATACCTTCGAACCAACCTAAAGAGGATCAAGTGGTTGGAGGACTTGAAGATTGTGAAGCTGTTCATTTTTATGGAGGCTCAGGTAAACTCAACTTTACATATCGAAGGTCGGAGGGTTGAGCTGAACTCATATGTATATGAGAAAGTGACCCGCGTAATCCCCATTGACAGGATCAAGGTGTTGGGGCGCTATGAGAAGAATGGGTTCCAAAGGAAAGGATACCCCAATCTTCCGATGACTTACCGATTCCTGAAGATCCATGACCCAAAACCATACTATTATCCAATTCCCGTAGCTAAATGTAATACAACATTATTCTCTAGGAACTAAATGTAACAGTTGCTCTATCATCCTAGGAAATATTGTACTCCAAAAGGGCTATGCCCATATAAATGAAATAAGACTTCTTTTTATCAACATCTGTCATGTCTATGAGAATTGATAAAAGGTTAAGTGGCTAGGTTCTTGGTTGATAGCTGAATTGGGTATGAAATATAAATCATAGCAATTAGTGAGTTATAACGTTAAGAATCCTCTATCCAGGCACAACCCCAGGTATAGATTCCCAGTTCGCCCCCTACATCAAGTACTACTTTGATCCAGGAGAAGAAGTTTCTTCTCAAGCAGATCAAGCCGCTAGAATTTGACGAGAAAGTAGGACTGTCCAAGCGGATGCTGAGATTTGGATAGAGTCTATGGAAGATTACTTTGAAGTAGCCGGTACTGCACCCGCCAACCAGGCTATGCTTGCCAAGCTGAAGCTCATTGGCGAAGTCAGGCTTTGGTGAAAGAAATGGTGCAGAGATCAAGGGATCTCTGAAGGATCCGTTACTTGGGAAAAGCTAAAGAAAGCTGTACAAGGAAGATACTTACCACCTGCGTATCACACATAGAAAATGAATGAGTTCTACGAGCTGAAACAGCTGGTACTCACTCTTGACACATACTACTCAAAATTTGTTTCACTTCTAAAGTATGTGCCTTAGATGGACATGGCACAGTTAGTGTCGAAATTTTGTGCTGGCTTAAACCCACGAGTGAATACTCGCCTCGAATCTATGTGCCCAACAGATCTACAGGATGCACTCATTTGAGCTACGCCCATAGTTCAGGAGGTGCATGCTAGGCCAAGAAGTAACAAAACTTGGTCTTATAATGACCCAAATAAAGGAGCATATAGGCCTCAAATGAAGAGAGTTCAAGGTCAAAACTGGGGACAAAGAAAGAAAGAAAGGACTAATAATGTCAACAACTTTGTCCCTACCCAAAGCAATGGCCAAAATCTCCGTTGTTTCCACTGCAACGAGCCCGGTCATTTCAAGAGGCAATGTCCCAAGCTTGGCGGAGGACATCGTCAAGCACCTTTCCAAGGAACTGGCCGTGGCCAAGGAGCTGCCACCTGAGGCAGAGGAAGAACCGCCTGTGTTTCCAACAGGGAAATGTGCGAAGAAGAAGATCCAACCATGGAAGTAGAGTTTGAACGGGCGATAGTCCATGCCGCTCTTCACAAGAAAGGCCCGAATCGCCAGATTTCGATGATTCAGACACCATCAAACTATCAAGATAAAGGTTTCAAAACCTTGATTGATTGTGGTAGTACATATTCCTTTATCTCATGAGCTTATGCAAGAGCCACAGTAGAAGCACCTACCTTGCTTGTGGAATTAGCAAATGGTCGTGAGGTCACTTGTACCAGGAAAACTGCTAAGGTGGAATTCTTTCTGGGAGGAAAGATGACTTTGGTCAAATTCAGAGTCATGAACCTAGGTATCCATGAGTGTCTACTTGGAATGGATTGGCTTGAACCTAATGATGCCCACATTCATTGTGGAAAGGGCCAAATTTCCTTTCAAAACTCTGAAGGGGAATTTGTCACAACTCAAGGTGAGGCTGGAAAGCCGAAAATTCAATTGGTCAAGGTAGCTTGGATTATAAAGGGAGTTAGAAAGGGACTACCTGTCTACTTGATTAAGCTCAATAAGTTAGATTAGAAGTAGGAGTCTAGTGAAGAACCTTCATGGCTAAAGGAGTACGCGGACGTATTTCCTGAAGAGTTGACAAAACTCCCAGCTCAAAGAGAAGTGGATCATGAGATCAAGCTAGTACCAGGAGCTGCGCCAATTGCAAAGAGACCTTATAGGATGTCCATCCCAAAAGCAATTGAGCTGAAGGAGCAACTCAAGCAACTGCTAGATCAGGGCTACATCTATCCTAGCAATTCACCATGGGGAGCTCTAGTACTGTTCCAGAAAAAGAAAGATGAAATGCTTCGACTATGTATTGATTACAGAGGGTTGAATCAATCAACTGTTAAGAACAAGTATCCTATTCCTAGAATAGATGAGATTCTTGATCGTCTTCAAGGTGTGAAGATCTTCTCCGAGATTGATCTCAGGTCTGGTTACTATCAAATAAGGATCAAGGAAGAAGATATCCCAAAGACGGCCTTCAACACAAGATATGGACACTTTGAGTTCCTAGTTATGACATTCAGGCTCACGAATGTGCCTGCCACCTTCAACAGGTTAATGCAGGATATCTTTAGGCCATATCTTGATGACTTCGTACTCGTCTTCTTCGATGACACCTTAGTCTATTCTAGATAGGAAGAAGATCATGAACCCCAGCTTCAGATTTTCCTTGAGACAATGAGGTCACACAAGCTCTATGCTAAGATGAAGAAGTGTGCATTCTTCAAATGTCAAATTGAATATCTGGGATTCATCGTATCAGCGGATGGAAAGGGTCATATATAAAGGGGTTACATACAAATTGAATAGAAAAATGGATATGTTCTATTAAGGAAAAATTCACAGATAATGATATTTATAAATAGGCCTTGAACGCATATGATATAGAGGGTATACATATAGTGAACTACCTGCCGGTGTCGTGCCATCCAACGGTCTTTCCTACCCGAACCTGTCGACCCAAAAACCATTAAGGTCCGAATTGTCAAATCTCCGCGAGGCGAATGGCTCCCAAGAAGAAGGTCACGGTAAGCGTAGGAGCCAAAGCCACTGGTAATGCTGGAGAGGCGAGTGGAGCAACCAACGCAACAAACATGAATCAAACCTAGGTTCTAAGCTTTAAAATTAATTAGGTATTAGAGATGAAAGGATTGGGGACGTGCATGGAACAAGAACGAGTCTTAGGGTTTTGTTTACTCTAAGTACTAAGTTGCATGCACAAAACGCTAGAGTCTCAGTGGATCCTGCCAAAGTCAGAGATGTTCTAGAATGGCCAATACCAACAACTGTTAAAGAAATATGTAGTTTTCTTGGATTGATAGGATGGTATAGGGTCTTCATCAAAAACTATGCTTTGATAGCAGCACCTCTGACATATTTACTAAAGAAGCAAACATCCATTGCATGGTCCTGCCGAACAATCTAGCTTTGATAGATTAAAGTAAAGTTTGGTATAAGCACCTATACTAAAACTTCTGGACCTCAGTAAGGAGTTTGAAGTTGTAACTGATGCTAGCACGCTTGCCTTAGGATGTGTGCTCATGCAAGAAGGTCATCTTGTAGCATACTCTTCAAGAAAACTGAAGAGCCATGAGAAGAATTATGCTACCCATGATTTGGAACTATTACCTGTCATCCATGCTCTAAAACTTTGGAGACACTACCTATTGGGTAACAAGTTTACTCTAGTGATGGACCATAAAAGTGTCAAGTGGATCTTTACTCAGAATGAGCTCAACATGAGGCAACATCGGTGGATTGAAGTGCTGGAGGAGTATGATTTTGAAATCAAATACCGACCTGGAAAGGAGAATGTAGTTGCAGATGCACTCAGTTGCAAGGCATTCCTTAATTCTCTAATCTTGTAAAATCCATCAACAGCTAGATCTCTAGCCACAAGGTATCCATGCCAAACAACCCAATACTTGAGCTAGCGAGAGAAGAAGCATGCCATGATCCAGCCTATCAAAAGATGCTAAGGGAGATCTCTATCAAGGAACATGACCAGAAGCTACAGGCTAAGTATCATGAATTCTCTATCAATAGTGGACTTGTCTACTATAGAACGAGATTATGTATACCGGCAAGCCAGTCACTTAAGCAGAAGATACTATGGGAACCTCATGATTCCCCTTTCTCAGGACATCCTGGCTATGCCAAGACTCTCAATGCAGTTTAGGAAGAGCTACTATTGGGAGATGCTTAAAGGTGGCGTTCTCAAATATATCACTGAGTGTTTGTCTTATCAACGTATCAAGACCGAACATGTTAAAATGCCTGGGAAGTTGCAACCACCTGACATTCCCCAAATGAAATGGGAATTCATCGGTATGGACTTTGTTATTGGCCTACCCCAAGTTCAAGGAGGATACAACTCCATCATGGTTGTGGTTGACATGCTTACTAAGTTTGCACACCTTATTCCAGTTAAGACAAAATATAAAGCCTCATACATTGCAAGGTTGTTTATCAAGGAGATATTCAAGCTACATGGGTTACCCAGAAGAATCATTAGTGATCGTGATTCTCTCTTCACATCACACTTCTGGAGAGCTATCTTTGAAGCCATTGGGACTCAACTCTATTTTAGTACAGCCTACCATCCCCAAACTGATGGCCAAACGGAGCGAGTCAATCAAGTCATCGAGGATATGCTAAGGGCACACTGCTGCCATGAACCAAAAAGGTGGATTCAATACTTGCCCTTGGTTGAGTTTGCTTACAATGCTTCTTACCAACAAAGCATTCAGATGACCCCTTTTCAAGCATTGTATGGGCATGACTGTCAAAGTCCCCTAAACTTCTCAGATCCAACCTCGAGGGTTGAAGCTTCAAGGCAGATGTTGGAAGAGATGGATGACCAAATGAAGTCAATAAGACAGGGCATCCAAGCCACCAAGGATAGACAGAAGGCATATGCGG
The DNA here is from genome assembly GCF_053477565.2 of Lygodium microphyllum. Taxonomy (NCBI): domain Eukaryota; kingdom Viridiplantae; phylum Streptophyta; class Polypodiopsida; order Schizaeales; family Lygodiaceae; genus Lygodium; species Lygodium microphyllum. Next base: position 12,076,042 of record NC_141140.1, on the reverse strand, counting down.
ATTTGAAACGTCAAGATAGAACCTTCGAGGAAGGAGACATGGTCTTCATTCGCGTACGCCCAAAGAAGAGTTCCCTATCCTTAGGAGATTGCAAGAAGCTAAGTCCAAGGTATTGTGGACCATACAAGATCCTCAAGTGCCTAGGACCTAATGCTTATAGAGTGCAACTCCCTGAGAACCTAAAGGTTCATAATGTATTCCATATCAGTCTACTGAAGAAGTATGTACCTAATCCTAGCCATGTACTTGATGACCAACAAGTTGTAATGCCTAGCCAAGGAGTCCTTGAGCTATGGCCTAACAGGATCTTAGATGTTAGGGAGAGACAACTGAGATCCAGAACCTTGAGAGAATTCCTTGTCCAGTGGAAAGATTATCCCGAGGATGCCACTCGGATGGATGAAAGCACTCTCAACCAACAATATCCCCAGTTCATCTTGAGATGAGGACATCTTGATTCCTCCAAGGGGGAGAGAATGTAATATTTCCATTTGAGTAAAAATATTACTAGACCAACCTCCCGCGCACCATAAATTCATGAAAATATTATCTCCAATGCCGGCAGTTGATCTATAACCGTACGCGAGAAATGGAGTACTCCGCATTGGTCAACTGGGACCGAGGATCAAAAAAACCTCATCATCTACGGGGAAACATCCTCCTGGGAGGAGGTTAAGAGGATAATGATGGGATTATTGCAAATTTTTTAATTTACCTTCCCCAGCCGATGCGTGGCTAAGGGAAGGAATGGGCCATTAAGGGCAACCTGAGGAGGTGGGGGAGAGGATGCCATGCAAGGGGGCCACGTAGGGGGGGGAGGTCCCCTCTCCCCTAGACTATAAATACACCCTCTAAGGGGGCGAAAGGGAGAGGATGGGCCAGACTGTGGAGGCATTGAAGCTGCCATTATAGACGTGGAGGAGGAAGGAGCTGCCACCGTACTGGAGGGAGCTGCTAGCTGAGAGAACGCCACCGTGTGAGGCTTGAGGCTGCCGCTGCCATCGCCAAAAGCCGCCATCAAGCCTCCAAGTCACCATCTCCACGCCGCCACCGGCTGCCCAGATACTTCTTAGAAGCTTCTAAGGTGGCTTCTCTAAGCCCCCCTTCCCATTGCATTCACCACAAGTCCATATTAGCCCTGGTTTTCTTAAAACCCCTTCCCATTGGATCCCACACAAGCCATATTAACCCCGGTTTTAAAGCCCCCTTCTCGTTGGATTCCCCCATAAGACCATCCCTAGTTTCCCCCCCGGTTGTTGTAAAGAAGAAGAGGGGTTTCTCTAAGCCCCTTCCCACTTGATTCTCCCATAAGCCCATTGAAGAGGATTTCCTTAAACCCTCAGGATTTTTGATGAAAATAAGTGTAAAGCCTTCCCACCAATCATACACAAGCCCCTAGGCTTGGGATATAAAGTCCCCTTTTTCCGCAAGGCCCAAGAAACCATTCCCTGGGATTTTTAGGAGAAGAAGAAGAAGTTCATAGGCCTCTGTTTCTGCAAGGCCTTCACAAAATCCTCTTTGAGAAGAAGAAGAAGTTCATAGGCCTCGGTTCCTGCAAGGCCTTCACAAAATCCCTCTTTTCCCAAAAGAAGGAAGGCCCAAGCTCCGAACCCTAAGGCCTTCCAAAGCCAAATTCTGCAAGTCAAGGAGCCATACCTCAAAGGGATTTGCACGTATGAGGGAGACGGCCAAAGATCATAAGACTGCGAGCCAAGACAATAAGTTGGAAATCTACGAAGGCAAACCAGAAGTCGAATTCACAATGGCCCCTAAAAAGTCACAAGGTGCAACTGTAGGAGGATCATCTCCTAATATTCATGTGGATATTTCACTGAACCAACAAGTCCAGGTTTTCTTCCTATTTTTGATTTAGTCGAAGTATTGCAATTATGCATGGTAAATTCATGGAATTAGGATGCACTTTTGCGATTGAAATACATTGGTTATTTTAAAGGAAGTATCTCACGATTGAAGATCAATCATTTGTATTTTTTGGAATGAACGAAAAAGGAACATAAGGTGTCTATGCATTTTTAGCAAGTTGCATTTGTGCATTGCACAGTAATGAATCTAGAACAACTAATGACTATCATTACAAAGTAGAAATTATTGTAGTACGCCTTTGATTATGCACGGAAAGATTAAATTGCATGTCGCAATTTTAGACAAATCTTCTTTGTAATAATTCATTAAAAATTCATTATCAACCGTAGGAAACTGCAAAGCATGGAAAGATTCTAAGGCTACATGAAGTAGGTTAACTCTAGCTTCAATTGGCATAAATCTCATGTAACTACGTAGTAGTTAGGAAAGATTGCATAATGCCCATTCATTGTACGAATAATTTTAGTCAGAAATGTAGTTAGGGAAAGGCTGCATGGTTCGTTTTAACATAAAACCCTAAAAGCTTAGTGGTATGAATTGTGAATGCATGTCCTAGTAGGATCAATGGAAATTATGCCGTAACTTAACATGCGCTTTGATCTTAACAAGAAAAGTTAGAGTTTGTAAATCTTATCATACGTAGAGGCAATAAATCGTGTGCTTACGAGAATGGTATCGTAATGCAACTAGTTTTTTTCCCTCTTTGATCAAGACAATATCTTTAGGAATAGTTCATCCTTATCGTAAGACAAGTAAACTGGTTTACCCTAAACACCTAAACCGCAAAGGATTCGCTTAGGATGGTTAAATCGATACAATATACTCCAAGTTCTAACTAGGGTTTAGCACATTAAGGGCTTGACCTAGTCGCACTTATTGCCAAGTCAAAACTCTCATACCCTAAAGTCTTGCCCACATTCATGGAATGTAGGGACAATTGGACGTACTTGCAAGAAATGAACTAGGGTTTCTGCCTTAAGGACCACTCGTTCAAAAGATGAAACTCAGATTGAGTTGGAACCCCTAGGACTGAACGATGTCGGCCTAGTGCAATCAAGAATGGATTGGATATGAAGACACCCTAAACCTTGTTTCTTATCTAATCATGATTCCGTGATTAGAAGACGTCGTTCGATGGGTGAAATAGTCCCATGGATTAGATGCGATACTTGTGCAACAAGTTGCAGCATCGCATGATCTTGTGGTTTGATCACAAGAGAATGTCCAATTCCTTGGAATGATATTGGCAGATTCTTGCGCAAGTTTATCCTGCAAGAGGATGAGTAGTCGTCCTGATATAGCACCTTTCTTGGAAAAAGTGACCAAGATAAGGAAATTAGATATTTGCTTGGAAGCAAAGGACCAACCAATAATTTGGAGCAACATATTTACTATTAATAGAACTTAAGGTATTGGTTAAGTTGGGTTAAAAGAGTAATGGCCTTAATCCAAGGACATAAGGGTCAACAAACAAACCCTTGGGGATCTTGCCGAGTCGCAATTGATCCCGGATCGAATGTTGGATGCATTCAGAGAGAAGGATTCACTCCTTAGCAGTTGGCCAAATAATGACCACTGGATATGATTGTGCTTGTAACAATTTAGAGAGCACTGTTTGATTTGTTTGCTCAAGGAACTAAAGGATAAAAAGATATCTAATGCTTCAGGTTGAAGGCTTGAAGGGAGAGGCAGCCTCAATTACCCCCAACTGTCTGCCGCCTGACCCTAACCAAGGGGGTTGTTAGCCGTGCCGGGGAGGTGGACCGAACCCACCGCGTGATGTCTCTCTGTTGAGCGCTACTTGGAGAGCAGGAGGATGCTTGGGTGCTAGGGGGGCTCTGGCCGTAAATCCCTCGCCTTCCGGGCCTTGCACAAGAGGCCAACGTGACTCGGGATTGGATCTCGAGGCCCACATACTAGTCTATAGGCGGAATATTGGATTAGTAATCCCTGTGAATTGCTGGATAGCCTTTGGGCAGATTATAAATAAGCCTGCGGGCTGGACTTTATGAATGTATTCCAAAGATAAATATGATAAACTATTGAAAAGAAACTTGTTTGACACTGTTTTTCTATGTCAAGTGCTAAGATTATGTGAAGGAATCGGTGTTTAACACGTTAATTAAGGAAGCTGCTTGATGCATGTCCAACTAAATGTGGTAGGTAATTAGACAACTAAAAAAACTTGAGGAAAGTGTGGTGGATGTGGCCATGGGCCCGTCCTACGGATGGGTGGTCCCGGTTGGCTGGGAACTTTTCTCAATCATAATGGACAGTAAGGAGATATTCTCAAAGGAAATGAAGAGCAAGGGCACTGACCTAGAGTCTAAGTTATAATAATTCCGATTTATACTATTTTAGGGGAACAGAATGGGACTATGCCTTATCGTAGAGAGTTTGAGCCTTGCATCCCTCTCGTTTCCCATTCTCCTTGAACCAAGTGCAGCATGAATCTGCTTCGGCCTTGGCGTTTCTGCGTAAAATAGTTCACTTGGGGTTCGACACTAGTTGCCATTTAGAAAATGACCATTAGGGGAAACCCTAATTCAGGTCGGTCCTAAGTGGGAACGGCTAGAATACTTCCGCTACGTGGCAGATGTGGAAAGTCCTAGATCGCAAAACCCGTGACATTCCATGGGAGTGCCGTGCGAAGCTTGCTAGACCTCTTTTCGATGGAGTCCTAAGACGTGTCCTGAAGGGAACAGGTGGACATATTACAGATTAGTGTTTGTTTGCTACTAAGTGATTTAAGATAACATTATGTCAGAGATTTGGACATTTTTCCTAATTTAGTTGTATTATTTATTTTCTTTGATGTTTCATATGGCTAGAACTATGGCCACTGCAAGAAAGCAAAAAACTGATCCTAGAGGTCTTGCTTCAAAGATCTATCAGTCCTCCAAGCCTTCCAAGCTTATTACAAGGAAATCAAAGCCAAGGAGAAGGCTCTCACAGCATGTTACATGCCTAAAGGAGATTAGAAGTGCAATGAAGGCTCTAAATAATGCAAATCCAAAACTATCTTTTCATAGGTTTGTTAGAGAAATTTGTGACAAGCATCTTGATAGTTACCACAAACTCCATAGAAACCACAATCTCTAATCCATATACCAAATTGAAAGGTGCAAGTCCTATTGTAATCTTCTATGCACTCCTAAAAGCCCATAAAGTAGAATCTAGACTTGCATCCCAATCCTTCATATTATCCTCTAATATTTTCTTCAAAATATAGATAAGTTAAATCTTGTTGGAACTCTTTGCATATCCATTAGCCCTGCAGATGATAGGGAGTGGACTTTTAATGATGTAGTACCATGTGCCTAGGTATCAATTTGTGAGTGAATTGATTTGAAAAATGCTTACCCCTATCACTAACCAACTCTATAGGGCATCCAAACCTGGTCATAGTTTTAGAATATAAGAACTTGGCCACACTAGCTACTTTATTGTCTTTCAAGGCCTAAGCCTCCACCCACTTCATGCAATAGTCAGTGCAAAATAAAATATACAGATTATATATCCTCCTTGGAACTGTCTTAATAGGTCCAACAAAATCAATTCCCTAATTCTAAAATGGCTCATGAGTAGTACAAGATGATCTTGCATCCTATCTCCTCTTGACCCTCCTTCAAATATTGTAGGCACTCTTTAACATATTGATGGGCATCCCTTCATATAGTAGGTCACCACAAACTGTTGAGATGACAAGCTCAACACATGCGGACATTGATGATGGACCGCCTGGTAAGATGGGTCCACATGTCTACACTTAGCACATCGGTGGTCATTATGACTCTCACATGGCCATGACTCATTACTTACTATATTTATATTGTTACACCTATTTACAACTGGCATAGTTATAGCGCCAATCGACTAGTGTAGTCGATTATGCATTGTTTGACGTAGTAGGCCACTTTTCTTTTATGTTATATCTTATCTAAACTTTGTGTACATTGTAAAGTGTGTGGAAGAAGAAGAGGAAACCAGCAAGAAAACGTTTTGGCCTCCATCTCTATTCTTGTCTCTTGAGTGAGCTTCTCCTTGTGCATTCTGCGTGTGTTCGACGCATCATCTTGAGCAAGTCCCCCCACCATGCGATTCTTGACATGGTATCAGAGCCACGCCATTGAGAAAGGCTGATTTTGAAGGCTAAAGTGAAGGAGAAGAAGCAAGGTTCGAGCGAGCAAGCAATGGGTGAGAAGCTCTTCCATTCTCTACTTCTTCTCTTGGACAGTGCCTGTGGAGGCACCGGAAGTAGGGCAGAGCAAAAATCTCAGATTGCAATGAGATTTGGTGTGTGCAAAGAGCGTTGTGTATTCTGTAGATAAGCCCTTTAGAGCTTGTCCACTGCTATTTTGGCCATCCGAGGTCATTTCAGGCCCCGTTTTAGAGCCGCAAGGTTGCGGATAGCAGTTTCAGGGTACAGTGTGACTTCAGCTGTATTGACCGAACGTGGGTGCACAGGTTACAGATTTCAGATCTGTAAGTTCAAAGGTGTTTATCAGTGAATAAACACAAGGTTTATCTGCAAACTGGTTGCAGATTGTATATATTGATCAGACAGTGAAAACAGCTGTCTGGTGTATTGCTGTGCACTACAGTCGAGGGTTGCAGAAGATTTGCTTGTTGTTTGGTATTAGTTTTGTGATAATGGCAGAGAATAGTGGAAGCCCCATCATTGAGAAGCTTGACAAGAAAAACTACCCTTCATGGAAGTTTCGTGTCACAAACTTCCTTATTGGAAAAGGCCTCTACGAGTTTGTTTCAGGTGAAGAAAAGGAGCCGGAGGTGAGTGATACTCCAATTTGCAAAAGAGACAAAGGCACAAAAGGAATGGAATGCAAAAGAAAAAAAGGTCATGTATTGGTTGTCTGCAGTAATTGACAATAATATGTTGGGACATATCAGAAATGCAGAGATTTCATATGCAGCTTGAACCATACTTAAAAGTATGTTTTCTGTAAATACAAAGGCACGAAAGATTCAACTCAAGCAAGAGTTGAATACATTGAAGAAAGGGAAGATGTCTATCACTGAGTATGCACTGAAGGTAAGGAGCATTGCAGATGCCTTGGCAGCGATTGATGAAATGCCGGATGATGATGATTTGGTGTCGTCTACCTTGGGTAGACTTAACAACGAAAAGGCTTGGAAGTCTTTTGTAACTTCCGTATATGTCAGAAAGCCATTTCCAGATTTCGATGAGTTGGTATCCCTTATGATCACTGAAGAGATCAACATGTAGAGTGAGACATTTGAAAAAAGTGGTGAACATGTCCAAGCTTTCTACTCCAGTTCAGGAAGGGGACGTGGCAGGTTCTCTTCAAGAGGCCGTGGTACAGGACATGGTAGTGACAACCAGCAAAATAGATTAAATCTACAATTTGGCAATATGCACGTTTCAGGAGGTCGTGGTAACTTTAGAGGTAGGGGGAGCTTTAGAGGAAGAGGTGGATGGCAGAATAGAGGTTCTAACAACTCAGGTATTATGTGTCACTACTGTGGCAAAACAGGTCATATTGCAGCCCAATGTTGTGCTGAGAAAGAAGATATTCGCAGTGGTAAGTTGCAGCAAGGAAACTATGCATCGTCTTCACAATAGAATGAAGAAAAAAATGAACGTCTGTTTGTTATGCAGCATATGCTGAATGCTATTACAGGAAAGGGAACACATGATGATGTTTGATATGTTGATTCACGTGCATCCAATCATATCACTAGCCATGCAGAATGGTTTGGAGAGATGCAGGATTTGTAAAATGCAAGTTATGTGCAGACGGGTGATGATTCATGCCACCCAATTTTACACATTGGAAAAGTTCCCTTGTCTTGCTGTTGAGAATCAGCAATCACACTCAAACAGCCTCTTTGTATGGAGTCTCAGGGTCAAGGATATGCAGGCTAACTTATCCCATATGCACAATGGTGCCTACTGCAGTTTCCTACTTTCCTATAAAGCATTGTACTTGCTTTCTTTCTTAATGCAAATGATTGTACTCTTTTCTTTTCAGTGAAGTGTCAATGTCATTGTCCACATACACAAGATTGTGTTTATGAGTCCAAGTCTCAATCTTGGAACCTAATTCACTTGTGTAACAAACAGTGTCCTTGTCTTCTCCATCATGAGTCCACACTTCTCATTTCATCCTCCATAGCTTCCGGTTTTGCCATGCTCTAGATCCCGCATTTCTCACATGGTATCAGAGCCCAGTTGGGCATGGCATTGCTTGTCTAGCCTCTCTTGATTCCTTTCAACCTCAGTCTAGCTCAATGTCAGCTCATGACTTCATCTCCCAACTTTACTCTCACTAAAGCTTCCATGGCAGCCATAGCCAGCAGCACCCTGTCAGATTGAGCTGCTTATATCTCACTCCACAGGTCAAATCTCTTGGAGCTTCCTTCTGGAAAAGTATTCCCCAACTCACAAAGCTTCCCTGTATCACATCAATCCAGGACATTGGACCATCTGGAGCTCAGCATTGTGAAAATCCTCAATCTCTGCTCTGTGTCTGCCATAGCCAGACACGACCTACCTTACTCGGAGCTTCCATAACTCTTCAACCAGGCCATTTCAGCCCATGATTTCTTCTAGGGAGTTGTTCTTCTGCTCAAGGCGCTTCATCCTGGCACAAAAATCGACTGCATTACTGCGCCCTAGCTCCAGCATTGCAGAAATCGCGGAATCCTATCAAAACTGCGCCTGCTTCTGTTCGACGTGTCTGCGTGCTTCATACAGGCCACGATCTTGATGATTATGATAGGGCTTTGGTAGCCCATTAAATCAGCTTCCTAGGCATATAAAAATTTTTGAAAATGATCCACTGTAGCTCCTGCAATGAGCAAAAACCAGGCCCCTGTCTCAAAAACCCTAATTCCACCATAGCCAAAGCTTCAAAATTCTGACATTTTTCACTGTTTCTCTCACTGAAGTTATCAACAGTGATTTTAATCACTGAGCAATACTCTCTGAAGCTCATTAAAATACTGTCACTCAGATCTGAAGGCATCAGCATCAAATCAAGAAGGGGAAGATCACTTGGATCTTAAAAGAGTAAAAGACTTTTGCAGATTTGGTATTCATTGACACTCAGTTAGTGTTTTTTTAGCACTTGTGTCCCTCAACCAATTCTTCTGTTGCTAAAATCTAATAAGTCTGAAGTTGATTTGCTACTGTTTCCGTAAATCTAACATGGGAAAAGACTCTCCAAATGCTTGATTCAAAGGAGTCGGGTTCCACACTTGGCAAACCCGTTTCAAGCTCATCCTGATGAAGAAGGGTCTCTGGGCCATCACAAGAGACCCTTCTTCATCAGGATGAGCTTGATACGGGTTTGCCAAGTGTGGAACCCGACTCCTTTGAATCGAGCATTTGGAGAGTCTTTTCCCATGTTAGATTTACGGAAACAGTAGCAAATCAACTTCAGACTTATTAGATTTGAGCAACAGAAGAATTGGTTGAGAGACACAAGTGCTAAAAAAACACTAACTGAGTGTCAATGAATACCAAATCTGCAAAAGTCTTTTACTCTTTTAAGATCCAAGTGATCTTCCCCTTCTTGATTTGATGCTGATGCCTTCAGATCTGAGTGACAGTACTTTAATGAGCTTCAGAGAGTATTGCTCAGTGATTAAAATCACTGTTTCTCTCCAGAAACAGTGATTTTAATCACTGAGCAATACTCTCTGAAGCTCATTAAAGTACTGTCACTCAGATCTGAAGGCATCAGCATCAAATCAAGAAACAGTGATTTTAATCACTGAGCAATACTCTCTGAAGCTCATTAAAGTACTGTCACTCAGATCTGAAGGCATCAGCATCAAATCAAGAAGGGGAAGATCACTTGGATCTTAAAAGAGTAAAAGACTTTTGCAGATTTGGTATTCATTGACACTCAGTTAGTGTTTTTTTAGCACTTGTGTCTCTCAACCAATTCTTCTGTTGCTCAAATCTAATAAGTCTGAAGTTGATTTGCTACTGTTTCCGTAAATCTAACATGGGAAAAGACTCTCCAAATGCTCGATTCAAAGGAGTCGGGTTCCACACTTGGCAAACCCGTATCAAGCTCATCCTGATGAAGAAGGGTCTCTGGGCCATCACAAATGGCAAAGAGAAGAAACCTCGGGACATGGACCTTGCAACTACTTGGCAAAAGAATGATGACAGAGCTCAAGCCATTATCAAACTGGAGCTAGACGACAATTATATCCATCATGTGGATAACTGTGAGACCTCACAGGATACATGGAAAAGACTTGACACCCTGTTCGGTGCACAATCTAAATCATCAAAGTATGGTCTCCTAATTGAGTTCTTCAGGCTTGAAATGAAGTCCAGCAAATCACTTGCCACACATCTCAATTACATGGAAGGACTCCTAACCCAACTTGCAAGAATCAACATTAAAATGGATGAAGATGTTTGCATCGGTGTTCTACTTAAGAGTTTGCCTCCTGAATATAATAATGTATCAACAACTTTAATCTACATGTCAAATCCTGAACTTGTTGATATCCAGGCATCACTGTTAGAAGAAGAAAAGAAGCTAAAAACTAAAGAAGAACCAAGTACCTCTAGAGATGAGCATACATTATATGTTGGCAATAGGTACGAAGGCAAGAAGGATCAGCTCTTCTGTGACTTCTGCAAAAGGACCGGACACACCGAGAAGTTCTGCCATGCAAGAAAGAGATCCCAAAAGGCCTATCTAGTCGCAGTTAAAGAAGAAGAAGAAAATGGAGCAAAGGAAGAAGAAGATGAAGATGAAGACCACCAGGATCGGAAGGACAAAACTCATCAGTCCTTGTAGTCTCATAATTCTGATAGACTGTTTTAAAAGCTTTGTACTTCCATGCCCTAATGCTTCCTGCCATAAGCTTTGTAAACTCCTTATGTAACTTGGCATTACAGTCCCTGTACATTTTGTGAGGCCCCTGTTACAACCTCTGGATGTCCACCATGTTTATGGTACCCACACTTAGCTTTTTTGTGACAGCCTCTGGTGTTTTGCCATGTCTGTGGTATGCCCACACTTTGCAGGTGGTTCTCATTACAGCCTCTACACACTTTGTGCCTTTTCTAGTTGTGATTGAGGAGGGGTGTTGAGAATCAGCAATCACACTCAAACAGCCTCTTTTTATGGAGTCTCAGGGTCAAGGATATGCAGGCTAACTTATCCCATATGCACAATGGTGCCTACTGCAGTTTCCTACTTTCTTATAAAGCATTGTACTTGCTTCCTTTCTTAATGCAAATGATTGTACTCTTTTCTTTTCAGTGAAGTGTCAATGTCATTGTCCACATACACAAGATTGTGTTTATGAGTCCAAGTCTCAATCTTGGAACCTAATTCACTTGTGTAACAAACAGTGTCCTTGTCTTCTCCATCATGAGTCCACACTTCTCATTTCATCCTCCATAGCTTCCGGTTTTGCCATGCTCTAGATCCCGCATTTCTCACACTTGCATGATGGTAAGACAAAGAGTCTTTCAGATGTATTACATGTGCCATCTATTATAAAGAACTTGGTGTCAATCGGTCAAATGGTAGAGCAAGGGCTGCAAGTCAGATTTAATGCAAAAGGCTACTTTGTAGAAGACTTCAATGACAAGTGCAGGTTGGTAGCAAAGGGAAGTAGAGTTGGACGTATGTTTACTCTGGATGCTAGAATTCCTACTATGAATGCTGGTATGTATGCTAAAGGAAAAGGTATTGTAGCAAATATTGAAATTTGGCACAAACGCATTGGACATGCAAATGTACAAAGGCTGAAATTAATGCAGTCCAAAGGGTTGGTTACAGGTTTGCCTACATTTAGAGTTTCAGAATTTCATAAGGTATTCAAAGCATGTCAGTTTGGTAAGCAGGCAAGACAACCCTTTTCACATGACAAAGATGTAAGTAGAAATATCCTTGATGTTGTGCATACAGACATTTGGGGGCCTACACAAAATGTATCTCTTGGAGGCAGTTCATACTTTGTTACATTCATTGATGATTGTTCTAGAAAGCTGTGGGTATATTTTATGAAGGAAAAGAGTGAAGCATTTGAGTACTTTAGAACTTTCAATGTTGCAGTTGAAAGAGAAATAGGCTTGAAAGTAAAGTGCTTGAGGTCAAATGGAGGGGGAGAGTACCTCTCGAATGAGTTCAATGATTTTCTGAGGTCTCATGGGATAAAGAGACATTTCACATGTAGGTATACCCCACAGCAAAATGGGGTTGCAGAATGGAAAAACAGGCATATTGCAGAAGCTGCACACGTCTTGATGGCTGAAAAGAGTATGCCTAAGCATTTTTGGACTGAGGCTATTCATACTGTTGTTTATATTATGAACAGAACTCCCACAGTTGCAGTTCATGGGATGACTCCTAAAGAATGCTTTACTGGCAAGAAGCCTGATGTATCACACTTGAAGGTATTTGGCTGTGTTGCATATATTCATGTGCCAGATGAGCTACATAAGAAGCTTGATCCAAAGGCAGAAAAATGTGTTCTTATTGGACACTCTTTAGAGCAGAAAGGGTATCACTGTTATAACCTTGTCACATGTAAGTTCAGAGTGAGCAGGGATGCCATCTTTTCATTAATGATGGATCGCCTAGTTAGATGGGTCCGCACGTCTACACTTAGCACGTCAGTGGTCATTATGACTCTCACATGGCCACTGACTCATTAATTATTATATTCAGGTTGTTACACCTATTTACAACTGGCATAGTTATAGCGCCAATCGATTAGTGTAGTCGGTTATGTATTGTTTGACTTTGTAGGCCACTTTCCTTTATGTTATATCTTATCTATACTTTGTGTACATTTACAAAGTGTGTGGAAGAAGAAGAAGAAACCAGCAAGAAAACGTTTTGGCCTCCATCTCTCTTCTTGTCTCTTGAGTGAGCTTCTCCTTGTGCATTCTGTGTTTGTTCGGCGTAGCATCTTGAGTAAGTCCCCCCACCATGCGATTCTTGACAGGGGGTGGGGGGCTGCTGCCTGGCGATGAGGGAGGGCTTGCTGTCAAAGACGGAGGGGGGGGTGTGATGATGCAGGCCATGAGGGAGGGGTTGATTTCCCTTTTAAAGAGGGGGAGGAGGTCTTCACGAGGGGAGGGAGATGGCTGTTAACGGCCACCACCCTCCACATGGGGGGCTACATGCCCCCCCTTTCACTCTCTTCACTCCCTCTCTCTCTCTCTCTCCTCGAGGTGCTGTCGACGGGGAGAGAGAGAGGGAGTAAAAAATTTTGTCTTAAAATTTAAAATTTTAAAGGGGGGGTTCTCATGGAGGGAGGCACAGGGGGATATTGCACCTGACCAGTTTTGGTCTATTGGTTGAATAGCTTGCTATTCCAAAATTGCATTTCCATCACTTGTGGGATAATCTTGATACTCTTGAATAATACTATCAACATCTATCTCAAACACTAGAACCACATAAGGATTTGCTTGCGTGAATAGTTCCTCCTCATGATCTTCCACTTCATCTACAAGGTTGAGGTGAAGGGTGTTGCTAGAAGATAGTTTCTAAACTTCTTAATGGTGAACACCATGGATAACCCTTCCCTTTATGTTATGGAGTAGTTCATTGATATATTAGTGAGTTTTTTGCTAGCAAAGCTCACTAGCATTAGGGGAGTTTTCATGTCTTGAAAACGCCTTATAAGTGATCCTAAAGAGATAAACTATTTTAGAAAATAAAATTATTTTTAGATTTTTAGAAATGTTATATTTTGGTAAGTAAATATATAAAAAATTGTTAATAACTCATTGTCATGATATTCTCGTGGTCACATTAAACTTGGATATCTAGGCTACCATAAAGGTGACAAAGATTACCCTAATCTTCTAATCATATCCTTAGCTATGGATCAGTTATCCAATGATCTCTATAGCTCTAGTGAAAGATCTCTCTATCATCTTCATATTGAGTTGGATAGTGAGTATGAACGAATACGAAAGAGAACAAAACCCATTACTATTACAGAGTCTACAAAACATATACGCAAGTTTGAAGGAAAGAAGAATCTTGATCTTTGGTTGTATGGCAAGCTATATCCCAAAGATCCTAGCAAAAATAGCACTCTGTCGTCCTATAATAGGTCTTCACACTAATGAGGTTCATTGGGTAATGGTTATAATGGCTTTCTAGGTTATATACTTAACTTAGTTGTAGAAAAGTATGTCCTCAAATTGGAGAACTATCTTTTAGCAAAGTATAACAACAAGCACTACAAGGATATAGGAGAATAGCGACGGCCATTTCCGACGCAAATTAGTAGCATCACTATTTGCATCGCAAATGCGACACTGTAATATTTTCACGCAATAAAAGTTAGTTGGTTAGTACAAAAGTTAGTTAGTCAGTTAATAAGTTAGTAAGATTACTAACTAAAGACTAACTAGATAAAAACTAACTAATATTAATAGCTAATCATTTTTATTTAATTAAAAATACATTTTAAAAAAACTGAGAGTCATAAATTCGATATTTTTCTCGGATTGACAAGGACCGTAGACATTCTTCACAGAAGTTATAATGTGAACGAGACTTATGAGCCATATTAATCACTAGTATTAATGTGTATAGTTTGGATGGTTCAAAGATATTAGATTTTTGGGAAAAAAAAACTAGTATATTTTAGATATTATCCTAAAAAGATAGAATTGGATGTCATTTAAAAGAAAAGACAAATGATGTGTTAGTTAGTTTTTGGAGATTTTATAAAAAGAAAAAAAATCAAGAAAGTGATTGGCGAAATCATGCACACCACGATTGTAGTCTACAGGCAGTAAAGAGCACTTTGAACAGAGAAAAGAAGTGAACTAAGAGCTTTCTAATCACATGTCTTGGAGTTTTACCCATCTTTTGGAGCTAATGCAACCATTAGATTTATGATACAAGCATCAGATCACTGATTCTTCCAAGAGCCCTCCACTCTTGTTCTCAACCTTATCCCCTTCTCTCTAATTCATTATAAATATGAGTCATGGGGAGGCATAAGGAAGCATAAGGAGACCCCAAGAGGATGCAAGAGAGATGTAGAGAGAAGGATAACCCTCCAAGAGATTATGAGAGAGAGCTTGAGAGAGAGAGAGAGAGAGAGAGAGGGGGAGAGAGAGAGAGAGAGAGAGAGGGAGAAGAGTTACCCCGAGAGGTTGCACAATTCCCTCTATCTTGATCCTCGACTTAGCCATCTTCTCTTATGCTCTCCCATCTCAAATATATTCCACA
Source organism: Lygodium microphyllum (assembly GCF_053477565.2). NCBI lineage: Eukaryota > Viridiplantae > Streptophyta > Polypodiopsida > Schizaeales > Lygodiaceae > Lygodium > Lygodium microphyllum. The sequence continues at coordinate 12,060,929 of NC_141140.1, read as the reverse complement.
TTCTTAGTCTTGGGTCTACTTGTGGATGATGGCCTCCAAGCGAAGAATGTCATGTGCGGATGGCAATCCTACAACCAGCAACAAAGCTTCGAGTGAATGCATCACTGTCAATCCAATTGCGGTACCGGTTTTAAGTAATGTATTTTCTAAATTGTTAGATGCTTGCTTTGATTCTCACATGAGATACCTTAGGCTCCGTACTTTGTTGTGCTATAATAGATCATTGAAAATGATAAATCTCATCTCAAATATTCAAATATGAAGTTTGTGAAGTACTTGTATCAAGGGGAGTTAAATTACACGTAGTTGATATGCGATGAATCCATGCATAGCATAAGGAGCATCTGGGACTCTAAAGTATTGAGCATCGATGAGTCTTTGATTAATCTTTACCGAGGAAAATATTATTTATGATTCACAAATGCATATAGATGGTACATACATGGGAGAGATTATGTTAATTTTACATCAATGGCATGCGATTCCTTGCCTTAGGAGAAAGGAAGATAAAGCCAAGATAAAATGTTGCATAGTAGGGAAAGGCTAAAAGATAGATGTCACTTAGAGAAGAGGCATAAATGCTCTTGCTAGATTAATTAATTCACATTGGAATGATAGGACTTACATAGTGTGTAGTATTTGAACCTTTAGCATATGCCTTAGCCGAAAGGAGGGGATGTTAGGTAAATTTTACTCTTTGGTCCCTAAGGGGGAGAGCGAATATACGATAAAATTGTTATCGCGTCTATTCTTGTATTGTTTGGAAAAAAAACAATTAGTTTTGTTGGTTGATTTAACAACACCCTAAATGTTTTTCTTTCAATCAATTGATTGTTGCATTGTGATTTGGATAAATATTCCAAGTGCTTGTGTTTGATGGCAAAAGCATAGCAACGGTCAGTATTGACAAGTAGCCATGGGAAAATAAGGAAATGTTTCACTGGAAGATGTTATTAGGGTTGATTGCCTCGATTGTGCTTAATTTCTAAATGGACTAATTAAGGAAGGATATTTTCATGCATGGATAATCTCCAAGATCGCACCGCGGATTACCCCGAGAGGGCACTGCTCGATTCACAGGCCGATGGTCGAGTGGTGAAAAGGCCAACCTCTGGACACCCCTTGCTTGTCCAGAATGGAGTTGGAGATCCCCGTGAGCCCAACATCTAGGGCATTGGAAGATCCTATTCTAGATAAAGGATGGAAATTTTGGTGCCATGTGATTTGGATCAGGTACTTTTGTTGGATAAAAGGGATGCATAATTCTCCTGTATGGGTAAGAGACGAAGATTAACTTGAAGATAAGTTGAAGATAAGTTAAGGAACTTGTTTCTCAAAAGGACTGCTTGTTTTGTTTTTATGTATGTGCTGTAAATTACGCGAATGAACCATATTTCCTAAAAGGCTTACTTAATGAGGCTGATTTTAAATGTCGCACATAAATGTGGTAGGACCTAATTAGAAAACTAAAGCTATCAAGAGAAGCGGGTGGATGGAATTCCCAACGGGTCCGTCCTACAGTAGGGTGGTCCTAGAGAATTTGGAGGCTTCTCACAAGGATTTATCGCCGTTCCACTTTAGGTATTATTAAGTTAGAACCCGATTTAAGCCGTTTTCGGGGATCGAAATGGGACTATGCCCTATGGGCAGAGAGGTTGAGCAATGAATCCCTGTCATTTCCCATTCTCTTTGAACCAAGTGTGATATGGACCTGCTTCGAATTGGGTATCTCTGTGTAAAGTAGGATGTCCAAAACCCAATGCTAGGATGCTGTTAGGAGACTTTGTCTATTAGGAACCCAAATTTCATGTCGATCCTAGTTGGTTCGACCGTGGACGTTTCGTTGTGAGGCAGAATTGGGAAACCCTAGACGACAAACACCGAAACATTCCATGGGAGTACCGGGCAACGACGCCTAGAATCATTTCTCGATGAACCGCTAAAACGTGCTTGGACAGCCGATAGGCGGGCACATTATAGATGCAAATAGGGACAGTACTCAGATGAAATAAAGCGGGCCGAAACCCGAGTGCATTTTGTGCAAAAGAGAGAAAGAGGAAGCGAAAGAGAGAGCGAACTACATTGTGTGTTTGAGCTGGAGAGGGAGAGGGAGAGAAAGAGAGAAAGAGGGAGGAGAGCTTCTCACCATCGTTGCTGCCATTTGCAAAGAAGAGGAGAAAGTGCACGAAGAGCAAAGAGGAGCCGCTGTCGCGAAGAGGAGCTGTCGAATCCAACCTTGGGCCTTTGCGATGAGTGCATTGCTCCCTCTTAGTTTGTTTGGTTTTTTTTCTCATTTTCTTTTGTTTGTTTTTGTTAAAAATTATGTGTACTGAGAGAAAGAAACAGAGGAAAGGAGAGGAGAGGTAGAGAGAATAAGAAAGAAAGAACAAGAGAGAGAGAGAGAATAAACATGAAACATAATTAAGAAAGAGAGAAAGACAGAGAGAGGGAGGGAGAGAGGAGAATGAATGGATAAAAAACAAAGAGAGGGTAAGATCTTGTTCTTTAATTTTTTATTTTCTTATTAGTAGTAGTAGTAGTGATAGTGGTGGTAGTGGTGGTGGTGGTGGTGGTGGTGGTGGTGGTGGTGGTGGTGGTGGTGGTAGTGGTAGTGGTAGTGGTAGTATTAGTAGTAGTAGTAGTTAAGGGTGTACCTTAGGTGTGTTCAACGCTTTGAAAATGTGCGGAAGGCTTGTGTATTCAGGCCTAGTAGAGAAAAAGAGAGATTGGACTTGGAGGTGAACGGATAGTTTTATTGACATGCTTTGCGCTACCTCCTCTTACGCTCTACATATCGAGTCGCACACAAAGGAAAAAAGGTGGTGAGGTTTGGTGCAATACCACAAGATGGCGACATAGGGAAGTTACTCCCTTGTCCCCATGCGTAGCATATTAGACTTTACATACTATAGGCCTAGGTGGGTGGAGACTTTACATATGTTAATTTTGTTGAGTTACAAGAGAAGAAATCCCTTCTCAAACAATTTAAGAAAGAAAATAAGAATAATAACAAAAATAAATTGTTTGTCATAATGTCGACCAAATGGAAAATGATGAAGGCCATGATGTTCAAGATCGTGAGGCGTATCTTAATCAACATGCCTTATGTCCTTGCTCTCAATGTAAGCTGGAAATTAGACAAAAACATCGATTGTCTATAAAACATGTATGACACTTTCAGCAAGTTTCAATCAGAGATCATTGATCAGGTAATCTTAGATTTTGAGCAAACAATAAGAAAACTGTATATCAATCATGCATTGTATTTGCAAACTAATTGAATATCATATACAAAAACATTGGATGTGGCCATAACATTTTTTACAGGGAGGTGACGTCTCATCTTAAGGAGAAGTGCACCCTTTGTGGCTAGTTAGAAGAGTTCGTGGCATGCGATGGATGGAGTGCTTGAGCCAATCCACCACTTGGAAGCTACTACCGAATCTATACTGTGAATACCAACGGAGACAGGTAGCCTTCCAAACTTTCCTACAATCTTGGTGTTTGAGATCGAGGCAATGATCGATGCATTGATGCCCATGGATGTCGAGACATCTGATTCACTTAGAGAGGAAGCATCCACACCATTATATGATGGGTGCTAAGTATCTCGCCTCAAGATACTGCTTGCACTCCTACGTGTGCAAACAAAATACGGGTGGAGCGATGTGAGTGTGACTGATTTGTTCAAGTACTTTCTACATACGCTTCGTTGATATCTTTTCGGCACCATCATAAAAAATAACTATGCTTTTTCAAGGTGTTTTATGATTTCTAAGGTTACTAAAGTATCATATATTACCACTAGCAAATACCATGCCTGAGTCTTGTGATGATGCGCGACATGTTTTATAAAATCTTGGCATGGACTACAACAGCATCCATGCATGTATCAACGATTGCATACTGTTTCGAGGAGAGTACAAGACTATGGAGACATGTCCAAAGTGTGGTGCTCACATGTATCAACAGGACTTGCAAGGGCAAACCATTCCTCAAAAAGTTCTTAGACACTTTTCGCTTATCCCCCGTATACATCACATGTTTCGTACATCCGGCATGGCGAGCTTGACAACGTGGCATGTACAGAATAGATCCACATATGGAGTTCAACAAATATCAGCGAATTCACATGTATGGAGTCACATTGACTCTACCTTTCTAGGCTTTTCCCAAGAGCCAAGGAATGTTTGGCTCGGTCTTGCTATGGATGGCATGAACCCATTTTGTCTACGCTCAACTTCTTACAGTGTGTGGCATGTAGTTCTTGTTAACTACGACATCCCTCCATGGCTCTCTATGAAGAAATGGCACCTCATCCTTAGCTTGCTCATTCCTGGCCGCTACAAATTCAAGATTTTGTGCAACGAGGGGGTCGTCATGGAAGATATGAGCAAGTGCGATGGTCGATAGTCTACCAATATTCGAGCCATTCTCATATGGAACATGCATGACTTTTCGGGATTCAGAGAGTGCTAAGGTAAGTAGGCTTCCATTCTCATTGGTAATATCTATCATAGGTCATTTAAGTTTGTATTCACTAGATAAAGGTGTTGGGACAAGTCTGATTACCTCATGTTATCATGCATGTCCATTGTGTGGGTCATAGTTAGACTCCTGAAGGTCACATACCATGAAGAAGATGGTATATCAAGGACACGTAGCTTTCTTGCTAGAGGGTCATCAACTGAGGGAAGGTTTTCTTGTACGACCTCCAATACGAATGAATGCCCAAAGCTTGTACGAGCTGAAAATGGTCCACACAGAGTCGTATCCAAATGGAATGTGATGGTCTCAATTTTTTAAGAGTTGCCATATTGGACCCACTTACAGATCAACCACTTATTGGATCCCATGTATATTTTTAAGAATGTGGGAAGCTTACTACAGGACCACATCACAAGAAGAAGAGACAATGTAGAGGCACGAATGGATTTGAAGGAGGTAGGCAAGATGGAGGTGCTTTGTTGGCCACAGTCAAGTGCTGATGGTCACTTGTAGCTACCTCACACTCCTTGGGTTTTGTCCACTAAAGAAGAGCGCTTTATGAAGTAAATTACCAAGTCTATCCACACTCCAACGGGTATGATGCGTTCTCTCAGGTTTGCATTTTCTAAGGAGGATCAATTATCAGGACTAAAATATCATGATTGGCATAAGATATATCAGGTTTTTACTACGAATGAATTGTAAGTGGTATGCATGTTTTGCTATTTGGAGTGTAGTCATTATTTATAATGCTTTTTCATTTGTGGCAGTTTGTACTACCGATCGCGATCGCAAGATACCTTCAGAAATACGCAGAGTGATTTATAGGTGAGTCAAATTTAGTGCAATGGATCTCACAGAAGGAGATCAAGACATCCTCTATTGAATCTACAAGGTGGGGAGAAATGGAGATGGTATGTCTCTTTGAGAAGAACTTGCCCACCAGCATGCTCACGACACAAACCCACCTTCTAGTACATCTTGTAGATGAAGTGGAGATTGTTGGACCTGTCCATACACGATGGATGTTCTTCTTGGAGTGCTTCATGAAAACCTTGAAAGGCTTTGTGCGACAATGAGCTCAGCCAGAAGGTAGCATGGCTAAAGGTTGGTTGGTGTCCAAGGCATTAGTGCATATTTCACAATGGCTACCAACGGTGGATTCTGACAACAGTATGCTATGGTTTCTAAAGGATGATGATAGACTGACTGGAGATGTGGTGGTTGAAAATGGGGTTTAAAAAAATGGATACTGCAATGGAGGAGAAAGTGAATCGTTTTTGTATGTTGCACCATGCCTCCATGGAGACATGGCTCGCTAGGTACGAGCAAGCCAGGAAAGATCGAGAAGAAGAGCGATCTGAATTCAATGTAGTACACACCATCGACCAATTCGATATCCCGAGGGCATGGAGGAGATGCCGCGCTTTATGTCAAGGCAATGGTTGCATGGAGCTTTGACCACAATGTCCCGCGAAGGGGCGGAGGTCTCAACTAAGGAGTGGGAATTCTCGAGGGGATTTAGTCCAAAGGTGACGACGTGTTTAGGATTTGTCGTATCTAGATTTTATATGCAACAACTAATTTACTGTTTTAATATACAGTACAAAATATACAGTGCAGTGTGGTCATACAAACGGCATTTTTGCGTGGAGCGTATCGACAAAATGTGCTCCACAATAGATTGTGATATCATGGCAAAGTTTGAGCAAGAGAGCCAATGATGAGCAAGCGATCCAAACACTGTTATAGATGCGATGGAGTATTTTGGAAACTTGCAAAGTATTATCACGGTGGATTATCGTAGCTTCTCAATGATCCTATTCGATGTGCAATGGTTCAAAGTAGTATTTGAAGGAGTTGGGGCAACAATTCAACGAGGTCCATCTGGATTTTCTGAAATAGATTCCGAAAAACGATGGATGGATTTACACATCATGTTTGTAATGTTGGCCCATTGTGAATAGGTGCATGAACTCATATTTTTTTAAATTTTATAACGACATGGTACATGTCACAAAAGTTAAATCTCTCTTGTACGTGATTTTGAACAGGTAATTTTCTATCCAAACCCTCGACAACCTTGATGGTGTACCTTCAGCTCCCTGAAGTATGAGAGTATATAATGAAAGAAATGTTTCCAGCATAGATGATGACAATATGCAAATAGAGGGATCGATATTGCAAGGGGTGGAGGCCGTCAAAATCTTGGAGCATGTAGAGGAGTTAGAATCAAGTAACAATGATAGAAATACAAGAGTCCAAGGTGGACTCATCCTTTTGTGGTGACCTATCTATTGACCTTACAGAGGATATGCGGAGTTGTGTCAAGAGATTGACATGGGACCATAGGTTACTTCATACTTGGAGCATCCACCTACTCAATTCCTTGATGAATCGCTTATAAGGATACATAAGATATGCATTTTAAGTGAGATCATTTTTTAAAGATTTATATTACCGTACTTTGCGTATCTTATGTATCTTTTAAAAAAAATTAAAGATTTATATTACCAATCATCTACATTTTTTAAAGATTTATATTACCAATCATCTGCATTTTAAAGTAAGATCATTTTTATAAAGATTTATATTGATTATGATAACATCAATTTTCATCTGTGCAGGTGACCTTTGTGGATATTTGGATCCGCAAGATGAGTCGAGGGATGAGCTACAAGACACCTACCACCGCAAGCATAACATTAAACCATAGGGAGGGGAGGGGTCATGAGTGTTAAATATAGGCTGAAATCTAATTTTTATAGTGCAATTTACTTATAGGATACGTTTATTTTAAAACTTTAAGAGTTCAATAGCACAATTATGCTCGGTATTGTCCCATATGCAACAAAGCAAATCGCTAATAATATGAAAATCATGAAAATAATTGGTTGTGCACATCCATGTTGCTGATTTGATTAAATAAATTATTTGTACACTCTTAGGCATTCACTTTTCATTGCATTCCATATATATAGTATCAAACACATATCAGCTTCCCTGGATTGCATATCCCTTGGTTTTATAAATGTTGATCCACATTGAGAGCATGAGAAGTCCCAAGCTATAGGTTTAGTATGTTTATCACTTTTGGAAATAATTCAATGAGAATTATACTTCAACTCTTGGAATGATTTTTATAAAGTGAGGACTATGTGTCGTATGTGCTTTATGTTTGGACAGCGCATATTGGGGCTAATCCTCGAGGTGTAAGAGAGCCATGTAGTGGGCCACGACACTCAGCTAATGGATGCTCCATGTGTATGTGCTACAGGGTGCTAGGCACCGTAATGTTTAGGCACTCCCTGTGTGAGGAGTTGAGAAGGGATCCACTAGACTATAAATGGTACAAATGTGTATATAAGCTAGATTAGAGAGTGTATCCTCTATACGCTCCTCGTAATGAGGTCGTGGGGTAGTTTGGTTGTCTATAGAGGCTAGACCAGAGCCTTAGAGCTAGTGTTGGGCCCATTTTTGGTCCCAGCTGTTGGTGCATTTGCCATGAGCCACTAATAAGTGGCGGTTTTTGAATGTTGGTTGATAGGGACTAGTTGATTAGTGTATGCCAAAAGATAGTGAAATAGATCCAAAAGATTGTCAAGCCAAGATCTAGAATTAAGAAAGAGCTAAAATAGCTAGATGGTAGGTTGAAATCATTAGGAGGTATGGTCCTCAATGATGGGGAAGCCTGATATTCCTACAGGGGAGGGGTCTTAGTGACCATAGTTTTAGGAGCACTTCTTTAGGAGGAGGACTCAACTCTAGTACTTCCCCTCTCCCAGTAAGTTATCCCACTTTGAATGGGATACTAGTTCCACTAGTTTGGAGGCCCTTAGCAAATTTGGCTATCGGCATGGTGTAACCTATTGCAATTCTTGGCATGGACACTGGATCTACTAGCCTTAGGATTCCCTCTACTCATTTTCAATGGATTAGTAGAGAAAGATGCGGAGATCCACATTAGTAAGTTCCAAAAGTTAATGTTCAACTGTTGAATTCAAGATAATGAACATTTGATGATGTTCTTGAAAGGGAGTGACGGATCAAAGGTTGGACTCGAGAGCTATGGTGGGAGAGCAAGAGCAAGAAAGGGGGAGACTAGAAATGGGAACTCCAACAGTCACAATGTGTGACCGGGCCTTCCTTTATTCAAACTGTCACTAAAAGAATAAAGAATAAAGTGATGGTGATGGGCGCCCGCCACCTGCAATGTGTAGTGGCGGTGAGTGTTAGTGTAGTAATACACGGGTGGCTAGGCAGAGGCGCCTTTATCCCCAACAACCTCCCACTTAAAGGCGAATCTACCCCAGTGAGGAGTAAAAAGAAAAATAAAAAAGACAGTACAGCATGTACACATGTACAATAGGATGAGGAAAGACATCATCTCATCCCATGTCCATCAACCTCCTGAGGAAGGCAATGTGCTCTGTAGAGAGGCTTTTCATGAGCAGATCTGCAGGATTCTGGTCAATCGAGATCTTGACAAGATCAACAAACTTGTCCTCAACGACCCCACATATGAAGTGATACCTCGGATTCTTGGCTAACTGAATAGCACTCATAGAATCCAAATGCAGTGTAGGGATAGCATCAATACCAAGGTCAACAACTAAACAACCCAACCAAATGGCCTCCTTGCAAGCCTTAGTGGGCTGCAACATACTCGGCCTCTGTAATCAAAAGGGCCATGCATTTCTGCACCCTGGACATCCAAGAAAATGGAAGACCGGATTCTTGGCTAACTGAATAGCACTCATAGAATCCGAATGCAGTGTAGGGATAGCATCAATACCAAGGTCAACAACTAAACAACCCAACCAAATGGCCTCCTTGCAAGCCTCAATGGGTGGCTACAACATACTCGGTCTCTGTAGTAGAAAGGGCTATACATTTCTGCACCCTGGACATCCAAGAAACAACACCTCTAGTATAGGTGAATACATAACTGCATGTCCTACATAATCAAAGTTAGGGTACCCCATGACTTCTATATCCTGGCTACCATAGCATATGCACATATCTGCAGTGCCCTTCAGGTACCTCATGATACCCTTCATAGTATCCCAATGCTTCTTGCCAGGTGTAGCCATATAGCATGCCACAACACCAACTGCAAAGGCAATATCTGGACGAGTGGCTATCATGGCATACATAAGACTGCCCACTATGGATGCATAGGGTGTTGAGATGACAAGCTCAACACATGTAGACATTGATGATGGACCGCCTGGTTAGATGGATCCACACATCTACACTTAGCACGTCGGTGGTCATTATGACTCTCACACGGCCACTAACTCATTACTTATTATATTCATGCTATTACACTTATTTACAGCTGGCATAGTTATAGCGCCAGTCAACTAGTGTAGCCGGTTATGCATTGTTTGACTTAGTAGGCCACTTTACTTTATGTTGTACATTATCTATACTTCGTGTACATTGTAAAGTGGGTGGAATAAGAAGAAGAAACCAGCAAGAAAACGTTTTGGCCTCCATCTCTCTTCTTGTCTCTTGAGTGAACTTCTCCTTGTGCATTCTGTGTGTGTTTAGCATAGTATCTTGAGCAAGTCCCCCGACCAAGCGATTCTTGACATGTTATCAGAGCCGCACCACTGAGAGAGGCTGATTTCGAAGGCTAAAGTGAACGAGAAGAAGTAAGGTTAAAGCAAGCAAACCACGGGTAAGAAGCTCTCCCATTCTTACACTCTCTCTCTTGGATAGTGCCTGTGGAGACACTGGAAGTAGGGTCGAGCAAAAATCTCACATTGCAGTGAGATTTGGTATGTGTGAAGATCACTGTCTATTCTGTAGATAAGGCCTTTAGGGCTTTTCCGCAGTTATTTTGGGCATCTGAGGCCGTTTCAGGCCTCGTTTTAGAGCCGCAAGGTTGCGGACAGCAGTTTCAGGGTACACTGTGATTTCTGCTGTTTTGACCAAAAGTGGGTGCACAAGTTATAGATTATGAATTTGTAATTCTTAAGGTGTTTGCATGAAGTAAACATAAGGTTTATATGCAAACAGGTTGCAAATTTCATGTATTATTGAGCAGACAATGAAAAAGGCTATCTGGTGTATTGTTGTACACTACAGGTCGAGGGTTGCAGAAGATTTGCTTGTTGTTTGGTATTAGTTTTGTGATAATGGCAGAGAACAGTGGAAGCCCCATCATTGAGAAGCTCGACAAGAACAACTACTCTTCATGGAAGTTCCGTGTCACGAACTTCCTTATTGGAAAATGCCTCTACGAGTTTGTTTCAGGTGAAGAAAAGGAGCCAGAAGTGAGTGATCCTCCAATTGCAGAAGAGACAAAGGCACGGAAGGAATGGAATGCAAAAGATAAGAAGGTCATGTATTGGCTGTCTGCAGTAATTGACAATAATATTCTGGGACATATTAGAAACGCAGAGAATTCATATGTAGCTTGGACCATACTTGAAAGTATGTTTTCCGTAAATACAAAGGCATGAAAGATTCAACTCAAGCAAGAGTTGAATAGATTGAAGAAAGGAAAGATGTCTATCAATGAGTATGCACACTGAAAGTAAGCAGCATTGCAGATGCATTGGCAGCAATTGATGCAATGCCCGATGATGATGATTTGATGTCGTCTACCTTGGGTAGACTTAACAATGAAAAGGCTTGGAAGTCTTTTGTAACTTCCGTATATGTCAGAAAGCCATTTCCAGATTTCGATGAGTTGGTCTCCCTTATGATCACTGAAGAGATCAACATGCAGAGTGAGACATCTAAAAGAAGTAATGAGCAGGTCCAAGCTTTCTACTCCAATTCAGGAAGGGGACGTGGCAGGTTCTCTTCAAGAGGCCGTGGTACAGGACGTGGTAGTGACAACTAGCAAAACAGATTGAATCAACAATTTGGTGATATGTAGGTTTCAGGAGGTCATGGTAACTTTAGAGGCAAGGGGAGCTTTAGAGGGAGAGGTGGATGGTAGAACAGAGGCTCTAACAACTCTGGTATTGTGTGTCACTATTGTGGCAAAACAGGTCATATTGCAGCCCAATGTTATGCTAAGAAATATTATATTCGCAATGGTAAGTTGCAGCAAGGAAACTATGCATCGTCTTCATGACAGAATGAAGACAAAAATGAACATCTTTTTGTTATGCAGCATATGCTGAATGCTGTTACAGGAAAGGGAACACATGATGATGTTTGGTATGTTGATTCAGGTGCATCCAATCATATGACCAGCCATGCAGAATGGTTTGGAGAGATGTAGGATTTACAAAATGCAGGTTATGTGTAGATGGGTGATGATTCATACCACCCAATTTCACATATTGAAAAAGTTCCCTTGTCCTTGCATGATGGTAAGATAAAGAGTCTTTTAGATGTATTACATGTGCCATCTATTACAAAGAACTTGGTGTCAGACGGTCAAATGGTAGAGCAAGGGCTGCAAGTCAGATTTAATGCAAAGGGATGCTTTGTAGAAGACTTCAATGACAAGTGTAAGTTGGTAGCAAAGGGAAGTAGAGTTGGACGTATGTTTACTCTAGATGCTAGAATTCCCACTATGAATGCTGCTATGTATGCTAAAGGAAAAGTGTTGTTGCAGATATTGAAATTTGGCACAAACGCATTGGACATACAAATGTACAAAGGATGAAATTAATGCAGTCCAAAGGGTTGGTTACAGATTTGCCTACATTTAGAGTTTCAGAATTTCATAAGGTATGCGAAGCATGTCAGTTTGGTAAGTAGGCAAGACAACCCTTTTCACATGACAGAGATGTAAGTAGAAATATCCTTGATGTTGTGCATACAGGCATTTTGGGGGCCTATACAAAATGTATCTCTTGGAGGCAGTTCATACTTTGTCACATTCATTGATGATTGTTCTAGAAAGCTGTGGGTATATTTTATGAAGGAAAAGAGTGAAGTGTTTGAGCACTTTAGAACTTTCAAGGCTACAGTTGAAAGAGAAACAGGCTTGAAAGTAAAGTTCTTGAGGTCAGATGGAGGGGGAGAGTACATCTCGAATGAGTTCAGTGATTTTCTGAGGTCTCATGGGATAAAGAGACAATTCACATGTAGGTATATCCCATAGCAAAATGGGGTTGCAAAAATGAAAAACAGGCATATTGCAGAAGTTGCACACTCCTTGATGGGTTGAAAAGAATATGCCTAAGCATTTCTGGTCTGAGGCTATTCATACTGCTGTTTATATTATGAATAGAACTCCCACAGCTGCAGTTCATGGTATAACTCCTGAAGAATTCTTTACTAGCAAGAAGCCTGATGTATCACACTTGAAGGTATTTGGCAGTGTTACATACTTTCATGTGCCAAAAGAGTTGCGGAAGAAACTGGCTCCAAAGGCTGAAAAGTGTGTCTTTATTGGATACTCTTTAGAGTAGAAAGGGTATCATTGTTATAACCCTTTCACATGTAAGTTCAGAGTGAGCAAGGATGTCATCTTTGATGAAATGAGAAGTTTGTATGCATCTAGTGGTGATGCACTACATGATGATGATGATCATGACACTCATGTGCAGGCTGAAAAGCAAGAATCATGGACTCTTAGTGGACCAGATACATCATCTGGTAGTCCTTGGTCTGGGAGACTAAGGAGTAGCTCTTTATCTTTGGGTGCATCTAGTAGCACTACAAGTAAAGACAAAGGAAAGAATAAAGTGTCAGATGGCATTGATGTAGTTCTTGATGGAGACTCCAGTGGCTTAGAGAGCTTGGATGATGAGCTTGATATTCCTTCTGTCAGGAAACCAGGTATATAGAGAGCTCATAGTAATGTAAAGGCTCCGTTGAGTGATCCGGTGGTACGCAAATCTAGCAAGGCCAGATACCCTATTAAAAGATTTGGTTTTGAAGGTTATGCAGCTCACCATTATGCTTATATGGTGAAACTAGTTGAGGATGTTGAGCCCACTTGTTTTGAGGATGGTATTGGTCATACTCATTGGGAAGCAACAATGGATGAGGAGATGGCTGCATTAGAGGCCAATAAGACTTGGGATCTAGTATCATTGCCGAAGGGCAAGAAAGCTATTGGATGTAAGTGGCTTTATAAGATTAAGAACAATGCAGATGGTTCTATTAGTAGGTACAAAGCTAGGCTGGTTGCAAAAGGCTATGCCCAGACATATGGCATAGATTATGATGAAACCTTCAGTCCAGTTGCTAGGATGGCAACTGTCAGATGTGTGATTGCTTTGGCAGCAGCCAAAGGTTGGAGGTTGTAGCAAATGGATGTGAAGAATGCCTTCTTGCATGGTGATTTGCAGGAGGAAGTGTATCAGCCAGCAGGTTATGAAGATTTGGAGCATCCCACGTATGTGTGCAGGTTGAAGAAGACGCTCTATGGGCTCAAGCAAGCACCGAGAGCATGGTCTGACAAGATCAGAGAGTATCTTGTCAATATTAGCTTTTATGTTTTTGATGTTGATCACTTACTTTATGTGGGAAAGGGACATGCAGGTTTGGTCATCATAGTCATCTATGTGGATAACTTGATTATTACAGATGATAGTGATAGTGGGATTGCTGAAGTCAAGGATTTTTTGAAGAAGAAGTTTGAGATGAAGGATTTAGGTGAGCTAAGGTACTTCCTTGGCATTGAGGTGATTAGATGTGATGATGGTATATGGCTGTCCCAAAGACAATATGGCTTGGATATGTTGTCCAAGTATGGTATGACAGCATGCAAACCACTTTCAGTCCCGTTGGAGCAAAATGTAAAGTTGAGTGTTGATGTTGGGGATGAGATAGAAGACCCTACTATGTTCAGGAGGATAGTGGGGAGTTTGATCTACATGACCATTACAAGGCCAGACTTGAGCTACGTTGTTGGTCTTGTGAGTCAGTTTATGCAAGTACCTAGAAAGCCACATTTGGATGCAGTCAGACGCATATTGAGATATGTGAAGTCCACATTACATTATGGACTTTTCTATGAGGCAGGTACAGATGTAAAGGCGTTTGGATACACAGATGCAAATTGGGCTAGTAGTATGTCTGATAGAAGATCTACCAGTAGATACATGTTCTCTCTTGGTAGTGCAGCAGTTGCTTGGAGCAGCAAAAAGCAATCTACAATTTCTTTGTCGAGTAGAGAGGCTTAGTATAGAGGTGTTGTTGTTGCAGCATGTGAGGTAGTATGGCTACAAAAGTTAATGGCTGATTTGGATGTGCAGGTGGAAGGTCTAGTTGTCATTTATTGTGACAACATGAGTAGTATACAGTTGGCTAGGAACCCTGTGTTCCATGCCAGGAAAAAACATATTGAGGTACAAGTCTACCACTTTGTGAGAGAGAAGGTACTAGCAGGTGAGATTGACTTGGTGTATGTCAGCAACACAAGATCAGATAGCTGACATCTTCACGAAGGCATTGGGTACAGAGAAGCTTCAAAAGTTTCGAAGCTTAGTTGGAGTTGCAGAGATGCAGTTGAGCTTGAGGGGGAGTGTTGAGATGACAAGCTCAACACATGCAGACATTGATGATGGACCGCCTGGTTAGATGGGTCCACACGTCTACACTTAGCAAGTCGGTGGTCATTATGACTCTCACATAGCCACTAACTCATTACTTATTATATTTAGGTTGTTACACCTATTTACAGCTAGCATAGTTATAGCGCCAGTCGACTAGTGTAGTCGGTTATGCATTGTTTGACTTAGTAGGCCACTTTCCTTTATGTTGTATCTTATCTATACTTCGTGTACATTGTAAAGTGGGTGAAAGAAGAAGAAGAAACCAGCAAGAAAATGTTTTGGCCTCCATCTCTCTTCTTGTCTCTTGAGTGAGCTTCTCCTTGTGCATTCTGTGTGTGTTTGGCATAGCATCTTGAGCAAGTCCCTCCACCACGCGATTCTTGACATAGGGAATCTTAGCCATCTTGGCCCTCTACTCATCTGTCTATGGACAATCAGCCTGTGATACCTTCACATAAGAAGGCAATGGACAACCAATAGGCTTTACGTCCTGCATGCGGAAGCACTCAAGGACTTTATGAATGTACTCCCTCTATGACAAGTAGAGGAGTCCCTGATGCATGTCGCGTCTAATGCGCATACCAAGTATGTGAGTGGCCTGTCCCAGATCTTTCATCTCAAAGCTCTTCTTGAGCTGAGCCTTAAGAGCATCTAGCTCATCATGAGATTTTCGTGCTATCAGCATATCATCCACATAGAGTACCAAAATCAATAAAGAACCATCACGGGCTTTCTTCATGTAAAGACACGGATCCATAGCACTTCGGCTATAGCCCTGTGACTGCATAAAGGCATCAAACTTATGATACCACTCCCTAGGTGCCTATTTCAAGCCATAAAGATTTTTCTTCAATTTGCACATTAGGTGCTGCCTGCCAGGTTCTGCAAAGCCCTTAGGCTGCTCCATATAAATCTCATCATGCAAGTCCCCATGTAAGAAAGCCGTCTTGACATCCATCTGGTATCAATCCAAGTCAAGCTAAGTAACCAAAGCCAAGACTAAGCACAGGGTGGTCATCTTAACCACAGGAGAAAAGACCTCATCAAAGTTCACACCATGCTCTTGCTTAAAACCCTTTGCTACCAATCAAGCCTTGTACGTCGGCTTGGGGTGTCCAAGGGTACTTTTTAACTTGTACACCCACTTGCATGACAAAGCCTTCTTGCCCGTAGGCAAGGAAACCAAATCCCAAGTGTCATTTTTATGCAAGGATTCTATCTTAGACTGCATAGCCCTCTGAGTGAATGTCACCCCTATGCATAGCCTCATCATAGGTGAAAGGCTCTCTTGCATCTGTAACCAAGGCATAATGCATCGAGGGCTGAAATCTATCAAGTGGACGTCTATCTCTAGTAGACTGTCTCATGGCAAGCTCTGCTGCCTTCCCAGTTGCTTGTCCAACATCCTGACCATGAGCATCTGCTGCAGTTGTAGGCTGTCCAACTGGCTATGCGGATCTCTGAAACACAACCAAGACATCGGATTTGAGCTTAATGGGATAAGCCCAAACTTTTCGTGAAAAATCATCTATGAACGTAACAAAATACTTTGCACCACCTATAGACTGACAAGGCATGGGCCCACAGACATTCGAATATACCAATGCTAAGGGCTCACTCATGCATGGCCTACCAAACTTCTTATGCATAGACCTAGTCTGCCTGCCATAAAGACAATGCTCACATGAATCAAAACATGCATAATCAAGGGGCGGTAAGTACTGCAAATCAAAAAGCATTTTCATTCCCTTCAAAGACATATGGCCCAAACGGGCATGCCAAAGAGATACATGTGGGATAGAACCCACAAACAAAACATGATCAAGGGAAGAAGTTAATACAATCAAGGGGTAGAGACTTCCAGACTTGGCACCTCTCGCAATCACAAGTTTACCATGAGTGATCTTCCATGCAGAGTCTCCAAAACATACATGATATCCTGCATCATTAAGCTATCTAGCTGACATGAGACTACGTGTCAAAGCAGGTACATGACGTACATCTTGCATAACAAAACTCCTTCCTGAAGGAAACTACAGCCTAACATCACCAATGCCCACAATATTAAGAGAGCTGTCATCACCCAAGCGCATAGAACCCGAAACAGTACGGTATGAATGAAACCACTCTCGGAAAGGTGTCACATGAAAGGACGCACCTGAGTCCGAGAGCCAACACTGTGCATACATAGAGTGTATCTCTGTCATCTGCGAAGCACTAGAAGAAGCTGTTAGGATATAATCATCATCATCAACATTCTCAGGCTGCATAACATTGATCTCTTCAATTTTAACACTGGACTTTGCAGGTACTATGCTGCAATCAGAAAACTTATCCTGCACTTTGTCTTTCCCCTTATCGTTTCTCCTTTCATTGCACAATTCATGGCATTGTGGCCTAATATGACCCTTTTTCCCACAACGGTGACAAGTAACATCTGCATTCCTGCCACAGGATTTCCTACGTGACTTCCCATGAGACTTGGACCAAGATTTTTGAGAATCCCATCCACGGCCACTACCACTACCATGCTTTCCATATACATCATTCCCACCTCTAACTGTCATAGCATGAGACACACGAGAGGCTTCCAAATTCTTACGATTAACCTCTTCCTGCAGAAGAGCACTCTCAACATCAGATAATTTCAAGGTAGCAGTAGAGGCACATAATGCAGTGCGGAATACATCCCATGACTCATTAAGAGTACCAAGCAAGAAAAGAGGAGTGACATCCTCTGCAAAAGTTATGTCTTGCAAAGTTAAGTTCTTGAGTATAGCATGGAACTGGCTCAAGTGAGTAGACATAGTAACATTCTCCTTCATGTGGCACAGATCCATAAGCTGCTTCACCCAATACATCTAACTCGCTGGACCTTTCTTGTCATAGAAATTTTTTATCTTTTCCCACAACTGCCATGCACTCTGTTCTTCCTCAAAGACATTATAGTGAACCTATTCTGTGAGAGACAATACAATAGTGAACTTGCATAACTCATCAAGCTCAAGCCATTCCTCATCTGGCATAGTTGCAGGTGGATGCCCGCTTAACCTCAAAGGTTTGATCTGCGATTTCTGCACCAAGACCTGCCAAATCTGGCTCTTTCAAAAAGAGTAATTTGTACCATCAAGCTTAGTGATGTTGAAAATAGCATGATCAATGGTGGATGAACTTGCCATAATACAGGCTGGAAGACTGTATAGACAGTTCAAAATTGCTTGCTGTTTACTACAGAAAATGACCAAAAAATCACCAAAATCGAGGAAAAATGGCGAAGAAAGTGGAGCCAAAGCTACTGCCCACCAAGTACTAGTGAAAATACATCATTTCAGAGTGTTTTAGCATGAAAAATCCATGTCAATCCATACATATATGCTCGCTGTAATAAATTTCAGATTTCAGTAAAAGAGAGCTAACAATGCCAAAAATGGATCCCAAGGCAATCAGATACTGCCAAGACCAAAGCTAGCATCATGCGGGCATAGCATAAGCATATGACGGTCGATAAGCATGAATCCAATACCCAAGTATGTCATACAAACATCTACTAGTGAGTAGGCACACCCCCCAGGCAACGAGGCAAAGTGGTCCTGCCACTATCAAAACTTGACACAAGTAGGTGTCAGTTCACAAAGATACGGATCCAAAACTGAGACTTAGCTCATAAGCATACAGTGAACCAAGACATATGATGTATCATCCCAAAAGGTAAGAAGTCCCAAAGTCTCAAGTGTCTGTAATTGCTCAATAGCATGTAACGGCTCAATGTCTGATAAGAAGTCCCAAAGTCTCAAGTGTCTGTAATTTCTCAATAGCATGTAACGGCTCAAGTGTCTGTAATTGCTCAATAGCATGTAACGGCTCAATGTATCATCCCAAAAGGTAAGAAGTCCCAAAGTCTCAAGTGTCTATAATTGCTCAATAGCATGTAACGACTCAATGCATAAAAGTACCACCTGCTCAATGTCTAATAAGCATTCAAGAATGCTCCCACTGGCACAAAATCCATATGTATGAGCTCAAGAGCTCAAGCCAAGGCAAGACACAGTGCCAATGACATAAGTCCAAGACAATACATCAATAGTACATCCCGAACATGTAGGCGGTAGAGCATCCGTATGTAGCATCCATAAGCATGTAAGACATAAAATACATCCCAAGATACAACTCTAGCAAGCCAATAAATAGCTCAAGTAAGCTCCGAGAATATAAGGTCAAGCCAAGACTAAGATCCAGTAGCAATAGGCTCCAAACAATGTAACTAGCATGTAGTAATGGCATAGGCTAAGCATGTCAAGACCGGTCAGACATAAGCAATATACATGCCACAAGTACATCCAAGACAGAGCATCCAAATGCTTTTCAAAGCGAGCTCAAGCTCAACCAATGATCCCGAATCAAAACCAAGCTCTATGTCAAGCCCCAAATGTCAATACATCACCATATATTCCCGAGACATAGCCCGAAAAGCATAGGCATAAGTATACATGAGTAAAATGACTTCAGCCCAACTGTGTGCAATAGTGATTTACTATTCAAAACTGAGAATTTCAGCACCAAAATCATCTCCAAATGGTTTCCAAACAATAGGCATACATTCCCATAACATCCGGGCATCAAGCGGGACCAACCGGGCATCAAATGACAATGTCAAACCAGCTGTAGCATCAAATGTCAGTGTAACACTGTCATAAACTGCCTATGGACTATTATGATAGTCCCAAAGCAGTGTTAAATCAGTCCAAATTCCATGCCAATACATCAACCATCAAAACCAAGCATCAAAGCATGTTCATATGCCCGAAATGGAGCCTTTCCAAGTGCCAATGGAGGGGGAGAGCTATTGTTGTGACTGTCAACGCTGAAGACACATATGGGAGGGCTGGGTGATTCTGCCAACTATAAATGCTGGTCTTCGGGCTGCAAAAAATGGTGGCCAAGCTTCGAAGGGGTCTGGTTAAATCCAAGGAAGTCCTCAAACAAGCTCCAGCAAGTCTTGTTCAAAGGCAAGTGAGATATGAAGCAAGGGAGCTTCAATAGTGGTTGCCCCAATCTTGTTTACAACCTGTGAGACCTAAGAACTGTAGTAAACCCTGAAGAAAATGATCAAATACCTCTGATGTAATGCCCTGAAGGTGCCCAACAATGCTAGGAAGGTGCTCGAGAAGTCGGGGAGTGACGGGAGCTCGAAGGAAGTAGGATATGGCTGCCGGGAAGGAGACCTGATGCAAGTAGGGAGTCGATGGGATGTTGAGAATGCCACGAACCAAGCTCAAGAGTCGGAAAGCAAAGCTCTGATACTAGTTGAAAGGGAGAGACGGATCGAAGGTTGGACTCAAGAGCTATGGCGGGAGAGCAAAAGCAAGAAAGGGAGAGACTAGAAATGGGAACTCCAATAGTCACAATGTGTGACCGGGCCTTCCTTTATTCAAACTGTCACTAAAATAATAAAGAATAAAGTGACGGTGACGGGCAGCCACCACCTGCAGTGTGCAGTGGTGGTGAGTGTCAGTGTACTAATACACTGGCGGTTAGATAGAGGTGCCTTTACCCCCAACAGTTCTTTAATATGACTCTAAAAAGGAAGAGTTGTAGTATGGTATCACAAACTAGAAGCTGGAGCCATAACTATAGTTGATCAATTTTTTGCGGCCTTTCGAAGAGAGTTTTCCCTTGAAGAGAGGTGGTTTGTATTGGCTACATGCTCTCAATGTAACACATCAAGAACCTTATGAGAGTGTTTGAGTATATGCCATGAAACTGAAAGAAGTCTTTCGTAAATTACAAACCTATATTCCCATCCTAGCTACTGCTAAACTGCAATACTTTTACATGGGTTAGACTTTAATATCTAGGTGCATTTGAGTAGTGTTGCTCTTATTGACATTGATACTGCTATTACATGAGAAAAGGAGGTAGAGTCGCGATTACAAGTGGCCTATGCATATAGGAAAAACTAGAATTCAAGTTTAGGGCTTGAAAATAATTTGCATTGACTAATGGAAGTCAAGGGATACCCATGACCAATTTGAATGGGAGAGAAAGCAATGGAGAGTGTGTCCATGCTAACAACTCCTTCTAATGTGACCATGCTAATGGCTAGTCAAATGGCTTCACTAAATAATGAAAGCCAAATGACAAACCCTAATGTCATTCCAACTAATGAGTAGTTAATCCCTAATAAATTGGTTAGACCAATTGAATGGCAAGTAGATGATTGTGGCTATGGGTCTAGTGTATCAAATGCTCTTGGCAAAGTCAAGGACATGATGAAGCATTATACTGATATGATAATGGAACAATATAGAGAAATATTCATAGATGTTAATTTTCTAAAGAAGCAGCAAATCGTGATAGGAAATTGATGCCCTAAAGAGGATGATCCATCTATAAGTGGTGTGGCAGTCAGCACTTTCCGAGAAACTACCCTAATGTCAAATGTGAAACATATGGAAAGCTCAATCATTTAGCTAGTACTTGCTGGAGTAAGATCACCTTTCTTCAACAAGGAAGTAAGCAGTCATGTCCAATAAGTCATTAAGTATAAGGGAACAACCTTAAGAAAGATGAAATACCAAAACAAATATTGCAAAGAGGAAAAGATACCATAGAGAAGTTTCCTAGTGGTGGTGGCATTAGCCTTATCAAAGATGTGCATGTTAATGCCACTAAGGATTACAATTTATGAGCCATTACAAGAGGAAAAAAGATTAAAGAGGGTGACAAGGATAATGTAAAACTAATTGAGACAAATCCTAAATGGTATGATAAGGGGATGCAAACCCTTAACCCAAATGTGGATAACAATCTTCTAAATGTTGTTGATGGAAAAGCTAACCCCAATAAGGTGCTGCCAACAAGGAAAGAATGTAAAAGCTAAGAAAGAGGCACCAAAGCTTGTCCAGTGTAACCAAGAGAAAGAATGGTTTGGCGGGAGAGGAGAACCATTGCTAATTATCATGAATTTGATTTAGCAAGTTCTCTTTGCAAGGTAAAGCCTGATGTGAATCTCTTGCAGTTGATCAAGTTATCTCTAGGAGTGCACAAGGAGTTCAAGAAGATTGTTCACACTGAGTATATCATTTGAGCCCTTGGGAATAGCTCTTGGCTACAAGAGGATTGGTTTGAACATGCTGATAAGCATTGCCCAAGGGTAGTGGCATATGTTGATAGCATATTAGTGGAACATGCTATTATTGAAATGGGATCCTCTGTCAATATTATGAGTTCAGAATTAATGGAGAGATTAGGACTGGAAATCCAAAAGAATGTCTTCACTATTGTTTGAATGGATGATTATGACAATTTAAGGCAACTTGAAGGTTGCATTACCAAAGTCCACATGACTATGGCTAATGTGCTCGGGTAGGTTACTCTTGAATATATGTGTGCATCATGTGGGTTCAAAATAATGCATTTTTAAAATGCCATTTTTATATATATTTTTACATACAAAAGGGTGAAATATAAATGAGTTATTTATAGATTGAATAGAAAAGGATTATATTTTATTCAAAAAAAATCATAGATAAGGATATTTATAAAGAAGCCTTGAACGCACGTGATATAGAGGATATACATATAGTAACTTCCCCAAGCTAATGTGGAATGTATTGTGGATATTACTATCCACTGCCATGTATTGAATACAATGATAAATCTACTATATGTATTCAATACCTTTTCATATCATGTTATAGCATTTGGGTTATGCAATACACCGAGTTCTTGGCAATGTACAATTAATATGACTTTTGGTGATATTTTTTCGAAGGAGTTAAAAAATATTTATTGATGGTCTAGGGGCAGCCACCACAAGAGAGAGGTAACTGATTATTGGAGTGTGTCTTACCCTTTACCCACGGTGAGGTGTGCTCTAAATCATTTATTGGGTGAGGCAGAAGCATTGCAAGAAAGGTTTGTTTCTCTTATGCATCTTGATGAAGGACAATTGCAGAATTTGTTACATCAAGAAGTAGAGAAGAAGAGAATGAAAGCACTCTATGACCTTCGAGCTAAAAGATATAAATTTGTGAAGGGTCAGTTTTGGTGCTATGTTATGATGCTTGTTGCGAGTTATTCCTTAGCAAGCTAGAACCTAAATGGGATGGCCCATATAAGATTGTTCGGATAGGAAAGAATGCCTCTATAGCCCTTTTAGCGATTTTGCAGGGGGTAGAGTTAAAAAATAAAGTGAACATCAATAAGTTAAAGCATTACTATGTATAAGAGTTGATGTCGAACTTAGTGCCTTTGGAGGTCCTTTAGGATTCAAATTAAACTTGTTGTGGTTTCCAAGACAATCGAATGTGCATAATTATTTCTTATCATGAACATCCGCAATTCAAAGTAGCATTACCACGAAGGTCGAGTGATCTAGTAGAGTAAAGGTTATCATATCACTAAGTGGTGAGATGGATCTTTTACTTGGGCTATGAACAATTGCTCAAGGATTTTGCTTTCTTTCCTTTTCTATTTTTATAGGGGTTAGAACCCCTTTTTACGCACCTCTGTATATTTTTATTCTTCAACTATTCACGATTTTATTTCTTTACATCATCATTTTGTGTGGCAGGCTTTTCTAACTGCCTCACAACTAATAAAAACTCCTAGAATGGCCGGCTAGTAGATCTGAATAGAACAGGGTCACTAGGATTGCAGTCTAAAACATGTCTTAGAGTGCCTAACAATGCCTTTGCAGGGGGCAACAACTGCTCAGACCTCCCACAGCCATACTAACCTATACTTGGGACTTAATGCCTTGATTGCCAGTCCCCAACAAGAAAAGAAATCCCTCACAAGTAACCAAATATATATACTATAAAAATAAGATACTCATAAAAGAAAAATATCACCTGGATCGGGCTACAAGAAGCGCTGGCGCAGCAAAGGCTCCCCCTAGATCCCATGTAATTTGTCTAGCACAACACTAAAACAAAAAACGTTAACTGCATGTGCACTAAACAAACAAATGGCCTGTAAAATATTACACGGCGCAGCGAACAGAATCTGAGAAAGAGATAGAGAGTACACAACAGATAAGAGGAGAATCAGTAAATTCTTTAACTCCAAACAACTAATACAAAGATGGCTCTGTCCACCCGTGCGCTTCCACTGTGTGAAGCTTAGATGGCGATCTAGACAGAAGATAGGTGAAGAGCTTAAGGCTAGCTGGAATAACAACTCTGACTGGGTGAAAGATGAGTGTAAGATGGCTACGAAGGGGTTTAGCTTTTATAGCCCGCGAAGGTTGTTAGGTTGGCCTGCTGACCGACCTACCATATGAGCCTCCACTAGTCGGCCAAGGAATATTCCAGTGAATATTCCCTTTACCATCGGGCCGGGGGCGCTGCCCCCGGACCCCTGCCTGGGGGGCTGCTGGCCCCCCTGGGACCCCCCAGCCAGGGGCAGCTTCCGCGGCCCCCGGACCCCACAATAGGGGCCCCTTTTAACTCCCTTACACCGCAACCCGATGCAATGCGCCTCGAGTTGCTACCAGCTTAACCACTCCGTCTAACCCAAATATTAGACCCACAAACAGTCACCTTTTTGCCATCCGGTCACATAGACCTCATCTGATATACAAGTCAGGACTCAACCAATGTCCGGCGGGTTCACACTTGGCTTCTCCTCATAATGGGGGCCTTACAACTTTGAGCACCATGGATCATTGGTAGTACCTAATGAGGGTGGGGCATTGATCATATCTAACATGGCCCTCTTGGACTAAAATGGATAGGTCATTCTAATCCATGCAATACACGATCTTCTTGGCATTACACCACATCTTATCAAACTAACTAAGATACCAAAGATAGCATAAAATATGAGGACTAGCCTCATACTACTCATGCGAATTAGCTAAAAGCTTGATCTACGTCCTTTGTAGATCCACTAGTCCAAGCCTTTCTACTAATGCCTCAGTGATAATGGCCATCTCATCTTGGGTACTATGAGTTGAATGAATGACATCATTAGGTTGATATATCTCATCTTCCTGGTCATCATTCAAATGGATCACTTGTCCTAACTTTCCAGTAACTCCTCCTACAGGGAGAATCATGGATTTATAGTCATTCAACTCTTCTCTAATTGGACCCTTACATATGTCAATGATACAATCCAAACTAGACAGAGCTTCAAGCCTAGACCCATCACATGATGCATCTCAAGGTGATCCCTATTGTTAGATGTAGCATTATGGCCTTTAGTCACATCCTCTTGGGAATCCATCAAACCATGTCCACATGCAATTCTTGGCCCTTCATCTAACACACCAACCATAAATTTAGAAATTTTGGGTCTCCAAACCCATCTCTTATTCCTTTTCATATTCTTAGACTGCCTCATTTTACATTGGTCTAACTCAAAGTGGACTTATTGCTATAGCCAAATAGCCTCACATCCTTAAGTCTACTATCGAGCACAAGGGAACCTTTGGCATCATGCATCTTCCTCATACAAGATGTCTTTACTTGCCTTTGTCCACTTTGCAACAATTGCTTAGTCATAGGAACCATGCTTTTACTAAAAGGAATAGCCTCTACTTGAGCATGATTCATCCATAAATTTGAAAGGTCTTTCAAGAGCCTTATGAGGAGCACAACTAGGGCCATGCATAGCATGCTTATCCATACTCATAGGCTCGATGGTCCTATCAATGCTGCCATCGCAACTACCTCTCATGGAATTGTTTCAAGCCTTGATGGAACTTGCTAGGCATGGAATCTTTCTATCGCCAAGAGGCATCTTATCACCACTCATCAAATTGTCATTTCATGCTTGTAGATTCTTGCTACCAAGATCCCCTATCAAGGTTGTCTTGGTATTAGCAAATGAATCTTATCCTTGTAGAAAAGGATGGATATTTGGATGCATTTGCACTGAATGGGGGAAACTCCAAAAGTTTTCCCAATATCTTTGGATATATTGCTCATGGTCAACTACGTGCATCTTGGCCTCACTTAATGATTTAGGCTCCCATGTCCTTCCTTGGATTTTCATATTAATCTCTAAGCCGCTCATAAAGAGCTTACATAGCACATCATTTGGTAACGTAGTAGCTCTTCTTGGCCAAATCCTAATAATATTATCAAAGGCTTTAGCGTGTTCTTTAGCAGAAGGATAGGACTCTTGTCTAACCTGCATAAGATGTCCTAAAACCTAGGTCATAGGCACCTTCTTTTCATATTCATCTAAAAATTTATCGCATAGCTCATTGAAGGATTTAATCGACCTTCTTTGGAGGCTCCAGTACCATCTCTTAGCTTCTCCCTTCAGGGTGCTTGAGAACACAAGCATCCAATGTGTGTCATCAAACCCACTTGCAAGGCACGTTAGGCCGTATTCCTTTAAGTGCAACACTAGATCCTCCTTTACCAGCCCATGAAACATTGGGAAATCCATATAAGGAGGAGGTCATTTAGTCCTCTTTCTTGGGATTAGCACTGGGTCATTAAAATCTTCATATTCATCATGAATTAGTTTCAGCCTTTTAGGGTCTATGACCTCTTCCTTTTCCACCTCTACTGGTGTAGGAAGGTTAATATTATCCTTAATGTCCCTTTGTGCCAACTCATAAAGTGGTCTAGGGAGGCCTATAGCTCTTTGCATATCATTTCAATCCTTTCTTAGAGGATCTTCCATATCTTGCCCCTTCCTAGGAAATTCCATGATGGCTTTATCTAGGAGCTTCTGCCCCTCATCAAAAGCAAACTTATCCTTAGCACTTAGGACCTAGGGATTGTTCCTTTTAAGCAATGGTTTTCCCTTTACATCTAGGGCTTCTAACATTCTTGTGATACCTAAAATTTTGGCACGATGCCCCACCACATCGGATATTTTAGCCATAACTACACTCCATTGTTTGTGGAGTTTTTTCCATGGCACTATAGCTTTAGCATAATCACTTGTTGATGCCATGACCGCCATAGCTTCTAACATACTTGTTCTATGCCCTCTAGGTTGACGGATGGTTATACATGATTTCTCTTGGGTAGAGACCACACCAAGGCAAACCTCGGCCCATGCCATCGCATTAGAGGATGGGGTAGCCACTAACTAGTTACTCTTCTCATCACCTAAATTATCTTCTGTAGAGGACTCATGCTCTACATAACTAACTAAGTCCATCAGTAAGTTTTGTATAGAGAAAGCGAAGGTGTTCTATCCTTGAAAGAACCCCATTTTATGGGCTACTTAGCACACTCCTAATGGACATAATAAACATAGGTCCCTTCATAACCTAGATTCAAAAACTGCCACTTATAGGTAGCTCCCGCCAAACACACCACCTGTCGAGACCTAAAATGGGCCCGACACTGGCTCTTTAGCACTAGCCACAGACCTCCAAGACACACAAGACACCTCACACAGCCTTGTAGCTAGGAGCGTCTAAGGCACACACTACACTAAACTCTAATATCGATTTTGCGTTTGTAATAGGATACAATCCAAAATTTGCCTTCCCCTACTCCTCAGAGGAAAATCATGTACACATTGGTATAATATACCATGTATCACATACATAGGAGGCAACCTCTTGGCTGAGTGTCGTGGCCCCACTGCAACTCTCCTATATCTCGGGGATTGGCCCCTTGATGCACTACTCCAACATAAAGAACAAACGTACAAGCTCCACTCTTTGATTTATCGAGCGATCTAGGAGTTGACATTTCCTAACTAAACTTACCCTAAGGAATTGCTCATCTAGCCTATAGCCTAGGAATCCTTACACACTCCACATTGGTCATTTGTTTAGGCAATCAAGTGCTATGCATCTAGGTTTTGTACCATGTGGCATGCAAAATGCAAAAGTGTATGACCATTGTGCAAAACCATTTTATGATTAAAAATTAACCACGTGGTGTGCAAAGACAGTTCTTTAATGATTTTCGATCTACTCATTCTTGCTATATTACTAGAGACTAGCATTGAGTTTACTTGTGCTACTAGTCTCTTCAAACTTAAATTTTTATCAGCCTATATGCTATGCATAAACCAAATGAATCAGAATTTTATGTATTTCCAACAATCTCTCACTCTTACAATCTCTTTTTTCCCTAACCATTTAGTTCAAAACATTATGAAAAATCAAAATTGTGAGCTCTCACTGATAAGAAACACTCAGCCCCATTTGTATATTCTAATTTTAATCCATGGAAACTCAAAACACTCACTAAACCCCCCAATTTTCATGATTTCTTCAAAAATCGCACTTTGCGAATTTTATGTGTTTTGAGGAAAAATCACTATATCATCAAAATTTCTGGTTTTTTCTTTAATTTCAAAGACAATTCAGCATATGTAACCAAGGTAACTCATTATTAATCATTTCCTTCAATTATCATTCATAAAAAAAAGAAAAAGAACACTTACTCATAGAAACCCGCGTGTTCAAGGTGCGTATCCCAAGATTGAGAGGTCGTTGATGCTTCCCTCTTGTAGTTGACACACACTCCAACCCTGATCTATGTTCTCTACTGCTCCATGAGCATCGTTTGCTTCAAAATCATCATCACCCCCTCCCCCTTCTCTCTTTCATTGATGCATATGAACAACCCATAGGAGGAGAGGAGAGAGAAAGATTAAAAAATTAGATGTTTAAATCGTCCATTAAAACAGGTAAGCTTACAGCCATCTCCTTTCTCTCTCTGTCCTGATTGAGAATCTCCCTCTCTCTCTCCAAACAGGTGTGTATCGGAGAGGCATCAGGCAAATTTGAGAAGGTGCATTGACGCTTTCCTCTCTTTTTGACAATTTTTGTATTAATTTGAGCCTTCTTATAAAGCCTAAGGTTTAAAACATTAAAATAATTGGTTTATCTTTTTGTGTTTACACTGTCCCACAAGTGGATATTTCAATTTTGAGGGGGAAAACGGACTCGGATTCGAGATCCGTTTGGACAGTGGCTTTGCAGCATCAAAATCTATAAATCTGGCCTTTGTCACACACTTTTTGGCTCTCGAATCTAGTTGCTTTACAATGCCAAAACTTGCGAGGATTAAATGGGGGGTCAAACGACCTCTGATCGAAAAACCAAGACTTGCGTTGGATTCTTGGCGTCGAAATGCATCTAGGGAAACTCTAGCTTGGTCTTCTGACTCCATTTGATTTTTCATAAAAATTGTCTCTTTAACGTCTCTTGGGCACTTTTCAGCTCCAAAACGCTAGCGCTTTCAAATCAGCTCAAAACAGCTCCTAAACTCGAACTCTCAGTCATGATCAACTTTAGATTGTGTTTATGAATCCAAGCCTACATCTTGGAACCTAATTCACTTGAGCAATAGTTTGTCTTCTTGTCTATGTCGCTATGAGTTTTGCTATCGACTTTCGTCCTCCATAGTCAGTGCTATGCTCTAGATCCATGTTTTTTCACATTATTTCCATCCTAGGGATGAGCGGCTCAGCATCATTAGGTGTCGAGAGAGCCAAAGGGGCTCCCCTTCCAAAGAAGTTTGGTGTCATGTTCGCGACCGTAAGGCTGCGGGTATGGGAGACTCCAAGGTAGACTACAATGCATGGCGCCATGGCCAAATCTACCACAATTAGCACAAGGTTGTAACCTAGGGTCCTGGCAATCGGTTGATAAGTAGTTTCCACCACAATGCATGCATTGTACATGTGGACGTGTTGGTCATCTCATCATCTCTTGTAATTTGGTTATGTCCATCCTAATCTCTGCTAGCTCTTGTCCCCAATCAGTGCCTTTCCCTTTGTCCTGCACGCTTTGGCTTTCTCTCTCACTCGGCATTGAGGCCCTCTTGGAGCTCCTGGCACTGGACTCTTGTCGATTTGAGCTTCTGTAGCTTCTTTCCTTGAGCTGGTTATTCACTCTAATAGCTTGCTCAAAGACCCTTGCTAGTGTGTCTTGCTACAAACTCGAGTTGTCGACCAAGGCTTTGTAGAGCTCTTCACTTTGTATTCCGCTGATGAATACCGTGGATACCACTCCTTTGTTTGGTCTCTCGTCCATTGGGATTCTCTTGAAGAGGCTCCTCACATGGGTCACATAATCTTGAATATCCTCTTTCTCTCTCTGCCTGATGTTCATGAGTCGCACTAGTAGGTTATCGACACTAGCTGAGCATTTCCAAATCCTACCTATGCATGAAGGAGAAGGTGTGGATATACCTGTAGTAGTGGGCAACAAACTTGTCGATGATGCGATTGAAGTAGATCTATACAATAGAGCTCTCTCTCTCTCTCTCTCTCTCTCTCTCTCTCAAACAACCAGGGTTTAAAATTAGCTCCCCCTTGCTCTCCTACCTATTAAACCCATTTTTCACAAGGTTCTTTCCACTCCTGTTCCCTTACTTATTAACCTTAACCCTCTTCAGTACTCCTTCTCCCTGTTTTTTTTGGATCTGTGTCCTGTTTAGCTAGTTTTACAATAGCAAAGCCTACGCTTTTCTATTCGATCTCCTAAACTTAACCTGCTCTAAATGCAACAAGAATCAAAAGTAAAGTACTACATTTATTTCTCCTACCCAACTAACCATCAAAAACCAAAAATACTTACTTGTAGCATGGATTAAAGATCCAAAACCTCCTATCTATCTCAAGCTGTGGTTCGGGGGTGAAAGCCTTACTTCGATGATCAATTTGAAGCGCGCAAGCACTCAAGCTTAAGTCCGTTAATCCTGGCAAAATGGAACCAAAATGTAGAGGCGATCAATCGCCAAAATCCACGGAGTGCTTATTATTCAAGCATTTCAAGCGA
This sequence comes from Lygodium microphyllum, assembly GCF_053477565.2. Lineage (NCBI taxonomy): Eukaryota > Viridiplantae > Streptophyta > Polypodiopsida > Schizaeales > Lygodiaceae > Lygodium > Lygodium microphyllum. The sequence continues at coordinate 12,030,239 of NC_141140.1, read as the reverse complement.
GCACTAATGGCTACCTCTCACATAGCTGACGCGCTATCCCTCTCTATGAGTATAGTGAGCTTACCTTAATGCCTGATGAGTTGCTTCCTCTATCAAGCACTTTGATAGCTCCACAATTTGTGATGCATACTTAAGCATCCTGAAGCCTCTTCCTTCAAGCTCCATCCTCCATAGCCATGCATGAGACGAGAGAAGAGAAGAGAGGAAGAAGAAGAGAGGAGATGGAGGAGGGCTTCACCTCCAAGATCCTTCTCTCTCACACACACACTCCCTCCCTTAAGCACTCACAAGCAAGCAAGAAAAGAGAAGAGAAGAAGAGAAGAAGAAGAGTCCACTTTGCCACACACCAAAAGAATGAGCTATCATTCACTTTTTGAACTTTACATACAAAAGCCCTAAATCCCTTTTGGGCGGTCATCCCCTTATCTCCTTTTTTACATGACCGGCCCTTTTTCCCATTGTCCTCCTATCTTCCTATCTTCCTTCCTACTACCCATCTACCTTTACAATTTGCGTGGGTGAGAGCCCAGTGCTCTTAAAGTAAATCATGGTGCGCCTTGCACTCTTTTACAAAAGTATTGACTTGTGCTTTTCCTTGTGTTCCTTTCTCCTTGATCTAGGACTTTTCTGCACTTCTTATGTTTTCATATTTTTTTTGGCACCCCTTCGTCTTTCGTCTCACTTTTGCCTTGGCCTTATCTTCTGCTTCAGATTTTTTGGATTTTTCTCCTTATTTGTTTGACGGTTAACAACATAATAATATAGGCAAATAACTATTGGTGTCAATTTCCTTAAGAAGCAATAAAATTTGATAGGGAGTTGATGCCCTAAAGAGAGTTCCCCCTCAAGATTCAATTGTAAGTGGTGTGGTGGCCAACATTTTCCTTGGAATCATCCAAATGTTAAATGTGACATATGTGGCAAATCTGAGTACTTAGCTAGTACCTGTCTCGGAGCAAGATTAGCTCTCTCTAGCAAGGAAGTAAGTAGCTAGGTCCAGTCAACCATTGAACACAAGGAAATAATCTCCATCAACAAGATGAGGGATGGAAATAAATATTGCAATGAGGGAAGGCTATTGTAGAAGAGCTGCCTTAGTAGCAGTGGAGTTAGCCTTCTTGAAGGTGTAGGTGTCAATGGCACTGAAGCTTCTAATTTACGAGTCATTACAAGAGGTTGAAAGGGTAGAGAAGCTGACAAAGATAAGGTAAAACATATCAAGGAAAACTGTAAGCAAGTTGATAAGGAGACACAAGTCCTTAATCCTAACATGGAAGGCGGCCCTCCAAAATCCATTGATGGTAAAGCTAATACTAAGAAGGATAAGAAGTTGCCAACGAAGAAGGTAAAAGACAAGAAAGAGACACCAAAGCATGTTCAAAGACCAAAGGAGAGAATGGTTTGGTAGGAAAAGAGAACTCTTGTTAGCTATCATGAATTTGATTTAGCAAGTTCTCTTTGCGAAGTTCAATTGGATGTAAATCTCTTGCAGTTAATTAAGCTATTGTAGAGGGAGCTCACGCTCAACCGCCAAGACCCATGGACCACTTATTGTTTCAAGCGAGCTCTAATGGCTATCTCTCACCTAGCCGATGCGCCGTCAATCCTACAAGTGTAGTAAGCTTACCTTGATGCTGAAATGTGTTGCCTCCTCTCTCGCACACGTCGATAGCTCCATGATCCTAGATGCTACCTCAAGCATTCTCAAGCCTCCTCCATCTCCAAGCTCCATCCACCATAGCCCTACACGCAAGAAAAGAGAAGAGAAGAAGAAAAGAGGAGATGGTGTAGAGCTTCACCCTCTTGATCCCTCACTCCCACACACTCACTCCCTCACACTCTCACACTCCCTCTCTCAAGAGCATACACAAGAAAGGAGAAGAGAAGAAGAGAAGAAGAAGAGAACTCTTGTTAGCCACACACCAAAAGAATGAGCTCACATTCACTTTTTGAACTTTATATAGATAACCCTAAATTCCCATGGGTGTCCATCCCTTTTTACATGACCAGCCATTGTGGCAAGGTCCCTTTTTCTAATTCTCTCTTCTTACTTCATGGCCTCAACCTCTACCCGTCTATTCTTTTACAAATGGCACAGGAGGGAGCTTGGGTCTCTTTTACAAGAGTTTTTAGAGCTTTTTGAGGTGCCTTTCATTTAAAATTGCATTTTTTACCCCAGCTTAGCTTTAGAGACCGCCTACATGTCTTTGCTCTTTTTCCATCTTTTTTTCGCTTTTTTCTTCATTTCTCCACCATCTTTCTCTGCCATCTCGACTTGGGGTTAACATTACCCCCTCCAAGATGGGTGCCAATCCCATGGCACTTCTGGCTACTACTGTTGGGGAATGGTAGGCAATTGGCAAAATGTTTGGGTGAGGGTAGGGCCACATGTAGACTCGGGTGCTTATGGAAGCTTGGTAATGATGCTTGTTTAGAGAAGCCAATTTGATGCCAAGTGGATGATGGGGGCCTCCGAAGTTGGTGGTTATTTGTCTTTTGTAATGCCTGAAAGAAGAAGGTGCAGTGCGCTACCTAAGGGGAATGTCTACCTTATTGTGTGGTGCATCGTACTCATGCTAGTGGAATGGGGAGGTGGATCTAACCACAGGCAAGCCTGGGTGACGTCCCACACTTGAGGACCCCATTCGTGCAAAGGGAGGTGCGGTGCAAGTAGCTTAGGGTGACATGTCTAACCATAGGCAAGTGTTACCTCCCTAGGTATGTCATGCACTTGATGAGCCCTAAGCGTGAAGTGGGGGATCAAAAGGGCTAGGGGGTTAGGAGCGGGGCAAACCAGCTGAAGCCACCAATCATGCCTAACTTGAGGAACCCTAGGTACAGTGATCGTATTTTATGTGGTGCTAAGTGCTTCTTTAAGTGAGTCATTTTTTCCATGTCCTTGTGTGATGTTCCTCTTGCTTTTCCTTTCATGCATTTTTTTTCTTCTTTTGCTTCTTCTTATTCTTCTTCTTTAAAAAAAAATAAAAAAATAAGTATTACACTAGTAGGATGACAACCAGTGCCTAATTCTCATCATCTCAATTAGGTGGAGAAGGGGGTCGGATGGATTTGCTCAAAAATTGCTAGCTCTGCATGTATCCTTTAAGATTCAAGTGAATGTGGAGTGAAGTGGTGGAGAGGAAGGGATGATTACATGTAGTAAACTGGCAGTCTTTCATGTCTTCCAAGAGAGCTAGGCAAAAAGAAGGGAGGAGGCTAGCCCTCATCATCAGGCGCCATGGCACAATTGTCAATGGCGTTAGGATCAAAGAAGAGGGGAGGCAGGTAACATTCTTATGGAGTTGGGTCCTGATTAAATAATAATTTAAGAAGCGTAAGATAATTACATGTAGTTATGAAAGCTGGATCATGGCCACAGGAGAAGTCAACGAGGAAGTGAGTCATGGAGTCATCCAAGCTTTCTGAGTTGAAGATGAGGGCGTGTTCAAAAGAGACAACATTAGAGTTGTAGATAATGGGAAAATCATATCGCCCATGGAGGGTGGCATCAAAATCCACTCCTACCCTACAAGGGTTCGCCATAAACGTGGGGTTATTCCTCTCGTAGGGCAGGGTGTTGCAAAAAGCCATCCAGGCAAGCATACTGATGTCCCTGTCGCACACCCACCTCCTCCATAGGGACTGACAGTTATAACCTTGCACGAAATGTGGCACTTAAAATACTTTATTTTTCCAGAATTTGGCTTCTTCAGTTCCCCAAAGAGTGGCGTTCTTATCTCTTTCTTCCAACCACTTCTGTCCTAGTCGGTTACCAATCCCAATCACCTCCTCCATCACCTTGAGTGATAAGACCCTCCACAGGCTGTTAGGCATGAGAAAGCTAAAAGTGAATGGTTCTTTTTCTCTTTATTGTCACTCCAAAACTACCAATTCTGTGTGGAATCCTGCAGGAATGTCATCAGGGCATGGTGGGAGGGGCGCGAACGGTTGCATGATTAGCTTGGCCCTTAGCTGTTTTTTGGTTTCTTCTACTAACTTTTTCGTTCTTTCCATGAGGACACCTTGTCTTTCTGCAGATGTTGTGATAAATGCGGGATGTAGAGCATGGCAAAACCGGAAGCTACGGAGGATGAAATGAGAAGTGTGGACTCATGATGGAGAAGACAAAGACACTGTTTGTTATACAAGTGAATTAGGTTCCAAGATTGAGACTTGGACTCATAAACACAATCTTGTGTATGTGGACAATGACATTGACACTTCATTGAAAAGAAAAGAGTACTATCATTGCATTAAGAAAGGAAGCAAGTACAATGCTTTATAGGAAAGTAGGAAACTGCAGTAGGCACCATTATGCATATGGGATAAGTTAGCCTGCATATCCTTGACCTTGAAGCTCCATACAAAGAGGCTGTTTAGTGAGTGTGATTGTTGATTCTCAACACCCCTCCTCAATCACAACTAGAAAGGCACAAAGTGTGTAGAGGCTCTAATGAGAACCACCTGCAAAGTGTGGGCATACCACAAACATGGCAAAACACTAGAGGCTATCGCAGAAAAGGCTAAGTGTTGGTACCATAAACATGGTGGACATCCAGAGGCTGTAACAAGGGCCTCACAAAGTGTACAGGGACTGTAATGCCAAGTTACATAAGGAGTTTACAAAGCTTATGGCAGGAAGCATTAGGGCAAGGAAAATACAAGGCTATTAAAACAGTCTATTAGAATTATGAGAGTACAAGGACTGATGAGTCTTGTCATTCCGATCCTAGTGGTCTTCATCTTCATCTTCTTCTTCCTTTACTCAATTTTCTTCTTCTTCTTTGACTGCGACTAGATAGGCCTTTTGGGATCTCTTTCTTGCATGGCAGAACTTCTTGGTGTGTCCGATCCTTTTGCAGAAGTCACAGAAGAGCTGCTCCTTCTTGCCTTTGTACCTGTTGCCAACATATAATGCATGCTCATCTCTAGAGGTACTTGGTTCTTCTTTAGTTTTTAGATTCTTTTCCTCTTCTAACAGTGATGCCTGGATATCAACAAGTTCAGGATTTGGCATGTAGATTAAAGTTGTTGATACATTATTATATTCAGGAGGCAAACTCTTAAGTAGAACACCGATGCAAACATCTTCATCCATTTTAATGTTGATTCCTGCAAGTTGGGTTAGGAGTCCTTCCATGTAATTGAGATGTATGGCAAGTGATGTACTGGACTTCATTTCAAGTCTGAAGAACTCAATCAGGAGACCATACTTTGATGATTTAGATTGTGCACCGAACAGGGTGTCAAGTCTTTTCCATGTATCCTGTGAGGTCTCACAGTTATCCACATGGTGGATATAACTGTCGTCTAGCTCCAGTTTGATAATGGCGTGGGCTCTGTCATCATTCTTTTGCCAAGTAGTTGCAAGATCCACGTCCCGAGGTTTCTTCTCTTTGCCATTTGTGATGGCCTAGAGACGCTTTTTCATCAAGATGAGCTTGATGCAGGTTTGCCAGGTGTGGAACTCGACTCCTTTGAATCAAGCATTTGGAGAGTCTTTTCCCATTGGGAACAATAGGAAATCAACTTCAGACTTATTAGATTTGAGCAGCAGAAGAGTTGGTTGAGAGACACAAGTGCTAAAAAACACTAACTGAGTGTCAATGAATACCAAATCTGCAAAGTCCTTTACTCTTTTAAATCCAAGTGATCTTCCCCTTCTTGATTTGATGCTAATACCTTCAAATCTGAGTGATAGTACTTTAATGAACTTCAGAGAGTATTGCTCAGTGATTAAAATCACTGTTGATAACTTCAGTGAGAGAAACAGTGAGAAATGTCAGAATTTTGAAGCTTTGGCTATGGCTTTTGCATTAGGGTTTCTGGGGGCAGCCTGGTTTTTTGTTGATTGCAGGAGCTACAGTGGATCATTTTCAAAAAATTTTATATGCCTAGGAAGCTGACTTCATGGGCTATCAAAGGCCCATCATAATTGTCAAAATCGTGGACTGTATGCAGCACACAGGCAGCTCGAACGTAAGCAGGCGCAATTCTGGTAGATTTTTGCGATTTCCGCAATGCTGGAGTCAGGGCGCAGTAATGCAGTCGATTTTGTGCCAGGATGAATCGCCTTGAGTAGAGGAACAACTCCCTAGAAGAAATCATGGGCTGAAATGGCCTGGTTGAGGAGTTATTGAAGCTCCAAGTAAGGTAGGTCATGTCTGGCTATGGCAAACACAGAGCATAGATTGAGGATTTTCACAATGCTGAGATCCAGATGGTCCAATGTCCTGGATTGATGTGATACAGGGAAGCTTTGTGAGTTGGAAATATTTTTCCAGAAGGAAGCTCCAAGAGATTTGACCTGTGGAGTGAGATATAAGCAGCTCAATCTGACAGGGTACTGCTGGCTATGGCTGCCATGGAAGCTTCAGTGAGAGTAGAGTTGGGAGATGAAGTCATGAGCTGATATTGAGCTAGACTGAGGTTGAGAGGAATCAAGAGAGGCTAGAGAAGCAATGCCATGCCGAACTGGGCTCTGATACCATGTGATAAATGCGGGATCTAGAGCATGGCAAAACTGGAAGCTACGGAGGGTGAAATGAGAAGTGTGGACTCATGATGGAGAAGACAAAGACACTGTTTGTTACACAAGTGAATTAGGTTCCAAGATTGAGACTTGGAATCATAAACACAATCTTGTGTATGTGGACAATGACATTGACACTTCACTGAAAAGAAAAGAGTACTATCATTGCATTAAGAAAGGAAGCAAGTACAATGCTTTATAGGAAAGTAGGAAACTACAGTAGGCACCATTGTGCATATGGGATAAGTTAGCCTGCATATCCTTGACCCTGAAGCTCCATACAAAGAGGCAGTTTAGTGAGTGTGATTGCTGATTCTCAACAGATGTGTTGACCGGTTGTTGCTTTTGGGAGTGCGGCAAGAGGGGATTGTGAGATCACCTCTTCTCTAAACCTTCCCATATCGAATTGAAGTTCAGCTTCATCCCCCTGCCGGTCTCCTTGTTGTGTTCCCTCTTCAAACCCTATCACATCAATTTCCTAGGGGGTTAGGCCAGCCAATAATAGGTACTTTTGTTGATCATCCAGGTTCATCTTAACCTCCGCAGGTTGGGGTGGCATCTGCAGCTCTACGTGTAGAGCTCTGCATGTGATACTAAGTTTCTTCTAAACCACCTCCAATGAATCTCCTTCTTTTGGGCAGGTGGTGTCCATCAGTGTATCTAGGAAGGCCTTTTGTTGGGTACTAAAGGCTACCTGGGTGGCTTTTGCTTTGCTCTCTACAAGGATCTTCTCTTTCTTTACCAGAGCCAGGCACTGCACTAATGTCTTTACCCTTTTTTCATTTTGCCCTGCCCATTCCTCGGCTCTCTTCTTCATCTCTTCCATGCTTTCACCCTGCCTCTAGACTAGGGACACAAGTTTCTGCTCTTGGTCCTTTAGCTCTTTGCTCATGGTTTCATGTTCTTTCTTTCCTTGGTCCAGCTTGTCGGTTATGGTTTCGATGTCTTTCTGCTAATGCTCTAACTCCTGCTTTCTTTCCTCGTCCCTAGAGGTAAACTCAGCCATAAGCTTTTTGATTTGATTGGTTTTTGTAGTCAGCTCTTCATGTTGCACGATCAAGAGCTTGTATTATCTTTCCATCTTCACGAGTTCTTGTGCTTCATCCTAGCTACTGCTTCTAGCCCTCTTTCCTGTCATCCTTAGCCTTTAGCTCCTATTTGAGATCAGAGATCTTCCTTTGCTGGCACTGCATGGCTATTACTCGGGTCTTTTCAAGCTAAAATGTAGCCACCGACTCTTTTTCTGCCACCAACTCAGCCATAGCTATCTTCCTTTCCTCCTTAGCCTTCTCTAATTGAGAGAGCAGCTCGGCAACGTACTCGTCGTAATTAGCTAGTGGCATCATTGTTGTGTGGGTAGGAGTGGTCGAGGCCTCCACTTTCTGACGCTTCGGATCCTGCCTTGACTCCGCGTTTGTGACTGGCCTTTTTTCCTTATGCCTGTGGTCTCGATGCTCTTCCCTTGGGCCAGTTCTTTGTTAATAAAGTAATGTATCCAAACCACAAAGTTTGAGACATCTGCGCTGGTGGGGATTCTTGGGGTGAGGGTTGTTGCTTCGGTGGGAGGCACCAAGAGGGTTGGAATAGGGTGGATGGGAGCCTTGCCTTTGCCCTCAGTGGGGCTAACGGTACGATTTTTGGCACCTGCGTGCTAGAACCGGGCCCCTCCTCTCTGGGTGGACTCATATCCCCTAGGTCATCTGCCTTGCTTTGCTATTCGATTGACCGACGTGTAGCTTTAGCCAAGTCTTCCTCCTCCTTCCATCTTAGCTCCTCCTCTTTTTCAACAGCTCTTCTCTCCCTCCCTTTCTCTGTTTTCCTAGACTCTTCTTCCAATCTATCTACTTCCTGTTTTTTCTTCTTCTCCCTCTCTTCGACCTCCTTGAGGGATTCCCTCCTTGCCCTCTCTAAATCATCTTTCTCTTTTTTCCAGCCTTCGTCTTGCTTCTTCTTTTATGTCGTCTTTTTTACAGGTTTCTTTGCTGTCTTCTTGCTCATCTGTTCCTTCTATTCTTCCCCTTCTTCTTCATTCTTAGTTCTCTCATTGGATACCTCTTTGTCCTGGTGAGGGGGCGATCTCTCGGGGGTTTCTCCTTCTCCTTCCTCTGCATCATGAGCCTATTTTATTGCCTCTTGAATGAGGGTAGTCAAAATGCTTCCATAGCCAATGAATGAGGCTTTGGATGAGCCTTTTTTCTTTATGTGGTCTTAGACACTGGGGAATCCCTACTTGCAGGTTTATTGCCCAAAGCTAGCACTTTTGCCTCCTGGTCAATGGTCTTACATACATAGCCATTCCAGTCGACTTTGTCCAAAGTGCGAGCTGCCACATTCTCTAGTACATGCACGCTGATTTGATGCATCAAGGTGTTGTAGCACTGGCTAGAGAGAAGAGCGCATGCACTAGCTTTGCTTATATACAGGCTTTCACATCAGGAATGTCCTGGATGTTGATGCTGTCATTGGTCAACACTTCTTCCCTCTTCATCTTAAGCATGGCATAAACATCTCTCTTATGCTTTTTCTCTACCTTCGGCTCCAACCCCAATGCCTTCTCCACCAAGGCTGGGTTCAAGTGTACTTGCACCTACTTGGCCTTTTCTCCCCTTCGCACCATCACATTGCCGCACTCGTGGTCTAGGTTGTACATCGTGAGTGTTTACCGCAGCATAGAGGAGTGGAAAAATGAGATAACTGAAAGGGCACATGACAAAGGAAGAAAAAGGCACCCCGGATGGAGGTCAGAACCTGAAAAATTTGTGTGACAACCTCTCCAAAAGGCCTCAGTGTTGCCTCGAGAAAATAAAAGAGTAAAAGTGTTCCATTAAATGTGAAGGTGCTCCCACATCCTTGTAAAAGAGTGCTGGGCCCACTCTTGTGCAAATTGTATGCATTAATTGGGAATGGGATAAGTTAGAACAGTGGGAAATAGGAAAAGAGGGCCTAGGCTGATGGCCGACCATGTAAAAAGTGGGGATGATTTCCCAAAAAGTAGGGCATGTATATAAAGTTCAAAAGTGAATTATAAGCTCATTCTTATGTGTGGCGAAAGCTTCTTCTTATTCTTCTCTTGTTTCTTACCTTCTTGCTTGTGCTTGAGTGAGGGAGTGAGGGAGTGAGTGTGTGAGAGTGAGGGATCGTGGAGAAGAAGCTCTCCATCTTCTCTCTTCATCTTCTCTTCACTTATCTTATCTTGCGCGGCTATGGAGGATGGAGCTTGACGAAGGGGGCTTGAGGTTGCTTGAGCGTGCCACAAGGATCATGAAGCTACCGAAGTGCAAGAGAGAGGAGGGAACTCAATCGAGCATCAAGGTAAGCTCACTACATCCATAAGGCAGGCATTGCACATCGACTATGTGAGAGGTAGCTATGGCCGCTCAGCTTCTTGAAACGCTTGATCAATAAGTGGTCCATAGGTCTTGGGGTAGAGCTTCGTAGCTCCCCTTCATTTTGGTTCCGCTTGCTGGGACAGACAGAATCGAGCCTTGAGCACCGCGCACATCAAATCAAGCATAGAAGTAGGGTTTGCAGCTTGAATCAGTGCTCGAGATAGTTAGGAGATTTAGGAGGTTTTAATCCTTGGAGCAAGTAAGTATTTCGATTTGTTGTTGAATATTAGAGTAGGACCATCCATCTCCATCTCTGTTTTTTTATTTTTGTTGCATTAGGTTAAGATTAGGATAGGAAAAAAAAGGGAAACAAAAGGGTTCTGCTCTACTGCTGGAAACATGGAAATAGGAGCACAGATTCAAATTTTTGGCTCGAGGAGTATGAGGGATTAATTTTTGAGGTTACAGTAGACTGGGATGGGGCAATAAGAGGCCCACAGAACCAAGAAACACCACTTTTGACACTGCCTTTCTGAGAATAGAGTGAGCTTGAGAGCAGGGGGAGAAAGAGAGAGAGCTGCAAGGAGATTGTTGAAGTGCTGATCGATTCGAGTGCCACATTGTTTCTAGGTGTGCATGGTAGTTCCTTGCATTGTTTTGCACCTATTTGGAAAGCACGGGATGATTCCAGGGAGTAGGCGTTGACCTTGAAGCATCACATGCAACCCGCGGACCATTGTCTGCGCCGTCGAACTAGTCCATCTGACCCCTATAATAGGACCACCCGATTTTTGGAGTCGAACCATCCGACTCCAAAAATCGGACCACTTTTTCGATCCGACTTCTAGAATCGGACCACTTTGAAAATCGGACCACCCCATCTGACTGATATAATCAGACCTAGTGTCAAAATTAGACCACATGTCCTAGTTGTCAAGATTCTGGGAGAGAAGGAAGGAGTCTCGCTTGAAGCTTTCTTGCTTGCACGATGGGGGAAGACACACAAGGGTGGAGGCTGAAAAACAGTTTTCCTTTTCTTAGTTGTGTAAGCCAAAAGAACTCAAGTACAAAGAAATAGAAGAACCCTATATATGGGTATCAAACCAAACTCAACTAACTAAGGTGGCATACTAACTGAGCCACGAACTAGAGTAGATAAGGATAGCTATCATGTAGCTATTATTCATGGGCGGTGTACCAACCGCGTCTGCAACTGACAAGTCGGTGACATAAGTACACAACGGTCACCCTGGCGTATCACGAGTGGAGCTCGATATCTCAACACTCCCCCTCGAGCTCAATCCCAATTCCTGCACACCAAGCAGGTCTCTGAACTTGCGCAGCTTCTCTGCACCCAATGCCTTCGTGAATATGTCAGCTACCTGATCCTCTGTGCTGACATAAACTAGATCAATAAGACCTAGTAAAACCCTCTCTCGCACATAGTGATAATGCACCTCAATGTGCTTTGTTCTAGCATGATAGACTGGGTTATTTGCCAAGTGTATACTACTCATGTTGTCACAATAAATGACAACTGGCCCATCTGTAGACTGATGCATATCATAAAGTAGCTTATGCAACCAAGCTACCTCACATGCAGCCATTGTTGCACCCCTGTACTCAGCCTCTGTGCTTGACAAGGCAACTCCAGGCTGTTTCTTGCTGCTCCAAGTGACTGCAGCACTCCCAAAAGAGAACACATACCCACTAGTAGATCGTCTATCAGAAATACTACCAGTCCAATCAGCATCAGTGTATCCATGCAACTGTATCTGAACCCCAGTCTCATAAAATAGTCCATACTGCAATGTAGACTTCACATACCTGAGTATGCATCTAGCCACATCCAAATGCGGTTTCCTTGGAGCCTGCATAAACTGACTTACCAATCCAACAACATAGCTCAAATTTGGCCTGGTAATAGTCATATAAATCAAGCTTCCTACTATGCGTCTGTACATAGTAGGGTCTTCCAGAAGCTCACTTGCATCTGCGCTCAGCTTCACATTCTGCTCCAAAGGAACTGAAATAGGCTTACAGCCTCTCATCCCATATTTGGACAGCATGTCCAATCCATACTGCCTCTGCAAGAGCTGTATCCCACTTGGTGATCTAATCACCTCAATGCCCAAGAAATAATGCAGCTCTCCCAAATCCTTCATCTCAAACTGCTGCTTCAATAGCATTTTCACATGAAGGATATCTTCATCACTGTCACCTGTCATAATCAAATCATCAACATAAATGACAAGTAGCATAATATATTTCTTTGTTTTTCTCACATAAAGTGAGAAATCTGCCTTGGAAATCTAAAAGCCAATAGTGACAAGATACTATTCTATCTTGTCAGACCATGCTCTAGGTGCTTGGTTCAAGCCATACAAGGCTTTCTTCAACCTGCAAACAAACTCAGGATGAACAGCATGCACATAACCTGGTGGCTACTCCATATAGACCTCTTCTTGTAAATCACCATGCAAGAAGGCATTCTTTACATCCATCTGATGTAAAGACCATCCCTTTGATGCAGCCATAGCAATGACTGCTCTTACGGTTGCCATCCTTGCAACCGGACTGAATGTTTCTTCATAGTCAATGCCATATGTTTGTGCATACCCCTTGACTACTAATCTTGCCTTGTATCTGTTCACAGAACCATCTGCATTGTGCTTCACCTTATAAACCCACTTATAGCCAATTGCATTTTTACCTTTAGGCAAAGGTACCAATTCCCATGTAGTATTTGCTTCCAAGGCATCCATTTCTTCATCCATGGCTTTCTCCCATTTTTCTTTTCCCATGGCTTGCTCAAAAGAAGTGGGTTTTGGTTCCTGTATCACTTTGACCATATATGCATAGTGAATGGCTGTAAATCCATCATATTTCAGCCTATCCACAGGATACCTAACTCTGGTAGACCTGCGCAAAGTGGGTTCACTCCCAGGTGCTCTCAAAACATCCCTGGTCTTCCTTACTCCAGGTGTAACAATAGAAGGAATACCCAACTCATCATCAATGCTCTATTCTGAGCCACTGGATTCACCATCCACATAAGAGTGACTTGCATTCACATCAACCATGGGCTGATCAACCTTGTCTTTTTCTTTTCGTGATACCTGCATACCACTATCTGCATTGCTTTGAGAAGATTCTCCTGATCTCAATCTACCTGTCCATGGCAAAGAATGTGAACCACTGCTAGAGGACGCTCCAGGTCCACTAATATTTTGTGACTGCTGCTGTGAATTCTGTGCAGCATTACCATTTTGTGCATCTACATCATCAATCACATTTACTAGTTTATACCAGCTACTCATCTCATCAAAAACAACATCTCTGCTCACTGTAAACTTACGAGTAGAAGGGTTATAGCATCTATACCCTTTTTGCTGCAGAGAGTAACCAATAAAGATGCACTTTTCAGCTTTTGGATCCAACTTGGATCTCAACTCATCTGGCACATGTACATAGGCAATGCAACCAAAAATTTTCAAATGAGAAATATCTGGTTTCCTACCAATATACCTCTCCTCTGGAGTCATTCCATGTATTGCTGCAGTGGGAGTCCTGTTCATTATGTAGACTGCTGTAGCAACTGCTTCAGCCCAATAAAAATCTGGCAAGTCTTTTTCATTGAGCATGGCACGAGATACCTCTCCAATATGCCTATTTTTCCTTTCTGCAATTCCATTTTGTTGTGGGGTATAACTGCATGAATATTGCTGCTTTATGCCATGCTCCTGCAAGAACTTTGCAAACTCATTTGAGAGGTACTCTCCCCCTCCATCTGACCTTAGGCATTTTATTTGCAAACCTGTTTCTTTTTCAGCCATAGCTTTAAGGGTTTTGAAATGCCCAAAAACTTCACTTTTCTTTTTCATAAAATACACCCAAATTTTCTACTATAGTCATCAATAAAAGTGACAAAATAATGACAGCCTCCAAGAGATGCAACTTTAGTAGTCCACACATCAGAGTGGATTAATTCCAATGGCTTCTCACTCTCTTGAACATGTCTAGGAAATGGTTTCCTTGCCTGTTTTCCAAACTGACAGGCTTCACATACCTTATGCATTTCTGCAACCTTGAATTTAGGCAATCCTGCAACAATGTTTTGGGCCTGCATTGATTTAAGACGCTGTACATTAACATGACCAATGCGTTTATGCGAGATATCAATATCTGCATCTACACCAGTCCCATGTGCAAACATTGCTGCACTCAATTCAGGCATGTCTCCATCCAATGTAAACATTCTGCCCTTCTTCTTTCCTTTTGCTATCAAACGACCTTTATTTTTCATATCCTCAACAAAGCATCCATGAGGATTAAATCTGGCCTCCAAGCCCTGTTCAACCATTTGACCAACAGAAACCAGATTCTTGGTGATATTCGGGACATGAAATACATCGGACAGGTATTTCTTTTTCCCATCCTGCATAGACAAAGGAATTTTTCCAATCTTCACAATCGGATGTGCAGTATCATCACCAGTCTCCACAAATCCTGGTTTTTCCATTTTCCTTGCATCCTCCATCCATTCTGCATGACCTGTCATGTGGTTTGATGCACCTGAGTCAACATACCACACATCGTTGCTTTCTTCTGCACTTGTCACAGAATTGTTCATGTGCTGCACCATAAACAAATGCTCATTTCTGTCATCACCCTGTCTACTAGAAGATGCATAATTCCCTTGTTGCAGTTTTCCATTCATGATGTCATTCTGCTTTTTATAGCAGTCTTTAGCCATATGACCCATTTTACCACAGTAGTAGCATTCAACATTACTGTTTGCATTTTGGCCTCTTTGCCATCCACCACGACCTCTTTGGCTCCCCCTGCCTCTAGAGTTACCACGTCCTCCTCCATAGGACTGGTTTTCTTGAGTTTGCTGCATATTCTGATTTCTACCACGACCTCCATATCGGCCTCCTCTACATCTGCCTCTACCTCTTCCAGCATTTGAGTAGAAGACAGCTTCTTTTGAAGTTCCTCCTAAAGAAGATGCACCACCATTTCTTTGCTCCTCAGAAATCAAAAGAGCAATCAGCTCCTCAAAATCAGAAAATCTTTCACGAACTGAAATGGATGTCCGAAACTGTGCATAATCCTTTCCTAGACCATTCAAGGTCACAGAAACTAAATCATCATCTTCCACTGGTGACCCAATGGAAGCAAGTGCATCTGCAATCTTCTTCACCTTCATGTGGTAGTCGTTGATGCTCATATTTTCTCTTTGCACATTGTGCAACTCTTGCTTGAGCTGCATTTTCCTGGCTTGCGTATTTGTGCTATACATTTTTGACAGAGTATCCCATGCCTCCTTTGGCGTACTTGCATCCTGAATATGCACAATCATAGAGTCTGAAATACTGATAGACAGCCAGTACATAACTTTCCTGGCTCTCTCATGCCATGCTTTGAATGCCTGCATTTGCTGTTGATTGGGAACATCAGGAAGAACTGGTTCTTCTTCATTTCCTGCAACAAATTCCCAATATCCTTTTCCCATAAGGAAATTCGTCATTCTAAACTTCCATGCTTGGAAGTTGTTCTTGTCAAGCTTTTCAGTTACAATCTGTGAAAGAGAATTAGACGCCATTACAGAACACTGCGAAAAATTCTGTCACTGCCAAAACTCAGCTTCACCCTCACAAGGGCAAATCTGCAAAACTGGCGAAAGTGGTATTTGACCACACAGTCACTTCCTAGTGACGATTTTGCATAAACAGGAACCAAGGATGATTCTGAAACTCCCAATGTCTCTGCGCACAAGCATATGATGCAATTTCTACAGTAACTTTTCACCGACCTGTAGAACAGTGGCTAAACAGCATAAAACTGAGCCTTTTCCGGAGTGCGTGCAGAAAACTTCCGCCTCCAAAACAGGCCCCGAAATGGCCTCAAATAAAAAAAACAGGGTTGCCAAGAGCTAGAGCTCTCACCCGCAGCATATACTGCCCTCTTGCTTCACCGCGAAGGGCGTCTCAACCTGAGACAATGCACTCCTGCAATTTTCGGCTGTGCTACCTGCAGAGATCTGCTCCCAAAACAGAAAATGAAAGCAACACTGCTCCTCTTACCAGAACACCGCGAGCTTGGCTTGCTTTCTTGAGCTCCTTACCACGAACAAGGCTCTGATACCATGTCAAGATTGTGGGAGAGAAGGAAGGAGTCTCGCTTGAAGCTTTCTTGCTTGCACGATGGGGGAAGACACACAAGGGTGGAGGCTGAAAAACAGTTTTCCTTTTCTTAGTTGTGTAAGCCAAAAGAACTCAAGTACAAAGAAATAGAAGAACCCTATATATGGGTCTCAAACCAAACTCAACTAACTAAGGTGGCATACTAACTGAGCCACGAACTAGAGTAGATAAGGATAGCTATCATGTAGCTATTATTCATGGGCGGTGTACCAACCGCGTCTGCAACTGACAAGTCGGTGACATAAGTACACAACGGTCACCCTGGCGTATCACGAGTGGAGCTCGATATCTCAACACTAGTCCCAGATTTGGACCACTCGACCCATTATAGTAGTCGGACCTTCCCTGTCCAACTAGGAAAATTGGACCAAAGCAGAATTTGACCACCCTATCCAAGTCTCAAATCAGACCACTTCTAGAATCGGACCACTATTCCTAGCGTGAAACTCGGACTAGCCTATTTGATTCCTAGGATCGGACCAGCCCATCCGACTCCCAAAATCAGACCACATCACCAGAACTTTAAATAGAGGGTTTTCAAACCTGCCCTATAGTCCTGGCCACCTTGTTCACATCTCTGATCCCCCAGGAAACCCAATTTAGCCCTTAGAAGCCAGAGGCCAGAGAGGATAACCGAGGATTCACCCCGAGCAGCTAGACACTGAGCATACCAAATTTAGAATTTGACTTGACTTTCGGTGACCAACCAACCAACCAACCCTGAAGCAGAATAGGGAACGCAGCAGGGACTTTCGGTAAAACCTTAGATCAGCCAAAACCTATGCTTAGAGCCATATCAAGCTACGAACGTGAGGGGAAGAGTGGAGTTTTCATTGAGCATTTCTTGCATCCACACCTCACTTTTGATTTCATCACCAAAGGTGCACTAGAAGAAAAGGGAGAAGCCTGTTTTCACATTGAGCACTAGAAAGCACGAAGCACAACTTGTGAATAAGATTGGCAACTGCTTTCAATAACAAGGAACTCATCAGAAGACATAATGACATCAAGGAACCCACTATTTGGAGAAGATCCCAAAACATAGTTGGGTGCTTGAGAGCCCCATATCAGTAGGACCTTAAGAGGACACGAAGATCCAGAAGGCGACAACATAGAGGATCGGACGTTGTCGGAGCTACTCAAATTGATCGACAAGCTTGTGGAGCTGGAAGTGGGAGCAATGTGAGGATCACAAGGCGCACAAGGAGAGGACCGACTAGACTTGGCCAGTCTTAGTGCAGGAGTTAGTCAATGAGTACGACTTGTTGACTAGGACGGTAGTTCAGGGCAGACCAATAAAGGAAGTGGTAGCAAACCTAGAAGAGGAAAGAAACACTCAGGATTAGGGGTCACGTAAGGGGCAAAGAGGCAATCTAGGATCCCTATCGTAGCAAAGCAGCTAGACAAGTATGAACCTAGCAATAACCCATATAGCTTTATGGAGTGATTTGAACAAGTGTGCGAAGCAAACGATCTCACGGACCTTGCACAACGCTCTCAAGCTTTCGGGCTGTGTTTAGGTGATAAGGGGAGAATTTGGTACACTAGTCTAGATGCCACTGAATGCAGGAACTTTGCCCATCTTAAAGACCTCTTTATCAAGAGATTCTCTAAGGTAGGGTACTCTAACAAACTCATCGTCCGGTTGATGAATGTTAGTTAGAGGGAAAAGAAAGATGTAAGAGACTACGTCACTTCATGTGCATAGCCTCTTCAAGAGGATCCTTGCCAATGAGTGATCTAACGAGAAGGCTATGTCTACCATGTCTATAAATAGAATTTGAAGTAAGGAGCTCTACAAGGCTTTGGCTAGTAACTCCACTCGACACCAAAACATATTAGCTAGAGTCTTTGAAGAGGCAATAAGGGTGGATGATCAGCTTAGGGAGCGAAGCATGATGAGCACCAGCCGGGACAATACAAGTCAAAGAGCTCCAGAGCGGACAATAGCTTTAGGAGAGAGAGAAAGCTCTAGCATACGGGATAAGGGAAAGGGTGTTGACCAAGGCCAGGAGCTGGCTAAGGTAAGAATGGAGCTTGCACGATTGCAAGAACAGATGAGGAAGCCTGTGCGATCGCATGTGCAATGTATACACTGTGGTGGAAACACCTCCTAGCCGAATTCCAAGATCCTAGATCTAGGCCGTGCTAGAACTACGGTAGATTCAATCATGACACATTACATTGAAAATTGCCAAGGATATTCCCATATGCGCAGCAATTCAACTCTCCATACTTAGGCAATAGGCCACCTAACCTCTTTGGCAAGGGAGCCCAGTTGGCGCTCCTAGCGCCAAATGACGCAAAACCGGCCATTCCTAGGCTAGAGATGAACCCAACAAGCATACCCAAACCACCAAGGCCTGATGTAACCCAACCATCGAGTGACGTTCCTGTTCACTATATGGAAGAACCTAGTGAAGAGTAAATCTATGTGAACCCATACATCTCCTATGATGAGGAAGGCAATCTAGTCCTGATGGACTATCGATCAGTACCAGTAATGGCACTAGGTAGAGGAAGAGGTAGAGGCTTTGGAGAACTAAGCCAAGATCCACTATCATGCTGGACTTGTAGTCATCCAGGCCATATTTCATCACGCTGATAAAAAAGGGAACAGGCAAACAAGGACAAAGCTGACCTCAATGCACCGAGTGTGGAATCACACACCTATTTCCTGATTGTCCTAGATGGAAGCCATCAACTAGTTCTGCCAATGTGCCCTCCATACCCTTGGGGCTGTTTAGTGTGGAGACCTTTGGTAGTGAGGATACGCCCATCCCACTGCATGTCATGACCCGAGCACAGACAAAACAAATAGGCATCTCATTGCCTAGGCCAAGTAACCTAGATGCAGCCTCGTTGGAAAAGAAAAACCGAAGGATAAGGAGAAAGAGAACAGACACAAAGTTTACCCTTAAGACTGAGGAAGCTACAACTCTAGTTATAGGAAAGAGAGTCACTGATGTAGAGGCAGAGACCTCAGCTCCTAAGGCAGAAGAACTAGGGAGTGCCAAGGTAGGGGAATACCCCCACCCCAAACGGTAACTCGAGGCTATAGCCAAAGTCAAGGAATAGGTCAAGGATGCCTGGGAATACCTTAAGGATATAGAGCCCATATTGGAAGACCAATTGGAAGACCTCTTTAGTGTGAGTACACCCATTTCACCGTTGCGACCTCAATCGGGGAACGCACCCACACCACACAAAATGCCACAAAGGAAAGACCAGGAAGAAGCATGTTAGCAAGTTAACCACGACATATGGCCAAAGAGTTTTGACCAAGGAGGAAGGCAACCACCCAACAACCTCCTAACCACTTTAGTAATCACTCCAGTAACCGTAAGCCTAGGAGATCTGCTTTGGTAGCACCTTTCCTTATGGCAAGAATTAAAGTACCGGGTGGAGGGAAAAGAGGAGTATGCTGCCGCTCACTTGCAAGAGCAAGATGCAGACATGCAGATTCCAAGCCTAACGCTACACTCAGCTCCAAGGTCACTGCACGTCAATGCTTTCTGGGAAGGCACGGAGATGCACACAGTCTTACATATCTTAGCCTTGGGGGATGTAACATGGAAAGGAATTGTAGACATAGGTGTCAATGTCAGTGTCTTAAGCCATGCAGTTCTACATGCCTCCGGAAACCCACATGTGGAAACGGCTAGGTTCAATGTCACATTGGCCAATGGAATGAAGGTCAGACCATTCGGGGTCCTAAAGAACTGGCCACTGAAGGTCGTAGGGGTGCATTTTTCCATGAACTTCATTGTCATGAAGGGAGTGGACTATGACGTACTACTAGGCTGACCTTGGATGAGGAATGTGCAAGTTATTGAAGTTTGGGGTAACAATCGCATCTTCTTAGGTAATAGAGCAGCCTCATTCCATGTCCCCACCAACAAGCTCAAGCTTCACGAAATCATAGAGTGCCTGACCGATAAACTGAAGGGAAATATGGCTACTAATCTAAAACCCCTAAGCAATCTCTTGGCTAGGTGTGAGTGGAAATGGACCAAAATTCACGATCTTAACCTGTTATACAATTGAGCTTTAGTCACTAACGAAGAGGATATTGGAGAGGAAAAGAAATTTAGGCATTATCTATTGGCCACACCCTTCATTTTTTTTGTTGACCATAAAGCCTTGCTTTATCTTGTGAACAAGTTGTGCACTACAGGAGGTTGCATAGCGAGATGATTACTTCTCTTGTTGGAATTTGATTTTTCTATTGTTGTATGTAAGGTGAAGCAACACTACATGGCTAATCACATGTCCCGCATACCCATAGGAGAAGCTGCTGGACAAGGCATACCTGGATGCTCATCTCTTTGGCCTTCTAGCAAAAGAGACTTGTTTAGGGCTGATTTGATGCCATATTGAGCCAATGATGTAGTTCAAGTGCTAGAGAATGGTCTGCTTATGAGACCTATTGAAAAGCCATGCTAAGGCAACTTATCTTAAAAATACAGCCATACCAACTGATCGCCGGCCAACTCTATAGGTTAGGACAAGAGAGTTTGTTGTGTAGATATGTGTGTGAGCACGAGATGCACGATGTATTGAGAGAAGTGCATGGTGGGATAGCTAGAGGACACTTTAGTGGGGATACAACTTCCTATAAGGTGCTATAATCCCAACTATGGTGGCCCACCCTATTTTGTGATGCTACTAAGCTTGTCAAGCACTACTATGAGTGCCAGAGGACTAAGGTGCCCATGCACAAGGATAAGATGGAGTTGACCCCCGTAATAGCATGACATCCCTTCAAAAAATGGGGTATTGACTTCATTGGACCTACCAGTCCTACAGCATACTACTCCCAGGCACGCTACATCATTGTGGCAACTAATTACCTGACGAAGTGGGCAGAGGCAAGAGCCACTAGGAAGAACGATGCTAGAACCACTGTGAAGTTTTTGTGGGAGCAGGTCTTTTCACGGTTTGGTTGTCCAATTAAACTAGTGAGTGATCAGGGCATGCACTTCATTAATGAAGTGATATCCCACCTACTCTCGACCTTCCTAATCAATCATAGAAGGTCCTCGCCTTACTACCCTCAAGCAAATGGCCAAGCAGAATCCATGAATAAAATCCTAATCAACCTGCTTACTAAAATAGTATCCACATCACGAAGAGACTGGGATAATAAATTGATGGCGGCCTTGTGGGTCTATCATACAGCTTATAAGACGGCTGTAGGGCAGACGCCCTTTAGGCTGACTTATGGAATGGAGGCCATTCTACCCTTAGAGTTCGTTGTCCCTAGCTTAAGGATAGTAGCTCAGGAGCATTGGGAGGGAAGAGAAGCTTGGACCAACCACTTAGTGGAGTTAGAGCATCTCAGAGACTCGACTCTTAGCCACCCACGGTCTGATTTGTAAGAAGGCATGACAAAAGATGTGGTTTAACAAGCATGTCAGACAGCGCAACTTTGATCGGGGGACCTCGTTCTGCTATACTCTATGAAGGGTCACAAACATAAAATGAAATTTCAAGGGTTGGGATCTTTCCGGGTACGTGCAATTAGTAGAACATGCAAAGTTGAGCTGGAGACACTCGAAGGTGAAGGAATAGGCTTCTTCAATGGCAGTCACATGAAAAAGTACTATCCTCCTTTCCATCTGTTGCATGAGCCACCTATGCTTGAAGCCCCTGTCAACATCTGTGTGGCCACAATTACCAAAATGACAGATCAAGATGAGGAAGCAGTGGCACCCACCTACCTACGAATCACGGTCACTGTAGAACTGACGTATTCTTTTGATGCCTTGATCGACGAAGGTGCCAACTATAATATCTTGACGCATGACCATTGGACACGCATTGGTCAACCTAAATTACAGCCCACAAGTGCTAAACTCAGCCCATTTGGAGGCAACACTTATTCACTCTTAAGAAAATGCAAAGTGGCTGTCTCCATCGAGTCTGAAAGTATCCCAGTCTTCTTTTATGTGTTGCCAAACACTAAAGGGGCTGGTAATAAGTCATTACTAGGTCACACTTTTAAAAAGCAGAAGAATTGCAATGTGGACTATAACCTAGATCGCATCCATCTTGCTGTAGGCAATGTGCGCATAGTGACTACTTTCAGCAAGGGTTATCTTGTGCCTCCTACAATTGCAAAGCCACCGATAGAGACCCCTATGGCCACGCTCGTGAAAGCCTAAGGAGAAGGGCAATGATATCTCACCCCGCGCTCAAACTGCTAGAACCAAGGCCACCTAGGCCATTCACAAGGCCAAAGATTCCACGCTCTTATGGGTGCCAAAACGACAAGGGCCACATCCTTGTAAACTGCAAAAACGTGCTTCTAAACGCAAAAACTATCAGTCGCAACCTAAGAGGAAGCTCATATGCTATGGACATAGGCACACTACACGCCACGATGGATCCCCAAAGATCTCTTGCAAGCACAAGGATACTATGAGGGCAACCCGTGGATATGGGTGCCTAAGAGTGGACATTCAAGAGGCTCAACTCTGAGCAACCCCACTTTAGCTAGACAGGCTGGCACATACAAAGCACAAACTGCAAAAAAAGCTGGACCAGCACCGGTTGTGATTAATGAATCCCAACACATTTATCATCCCAAGCTGGATGCCCCAGCAACATCCAAGTCAGAGGAGTTGCGCACCCCCATTCAGAGTAGTTGTGTACCCCCATGCCGGCTCAAATAGAATGTAGCACACCTCCTATGCCATGGAGCCCACTACAGCATCTCAAAGTGCTCCAGAGTGCAAAGTCCCATCTGTGATGCCAGCAATGGAGTCACTATTATCCAGCCCAATTGCACCATCACCACCAGTAGGTCTCAGGCCTTCATACGAAAGACGATCTTTTCTTTCAGTGGCCAAGGATCTCGCTGAGACCTCGGGAGATGACGTAGTGACATGCATCAAGGAGTTGGATAACACATTTACCACATTCACTAGGAGTTATGAGAGGCTTGACCTAGGACTTCTTGACGAACCCCTTTCTTCTGATGTTTGTGTGTTGTCATGCACTTGGGAAGACTACGAGTTTCTGACCATCAAATTTCCCAAAATTTCCACCGAATTAATTTCTAATGGAGAAATCTCAAAGGAGCAAGCTGTTCTCAGAAGACTAATCACCTCTTACCGCAAGCTTGCTCGCTCTACACCTAAACAAGAACTGGAGGAGCTCACGTAGCTTGCCAGCTCTGCTGTGGTATACCTTATGACTCCAATGGGAGAAAAAAGGCTGCCATATCATGACCAATGCTGAGCAAAGGAGGGCAATCAAAACAATTGAACATGATCCTACTTATGTGGCACCTCTTTCATTTAGGGTTTTGGCCATTACACGCAACATACACTTAGATGACCAGGTGTTGGCCCACCCTTACATTGACCAATTCCTCATGGAAGAGGAGTTGCACGTTGATAGTGGCCTCAACTCCGGGGACATCTTTCATGATGTATTGACTAGGTGTTGGCCCACCCTTACATTGACCAACTCCTCATGGAAGAGGAGTTGCACGTTGATAGTGGCCTAAACTCCGGGGACATCTTTCATGATGTCTTGACCTATATCACCCAAGCTTCCATACGACCATGTGAACTTGATCATCATGCCCAGCTTGAATATTACCCTAACCTTTATACTTGGTTGTTGGCCAAGTAACTCGCCCCAAACAATCCATGCAAGCCCTCTTTCTCCCCTTGCTAATCCAAGGAAGGATTCCCTTAAAACTTAAGGAAAAGGGGGGGCCGCAAAGTGAGAGCCAAGGCATGTAGCAAAATGTATAATGGATGAAAATGATCAAACGAATTCAAATAGGAAAGAATGCAAGGAAGAAATTAGATGTTGCTTGTGAATTACTTCCAAGTTTCATGCCTCTGAATCAGCACGGCAAATTGTCACACGCATTCTTTCTAGGGTTTTTATTAGTGATGAGTCAATTTATAACGCTAATGTTGGCTTGGTGTGATGACAGGCACCTACCATGGCAGGACAGAGTAAACTCCCATTTACTGAAGCGGAGCAAGCAAAGTATGGAATCAACGTCGAGACGCGTAGTTCACGTTCAAGCATACCATGAATTTAGATGAAGCCATCCTGGAAGAGCTGGCCGTGAGGGAGTTGGTGAACAAATGTAACCTCCAAAATTACGTGGAAAAGGTTGGACAGGCTGTAGACTACAGCATGTGCGCTGACTTCTTAAGGAGCTTTGATGAAGGGAGGAGCTGTGGCACGGTCACAGTAAGGACTGGTGACCAAGAAAGAAGGGTGCAAGTGCCCCTTAATGCAGATATTGTCAAGAAAGCCCTGGGGCTTGTGTCCAAGAAGGAGAGGCACCCAAAAAGAGATGTGTATGCCATGATGGGAGTTAAAAAGGAGGACGTGCACACGATGGATGGAATCAGTTTGGCTGACATTCTAGACCCTACCGGAAGGATGCAAGCTAAAATTTTCCACGCCCTTTTCTCGGGCCACAGATACAATGCATTGATGAACAGAATCGGGGTGCCATTGCTGGAAAGCATCGCGGTAGGAGTTCTAGAGGAGTTGGATTGGAACAGCTTTATCTAGAAAACTATTAGGAGTTCAACCGCACTCGTGGCTCGAGTCGCAGCACCAACTGGTGGGGAATCATCAAAGAGGCTATCAAGGATGCCGACATAGATGAAGAGCAAGCTATGCACCAAAGCTCACCTCACCACAAGGAAGAAGGCTTGAGCGAAAAGACAGTAAGCGACAAAGGAGAGCAGAAATACCACCCACTCAAACGGCCAAACCACAAAAGCAAATGAAGGTTGACAAGAGCTAAAAGAAGAAGGAGGAAAGACTGAGCAAAGAGTAGCGGGCCGAGGTGAAGAGGGCTGGAAGAGAGTCAAGGAGGGTGGAGGAGGAACGAAGGAAAAAGGAAGAGGAAGAACTCAAAAGAGTTAGAGAAGAGTCAAAAAGGGCAGAAGAAGAGAGGCAAAGAAGGGCGGAGGAGGAAGCCGATGAGCTAAGGATGAAAGAACTGGCTGAGTTGGCAGAGGCCACTCACAGATCTGTTGAAGAAACCCATGTGGGAGGAGAGATCAACCCTTTGAGTCCCCACCATGAGGCTGAAGCAAGTGGCAGTGTGGGAGTGGCCCCAGTGGTTGTAGGCAAGGGCAAGTCCCTGTTGCACCCCCTGCCTTCCTCCTTCGTGCCAATGCCAACCGACACCACAACTGCCCCACAACCCATGCCCTCGCTAGACACGGCCCAATTGATGAGCATGATGCAGATGCTTGTCAGTAAAGTGGGTGAGATTGTACTAGAAACAAGAGCAAAAAGACCCACTACCGCAGATGCTGAGTCCAAGAAAGATCCAAAACGACAAAAGCTAGAGGCATCAATGACTACAACCCCTACTCCCATGCCACCTAGTGCGAACTACGACGCTTATGTGGTTGAGCTTCTAGCATAGTTGGACAAGGAAAAAGAAGAAAAGAAGGTGGCCCTGGTGGAGCTAGAGAAAGAAAAGGAAACTTTGGCATCCTTGAGACTAGAAGTTTCAAAGCAAGCAGCCAATCGAAAAAGGGAGGTGAAAGCACTACAAGATCAACTGGAAGCAAAAATGAAGGAAGCCTAGGATAACGAGAGCCACCTAAGACAAAGGTTGGAAGACAAGGAGCAAAACCTGGTGGTAGATCAGCGGAGCTTAAAGTTACTAGTGCAGCAGTATGCTGACACCTGGAACGGACGACTACCAAACTAGAAAAGTACGAACAGATAGCAGCTCAAGAAGGCGAGCCAAACGAGCGGCAAGAGGATACCATAGCTTTTCAGCTATGGTATGGACTTGAGGAACAAGACAGACTGGAGAGAGAGATAGAGTTCCTAGCACAGGAAAGGCCGGCAATCCCCGCAACAGAAGCACAAAGGTTGCAATATGAGGCAAACGACTACGAGGTGCATTGGAGATTACCAAGGGAGACACAGAGGCCATGGCCTTCACACAACGAAGATTGCACCTTGCAGAGATCCAAAGCCACGAGCAGCTAGCGCAAGAAAAGTTAGAACTAATTGCTGAGGTAGAACAAAGATTCAGCATTGCAAATCAAGCAAAAGAAATTACTAAAGAATAGCTGGCTCTGAAATTGAGGGAGTGGAACCAACTCTGGGTCTTAAAAAATGAACAACAGCAGGTGGTAACCACCTTGGCAAGTGAGCTGGAAGAGGGAAGAAAGAAGGTGGTAACCACCTTGGCAAGTGAGCTAGAAGAGGGAAAAAAGAAGATGGACAAGAGAGCCAACGAGTGGGAAAAGAAAAATTTTGAAAGGGTTCAAAACGCTTGGCAGTGG
Source organism: Lygodium microphyllum (assembly GCF_053477565.2). NCBI lineage: Eukaryota > Viridiplantae > Streptophyta > Polypodiopsida > Schizaeales > Lygodiaceae > Lygodium > Lygodium microphyllum. The sequence goes on along the minus strand of NC_141140.1, from coordinate 12,003,868 downwards.
CTAAGTACGAGAGAGTGCTTGCCGAATCCAGGGTAGAAGTAGCCGATGTATGCACCAACGCACAAAGGCAAGCCTTTCTCAGCACAGTACTACATGTCACCCAAGCGGAGGGCAATGAGTCAGTGGAGAAGGTAAGAAGGAAGCTAAAACTAACTACTCGAGCGCTAAGGTATGGCCTTCAAGAACGGGAGCTTCCAATAGGCACAGGAATCACGAAAGAGCAGCAATTTCACTACATGCACCATGTGGGCCTCTCCACTGTTGAGCTTAAGGAACTTGGGTTGAAAGAACAGGAGCAACCAACACCACCACCACAAGTGGCCCTAGTAGTGGCCGAGTAGAATTTGAGCAAGATGCTGAAGAAGAACAACAAAGAATGCCCAGTCTGCCTCTACTAGACCTCCCGTCTGAAGAGCCCAAAGATGCCCACATTCTCGAGTGCATTGTGGCAGCCAGCAGAAGAAGGAAGGAACTGGCAGAGGAAGCCCAATGCAGAGCATGGTCACTGCCCAGACAATTCCCTGAAGAGCCAGTGCCACTATGAGGGGATCCCAACCCTATTGATTGGCCTCAAGAATTGGACATATGGCATGACTAGGAGTTCCAGACGAGACCATTTGAGCTTTCATTTGCTTATTCACGCTCTCTGGACCATGCGTTGCCTCTAGGTTTCTAGCCAAGATCAAGGACCTGGCCAATGATCTTGCAAATAGGTGAATAGAGGAAAGGATCCTCATAATAACCAGGTGGAGGCAAGAGCATGCAGATTACTGGGGCAGGACCAGGTAAATAGGGTTCCCAAAACTATCCAAGGCTACGAGGGACAACCGAAGTAGCGGAGGAGGATTTGGGATGCCAATTTTGATGCCTAGACCGCCTTCTGCAACTCACTTCCTAAAGATCCCAACGACCCCATCTACATGCCCTACCCCCATAGGCATGGAGTTGACTATGACCGAAACATTCATGGGGATTTTGACTTTCCTAGAATATATAACGTAAATTCCAGGAGCCCCGAGGAATGCCTTGTCAAGATTGTGGGAGAGAAGGAAGGAGTCTCACTTGTAGCTTTCTTGCTTGCACAATGGGGGAATACACACAAAGGTGGAGGCTGAAAACAGTTTTCCTCTTCTTAGTTGTGTAAGCCAAAAAGAACTCTAGTACATAGAAATAGAAGAACCCTATATATGGGTCTCAAACCAAACTCAACTAACTAAGGTGGCATACTAATCGAGCCACAAACTAGAGTAGATAAGGATAGCTCTCACCTAGCTATTATTCAAGGGCGGTGTACCAACCGCATCTGCAACTGACAAGTCGGTGACATAAATGCACAACGGTCACCCTGGCATATCACGAGTGGAGCTCGATATCTCAACACTCCCCCTCGAGCTCAATCCCAATTCCTGCACACCAAGCAGGTCTTTGAACTTGCGCAGCTTCTCTGCACCCAATGCCTTCGTAAATATATCAGCTACCTGATCCTCTGTGCTGACATATACTAGATCAATAAGACCTAGTAAAACCCTCTCCCGCACATAGTGATAATGCACCTCAATGTGCTTTGTTCTAGCATGATAGAGTGGGTTATTTGCCAAGTGTATACTACTCATGTTGTCACAATAAATGACAATTGGCCCATCTGTAGACTGATGCATATCATAAAGTAGCTTATGCAACCAAGCTACCTCACATGCAGCCATTGCTGCACCCCTGTACTCAGCCTTTGTGCTCGACAAGGCAACTGCAGGCTATTTCTTGCTGCTCCAAGTGACTGCAGCACTCCCAAAAGAGAACACATACCCACTGGTAGATCGTCTATCAGAAATACTACCAGCCCAATCAGCATCAGTGTATCCATGCAATTGTATCTGAACCCCAGTCTCATAAAATAGTCCATACTGCAATGTAGACTTCACATACCTGAGTATGCATCTAGCCACATCCAAATGCGGTTTCCTTGGAGCCTGCATAAACTGACTTACCAATCCAACAACATAGCTCAAATTTGGCCTGGTAATAGTCATATAAATCAAGCTTCCTACTATGCATCTGTACATAGTAGGGTCTTCCAGAAGCTCACTTGCATCTGCGCTCAGCTTCACATTCTGCTCCAAAGGAACTGAAATAGGCTTACAGCCTCTCATCCCATATTTGGACAGCATGTCCAATCCATACTGCCTCTGCAAGAGCTGTATCCCACTTGGTGATCTAATCACCTCAATGCCCAAGAAATAATGCAGCTCTCCCAAATCCTTCATCTCAAACTGCTGCTTCAATAGCATTTTCACATGAAGGATATCTTCATCACTGTCACCTGTCATAATCAAATCATCAACATAAATGACAAGTAGCATAATATATTTCTTTGTTTTTCTCACATAAAGTGAGAAATCTGCCTTGGAAATCTAAAAGCCAATAGTGACAAGATACTATCCTATCTTGTCAGACCATGCTCTAGGTGCTTGGTTCAAGCCATACAAGGCTTTCTTCAACCTGCAAACAAACTCAGGATGAACAGCATGCACATAACCTGGTGGCTACTCCATATAGACCTCTTCTTGCAAATCACCATGCAAGAAGGCATTCTTTACATCCATCTGATGTAAAGACCATCCCTTTGATGCAGCCATAGCAATGACTGCTCTTACGGTTGCCATCCTTGCAACCGGACTGAATGTTTCTTCATAGTCAATGCCATATGTTTGTGCATACCCCTTGACTACTAATCTTGCCTTGTATTTGTTCACAGAACCATCTGCATTGTGCTTCACCTTATAAACCCACTTACAGCCAATTGCATTCTTACCTTTAGGCAAAGGTACCAATTCCCATGTAGCATTTTCTTCCAAGGCATCCATTTCTTCATCCATGGCTTTCTCCCATTTTTCTTTTCCCATGGCTTGCTCAAAAGAAGTGGGTTCTGGTTCCTGTATCACTTTGACCATATATGCATAGTGAATGGCTGTAAATCCATCATACTTCAGCCTATCCACAGGATACCTAGCTCTCGTAGACCTGCGCAAAATAGGTTCACTCCCAGGTGCTCTCAAAACATCCTTGGTCTTCCTTACTCTAGGTGTAACAATAGAAGGAATACCCAACTCATCATCAATGCTCTGTTCTAAGCCACTGGATTCACCATCCACATAAGCGTGACCTGCATTCACATCAAACATGGGCTGATCAACCTTCTCTTTTCCTTTTTGTGATACCTGCATACCACTATCCACATTGCTTTGAGAAGATTCTCCTGATCTCAATTTGCCTGTCCATGGCGAAGAATGTGAACCACTGCTAGAGGACGCTCCAGGTCCACTAATATTTTGTGACTGCTGCTGTAAATTCTGTGCAGCATTACCATTTTGTGCATCTACATCATCAATCACATTTACTGGTTTATACCAGCTACTCATCTCATCAAAAACAACATCTCTGCTCACTGTAAACTTACAAGTAGAAGGGTTATAGCATCTATATCCTTTTTGCTGCAGAGAGTAACCAATAAAGATGCACTTCTCAGCTTTTGGATCCAACTTGGATCTCAACTCATCTGGCACATGTACATAGGCAATGCAACCAAAAATTTTCAAATGAGAAATATCTGGTTTCCTACCAGTATACCTCTCCTCTGGAGTCATCCCATGTATTGTTGCAGTGGGAGTCCTGTTCATTATATAGACTACTATAGCAACTGCTTCATGTTGGGGGTAAAGGCGCCTCCGCCGTGCCGCCCCGTGTATTACTACACTGACAGTACCCGCCACTGCACATTGCAGGTGGCGGGCGCCTGTCACGTCACTTTATTCTTTATTCTATTAGTGACAGTTTGAATAAAGGAAGGCCTGGTCACACATTGTGACTGTTGGAGTTCCCATTTCTTATCTCTCTCTTTCTTGCTCTTGCTCTCCTGCCATAGCTCGCGTGCAAGCTTCGATCCTTCTCACCTTTCAACTGGTATCAGAGCTTGGCATTCTCTTGCTCGAGCTCGACTCGGTGCTTCCCGACCTTCGCATCGACTCGCTTCATGCATTGGGTCTCCATCCCGGCAGCCATATCCGATCTCCCCGAGCTCCCGTCACTCCCCGGCTTCCCGAGCACCTTCCCAGCCTATTGAGGCACCTTCAAGGCATTGATGCTGAGGTATTTGATCATTCTTTCAAGGTTTTATTTCAGTCTACAGGTTGCAAACAGCAAGGGTAGCCATGGCTTCAAACACTTGAAGCTTATTCCCCTCATATTGTGCCTTACACCTATCAAGGCTCAAAGAGGCTTGTCATAGGCCTTTGATAGGCCCTTCTTGAGCCCCCCATTACCCCCTTTTCAGCCTATGTGGAGCAGCAGCAAGTTCAGCACCAACAGGGTAGATTGCATCATTTTTTCCAGGCTGTGAGCACTCATCTACTTCAGCTCCACACTTGGCCATTGCTTCTTGCTCTCTACCTTGATCAAGAGGGCTATAGATTTCATGTTTGATGTCATTCAAGCTTTGGGCATTGGTCTTGATCATTCAGGGCTGATTTCTTCAGATTTGGGACTGTCATAAACTGTCATAACAGGCTGAAAACAGGGCAGCACCATTGGCATTAGCATTTGTTGCTTATACTCCATTCCGGTTGTGTTATTTGATGCCCGTATGCGGTCTACATGATGCCTAGTGCCTTGGGAATGTATGCACATGATTATGCCATGATTTTGGCCTGAAATATTGGCTGATTTGGGACTGTTATTTACTGTTATACAGTGCTGGAAATAGGGCAGCCACACTTGGCATTGGCATTTGATGCTTATACTCTACTTCGGTTACCTTATTTGATGCCCGTATGCGGTCTACTTCCTACCCGGATGTATTGGGGATGTATGCATTTGGTTTGACCATGATTTTGGCTTGAATTTGGGGCTGAAATCTACTGTGTAGAATAGTAAATACATGCTGGAATAACAGTGGGCTGAAGGTACTTTACATGCTTTGGCACTTACCTACCGATACCGGATGTATGCTTTGAGCTTTGGCATGATGTCTTTGACATTTGGGGACGACTTGGAGCATATGTATGAGATTATGGGATGCTTTTGAGCTTCACATTAGCTCCATCTTCACTGGCATTTGGACCGACTTGGCATGCTCGTGGACCGCCTATGCCTCATGTCTCTACTTTTGACAGTTAGGCTTTTGCGTTACATGCTTTGGTTCGTGACATATGCTATTTGGTTCGTGTATGCCATACTGACATTTGGAGCTTGGATTTGGATGTATTTGAGCATTCCCGGCTTACTTGATCACTGATCTTGGTTTCTATTTGGATGTCATTGAGTTGACCGAGAGCTTATTTGGGCTTATGTATTGCTTCATGGTTAATACGACCGGTGCTTCATGTATGTCATGCTCTCTTGGATGCGCTTGATGCATTGACAGGGTCACTTATCACTGGTGCTTTCTCTTGGGTTGTTTGAGCTTCTGAGATCGCTTTGTACACCTTTTGTGCCAGTGGGAGCATTTTACATGCTTGCTTGACCTTTGACAGTTGCATGCTATTGGAGCACTTACATGTATTTGGAGCAGTTTATGTCTTGAGCAGCTACATACGCATTGAGACTTTGGGATCGTACTCCGATCTTTATGGATATGCATTGATGTACTCTTGGTTCACAGGATGCTTATGAGCTGAGTCTCATATTTGGATCTTTCTCTTTGAGCAGACACCTATTTGTGTCAGGTTTTGGCAGTTACAGGAACACTTTGCCTAGAGTGTCTGGGGGTGTGCCTTTCACTGGCAGATGTTATTTTGACATGCTTCGTTGTTGAGCTCATGTTCTTTTCACTGTCATTGGCCTTGCTTATGTCCATTTCATGCTGGCTTTGGACCTAGCATTGTTTACTTGACATTGGATCCTATTTTGGGACAGTTTGCTCTCTAGACTGCATATTTGCAATTTATTACAGCAAGCAGTTATTGGTGGACTAAGGTGTACTTTTCATGCTGAAATATCCTGATTTGGTGTACCGCACCTAGTACTAAGTGGGCAGCAATTTTTGGCACACTTTGCTCGCCCTTTGGACCCCGTTTTGGTCATTTTTGGGCAGTTTCTACAGTAAAATAGCAAGCAGTTTTGGACTGTTTGGGCATTTCCAGCCTGCATAATGGCGTCATCTTCGCATGATAGTGCCATCTTTAACATTACAAAGTTGGATGGTACCAACTACTCTTACTGGAAGAGTCAAATATGGCAGGTTTTGGTGCAGAAATCTCAGATTAAGCCACTTTGGTTGAGTGGGGAGCAGCCTGAAACTATGGACAATGACGACTGGCTTGAACTTGATGAGCTATGCAAGTCCACGATTGTATTGTCTCTCACTGAACAGGTACATTATAATGTATTTGAGGAAGCACAGAGTGCATGGGATCTATGGAATAAGATCAAGAATCTTTATGATAAGAAAAGTCTGGCGAGTCAGATGTACTGGTTGAAGCAGCTTATGGATCTGCGCATGAAGGATAATGCGACTATGTCTGCTCACTTGAGCCAGTTCCATGCTATACTGAAGAACCTGACTTCGCAGGATATCACCTTTGGAGAGGAAGTAACTCCTCTTTTCTTGCTTGGGACTCTGAATGAGTCATGGGATGTATTCCGCACTGCCCTATGTGCCTCTAGTGCTACTCTAAAATTGGCAGATGTTGAGAGTGCTCTTCTTTAGGAAGAGGTGAATCGCAAAAACTTGGATGCCTCTCGTGGTAGTCATGCTTTGACAGTTAGAGGCAAGAATGACAGGTATGACCGTGGTAATGGCCGAGGCCGTGACTCACAGAAGGGTCAGTCTAAATCTTGTGGTAAGTCGCGTGGGTGCAATGCAAATGTCACTTGTCATCATTGTGGGAAAAAGGACCATATTAGACCACAGTATCATGAGTTGCACAATGAGAAGCGCAAGGATAAGGGCAAAGATAAAGTGCAGGAGAAGTCCTCTGATCACAGCATAGTACCTGCGAAGTCCAACGTCAAGATTGAGGAAATTAATGTCACACAGACTGAGGAGTCCTATGGTGGTGATGAGTTTATACTTGCAGCTAGTTCTTCTGATGCTTCACACTTGACTGAGACATCTAGTATGTATGCACAGTGCTGGTTATTGGATTCAGGAGCATCCTTCCATGTGACGCCTTACCGTGAGTGGTTCCACTCTTACCGCACTATATCTGGTTCAGTCAGACTTGGAGACGACAGGTCTCTTGACATTGTGGGCATGGGTGATATTCAGTTGCAGTTTTCCACTGGCAGTTCATTTTTGCTTAGGGACGTACGCCATGTACCTACACTTACGCGCAGTCTTATGTCTGCAGGACAGCTGGATGATGCAGGATTTCATGTATGTTTTGGGGATTCTGCCTGGAAGATTACTCATGGCAGACTTGTGCTTGCTAGAGGTGCCAAGGCTGGTAGCCTCTATCCTCTTGTTGTATCTTGGTCCTCAGTTGACCATGTTTTGGCAGTGGGTTCTATCCTACATGTATCACTTTGGCATGCCCGTTTGGGGCATATGTCTTTGAAGGGAATGAAAATGTTATCTGGTTTGCAATATCTTCCGCCTTTGGACTATGCACATTTTGACTCGTGTGATCATTGTCTTTATGGTAAGCAAAATAGGTCTACGCATAAGAAATCGGGTAGGCCACGCATGAGTGAGCCCTTGGCATTGGTGCATTCCAATGTTTGTGGGCCTATGCCTTGCATGTCTATGGGTGGCGTGAAGTACTTTGTTACCTTCATTGATGATTTTTCTAGGAAAGTGTGGGCTTATCCCATAAAGCAAAAGTCCGATGTCTTGGCAGTCTTTCAGCATTGGCTTGCTCTTGTTGAGAACCAGATTGGGTATAGGCTGAAATGCCTTAGGACTGACAATGGGGGAGAATATGTCTCACGTGCTTTTGAGCAGTTTTGTGATGACAGGGGTATTAAGTATCAGTTGACCGCCCCTTACACCCCCGCCCAGAATGGTTTGGCTGAGCGCATGAACAAGATTATTCAGGAGCGTGTCCGCTCTATGCTTAGCCATGTAGGCCTACCCCAGAGTTTTTGGGCTGAGGCAGTTAGTACGGCAGTGCATGTCATAAACCGATCGCCTTCCAGTGGATTGGATTTCCAGGTTGCAGAGGAAGTTTGGGTTGGTAAGCCACCCTCTTATGCGCATCTCCGTGTCTTTGGATGTGAGGCATTCTGCCATGTGCCCAAGGACAAGAGGAGTAAATTGGATCCAAAGAGCATTAAATGCATATTCCTTGGCTATGGTGAGTCACGAGAGATGGGCTATCGCCTATGGAATCCGCAGGCGCGGAAAATAGTACGCAACCATGATGTCATCTTCCATGAAGACAAGATGCACAGGCAGCCTGAGAAGGTGGTTGAGATCCGCAGAGTGATCTTTCAGGAGGAGCCTAGAGCTCCAGCACAGCCAGTAGTACAGCCTGCAGCAATTCTTCCACAGGGCCAGGGTGTTGGACAGGCAGTTAGACAGGCAGCAGAGCCTGCGGTGAGACGGTCTGCTAGAGACAGACGTCCACCTGACAGATTTCAGCCCTCTATGCATTATGTTTTGGTTACGGATGTAGGAGAGCCTTTCACTTATGATGAGGCTATGCGCAGGGGTGACAGTCACTCCTGGGAGAGGGCTATGCAGTCTAAGATAGACTCCCTGCATAAGAATGAGACTTGGGATTTGGTTGCCTTGCCTAAGGGCAAGAAGGCTTTGCCATGCAAGTGGGTGTACAAGCTGAAAAGTACCCCTAGACACCCCAAGCCGGCATACAAGGCTAGATTGGTAGCAAAGGGTTTTAAGCAGGAACATGGTGTGGACTTTGATGAGGTCTTCTCTCCTGTGGTTAACATGACCACCCTGTGCTTAGTCTTGGCTTTGGTTGCACAGCTTGACTTAGATCTATATCAGATGGATGTCAAGATGGCTTTTCTACATGGGGACTTGCATGATGAGATCTATATGGATCAGCCTAAGGGCTTTGCAGAACCTGGCAGGGAGCACCTAGTGTGCAAGTTGAAGAAGAGCTTGTATGGCTTGAATCAGGCACCTAGGGAATGGTATCATAAGTTTGATGCCTTTATGCAGTCACAGGGCTATAGCAGGAGTGCTATGGATCCGTGTCTTTACACGAAGAAAGCCCGTGATGGCAGTTTGCTTATCTTGGTACTCTATGTTGATGATATGTTGATAGTAGGGAAAGCTCATGATGAGCTAGATGCTCTTAAATCTCAGCTGAAGAAGAACTTTGAGATGAAGGATTTGGGACAGGCCTCACATATACTTGGGATGCGCATTAGGCGCGATAGGCATCAGGGGCTTTTGTATCTCTCACAGCGGGAGTACATTCATAAAGTCCTTGAGCGCTTCCGCATGCAGGATGTAAAGCCTATTGGCTATCCATTACCTTCTTATGTGAAGGTATCATAGGCCGATTGTCCGCAGACAGATGAGCAGAGGGCCGAGATGGCCAAGATCCCTTATGCTTCAGCCGTGGGCAGTTTGATGTATGCCATGATAGCCACTCGTCCAGATATTGCGCATGCAGTTGGTGTTGTGGCACGCTATATGGCTACACCTGGCAGCAGACGTTGGGATGCCGTGAAGGGTATCATGAGGTCCCTGAAGGGCACAGCAGATATGTGTATTTGCTATGGGAGCCAGGATACAGGGGTCGTGGGGTACACTGACTCCGATTATGCAGGACATGCAGATAGTAGGAAGTCCACTTCTTTCTATGAATTCACCTATGCTGGAGGGGCTGTCTCTTGGATGTCCAGGGTTCAGAAGTGTACGGCTTTGTCTACCACTGAGGCCGAGTATGTTGCAGCCACTGAGGCTTGCAAGGAGGCCATATGGTTAGGTCATCTAGTTGCTGAGCTTGGGATTGATGCTACACCTACACTACATTCGGATTCTATGAGTGCCATTCAGTTGGCTAAGAATCCGGTCTTCCATGCGAAGACGAAACACATTGAGGTGAGGTATCACTTCATACGTGGTGTCGTGGAGGACAGGTCTGTTGACCTTGTCAAGATCTCCACTGACAAGAATCCTGCAGATCTGCTCACGAAGAGCCTCACTACTGAGCACTTTGCCTTCCTCAGGAGGTTGATGGGCATTGGATGAGATGTCGCCTTTCCTCATCCCTTGTACCTATGTACATTTGTACTGTCTTTTCTTTTTCTTTTCTCTCTCACTAGGGCAGATTCGCCTTTAAGTGGGAGGTTGTTGGGGGTAAAGGTGCCTCCGCCGTGCCGCCCCGTGTATTACTACACTGACAGTACCCGCCACTGCACACTATAGGTGGCGGGCGCCCGTCACGTCACTTTATTCTTTATTATGTTACTGACAGTTTGAATAAAGGAAGGCCCGGTCACACATTGTGACTGTTGGAGTTCCCATTTCTTGTCTCTCTCTTTCTTGCTCTTGCTCTCCCGCCATAGCTCGCGTGCAAGCTTCGATCCTTCTCACCTTTCACTTCAGCCCAGTAAAAATCTGGCAAGTCTTTTTCATTGAGCATGGCGCGAGATACCTCTCCAATATGCCTGTTTTTCCTTTCTGCAATTCCATTTTGTTGTGGGGTATGACTGCATGAATATTGCTGCTTTATGCCATGCTACTGCAGGAACCTTGCAAACTCATTTGAGAGGTACTCTCCCCCTCCATCTGACCTTAAGCATTTTATTTGTAGGCCTGTTTCTTTTTCAATCATAGCTTTAAGAGTTTTGAAATGCCCAAAAACTTCACTTTTCTTTTTCATAAAATACACCCAAACTTTTCTGCTATAGTCATCAATAAAAGTGACAAAATAATGACAGCCTCCAAGAGATGCAGCTTTAGTAGTCCACACATCAGAGTGGATTAATTCCAATGGCTTCTCACTCTCTTGAACATGTCTAGGAAATGGTTTCCTTGCCTGTTTTTCAAATTGGCAGGCTTCACATACCTTATGCATTTTTGCAACCTTGAATTTAGGCAATCCTGCAACAATATTTTGGGCTTGCATTGATTTAAGTCGCTGTACATTAATATGACCAATGCGTTTATGCCAGATATCAATATCTGCAACTACACCGATCCCATGTGCAAACAATGCTGCACTCAATTCAGACATGTCTGCATCCAACGTAAACATTTTGCCCTTCTTCTTTCCTTTTGCTATCAAGCGACCTTTATTTTTCATATCCTCAACAAAGCATCCATGAGGATTAAATCTGACCTGCAAGCCCTGCTCAACCATTTAACCAACAGAAACTAGATTCTTGGTGATATTCGGGACATGAAATACATCGGACATATATTTCTTTTTCCCATCCTGCACAGACAAAGAAAATTTTCCAATCTGCACAATAGGATGTGCAGTATCATCACCAGTCTCCACAAATCCTGGTTTTTCCATTTTCCTTGCATCCTCCATCCATTCTGCATGACCTGTCATGTGGTTTGATGCACCTGAGTCAACATACCATACATCGTTGCTTTCTTCTGCACTTGTCATAGAATTATTCATATGCTGCACCATAAACAAATGCTCATTTCTGTCATCACCCTGTCTACTAGAAGATTCATAATTCCCTTGTTTCAGTTTTCCATTCATGATGTCATTCTGTTTTTTATAACAGTCTTTAGCCATATGACCCATTTTACCACAGTAGTAGCATTCAACATTACTGTTTGCATTTTGGCCTCTTTGCCATCCACCACGACCTCTTTGGCTCCCCCTACCTCTAGAGTTACCACGTCCTCCTCCATAGGACTGGTTTTCTTGAGTTTGCTGCATATTCTGATTTCTACCACGGCCTCCAAATCGGCCTCCTCTACCTCTGCCTCTACCTCTTCCAGCATTTGAGTAGAAGACAGCTTCCTTTGAAGTTCCTCCTAACGAAGATGCACCACCATTTCTCTGCTCCTCAGAAATTAGAAGAGCAATCAACTCCTCAAAATCAGAAAATCTTTCACGGACGGAAATGGATGTTCGAAACTGTGCATAATCCTTTCCTAGACCATTCAAGGTCACAGAAACTAAATCATCATCTTCCACTGGCGACCCAATGGAAGCAAGTGCATCTGCAACCTTCTTCACCTTCATATGGTAGTCATTGATGCTCATATTTTCTCTTTGCACATTATGCAACTCTTCCTTGAGCTACATTTTCCTGGCTTGCGTATTTGTGCTATACATTTTTGACAAAGTATCCCATGCCTCCTTTGGCATACTTGCATCCTGAATATGCACAATCATAGAGTCTGAAATACTGATAGACAGCCAGTACATAACTTTCCTGGCTCTCTCATGCCATGCTTTAAATGCCTGCATTTGCTGTTGATTGGGAATATCAAGAAGAACTGGTTCTTCTTCATTTCCTGCAACAAATTCCCAATATCCTTTTCCCATAAGGAAATTCGTCATTCTGAACTTCCATGCTTGGAAGTTGTTCTTGTCAAGCTTTTCAATGACAATCTATGAAAGAGAATCAGACGCCATTACAAAACACTGCAAAAAATTCTGTTGCAAAGAACACAGCTTTAGCCTCACAAGGGCAAATCTACAAAACTGATGAAAGTGATATTTGACCACACAGTCACTTCCTAGTGACGATTTTGCATTAACAGGCAACAAGGATGATTCTGTAACTCCCAATGTCTCTGCGCACAGGTATACGATGCAATTTCTATAGTAACTTTTCACCGACCTGTAGAATAGTGGCTGCACAGCATAAAACTGGGCCTTTTCCTGAGTGCGTGCAGAAAACTTTCACCTCCAAAACAGGCCCCGAAATGGCCTTAAATTAAAAAACAGGGTCGCCAAGGGCTAAAGCCTGCTCCCGCAGCATATACTGCCCTCTTGCTTCACCGCAAAGGGCATCTCAACTTGAGACAATTCACTCTTGCAATTTTCGGCTGTCCTACATGCTGCAGAGATCTGCTCCCAAAACAGAAAATGAAAGCAGCACTGCTCCTCTTACCAGAACACCGCGAACTTGGCTTGCTTTCTTGAGCTCCTTACCATGAACAAGGCTCTAATACCATGTCAAGATTGTGGGAGAGAAGGAAGGAGTCTCACTTGTAGCTTTCTTGCTTGCACGATGGGGGAATACACACAAAGGTGGAGGCTGGAAACAGTTTTCCTCTTCTTAGTTGTGTAAGCCAAAAAGAACTCTAGTACATAGAAATAGAAGAACCCTATATATGGGTCTCAAACCAAACTCAACTAACTAAGGTGGCATACTAACTGAGCCACGAACTAGAGTAGATAAGGATAGCTGTCACCTAGCTATTGTTCAAGGGCAGTGTACCAACCGCATCTGCACAAGTTGGTGACATAAATGCACAACGGTCACCCTGGCATATCATGAGTGGAGCTCGATATCTCAACATGCCTAGTCTTTAGAATAGAGAATCTCCTCCCATCTATCAACCGCTTCCGCGCGGATTTTTCTTCTTGCCCAGATCCAGCCTTCTTAACCACCTATAATTATCTTAGGCTTATCAAATTTCTATTAATGAAGAGACCTACAGCCGAGGAAGCCCACCTCCCTCCACTCTTTTTTGACATCAACCTAGGGATAGATAGTAGGGCCATGACTAGATTAATGATGAGGGCAACCCTGCTTCCCTTCTTTTGCCTAGAAATCTTAGAAGATATGAATGGTACCTGCTTCACGAGGTGCAATCATCCTTTCTTGTCATCCACACCTCTGAAGGCCCAGGCCACTATTAAAGAATATCTACAAAGTCACGCATTCTTGTCCCAATGCTTGCGACCACCTCATAATCCGGTTGAAGGTGATAGGCATTAGCCAGAATGCCTTCCTTGTATGCAATTCTCAGAAAAAAAAAGCACAAGGGCTCACTTTGCTCACTACACCTAGGATTCACCCCTAACCCCTTCCCCACTTCACGCTTAGGGCACATCAAGGGCAGGACTCCCAGACCTGTCACCCTAAGTTTTGCACTGCACCTTCAACGACACGTGCACTGGGTCCTCAAGTGTGGGACACTACCAAGGGCTTACCAAGGTTAGACCCATCTTCCAGTTCCACTACACATGCACTTACACCACACCGTGAGACAGACACACCCCTTAGGGAGTGCACAACCTTCTCTTGTAGGTTATGATTGTGGCTTAGTGAATAGCTACCCTGCTAAAGAAGATCACCAGTGACATCTACCAATGCCCAAGAATTTTTCTCTGCATCAGATAGAATACCACTACAACAGCTTCAGGAAAAACTTATGCATCTTCCGATGGTTGGATGGACCAACATACTTAAGGTAGCCGACCATCTACCTATTGATGGCAACCATGACTGAACCAAACCAAGCAGAAAGAAAACTTAGTGATGGACCCACTATTGGCATAGATCTTGGAACCTACTATTCTACAAATGATTAGAGATCTCCAGGTTCAATAGTCGTCGTAGAATGGAAGCTACCACTCTGTGACAAATGCCAAGCATCTTCATGAAGTCTAAAGCACGTTGGAATCTCTCGCGGTCATCATTAATCAAAATCCATCACCTCTCATTCACAACAGCACCTTTTGATTGTGGTCATCTACCCACAAGTTCCACTTAACAACAACCCCAACTACCCCACTGCTCCCCACCCCAGTGCCATGGGACTGGCACTTAGCTAGGAGGGGGGTAATGTTTACCACAGCACAGAGGAGCAAAAAAATGGAAAAAGGAGATAACCTAAAGGGCACATGACAAAGGAACGAAAAGGCAACCCCAGATAGAGATGAGACCCTAAAAATTTTGAATGAAGACCTCTCTAGAAGGCCTCATTGTCACCTTGAGAAAAGAAAAGAGTAAAAGCATGCCATTAAATGTGAAGGCACTCCCGAATCCTTGTCCGAGTCTCAAAATCGGACCACCCTATCAAAGTCTCAAAATCAAACCAGCACGTCCGATTTTGAGAATCGGACCACTTCACCAGAACTTAAAATAGAGGGTTTTTGAATCTGCCTGATAGTCCTGGCCACCGTGTTCACATCTCTGACCCCTCCTAGAAACCCAACTTAGCCCTTAGAAGCTAGAGACCAAACAGGATAACCGAGGATTCACCCCAAACAGCTAGACACTGAGTGGACCGAATTTAGAACTTGACTTGACTTTCGGTAACCAGCCAACCAACCCTGAAGCAGAATAGAGAACGCAACATGGACTTTCAGTAAGACCTTAGATCAGCCAGAACCTGCGCTTAGATCCATATCAGGCTACGAACATGAGGGGAAGAGTGGAGTTTGCATTGAGAATTTCCTGCATCCGCACCTCACTTTTGATTTTATTACCAAAGCACTACAAGAAAAAAAAAAAGACTGTTTTCTCACTGAGCACTAGAAAGCACGAAGCACAAATTGTGAATAAGATTGACAATTACTTTCAATAATAAGGAACTCATTAGGAGATATAATAACATCAAGGAACCCACTATTAGGAGAAGATCCCAATACATAGTTGGGTGTCTGAGAAACCCATCAGTAGGACCTTAAGAGGACACAAAGATCCAGAAGGTGACAATATAGAGGATCGGACGCTACCGGAGCTACTCAAATTGATCGACAACCTTGTGGATATGGAAGTGGGAGCAATGTCAGGATCAGAAGGTGGACAAGGAGAAGGCCGACTCAACTTGGGAGAATTCCCAGTCTTAGGGCAGGAGTTAGTCAATGAGTACGACTTGTTGACTAGGACGGTAGTTCAGGGCATACCACTAGAGGAAGTGGTAGCAGGCCTAGAAGAGGAAAGAAAGGAGATTAGAAAGGGGCTAGAGGGCATAATTGCGTATAAACACGAGCAGAAGGCTAGGAAACTCCAACAAGATGTAGACATGTACGAGGCCCAGCGTGTGCTAGCCTTGGCTGGTGCAGCCAAAGTAGGGCCAAATGCAGACAGAGAATGAGAAGTAGAGGCTGACTTATTGTTGAGTGAACTCGTAGCCAAGCGGCTCATGGACAATACGTTCGCTAAGCAGAGCGCAACAACCTTAGCCATCGCATTACTCTCGGGACTAGGGGTCATGCAAGGGGCAAAGGGACAATCTAGAATCCCTATTGTAGCAAAGCAACTAGACAAGTATGAACCTAGCAATGACCCATATAGCTTTGTGGAGCAATTTGAACAAGTTTGCAAGGCAAACGGTCTCACAGACCTTGCACAATGCTCTCAATCTTTCGGTCTCTGCTTAGGTGATAAGGGGAGAATTTGGTACACTAGTCTAGATGTAGCTGAGCGCATGAACTTTGCCCGTCTTAAGGACCTCTTTATCAAGATATTCTCTGAGGCAGGATACTCTGACAATCTCATTGTCCGATTGATGAATGTCAGATAGAGGGAAAAGGAAGACATAAGGGACTATGTCACTCATGTGCATAGCCTCTTTAAGAGCATCCCTACAAATGAGGGGCCTAACGAGAAGGCTATGTCACTCATGTGCGTAGCCTCTTCAAGAGGATCCCTATAAATGAGCGACTAGACGTGTTAGCTAGAGCCTTTGAAGAGGCAATAAGGGTGGACGATCAGCTTAGGGAGCGAAGCATGAGGAACACCAATCAAGACAGTACAAGGTAGAGAACTCCAGACCGGTCAACAATTTCAGGAGAGAAAGAACTCTAGCATACAAGATAAGGGGAAGAGTGTTGACATAGGCCAAGAGCTAGCTAAGGTGAGAATGGAGCTTGCACGATTGCAAGACCAAATGAGGAAACTTGTGCGGTCACATGTGCAATGTATACACTGTGGTGGTGACCACCTCCGAGCTGAGTGCCAAGATCCTAGATCTAGGCCCTGCTCGAACTGCGGTAGGTTCGGTCATGATGCATTACATTGCAGACTGCCAAGGAGATTCCCATATGTGCAGCAATAAAATCCTCCATACTTAGGCAACATGCCACCTAACCTCCTTGGTAGGAGAGCCCAGTTGGCACTTCCAACACCAAATGATGCAAGACCAGCCATTCCTAGGCTAGAGATGAACCCAACATGCATACTGTGGGAGCCTTCGCTAAACCACCAAGACCCACAGACCACTTATTGTTTCAAGCGTTCCAAGATGAGCACTAATGACTACTTCTCACATAGCCGATGCACCATCCATACCTATGCATGTAGTGAGCTTGCCTTCATGCCAATCGAGTTACCTCCTCTCTCGCAACTCTGGTAGCTCCACGATCCAAGTGCAAGCTTCAAGAAAGCTCGATCCTCCCGCTCCAAGCTCCAATCTCCATCGCTACGAGCAAGATAAGAGAAGAGAATAGAAGAGAAGAAGAGAGGAGAAGATGAAGAGCTTCTCCACCCCACAGTCCCTCACCCTCACACTCTCACACTCCCTCTCTCAAGCACAAGCTCAAGCAAGCAAGAACAAGAAGAAGAAGAAGAAGAGGAGAGCTACTTTTGGTCACACACAAAAATGAGCTTCTCACTCACTTTTCAACTTTATATATAAAACCCTAAATCCCTTTTTGGGCGGTCATCCCCTTATCCCCTTTTTTACATGGCCGGCCATCTACCTTTACAAATTGCACAGATGAGAGCCCGATGCTCCTTAAATTAAATCACGATGTGCTTGCGCTCTTTTACAAAAGTATTGACTTGCGCTTTTCCTTGTGCACCTTTTTCCCTATTTAGGGCTTTTTTGCGCTTCTCGTGTTTCTAGATTTTTCTTGGCACGCCTTCGTCTTCCGTTTCACTTTGCATTGGCCTTTGTCTTCTGCTTTAGCTTTTCCAAAATTTCCACCTTATTCGTTTGACGGTTAACATTACCCCCATTCTAGATGAGTGCCAACCCCATA
Organism: Lygodium microphyllum; assembly: GCF_053477565.2. NCBI lineage: Eukaryota > Viridiplantae > Streptophyta > Polypodiopsida > Schizaeales > Lygodiaceae > Lygodium > Lygodium microphyllum. Next base: position 11,986,037 of record NC_141140.1, on the reverse strand, counting down.
GCACTCTTTGTCAAAGGTAGCATGCGGAGCGTGCACCGAAGACGTGGGTGGAAGGGACTATTGTGGTTTGCCTTGGAGGAGTTCTGATGTTGGTGCAGATGAAGCTCATTGCTGGCACTTTGCTGTTCTGATTGGCAGGTGATATGATTGTTGTGGGTGGTGATAGAGCTACTCTTTGTTGGGAATGGTCACTCATAGCTGGCACGGGTGTTGGTGTTCTTGGGATGCTCAAGTGGATTCTGCTCGTGATGATTCTCTGCTCGTCTTGCATGATGAAGTAAAGGACGAGTTCAGAGTTGAGTGTTGATGTAGAGCTGACGGTGCTTTCATTGGAGTCTTTAATACCTGCAATTGGAAAACCTCTCATGTGGTCTCTCCCTAAGGGGTGGTGCTAGTCTTCTTATCGTGCACTGATGGGACCTAAAACGAGCCGGCACTGGCTCATGCACTAGCCGGACCTCTATCATGCGCTCAACAACCCCACGGCCTCACGGCCAAGAGCGTGGATGACACATATATCATCTTCCTAAAAATCTTGCATTTGTGTTATATCTGGTAGTCCAACTCTAACCCAATTAACACTCCTCAGAGGGAGTCCTAGCACATTGCCAAATAGCACGAAGTACAAACATAGGAGGTCCTCCCACGGCTGACTGCCGCTACCTCACTGCGACTCTCCTACACCTTGGGGATTGGCCCCTCGATGCGTCGCTAAACATATATAACACTTCGCACACATTTCCACTCAAGGTACCAATTAATCGTATCCAGGAATGTACCATACCTCACTTTACTTTCCCCTTAGACCCAACGCCTAGCCTACAGCTTGGACAACCTTACTCACTCAATGTTGGTCATATTTCTCTAGAAAGTAATTGCCATGCATCCAGGAGGTATTGTCTGATATTTTTTTAAATTTCTCTATGATTCATGCAAATTGTGAATGTCCATGTGCTCAAGAAATTAAGAAAATCAGCATTTATGTACATGTGAAAAACATTTCTTTCAATGATTTTGACTATCGCTCGTATACAGCATTGCATGAACCTAGCACCGAGGAGATCTCGTGCTACTAGATTCTTAAATTTTTTAATTACCGACCAACCTAAATGGTATGCATAAAACCCAACAAGCTTTTCATCATTTCATTCAGCATTTAAACACCTTTTATACACTCTACCCCCTCACCCGTTTAGGTTGTGCATTATTGATCGGTTTAGGGTAATATTTTGGAGGCTGAGCGAAGGCTCTCACATTTTGGTTGCATTGTCGGGATAAACGGATTCAAGACTTGAGCGCTTGCGCGCTTTGAATCGAGCATTGAAGTAGGGTTTTCCCTTAACCGATGCTTGAGATAGGTAGGAAGCGAGGGGGTTGAAGATGGTATTCGATCTCCTTGGCAAGTAGGCTTTTTGCTTTTCTGAAAGTTATGTTGTGAGATCGAGTAGTGTAGGTTTTTACTTTGTGGGTTGGATGCATTAGAGTAGGAGAAAATAAAGAAAAACAAAGAAAATAAGCATTAGGGTTTACTGTTGCAAAACAGGGTAAAATAAGGTAAAAATTGTACAAAAAAATGGTAAAAAGCTCACTTGGGATGCCTAAGCTTGCTAAGTGAGTGATTGGGGGGCACCAACACTATACGCCGGAAGGGGTATAAGAGCCAAGAGGCCAAGGGAGAGCTCATTTGATCCCATTTCAGTGAGAGAGAGAGAGAGGGGGAGAGAGAGAGCCATCACACGATTCGCTCCGATCTTGCCATTGACGAGCCTATTGCTCTACCCAGGTATATGAGCCCCTCCCCCTATTCCCCTAGATAGGATCTGGAAGTTTATGCTTGCCATGAATGGGTAAAATGCACGAATTGAGCTAGATTGGCACCTCGCTGTAGTCGTCACGCCGCATTCGGCCCGTCTAAGCGGCCACTTCTGGGACAAGTGTCAGAATCCGCCCTCGGCCCTCTTCCACTCGACCCACTCAGCCCAAAACCCTAATCGGCCCTCGGCCCAGACCTAATCGGCCTGCCGTTCGAGTGACTCACCTGGACCGTCGACCAATTAGGCCCTCTGCCACGTGTCAAACTCGACCCTCCGCCCAATTGCCTCGGCCGGTCCGAGCGAAATCGTCCGAATTGACCACTTGACCCGTCCGAGCCAATTTGCCCGAGTGACTTCGTCCGAGTCCACTCCTCAGCCTGTCCGAGAGACCCACTCGGACCCTGCAACTCGAACCAGCTGGGCAATTGAAAATTTTGATCAAATTCTCAGAAATTTGACCTGACCCTATTGGAGCTTTGCAACACAAATTGTCTAAAGTCCCTCTGATGCTCGGAAGTCGATTCTGGCACTTCAATAGACGGAATCATAGGGAGTAACCGCTTGACAGCTTGAAATAGTCAGCAACGGGACCTAGAGACCTAGATGTAAAATACTGCGCAGCAAAAATTTGATTGGTCAAAAACAACCGAGGCAACACATTAGAAAAACCCTGATCCTCGAACGTGACCCCAAAGGCTACATAGCCAAAGGCACATCACACACCCACCACCACGGGGTTAAAACTTAGAACATTAGTCAAACTTGATTAAACGGTCTTTCAAATCATGGATGGCATTTATTGTAATAGCCCTGCGGGCCGGGGGGAGACTACCCCCCCGGACCCTGGCAGAGGGAGCTCTGCCCCCTTCGCACCTCCCCCAAGTAGGTTGGAGAGAAAACGTGCGCCATGACAAGCCCTCCAAATTATACCCTAGTGTAGTAATGGCTCTACACGAACATGGATTCTCACTGACAAAAGAGAAACCAAAAGCCCATACCCGAACCAAGAGAAACAGAGACCCTAGAACCTCAATGGGCCAATCTAGCCAACAAGGGCAAAAAGACCACACTGCAAAAACACATACGTGTTGCATTCGGACTGCATCTAGTCAAAGCAGAAAGTAACAACATCAAGCTACAATAGTGAGAATGACTAGATATGACCGTCTTGACAATAGATGCTCCTTGAATAGCACTGCACTGACGAGCCAAGACATCAGTGGAGAATCCACATTTGGTCGTGTAGTTGGGGACTCAAGGGCATTTGTCAAAAGGCTTAAATTTATAAGCCAAGACCCGGAAGATGAAGACATAGTACCACCTGCTTATCTTAGGGTCAAACTCACCTCGAAAAGAGAGCATACTATCGATGCTCTAATTAATGAAGGAGCAGATTTTAGTGTCTTGACCTATGAGGCATGGACCCTGCTAGGCCAACTAGAGCTGACACCGACTAATGCAACTCTTAGCCCTTATGGGGGACCTCCACAAGCACTCATAGGGAAGTGCAATATCCTTGCAACGATTGAAACTGAAAGCTTTCCTATCTTATTTCATGTTCCTCTAAATAGTGCTAAATATGGTAAGGAAACCCTCTTGGGAAGACCCTTCAAAAGGGCGACCAAATGTGAGGCTAACTATGTAGAACAGAGGATACACCTGACACTATTGGGTGTGAGGATAGTCACAACCTTTAGCAAGGGTGACCTCATTGAACCTCGAGGAAAAGGCAAGGAAGATGCTAACATAACAGTCAAGCCTACTAACGAGAGCAAGGACTTGTTGGAAGAGTTGATACAAGCAGAGGTCAACAACGAGAACCAGTGAGTGAGACCATGCTTGAAACAAGAAGGTCAAGAGATAATACCAAGGATGGGCTTTCGACTTACAAATATCATAGAAGACCCCAAAAGAAGCCCAAGCCTTATAGACGAAGGCATCGATGGAGGGTGAGCACAATGCTGCGATGGATATCCAAAGTGTTGCTACGTGCTCAAGGGTATTACACAGGTAATAGATGGATTTGGGTACCAAAATCCCCTGGTAAACCATCTCTATCAGCTAAACGCAAGATTGTATCAAAAGCAACGAAGCACAAGAGGAAATCTAAGAGAAACTCTAGGTCTCGAGGCAAGAAACCAGACATGAGTGTTCGAAAGAAAGAGCCTCAGCCTAGCATGCTTAATAAGCAGATGTCATATGTAGCCATTGAGCGTGCATAAAAGCCATTAGTGCCCAAAGAGCCTTTGATTTTCCAAGAGGATAACAGGCATCATAGGCACAACATTGCTCATGGCAAGGCGGATCGCTCAACAAAGCAAATGGCACAATCGTCTAATAGCCTTGAGCAAATCATTCAGCTAGTGCCAAGTCCAACTAAGAGTCCTAGATCTCCTACATACTCTTTTTTCAAACGGACATAGGAAGCACAACAGCGATCGTCAATGGCGGCTACTCACTCCCAATCTCTATCTCCATCAAAGCTTTCAAATATCCAAGAGGGGGGACATGACACTAGCCGTAGCTCTCGGCCAAAGGATATGCCTATGCAACCCAATGTAACCAGATCAACTCATGCTCGATCTACACAAATGAATGCTCAAAGGGCAACAAAACATGCGACCACTTTCAATCGCCCTAGGGACCTGACACTGCAATCCACCAAGAGTAGCTAGCCCACTGGACTAGCCACTACTACTTCCAATCAGGGATCACAGCAGTCACAGCCCTTGGCTGAGACAATGCCCCTTGCGGAACCTGTCCTTAGCAGTTTACCTGTGAAGGAGGTATCGCAACCAACTTCCTTGACAACTCTAGCACTTCCAAAGTGCCTAAAGACTAGGCTGGAGGAGTTAAACACACGGGAATTTGCTGAAGAGCTAGACTCTCCAAAAAGGAAGGTAGTTGTACCCTCACAACCTAGCAAGGCTATTCAACAGGCCATGGCTGTGTCCCATGAGGACACACTAGAGAAAGGAAATGCTGAGGCCCAACCAAGCACATCAACGGTTGACCTAGTCTAGGGCCCTAAGTCGTTGAGAGATGCACCTTCATTGACCAAGAAAAAGAGGAGAAAACAACGAAAACAACAACAGTTGTAGGTGGTTGTGGACCCCAAGAACATTGAGACGAAGAGTGCTGGAGACATGATGAATAAAGCATTGAGTCCATCCACACCAATGAACCCATTGATGCCTCTCCTAATAGCGGTAAAACCTCACACACATCCGTGTGCTCTGAAAAATCAAAGCAGTCATTGCCATCAATGGCTGCTTGCAACACTCAATCCACCGACAATAGAACTTGCATTGACCAATCAAGAGTGCATATAACGCTATCACAACAGGGTGACAGTCACATCCAAGGAGAACCATGATGCAATAATGCAGCCTCAGTGGACACCCCAAGAGCATAAGAAATCCTAGCATTGGCCAAACTTGTGTGTCTAGGCCTGAGCATAAGAAATCCTAGCATTGGCCAAACTTGTGCTAAAGCCCAGGAAAACTCCTAAAACCTTGCATGAGATAGCAACTGAACAAGCCCTCGCTGAACATAGAAGTGTCACAGAGTGCTTAACTGAGTTGGATGCTAAGCTCAAAGTGTTTGCACGTGTCTATGTCCTGGCAGACATGTGTGCATTTCCTAAAGAGCAGCTCGAAGAATACTTGCCATTTTCCTTATCTTGGCAAGAGCAAGAACATCTTGACGAGCACTATAACAGGCTCCTATATGAATGCATGCAACTCATCTCTGGCGAGGAAGCCGACGAACTACGCTTAACTGTCACATTCAATGATGCGCTCTGCCAACCAAATCTCTTAGAGATAAAGCAACTAAAGCGACTATCAGAGGGCCGAAGTCAATTTGAATAGCGTTGATGTGAAATCCGCATTGCAATGGCCAAAGTAGGAGCCCAGATCATGACAATCTCGAAGGAGCGATTGGCCAAATGGCGGTCTCAAAGAGACCCAACCTATGTGGCATCAACTTCCCTTCGAGTACTAGCTACCATTTGGGGTATGGACTTATTTGAACCTAGCCAAGAGAACTCTCTATTTGATAAGGTTTTCACTAAGGAGGAGTTGCATGTTGCCAGTAGACTCAAACAAGGTTCCATGCTACTCGATGTTGCAAAATATCTACGGTATTGACTAAGCTGCCACAAGTACTGGATGCATGTGCCACGCTCCAGTACAATCCAGAGTTCTACAATTGGCTTTTATCCTCATGAAGTGACATGGATTTATGGATATGTATGTAAATAAACAATGACTTTTGTGACCCTGTATAGACACTATCAACACACACAAGCAATAATAGTCAAACGCAGGGAGAAGAGTTGGAGTCAACAGGCTAAGCTTGTCAGGTCCTCCTCTCACCACATATTTAGAAGTCGTGTGACCATTTATCACCTCCGGGAAGAGGGCATGCACCCCTCATTACCACCATAGGAAGCCTTGATGACCAACATCTCTGATGGTGTAGACAGGGTGCAGTCCCCTTCTATACACCTTTTTCCCTTTCTGGTCTATCCTTCCAGGATGAGCCCTGCCCCACTCCAGGACCACCAGTCCGTGTAACTTAGCATGAGCCAAGATTTTCTAATGGTGACTGGAGGCTAAATGAACATCATCATGAGGGCCATCCCTCTACAACAAGCATTGCATGCCTTACCCCTCCCCTTCTCGTCATATGCGCTTGATAACCCACACTATAATCCCTTACATGTGAATGGTTGTATCCTGTATCAAGGCCTAATCCTTGGTTCGCATCTTGCAGGTCCCCCTACAAGGAAGACATGGAGCACCTAGGGCAGCTAGCTTGCAAAGACACTCTTTGTTGTCGACGGGAACATGCGGCAGATGCCCCTCCGCCGGTGCGCTACCTGCCCACCCTCAAAAGGTATGCGAAGAAACGAGGTCCTAAGTGACACTGTCCCGGATGAAGGCCGAAGAATCCCCAAGCTAAGAAAGTCGAGACTCAAAGAAATGCGTAGCATGTGGCAACACCAGTTGCATAGACCCCCAACGTGCGCTCGGGCACCAGGTGCTCATGAAAAGAAAGGGCGGCTCGGGACAGGGAAGAATTTAATGAATTGTTTAAAGGCATTTTGGAAATGGTGGTGGCCTGGGACTACAACATTCATGTCCCGATCGACATGTTCCCTGCCCAACCTCACGGGAGCCCCGCACTAGCACCGCCTCAGTCGCCTGACCACCCAAATTCACCCCAACTAACCCCCTATGATGTAAAAGCAGCTTGACACGTTATCAGGACATAACTTTTTGTCTTTTGATGAGTAAAAGAGCAACTCCCCACTTATACAACTTCTTTTGCCTGTCACTAATGTATGCCATGTCTTTGACAAGCAATCGAATGGGCATTGCAATTAACATCATGGCATTTAGATAAATCATGTCTTAACATGACTGCATCTGTTGAATGTACTCAACGAAATCAAGCATGTGCTCTCACGAATTGACAAGTGGATACAGGGTGACAAACGTCTTCGTGCAAACGTATTCAACACCTGGGTCACCGCAAAACCATCAACCGTGCAAGAACCGCAACAAAGCCGTGCTGCCGAACGCGAAAACCCACCCTTGTCCACATGGCATGAACCAAAGCATAGTCATGGACCAGTCTCTCTTCTGGGATCAAGCTCTATAATGAGCTCTGACAATTGTTACTTCAATCGAACCAACATCCCAACAACGGATTCTCCAACAACGAGGCTAGACACACTCATCACTGGCATACCCATTTCTTGAGCCTTCGAAGCTTGCCATTTTTCAACCCATTGAAAGGCTGATATTCTCAACATATTGCAATGGTTTAATCAGGCAAAACAGAAAAAAAGAAAAAAAAAAGAACCCACGATCACAATACCGCACCTAGGGGTCCTCAAGTTAGGTACGTCCAACGACCTTGCTCGACTGGCTCCGTTTCTAATCCCCTAGCCCTCTAGCATCACCCATGATGTTTAGGGCACATCAAGGGCAGGACATACCTAGGGAGCCTGTCTCGCCTATGGTTAGACCTGTCACCCTGACCCACTCACACAATCCCCTCTTGCACTCTACCTTAATGCCATTGCAATCAATTGTGGTAAGCCCTGCATGAATGGCCATAAAAAGTACACCGTCCTCATCACACAGGCCCAATGTCCACAAGCTATTGATAGTGCAATATCCCTGTGTTCTATTATGTTAGGTCGTGCAATCACAATGCACAGGATGTCGCATATGTCTCCACATGTACTTCTTCCCATCCGGGACGACTTTGCTTAATCCACACATCGTTAGGTGAAACCAGCCCGCGGTCTTCTACCTACGTAATATCTAAGTATGCACGGGCACTCACATAATATCTACACCAAAGTATCCACACAGTTTCTCAAGTGCAGGACAATACTCCAGGCTTGCTTTGAGTTCGACCTGTCTCCCAAACCAATCAAAATATGTCTTGTGAATGAGAGTGGAATTTTGGTGCCAAGATGTGCTTAAAAATAGCTAAAAATTATGAGTATCAAGGGAAAAATAATCAACGTTGAAGGCGGCGGCTCGATCTAGGACGATTTTAAGAGCAAAAGTGCTTTAAAGGTGCCCGAGCGACGCTTGTTGATTTTTCATAATTTTTTAGACTATCGTGTGGGTTGACAAGAGTCATCGACCAATGCGGGATGTCAAGCCGGATGCCCAAGATTTTTCAGAGCTCAATTCAGAGTTCGGACGGGGAAGGAGCCAAGAAATGGGCAAGATTTGAAAAGGTGGACATAAGTTTGGCCAAAGGAGTGGTGACCTTTGGGGCCTACGGGGCATAAAATGCCAAACTTTTAGCTAGCATGAAATTGTGGGATGAGAGAGAAGATAAAAAATGTGATCAGGGAGGCGCCGAAATTTGCGTCCCCTTGTTGATCATGCCATCTCCTGCCTATGAGCAACCCCCCCAATTGATCATGGGGCTTGATTCCCCCCTGCCTGCTGGTCACATCGCCGTGCTTTGCTCCTCCAATGGCGGTCTCTATGAAGATCTCTGATTTCATTCTTTCTCTCTCCTCCCTCTCTCTCCCTTAAAGGCAGATTCATGTGGTGAAGAAGAAGAAGAAGAAAGGATGACGGATGCTTGTCCAATGAAGACCGGATTGCTCCGTGGTTCAAGAGGAAGGAAGGTTGCCGATTGTGGGCTGTCATGAGCATTAATGGTGGCTGGAAATCAGTCCCGAGATATGACAAATAAAAACCTGCAACCCGCAAAGAACAGTAATCTCATTTTTACAAAGGAAATTGATGTTTTATGCAATTTGCTTCATGAATACTTGTTCCCATGGGATGATTATGCATTATGATGTTGCTTGCTATGAGTTTGATCAGTTTATGCTCAGAAGATCAGAAAATCATAAGTGTTGTGATTGAAATTAATAGTGTAAAACCCGTAAAACACGCGAATTATGGAAAAATTGGGTGTTTTTGACATATAAATGGAAAATATAGTAAGACACACCAACTAAATTTGTGTGTTTTCTGCGAATGAACCTAAGGGCCATAGCCCACAACTCATTTTGAATTTTTAGTCATTTAATATTGCAAAAAATACAAGAGAAAATAGGAAAAATGGGAAAAATAGATTTTGAGTGCCGAAAATTAAGGAAAAATAAGAACCATGGTTGTGGATGTATGGGGGGTCTGAAGTATGAGGTTTAGCCTCAGTTCAGCCCTACCTTTATGTTCTAGTGAGTTTTTATTGCTTTTCATACAACAAAAACATGAAAAATATTACCCTAAACCGATCAATAATGCACAACCTAAACGGGTGAGGGGGTAGAGTGTATAAAAGATGTTTAAATGCTAAATGAAATGATGAAAATATTGTTGGGTTTTATGCATACCATTTAGGTTGGTCGGTAATTAAAAAATTTAAGAATCTAGTAGCACGAGATCTCCTCGGTGCTAGGTTCATGCAACGCCGCATACGAGCGATAGTCAAAATCATTGAAAGAAATATTTTTCACATGTGCACAAATGCTAATTTTCTTAATTGCTTGAGAACGTGGACATTCACAATTTGCATGAATCATAGAGAAATTTAAAAAAATATCAGACAATACCTCCTGGATGCATGCCAATTGTTTTTTAGAGGAATATGACCAACGTTGAGTGAGTAAGGTTGTCCAAGCTGTAGGCTAGGCGTTGGGTCTAAGGGGAAAGTAAAGTGAGGTATGGTACATTCCTGGATACGATTAATTGGTACCTTGAGTGGAAATGTGTGTGAAGTGTTATATATGTTTAGCGACGCTGTTGAAGGGTTTTCGAAAGCAAAGTCGCGACTAATTTCAGGATAGAAGATCAATCATCTAAATAAACAAAATGAGTGGATTTGTGAACAAAAGTAGATCTGCTAAGCTTCTTCTGCAAAGAATCTGAAATAAGACTTCTTTTTACGAATGCTCTTCCTTTTTCAGCAGTAAAAATTCATCAAGTATTGGATTGTAGACAACTCCCATAGTTGATATTTTCTGAATGATTAAGCTGATTGATATGATTTTTGTCTCATATGAAGTTAAAGCATGATATTAACAGCATCTTTCAACTTCCATAGCTTCATGATAGAGTACATTAAGTCCAAGGCAGCGTAATATGACACCAACAGCGACTATGCAGGCTAGCCTTACAATCACGTGGAGTTTCGGTATAAGCACCAGATCTTTCGGGAATCCTCAATCTTTCAGAATTTATTTCATATCTTCTCTATAGTGAGAAGCAGGTAAAAGGCAGCTCCTCCTTTTTATCGAGTGCAAGTTGAGACACATCAGAGGAAAACATGCTGGAGGTGCTATCAGAAAAGGTGATACGTCAATCACTAGGATGCCCTCCAATATGAAGTAGCAACGGAAAATAAGTCATATGTAGAGCTCGTTGGTTGTCTTCTCGTCGTCTGAGCATATCCGTAACGTCATCGTCATTGTTGCAGTTCTCAGGTCTTCCTTCTTGATCAGCAGATCTTTGTCTTCATCCGAACTCCGTATCATACTCAACTCTGCTACACGCCGCTGATGAGAGTTATCTGCAGTATAGTCGTCACCTTCACCTTCTTCTGATTTTTTCAGTCCTTTGCACCACAACAATCGTTGAATTTTTGTAGCTTATTAAGGATCGTTTTCAAGGTTTGTCCCACACTCGTCGAAGTCCCTTTTCAGCTCCGTCCACTGTTTTCGCAACACTCCTCCTTCTTCATCTTCTGAAGAGCTCGATGATCGTCTCTTCGTCAATTTCGTCTCCTTCAGCAGCTCCTCCAGATGTCCTTCACCTTTTTCCTACGTTCAGCAACAACTTCTTCCTCCAATTCTTGACTTTACAGAAGCTTTAACGCGAGCACATCAACATCTGTTAGTTTCTTCTCTAGCAAATTCCGCCTTTCTCATCATTCCTGTAAGCTTTTTATCTGCAACTTGTAATAGTTTTCCCATGTACTGCTTGGCTGCCGCAACTTTCTACCGTGTGATATTGGACGGCACCTCCTCAACAAAAGCTCCTCCCTCCTTCTGATGACACTCCGATTCCTTCTTGTTTCCCCCCACCCAAGTTTTCATCTTCAGCTTTCTTTTGCATTTTCTCCCCAGGCCTCCATACAAAGCAGGTCCTTTTTTATTTCGAGCCCCTTTTTCCCTTCCAGAAAAGCGGCCCCCTCAGAAAAGCAATGGTCTTCTTCTTAAATAACTGCTTCTCTTTCCAATGCAAGAATTTTGGTGCTTCATTTCCTGCCTGTCAACAATGGTCTTCTTCTTATCCAACTGCTTCTCTTTCCAATGCAAGAATTTTGGTGCTTCATTTCCTGCCTATCAACAATCTCTCTTCCCTCTTCTTCTTTGAAATCTTTAGCTCCTGCCAGGATTTCACCATTTGCAGGAATATTTCCAACTTCCACAAAGATGTGGCATTCTGCTGAAGGCATCTCCAAAAGGCTAGCCTTTTGCCCCGTCTACTCATGACTTAGTAGGATATCTGAGGATGAGAACTCACAGGAGTTAGCATTAGCTGTAGCTGAAGGTAGCACTTCTGACATAGCAACAGTATGCAGGTCAATCACTGACTATTGGGCTTCTTGAATATGTGTATCATTTTCCCTTTCCTCTTTACAATCATGAGTCAGCACAGCACCATTATCAGAATATGAGATATTTCTCTCTTTGCACAAAAATGTGCCAGCATCCAAGGATATGCCTTCTTCTTGCATCTCCCTGAAATAGTTGAGCACTTCCTCACTGAGCCTATATTTGGAGTATCCAGCAATCATTGCCTTCCATGAGTTTGCATCTGAATTTGCCAGCTCATTGAACACTTCATAAGCTTCAGCAGGTTCTCGATGTTTGGAGTACATACCAATGAGTACATTTCTTACTTCTACATCAAAATCAGATTCTGTCCTGATTATCTGATCAGGTATCATTCTACCATGCCTTACGGTCTCAATGCTACTACAAACTTTTAGAACACATGTCAATATGAACTTGTTTGGCACAGAGCCCTCATGCTGCATAATAGCATACTAATGGAGCCTTCTCTCCCTATACTGCCCACGCAGAACAAAACTGTAAACACAACAACTAAATATGTACAAAGTAACAAATGTCACACACACAACCTTTGGTGGATTTCATACCTCGGATGCGCAGCAGCACGACTACGCATCGAGGGGCCAATCCCCAAGGTGTAGGAGAGTCGCAGTGAGGTAGCGGTAGTCAGCCATGGGAGGACCTCCTATGTTTGTACTTCGTGCTATTTGGAAATGTGCTGGGACTCCCTCTGAGGAGTGTTAATTGGGTTAGAGTTGGACTATGAGACGTAACACAAACGCAAGATGTTTAGGAAGATGATGTATGTGTCATCTACGCTCCTGGCCGCAAGGCCGTGGGGTTGTTGAGTGCATGATAGAGGTTTGACTAGTGCATGAGCCAGTGCCGTCCCGTTTTAGGTCCCATCAGTGGTGCGTCTATCGGGAGCTGCTTAGAAGTGGCGGTCCTCGAATCCTGGTTGTCTAGGGACCATTTAGCAATTTATGCCAAAGGATACTAAGATTGACCCGTTATTCATCGATAAGCATTATCTAGCCGAAATCCAAAAGCAAGAGAGAGACGAAAGAGCTAGGCGACATGCTGAAATTCTTAGGAGGTATTTCTCTAAGCGTAGCGGTGCTAAACCCTCATGAGGGAGTGGATCTAGTGGTCTTGGTGCCACAAGTAGTTCGTTAGGAGAAGGTGGAAGCTCTAGTGCTTCCCTTTCTCCCATAAGCCAGTCTACATCAAGTGCGGGAGGTGTAACCCCACCGTCCCCTATTCCTAGTGCAAATCCAATTCTCGTCATGGTGCAGCCCATTGTAATTCCTGTAGGAACGACGGATTTGCCGGCTCTAGGTTACCCGCTACCCATTTTGAATGGGTTAGTTGAGGAAGATGCCAATCCGAATATGGGTCTAGCATTGGGAAATAATATGGCAATGGCTAATGGCAGTGGTAGCCAAGGGATAGCGATGGCTAATCCTAATGGAAGAGGGAACATGATGCAGAATATGCCTTTACTATACCAGCTCCCCCTAGCATGTCGATGCCTATGGGTAGTCATATGCCTCCAAATGGTGGAGGCCAGGCAGTTAATCCTAATACCATGCATGTGGTTCAACAACCAGTGCCTAATCGAATTGTTAGGCCGATGGAATGCTAGGGTAATGATCAAGGCTACGAGTCGAGCGCTTCCAATGTTCTTGGCGAGGTTAAGGACATGATGAAGCATTGTACCGACATGATTACGGAGCAGTATCGACAAATAGCCGTTGATGTCAACTTTCTTAAAAAACAATAAAATTTGATAGGAAGTAGATACCTAGATGAGGGTGCCCCTTCGAGGTTTAGCTGCAAATGGTGTGGTGGGCAACATTATCCATGAAATTGCCCAAATGTCAAGTGCGACATCTGTGGAAAATCCGGCCATTTAGCAGCCACTTGTTGGAGTAAGATTAGTTCTCTCCAGCGAGGTAGTTGGCAACCAGGGCCTGTTAATCATCGTGCGCAAGGAAATGATTCCCAGCGAGAAGAAGGACCTAAACAAATACTCCAATGACCAAAGGCTGCAATGGAGGAGCTGCCTAGTGGTAGTGGGGTTAGTTTGATTGAGGCTGTGTGCGTTAATGACGCTGAAACCTCTAATCTGTGAGATTAAACCTTATTATTTCTAAGTATGCTAATATATAGAGAAATGCATTGCAAGTCCATGCTAGGGATGATTTGAGACCTGCGGAAAAGAGCTTAAAAGTTGGTGGATGGGTCGGTTAATCCCTTATTTGGAACACCCATATCTGGAGCAAAGATACGATCGGGGGAAACTCATTTGGTGGAGCAAAGGATATAAGGTGATTGAGCAAGAAGACGGAACCTTTGTGTGGGAGATTAAAGTTTTCTGCCATCACTGCTTACGACTGTTGACAAGTATCCCTATTGAGTTCAATGAAGAAGGTGGGATGGAGCCGTCAGTTCATCCTCTCAATATGCTAAACTTTGATTACCATAATTACAAATAGAGGAGTTTGTGATGGCCAACTATGTAAACCCATTGTGGACGTACACATTGTATTTTGACAGAGCGTCTAGGGGCCCTGATAAAAAAGGGAGTGTTGGAGTAGTAATTTGAGACCCCCGACGTAGAGTTGCGATGATGTTAGCTGTTTATCTCGGGGTAGGATTCACTAACAATATGGCAGAGTATAAAGCCTTGATTATGGGACTGTATATTGCCAAACAAGGTGGTATTTGTCGATTGTTAGTAAAAGGGGATTCCCAGTTGATCCTGAATTAGCTAGATGGGACATACATAGTGCGGAATCCCATTCTTTGTATGTATCATCGGACTGTGATGACCCTACTTGAAGAGTTTAAGAGAGTGTCTCTTCAGCTGATTCCATGTTATTGGAATCAGTTTGCGGATTCTTTGGCAAATCTTGCTTATGAGGAAGACCTCTTCTTTAATTGTGGTCCTAGTTTGGATATTGTTATCAATGATGAAACAAGACCCAGTCACTTGTGGGGAATGTTATCACAGCATGCGATATATGGTAGACGATGGTTGATATGGGTGATGCAAAGAGTGGCCGAGACCAATCTATCGTTATTATCTGGGACCCATAGGTTGATTAGACAACATATTATGCGTACGCCTCTTGCTATCTATGCAGGAGGGATGGGTCATAACCTTATGCATTTAGCTTAGGGCTATGAGCCCTCTTTTTCTCTTTCGGATAGGGTGCACGGTATTGTATATCTGCATTGTCCTGAGGACATGTTTGTAGGTGTTGTTTCGTCCAATTTCATTAGGCCAAGAAGGCCGATCAAGTTTTGTAGTGAAATGTTTTATCTCATTAGGCCAAGAGGGCTGATCAAGTACCATGTGATGGCCTTTGGTTTATGCAATGCGCTTGGTTCGTGGCAAAAAACAGCAGATAAGACATTCAGTGACATATCCCCTGAAGAGTTGAAGGTGTTTATTAATGACTTAGGGGCAGCCACCGTGAGAGAAAGGGAGTTGATTATTTTGCAAAAATGTTTTGAGCGATGTAGGAAAATTTGCATCGCTCTAAACCCACGGAAGTGTGTTTTTTGTGTACCTTATGGGCTATTGCTGGGCCATGTGGTCAGTTTGGTAGGTATTGCGACAGATCCCGAGAAGGTCAAAGTCATAGTTGCCATGGGTCCATCACGCACTCTGAAAGAAGTTCATAGCTTTCTGTCTTCGATTGGTTATTACCGTAGATTCATAAACGCCTTGGCAAAAAGAATGTTGCCGCTTACAAATCTATTGTCCTTTAGCTGTTTGTTTGTATGGGGTAACCCTTGTAAGGTAGCTTTCGAGGATGTGAAGCAGGAGCTAGTAAAAGCTCCTGTTTTAAAAGCACCTAGAAGAGGTGAGGTGTTCTATATATTTTCAGAATCCACCATGCATAGTATCAGCTACTGTTTAGCCCAGATTTGGGAGGAAAAGTGGTATCATCCGATAGCCTTTGCTAGTCGAAAATTAGGCATTTCAAAGATCAATTATACCTACATGGAGAAGTTGTGTCTTGCGATGGTCTTTGGGACCAAGAAATTCAGGCACTATATCCTCTATAAGAAAGTTGTGCTTTATACGAAGGCGAAGGGGCTTCGATTATTGATGAATAAGCTGCAGCCGCCTGATCGTCTAGCGAAGTGGTTAATCACTTTGCAGGAGTTTGATTATGAGATCAGGAGTAAGCCACCAAGGTTACAGGGTATTGTGGAGTGTCTAGTGGACTTTGGGGAGTTGAAAGAATCTGTGGCTAAAGGTAGTGACATGGAGTTGTTATTTAAGATAGATAGGGCGTCTATTCCCTCCTGGTATGCTGCAATAATGCATTATTTATCAACAAGAGAGGCTGGGTCCAAACTATCTAAAGCTGAGAGAAGGAAAATTAAGCAGCAGGCATTAAAGTTTGCCTTGATTGTAGGTACATTATATCGGCAAGGGATTGATGACATCTATCGCCCATGTGTGATGCCTGACGAGGTGCCATTCATTTTGGAAGAGTGCCATGATTCCCCTTGCGGAGGTCATTTTGCTGGACGGCTTACAACACAAAAGGCTTTAAGAGCAGGTTACTGGCAGCTTGCCATCTTCCAAGATGCGTTCACGTATGTTAAGAGATGCGATATCTGTCAACGACATGATAGTCAAGAGAATAAGAAAAGACCACTCACCCCTATTATGGCGATACTTCCATTTGAGAACTGGGGAATAGACTTTGTGGGTCCTATTACTCTGTCGTCAACTACGCAAAAGAGGTATATTATTGTAGCAACTGACTACTTTACAAAGTGGTCAGAAGCACATGCAACAAGGAAAGATGATGCTAAAGAAACTGCTAGTTTCCTTTTAGAGCAGATAATATGCGGTTTTGGTCCCCCGAAAGAATTAGTGTCGGACAGTGGAACCCATTTTCTAAACAAAGTGATTAAAAGCTTGACAAAGGCTTGGCAAATCAAGCACAATAAAACGACTCCTTATAATCCATAAGAAAATGGGCAAGTTGAAAGTACTGATAAGCAGCTTGTGGGTATCTTGTCTAAGATAGTCTCTGAAAAGAAACGAGACTGGGACAAGAAGCTGTATGTGGCAGTATGGGCATATAATACCATATTCAAGCGAGCCACTGGCCACACGCCGTTCAAACTAGTTTATGGTAAAGAGTGCATTTTACCCTTAGAAATTGAGTTGCCGACCATTAGATTCGCAATAAACCATTCTTGGGGTAATGAGGACGCCCTATTAGAGCGATTTACGACCTTAGCGCACCTAGATGAAATTAAGTTGCAAAGCCTGTTACACCAAGAGGTGGCTAAACGTCACATGAAACAGTTGCATGACCTAAAAGCGAAGAAGTATACCTTTAAGAAAAGACAATTGGTTTTATATTATGATGCGCTAGGGAGCTGTTCCCAGGGAAATTGAAACCTAAATGGAATGGGCCCTACAAGATTGTGAGGTTAGGGAAAAATAGGTCTACAGCCCTATTAGCTGATCTACAGGGAGTACAGTTTAAGAATAAGGTTAATCTTAATAAGATTAAACCTTATTATTTCTAAGTATGCTAATATATAGAGAAATGCATTACAGGTCCATGCTAGGGATGATTTGAGACCTGCAGAAAAAAGCTTAAAAGTTGGTGGATGGGTCGGTTAATCCCTTATTTGGAACACCCATATCTGGAGCAAAGATACCATCAGGGGAAACTCATCTGGTGGAGCAAAGGATATAAGGTGATTGAGCAAGAAGACGGAACCTTTGTGTGGGAGATTAAAGTCTTCTACCATCACTGCTTACGACTGTTGACAAGTATCCCTGTTGAGTTCAATGAAGAAGGTGGGATGGAGCCGTCAGTTCATCCTCGGAGCCGTCAGTTCATCCTCTCAATATGCTAAACTTTGATTACCATAATTACGAATAGAGGAGTTTGTGATGGCCAGCTATGTAAACCCATTGTGGACATACACATTGTATTTTGACGGAGCATCCAGGGGCCCTAATAAAAAAGGGAGTGTTGGAGTAGTAATCTGAGACCCCCGACGTAGAGTTGCGATGAAGTTAGCTGTGTATCTCGAGGTAGGATTCACTAACAATATAGCAGAGTATAAAGCCTTGATTATGGGACTGTATATTGCCAAACAAGGTGGTTTTCGTCGAGTGTTAGTAAAAGGGGATTCCCAGTTGATCCTGAATCACCTAGATGGGATATACACAGTGCAGAATCCCATTCTTTGTATGTATCATTGGACTGCGATGACCCTACTTGAAGAGTTTGAGACAGTATCTCTTCAGCTGATTCCACGTTACTAGAATCAGTTTGCGGATTCTTTGGCAAATCTTGCTTATGAGGAAGACCTCTTCTTTAATTGTGGTCCTAGTTTGGATATTGTTATCAATGATGAAACAGGACCTGGTCAATTGTGGGGAATGTTATCAGAGCATGCGATATATGGCAGACGATGATTGATATGGGTGATGCAAAGAGTGGCCGAGACCAATCTACCATTATTATCTAGGACCCATAGGTTGATTATACAACATATTATGCGTACACCTCTTGCTATCTATGCAGGAGGGATGGGTCATAACCTTATGCATTTAGCTTAGGGCTACGAGCCCTCTTTTTCTCTTTCGGATAGGGTGCACGGTCTTGTATATCTGCACTGTCCTGAGGAGATGTTTGTAGGCACTGTTTCGTCCTATTTCATTAGGCCAAGAGGGCCGATCAAGTTTTGTAGTGAAATGTTTTATCTCATTAGGCCAAGAGGGCCTAGTGGTAGTGGGGCCGATCAAGTTCTTGTTAGTTGTGAGGCAACCGTTCTAGGAGTTCTTGTTAGTTGTGAGGCAGCTAGCGAAGCGTGCAGAAGGAAAATAAACATGATAAAGGGCAAAAAAACCCTGAATATCTTAAAGCTAATAAATATATACAGAGGTGTGTAAAAAGGGGTTCTAACCCCTATAAAATTTGAAAAGGAAAGAAAGAAAAATGTATACGCAGTTGATCATTGCCTTGCGAAGGCCTGGTAGGTTCTTGGGGACGAGTCAGACCCGGGGCCGATGCCTTGTCTTCCTAGGGGTGGCATCTTGCTAGAGAAAAGAAACTAAGGAAGGTTGGAGCGAAAATAAAAGTGAGCGTCACAAAAGGATTAAGTGTCGCCTTGCGAGGGCTTGGTAGGTTCTTGGGTACTGAGACAGGTCCTAAGACCGATGCCATGTTCTCCCTAGGTCAGTACGCTCAGCTCCCTCCTTTTTACATGCCCAAGTATGTCAATAAAATAAAAACCCTAAAAGAAGAAATGTGCTATAAGAAAATACTTCTTGATGAGGCTATAGGAGTCCTTGCCTAGTAGGAGTTCCTAGTTGTGTTGTCCTTAGTTAGGTAGGTAGTTCAGACCACCACTTAGGGCAACTTCTTTGATAGTTATTTTTAGTTTGGCCGTGTTTGAGCAGTTGGTTGGTGACTAGCTTCGGACTTTTATTAGATTATGCTAGGCTTACTCCTTGTGGATGTCATGCCTTGGTTCTGTCAGGGAGTAGGGTGAGCATTGTGATGTGTTTAGTATATGTCTATTTTGTATCAGCTTGATGCTTCCTTTGGTTGTTTTGTGCAGATCTACTATAGGGTTTGACGGGCTAAGTCGCCCTATCCCATGGTCACCAATGAGAGCGGAATTTTGGTGCCAAGAAGTGCTTAAAAATAGCTAAAAATTATGAATATCAAGGGAAAAATATTCAACGTCGAAGGCGGCGGCTCGATCTAAGACGATTTTAAGTGCCAAAGTGCTTTAAAGGCGCTCGAGTGACACTTGTTGATTTTTCATAATTTTTTAGACTGTCGTATGGGTTGACAAGAGTTACCGACCAATGTGGGATGTCAAGCCGGATGCCCAGGATTTTTCAGAGCTCAATTCAGAGTCCGGACGGGGAAGGAGCCAAGAAATGGGCAAGATTTGAAAAGGTGGACATAAGTTTGGCCAAAGGAGTGGTGACCTTTGGGGCCTACGGGGCATAAAATGCCAAACTTTTAGTTAGCATGAAATCGTGGGATGAGAGAGAAGAGAAAAAACGTGATCAGGGAGGAGCCGAAATTTGCGTCCCCTTGTTGATCATGCCATCTCCTGCCTGTGAGCAACCCCCCAATTGATCATGGGGCTTGATTCCCCCCTGCCTGTTGGTCACATCGCCGTGCTTTGCTCCTCCAATGGTGGTCTCTATGAAGATCTCTGATTTCAGTCTTTCTCTCTCCTCCCTCTCTCTCCCTTAAAGGCAGATTCATGTGGTGAAGAAGAAGAAGAAGAATGGATGACGGATGCTTGTCCAATGAAGACCGGATTGCTCCGTGGTTCAAGAGGAAGAAAGATTGCTGATTGTGGGCTGTCATGAGCATTAATGGTGGCTAGAAATCAGTCCCGAGATATGACAAATAAAAATCCACAACCCGCAAAGAACGATAATCTCATTTTTACAAAGGAAATTGATGTTTTATGCAATTTGCTTCATGAATACTTGTTCCCATGAGATGATTATGCATTATGATGTTGTTGGCTATGAGTTTGATTAGTTTATGCTCAGAAGATCAGAAAATCATAAGTGTTGTGATTGAAATTAATAGTGTAAAATCCGTAAAACACGCGAATTATGGGAAAATTGGGTGTTTTTGACATATAAAGGGAAAATATAGTAAGACACACCAACTAAATTTGTGTGTTTTCTGTGAATGAACCTAAGGGCCACAGCCCACAACTCATTTTGAATTTTTAGTCATTTAATATTTCAAAAAATACAAGAGAAAATAGGGAAAATTGAGAAAAATAAGGAAAAAATGGATTTTGAGTGCCGAAAATTAAGAAAAAATAAGAACCATGGTTGTGGATGTATGGGGGGTCTGAAGTATGAGGTTTAGCCTCAGTTCAGCCCTACCTTTATGTTCTAGTGAGTTTTTATTGCTTTTCATACAACAAAAACATGGACCCACGGACCGCTTATTATTTTAAGCGTTCCAAGCCGAGCACTAATGGTTACCTCTCACATAGCCGATGCGCCATCCATACCTATGGGTGTAGTGAGCTTACCTTCATGCCGATCCAAATACCTCCTCTCCCGAGCACTTCGGTAGGTCCACGATCCAAGTGCAAGCTTCAAGCAAGCTCGATCCTCCCGTTCCAAGCTCCAAGATCCATCGCCGCGAGCAAGATAAGAGAAGAGAAGAGAAGAGAAGAAGAGAGGAGAAGATGAAGAGCTTCTCCACCCCACGGTCCCTCACCCTCACACACTCACTCCCTCACACTCTCACACTCCCTCTCTCAAGCACAAGCTCAAGCAACCAAGAACAAGAAGAAGAAGAAGAAGAGGAGAGCTACTTTTGGCCATACACAAGAATGAGCTTCTCATTCACTTTTCAACTTTATATACAAAACCCTAAATCCCTTTTTGGGCGGTCATCCCCTTATCCCCTTTTTTACATGGCCGGTCGTGGCCTAGGCCCTTTTCCCATTGCCCTTCTATCTTCCTAGCTTCCTTCCTACCACCCATCTACCTTTATGAATTTCACAGGTGAGAGCCCAGCGCTCCTTAAATTAAATCACGATGCGCTTGCGCTCTTTTACAAAAGTATTGACTTGTGATTTTCCTTGTGCACCTTTTTCTTTATTTAGGGCTTTTCAACGCTTCTCGTGTTTCTAGATTTTTCTTGGCGTGCCTTCATCTTTTGTTTCACTTTGCATTGGCCTTTGTCTTCTGCTTTAGCTTTTCCATATTTTCCACCTTATTCGTTTGACGGTTAACACATACGCAGACAACCAGGGCCCTATCTAACCCAACCACCGAGTGACGCTCCTGTTCACTATGTGGAAGAACGTAGTGAAGAGGAGACCTACGTGAACCCATACATATCCTATGATGAGGAAGGAAATCCAGTCCTAATGGACTACCGACCAATACCGGTGATGGTGCTAGGTAGAGGAAGAGGCAGAGGCTTTGGAGGACCAAGCTCATGCTGGACTTGCGTTCATCTAGGCCATATTTCATCACGTTGCCCGGAAAGGAAACAAGCAAACAAGGATAAAGCTCACCTTCGTTGCACCGAGTGTGGAATCACACACCTATTTCCTGACTGTTCTAGACGGAAGCCATCAAATAGTTCTACCAACGTGCCCTCAGTACCCTTGGGGATGTTTGGTGTGGAGACCTTTGACAGTGAGGATTGCCCATCCGACTACATGTCATGACGCGAGCACAGACAAAACAGGTAGGCATCTCATTGCCTGGGCCAAGTAACCTGGATGCAGCCTTGTTGGGAAAGAAAAGCCAAAGGAGAAGGAGAAAGAGAACATACGTAAAGATTACCCTTAAGACTGAGGAAGCTACAACGCTAGTGATAGGAAAGAGAGTCACTAATGCAGAGGCAGAGACCTCAACTCCTAAGACAACAGAACTAGGGAGTACCAAGGTAGGGGAATACCCCCACCCCAAATGGAAACTCGAGGCTATAGCCAAAGTCAAGGAGTGGGTCAAGGACACCCAGGAACACCTTAAGGACGTAGAGCCCATACTAGAAGACCAAATTGAAGACCTCTCTAGTGTGAGTATACCCGTTTCACCGTCGCAACCTCAATCGGGGAACGCACCCACATCACATGAGATGCCACAGAGGCAAGACCAGGAAGAAGCATGTCAGCAAGCTAACCAAGGCATATGGCCAAAGAGTGCTGACCAAGGAGGAAGGCAACCACCCAGCAACCTCCTCACCACTTTAGTAACCACGCTAGTAACCTTGAGCCTAGGAGATTTGCTTCGGAAGCACTCTTCCTTATCGCAAGAATTAAAGCATTGGGTGGAGGGAAAAGAGGAGCACACTGTAGTTGACTTGCAAGAGTAGGACACAGTCATGCAGATTCCAAGCCTAACGCAACACTCTGTTCCAAGGTCACTGCACGTTAATGCTTTCTGGGAAGGCAGTGAGATGCATGCAGTCTTACCTATCTTAGCCTTGCGGGATGTAACACGAAAAGGAATCGTAGACACATGCACCGATTTCAGTGCCTTGAGCCATGCAGTTCTACAGGCCTGGGGAAACCCACCTGTGGAAACAGGTAGGTTAAATGTCACATTGGACAATGGAATGAAGGTCAAACCATTCGAGGTCCTAAAGAACTGGCCGGTGAAGGTTGCAGGGGTGTAGTTTTCCGTGAACTTCATTGTCATGAAGGGAGTGGACTACGACATACTACTAGGCCGACCCTGGATGAGGAATGCTCGAGTTATTGAAGATTTGGGTAACAATCTCATCTTATTTGGGAATAAAACATAAGCGGTAAGGGTTGAGATGGATATCCGGAAGACTACCCCAACCGACCTTGATGCTATCTCAACCATGCTAAAAGGTGATGCACAGGCAAGAAAACCCTATGGGTCATTGTGTTGAGATATCGAGCTCCACTCGTGATATGCCAGGGTGACCGTTGTGCATTTATGTCACCGACTTGTTAGTTGCAGATGCGGTTGGTATACCACCCATGAATAATAGCTAGATGACAGCTATCCTTATCTACTCTAGTTCGTGGCTCAGTTAGTATGCCACCTTAGTTAGTTAAGTTTGGTTTGAGACTCATATATAGGGTTCTTCTATTTCTATGTACTTGAGTTCTTTTGGCTTACACAACTAAGAAGAGGAAAACTGTTTTCAGCCTCCACCTTTGTGTGTATTCCTCCATTGTGTAAGTGAGAAAGCTACAAGTGAGACTCCTTCCTTCCCTCCCACAATCTTGACATGGTATCAGAGCCTTGTTCGTGGTAAGGAGCTCAAGAAAGCAAACCAAGTTCGCGGTGTTTTGGTAAGAGGACCAGCGTTGCTTTTATTTTTCTGTTTTTGGGAGCAAGTCTTTGCAGGTAGCACAGCCGAAAAGTGCAAGAGTGCATTGTCTCAGGTTGAGACGCCCTTTGCGGTGAAGCAAGAGGGTAGTATATGCGGCGGGATAGGACTTTAGCCTGCGGTTGCTCTATTTTTTTGATTTGAGGCCATTTCGGGGCCTGTTTTGAAGGCGGAAGTTTTCTGCATGCACTCAAGAAAAGGCCTTGTTTTATGCTGTGCGACCACTGTTCTACAGGTTAGTGAAAAGTTACTATAGAAATTGCATCGTATGCCTATGCGCAGAGACATTGGGAGTTACAGAATCATCCTTTTTGCCTGTTGATGCAAAATCGTCACTAGGAAGTGACTGTGTGGTCACTTACCACTTTCGTCAGTTTTGCAGATTTGCCCTTGTGAGGCTGAAGCTATGTTTTTTACAGTAACAAAATTTTTTGCAGTGTTCTGTAATGGCGTCTGATTCTCTTTCACAGATTGTCACTGAAAATCTTGACAAGAACAACTTCCAAGCATGGAAGTTTAGAATGACGAATTTCCTTATGGGAAAAGGATATTGGGAATTTGTTGCAGGAAATGAAGAAGAACCAGTTCTTCCTGATGTTCCCAATCAACAGCAAATGTAGGCATTTAAAGGATGGCATGACAGAGCCAAAAAAGTTATGTACTGGCTGTCTATTAGTATTTCAGACTCTATGATTGTGCATATTTAGGATGCAAGTATGCCAAAGGAGGCATGGGATACTTTGTAAAAAATGTATAGCACAAATACGCAAGCCAGGAAAATGCAGCTCAAGCAAGAGTTGCACAATGTGCAAAGAGAAAGTATAAGCATCAATGACTACCACATGAAGGTAAAGAAGATTGCAGATACACTTGCTTCCATTGGGTCACCAATGGAAGATGATGATTTAGTTTCCGTGACCTTGAATGTTCTAGGAAAGGATTATGCACAGTTTCGAACATCCATTTCTGTCTGTGAAAGATTTCCTGATTTTGAGGAGTTGATTGCTCTTCTAATTTCTGAGGAGCAGAGAAATGGTGGTGCATCTTTGTCAGGAGGAACTTCAAAAGAAACTGTCTTCTACTCAAATGCTGGAAGAGGTAGAGGCAGAGGTAGAGGAGGCCGATCTGGAGACCGTGGTAGAAATCAAAATATGTAGCAAACTCAAGAACACCAGTCCTATGGAGGAGGACGTGGTAACTCTAGAGGTAGGGGGAGCCAAAGAGGTCGTGGTAGATGGCAAAGAGGCCAAAATGCAAACAGCAATGTTGAATGTTACTACTGTGGTAAAATGGGTCATATGGCTAAAGACTACTATAAAAAGTAGAATGACATCATGAATGGGAAATCGCAACAAGGGAATTATGTATCTTCTAGTAGACAAGGTGATGACAGAAATGAGCATTTGTTTATGGTGCAGCACATGAATAATTCTTTGACAAGTGCAGAAGAAAGCAACAAAGTGTGGTATGTTGACTCAGGTGCATCAAACCACATGACAGGTCATGTAGAATGGATGCAGGATGCAAGGAAAATGGATAAACTAGGATTTGTGGAGACTGGTGATGATACTGCACATCCTATTGTGTAGATTGGAAAAATTTCTTTGTCTATGCAGGATGGGAAAAAGAAATACCTATTAGATGTATTTCATGTCCCAAATATCACCAAGAATCTGGTTTCTGTTGGGGTCAAATGGTTGAGTAGGGCTTGTAGGTCAGATTTAATCCTCATGGATGCTTTGTTGAGGATATGAAAAATAAAGATCACTTGATAGCAAAAGGAAAGAAGGGTAGAATGTTTACGTTGGATGTAGACATGCCTGAATTGAGTGCAGCAATGTTTGCACATGGGACCGGTGTAGTTGCAGATATTGATATCTGGCATAAACGCATTGGTCATGTTAATGTACAGTGACTTAAATCAATGCCGGCCCAAAATATTGTTGCAAGATTGCCTAAATTCAAGGTTATAGAAATGTATAAGGTATGTGAAGCTTGTCAATTTGGAAAACAGGCAAGGAAACCATTTCCTAGACATGTTCAAGAGAGTAAGAAGCCATTGGAATTAGCCCACTCTGATGTGTGGACTACTAAAGCTGCATCTATTGGAGGCTATCATTATTTTATCACTTTTATTGATGACTATAGCAGAAAAGTGTGGGTGTATTTTATGAAAAATAAAAGTGAAGTGTTTGGGCATTTCAAAACTCTTAAAGCTATGGTTGAAAAAGAAACATGCCTGCAAATAAAATGCCTAAGGTTAGATGGAGGGGGAGAGTACCTCTCAAATGGGTTTGCAAGGTTCCTGCAGGAGCATGGCATAAAGCAGTAATATTCATGCAGTCATACCCCACAACAAAATGAAATTATAGAAAGGAAAAATAGGCATATTGGAGAGGTATCTCGTGCCATGCTCAATGAAAAAGACCTGCCAGATTTTTACCGGCTAAGGCAGTTGCTACAGCAGTCTACATAATGAACATGACTCCCATTGCAGCAATACATGGCATGACTCCAGAGGAGAGGTATACTGGTAGGAAACTAGATATTTCTCATTTGAAAATTTTTGGTTGCATTGCCTATGTTCATGTGCCAGATGAGTTGAGATCCAAGTTGGATCCAAAAGCTGAGAAGTGCATCTTTATTGGTTACTCTCTGCAGAGCAGAAAGGGTATAGATGCTATAACCCTTCTACTCGTAAGTTTACAGTGAGCAAAGATGTTGTTTTTTATGAGATGAGTAGCTGGTATAAACCAATAAATGTGATTGATAATGTAGTTGCACAAAATGGTAATGCTGCACAGAATTCACAGCAGCAGTCACAAAATATTAGTGGACCTAGAGTGTCCTCTAGCAGTGGTTCACATTCTTTGCCATGGACAGGCAGATTGAGATCGGAAGAATATTCTCAAAGCAATGCAGATAGTGGTATGCAGGTATCACGAAAAGGAAAAGAGAAGGTAGATCAGTCCATGTTTGATGCGAAAGCAGGTCACTCTTATGTGGATGGTGAATCCAATGGCTCAGAAGAGAGCATTGATGATGAGTTGGGTATTCCTTCTATTGTTACACCTGGAGTAAGGAAGACCAGGGATGTTTTGAGAGCACCTGGAAGTGAGCCTACTTTGCACAAGTCTGCCAGAGCTAGGTATCCTGTGGATAGGCTGAAATATGCTGGATTTACAGCCATTCACTATGCCTATATAGTCAAAGTGATACAGGAACCAGAACCCACTTCTTTTGAGCAAGCCATGGGAAAAGAAAAATGGGAGAAAGCCATGGATGAAGAAATGGATGCTTTGGAAGCAAATGCTACATGGGAATTCCTACCTTTGCCTAAAGATAAGAATGCAATTGGTTATAAGTGGGTTTATAAGGTGAAACACAATGCAGATGGTCCTGTGAATAGATACAAGGCAATATTAGTAGTCAAGGGGTATGCACAAACATATGGCATTGATTATGAAGAAACATTCAGTCCGGCTGCAAGGATGGCAACCGTAAGAGCAGTCATTGCTATGGCTGCATCAAAGGGATGGTCTTTACATCAGATGGATGTAAAGAATGCCTTCTTGCATGGTAATTTGCAAGAAGAGGTCTATATGGAGCAGCCACCAAGTTATGTGCATACTATTCATCCTGAGTTTGTTTGCAAGTTGAAGAAAGCCTTGTATGGCTTGAAACAAGCACCTAGAGCATGGTCTGACAAGATAGGACAGTATCTTGTCACTATTGGCTTTCAGATTTTCAAGACAGATTTCTCACTTTATGTGAGAAAAACAGAGAAATGTATTATGTTGCTTGTCATTTATGTTGATGATTTGATTATCACAGGTGATAGTGATGAAGATATCCTTCATGTGAAAATGCTATTGAAGTAGAAGTTTGAGATGAAGGATTTGGGAGAAGTGTGTTATTTCTTGGGCATTGAGGTGATAAGATCACCAAGTGGGATATGGCTCTTGTAGAGGCAGTATGGATTGGACATGCTGTCCAAATATGGGATGACAGGTTGTAAGCCTATTTCAGTTCCTTTGGAGTAGAATGTGAAGCTAGGCACAGATGCAGGTGAGCTTCTGTAAGACCCTACTATGTACAGACACATAGTAGGAAGTTTAATTTATATGACTATTACCAGGCCAGATTTGAGCTATGCTGTTGGATTGGTAAGTTAGTTTATGTAGGCTGCAAGGAAACCGCATTTAGATGCGGCTAGACGCATACTCAGGTATGTGAAGTCCACATTGCAGTATGGACTATTTTATGAGACTGGGGTTCAGATACAGTTGCATGGATACACTGATGCTGATTGGGCTGGTAGTATTTCTGATAGACGATCTACCAGTGGATATGTGTTCTCTTTTGGGAGTATTGCAGTCACTTGGAGTAGCAAGAAACAACCTACAGTTGCCTTGTCGAGCACAGAGGCTGAGTACAGGGGTGCATCAATGGCTGCATGTGAGATAGCTTGGTTGCATAAGCTACTTTATGATATGCATCAGTCTACAAATGGGCTAGTTGTCATTTATTGTGACAATATGAGTAGTATACACTTGGAAAATAACCCAGTCTATCATGCTAGAACAAAGCACATTCAGGTGCATTATCACTATGTGCGAGAGAGAGTTTTACTAGGTGTTATTGATCTAGTTTATGTCGGCACAGAGGATCAGGTAGCTGACATATTTACGAAGGCATTGGGCGCAGAGAAGCTGTGCAAGTTTAGAGACCTACTTGGTGTGCAAGAAGTGGGATTGAGATCGAGGGAGAGTGTTGAGATATCAAGCTCCACTCGTGATATGCCAGGGTGACCGTTGTGCATTTATGTCACCGACTTGTTAGTTGCAGATGCGGTTGGTACACCACCCATGAATAATAGCTAGATGACAGCTATCCTTATCTACTCTAGTTCGTGGCTCAGTTAGTATGCCACCTTAGTTAGTTGAGTTTGGTTTGAGACCCATATATAGGGTTCTTTTATTTCTATGTACTTGAGTTCTTTTGGCTTACACAACTAAGAAGAGGAAAACTGTTTTAAGCCTCCACCTTTGTGTGTATTCCCCCATTGTGTAAGTGAGAAAGCTACAAGTGAGACTCCTTCCTTCTCTCCCACAATCTTGACACATTGACCAAGTACATCCCTTGCCCTGAGGACGAGCATGATTGGATGCACGTCTTGGCAACCATTGACCTACCGTTCTCAGATGAGGAAGAGCTATATAGGCAAGCTGCTAAATCCCCAAGCATGCCAGCAAGGGAGCCCATCGTGCTACTCTGCATGGTGGTAGGAAGCTCACGTAACCTAAGGAAACCGGTCTTGTTCCATATCCCCACCAACAAGCTCGAGCCTCAGGAAATCATGGAGTACCTAACCGATAAATTGAAGGGCAACATGGTTGCCAATCTAAAACCCCTAACTGATCTTTTGGCTAAGCCTGAGTGGAAATGGACCAAAATTCACGATCTAAACCTATTATACAATTGGGCTTTAATCAGTGACGAAAAGGAGATTAAAGAGGAAAGCTTGGGGGATGACGAGCAGTCAAAGGGGCAAGACTCTGATGATGAGGAGTATGAGGACTACCGCTCTATTGGAGACGAGAGTGAAGAAGAGATAGACACGATAGAATATGACAGTAAAGGAAGAACGATTGAACAGATCAAGGCAAACTCTAGGCCTGGAAGGGAAAGGGCATATTGGAATGAAAGAGGAGTCATGAGGATGGAGTGCGATAGATCCTAGTTGGAGCACATAGGAGCCATGGATTACGAGCAGGTAGGAGTGGCACAACCATTGGTAGTTCTAGTGCTTAAGAGGGATACACCTCTACTGAATTACGATCCCTTGGCGAAACTCCTTCCTCAAACGAGGGATGTGAGTTTAACTCAGATTCAGAAGTCAGTGGAGAGTGATCCCAAAATACCACAAACCTCTCAGGCCAGATGCACCAAAGGGGACTTGCCAGTCCACCTAAGGTGCAGACAGCTAAAGGAGGAGGCCAAGAAGAGAACTAAGGACTCAGAAGCAAAGAGGCAAAAGAAGCCGCAGGATCTCCCCAAACGCTTCACAAAGTTTAAGAAGGGTGATAAAGTGGTGATTCGGCTAGGAGCAAAGAGACAAGGGAAAACTAGTGAGCCAATTGAGGGACCCGCCAAGGTCAAGGAAGTCAACTTGGTAGGGGAAGGCGAGAAGCCTTGACCTATGTTCATTGCTGAAGACTTGACCAAGGATGAGGAGCCTAAACTTGTTGCTCTTCTACGAGACTATGTCAACGTGTTTGCCTGGTCCTTGGAGGAACTTAAAGGAGTCGATCCTAGGGTTGTGACCCATAATATCCCAATGGTTCCAAATGCAGTGCCAACAAAGCAACGACCTTACCCTATGAATCCCAAACATGCCTATGCAGTGAAGGAGGAAATCGATAAGCTCCTGAAGGTAGGATTTATATATAAGATTGAGCACACGGATTGGGTATCACCTATAGTGATCGTTATGAAAAAGAATGGTAAATTTCGAGTGTGTGTGAATTACAAGAAAGTTAATGCCGCTACAAAGAGGGACAACTACCCCTTACCGTATATGGAGCACATGCTAGAGAGAGAAGCATGCAAAGAAGCCTACAGCTCCCTAGATGGCTTCTTTGGCTATAATAAAGTGCAAGTGCACCCTGAAGACTGCCTTTGCCACGGAGTGGGGTATATTCGCCTACATTGTTATGCCCTTTGGGCTAATGAATGCGCCTGCGACCTTTCAACGATTAATGTGCACCATCTTTAAGGATATGCTTAGATGCAAGCTAGAGGTGTTCATAGATGACTTATGCATACCCTCTAGTTGGGCTGAACACTTAGAAAAGTTGAGAGCTATCCTTGAACGGTGTCGGTTATACAACCTCTCATTGAACCCCTTAAAGTGCTAGTTCTGGGTGAAGCATAGATGTATCCTAGGGCACGTAGTGTCAAGGAACGGCATTGCCACTGACTTCTCAAAAGTCAGGGTCATTATCGACCTACCACCACCCATTAACTATAAGGGCATTTGGCGTTTCTTAGGCCATATGGGATACTATCGATGCTTTGTACTGAATTACGCGCTGATTGCTAGACCATTGTACAAGCTACTGATTGTATTCGAGTGGACTGAGGAATGCCAACGTGCATATGAAGAGTTGAAGAAGGCTCTCACCACTGCACCAATCTTACAAGCCCCAGACTGGAGCATAACATTTCATGTGCACATAGATGTCTCTAAGTTTGTTATTGGAGCTGTTCTATGCTAGCCTGGTGAGCATAACCTAGATTACCCCATGAGTTTTTCCAGTATGCAACTCACTGAAACAGAGATGAACTATTCCACTAAAGAAAGGGAAGGGTTAGCCATGGTGTTTGATGTAAAGAAATTTAGGCATTATCTATTGGCTACCCCCTTCGTCTTTTTCCTTGACCATCAAGCCTTGCTTTATCTCGTGAACAAGCCATGCGCTATAGGTCGCATAGCTAGATGGTTACTTATCTTATTGGAATTTGATTTCTCTGTTGTTGTACATAAGGAAAAGCAGCACTACATGATTGATCACACGTCCCGCATACCCACAGGAGAAGATGCTGAACAAGGCATGCTTGATGACCTACCGAATGCTCATCTCTTTGGCCTGTCTAGTGAAGAGACTTGTTTAGAGCCGATCTGATGCCATATTGGGCCGATGATGTAGTTCAAGTGCTAGAGAATGGTCTACCTGAGAGACCTATTGAGAAAGCCAGGCTAAGGAGACTTATCTTAAAGATCGAGCCACACCAATTGATCGCCGACCAACTCTATAGGCTAGGAAAAGGCGTTTTGTTGCATAGATGTGTATGTGAGCACGAGATGTATGATGTATTGAGTGAAGCGCATGGTGGAATAGCTGGAGGACACTTTAGTGGGGATACAACAGCCCGTAAGGTGCTACAATCCCAACTATGGTGGCCCACCCTATTCCATGATACTGCTAAATTTGTAAAACACTGCAATGAGTGCAAGGATAAGATGGAGTTGACCCCCGTAGTAGCACGATAGCCCTTCAAAAAATGGGGCATTGACTTCATTGGACCTATTAGTCTTGTGACACACTACTCCCAGGCATGCTACATCATTGTGGCAATTGATTACCTAATGAAGTGGGCAGAGGAAAGAGTCACTAGAAAGAACGATGCTAGAACCATTACGAAGTTCTTGTGGGAGTAGGTCCTTTCACGTTTTGGTTGTCCAATTGAACTAGTAAGTGATCAGGGCACACACTTCATTAATGAAGTGATATCCCACCTGCTCTCGACCTTCCTAATCATTCATAGAAGGTCCTCGCCCTACTATCCTCAAGCAAATGGCCAAGAAGAATCCAGGAATAAAATCCTAGTCAACGTGCTTACGAAGGTGGTATCCACATCACGAAGTGACTGGGATAAAAAATTAATGGTGGCCTTGTGGGCCTATCATACAGCTTATAAGACGGTTGTAAGACAGATGCCCTTTAGGCTAATTTACGGAATGGAGGCCATTCTACCCTTAGAGTTCTTTATCCCTAGCTTAAGGATAGCAACCCAGGAGCATTGGGAGGGAAGAGAGGCTTGGACCAACCACTTAGTGGAGTTAGAGCGTCTCACGGAGACTCGACTCTTAGCCACCTACACTCTGATTTGTGAGAATGCACGAAGAAATATGTGGTTTGACAAGCATGTCAAACAGCGCAACTTTGATCAGGGGGATCTCGTTCTACTATACTCTGTGAAGGGTCACAAACAGAAAATGAAATTTCGAGGATTAGGATCTTTCCGAGTATGTACAATTAGTAGAACACGCAATGTTGAATTGGAGACGCTCGAAGGTGAAGGAATAGGCTTTTTCAATGGCAGTCGCATGAAAAAGTACTATCCTCCTTCCCATCCGTTGCACGAGCCACCTATGCTTGAAGCCCCTGTCAACGTTTGCATGGCCACTATTACCAAATGAATAGATCAAGATGAAGAAGCAGTGGTACCCGCCTACCTACGAATCATAGTCACTGCAGAATGGACGTATTCTTTTGATGCTTTGATCGATGAAGGTGCAGAATATAATATCTTGATGCATAACCATTGGACACGCATTGGACAACCTAAATTACAACCCACAAATGCTAAATTCAGCCCATTTGGGGGCAACACTTACTCACTCTTAGGAAAATGCAAAGTGGCTATCTTTATCGAGTGTGAAAGTATACCAGTCTTCTTTTATGTGTTGCCAAACACTAAAGGGTCCGGTAATAAGTGTTGAGATATCGAGCTCCACTCATGATATCCCAGGGTGACCGTTGTGCATTTATGTCACCGACTTGTCAGTTGCAGATGCGGTTGGTACACCGCCCATGAATAATAGCTAGATGACAACTATCCTTATCTACTCTAGTTCGTGGCTCAGATAGTATGCCACCTTAGTTAGTTGAGTTTGGTTTGAGACCCATATATAGGGTTCTTCTATTTTTATGTACTCGACTTCTTTTTAGCTTACACAACTAAAAAGAGGAAAATTGTTTTCAGCCTCCACCTTTGTGTGTATTCCCCCATTGTGCAAGCAAGAAAGCTACAAGTAAGACTCCTTCCTTCTCTCCCACAATCTTGACATGGTATCAGAGCCTTGTTTGTGGTAAGGAGCTCAAGAAAGCAAGCGAAGCTCACGGTGTTTTGGTAAGAGGAGCAGTGTTGCTTTCATTTTCTATTTTGGGAGCAGATCTCTGCAGAGGTAGCACAGCCGGAAATCGCAAGAGTGCATTGTCTCAGGTTGTGATGCCCTTCGCGATGAAGCAAGAGGGCAGTATATGCTGTGGGAAAGGGGCTTTAGCCCTCGGCGGCCCTGTTTTTTTTATTTGAGGGCATTTCGGGGCCTGTTTTGGAGGCGGAAGTTTTCTACACGCACTCAGGAAAAGGCCCAGTTTTATGCTATGCAGCCACTGTTCTACAGGTCAGTGAAAAGTTACTGTAGAAATTGCATCGTATGCCAGTGCGCAGAGACATTGGGAGTTACAGAATCATCCTTGTTGCCTGTTGATGCAAAATCGTCACTAGGAAGTGACTGTGTGGTTAAATACCACTTTCGTCAGTTTTGCAGATTTGCCCTTGTGAGGCTGAAGCTGTGTTCTCTACTGTGACAGAATTTTTTGTAATATTCTATAATGGCATCTGATTCTTTTTCAGAGATTGTAACTGAAAAGCTTGACAAGAACAACTTCCAAGCATGGAAGTTTAGAATGACGAATTTCCTTATGGGAAAAGAATATTGGGAATTTGTTGCAGGAAATGAGGAAGAACCTGTTCTTCCTGATGTTCCCAATCAACAACAAATGCAGGCATTCAAAGCATAGCATGAGAGAGCTAGGAAACTTATGTACTAGCTGTCTATTAGTATTTCAGACTCTATGATTGTGCATATTCAGGATGCAAGTACGCCAAAGGAAGCATGGGATACTTTGTCAAAAATGTATAGCACAAATACGCAAGCCAGGAAAATGCAGCTCAAGCAAGAGTTGCATAATGTGCAAAGAGAAAGTATGAGCATCAATGACTACCACATGAAGGTGAAGAAGATTGCAGATGCACTTGCTTCCATTGGGTCGCCAGTGGAAGATGATGATTTAGTTTCTGTGACCTTGAATGGTCTAGGAAAGGATTATGCACAGTTTCGGACATCCATTTCAGTTCGTGAAAGATTTTCTGATTTTGAGGAGTTGATTGCTCTTCTAATTCATGAGGAGCAGAGAAATGGTGGTGCATCTTCTTCAGGAGGAACTTCAAAAGAAACTGTCTTCTACTCAAATGCTGGAAGAGGTAGAGGCAGAGGTAGAGGAGGCCGATTTGGAGGCCGTGGTGGAAATCAGAATATGTAGCAAAATCAAGAAAACCAGTCCTATGGAGGAGGACATGGTAACTCTAGAGGTAGGGGGAGCCAAAGAGGTCGTGGTGGATGGCAAAGAGGCCAAAATGCAAACAGCAATGTTGAATGCTACTACTGTGGTAAAATGGGTCATATGGCTAAAGACTACTATAAAAAGCAAAATGACATCATGAATGGGAAATCGCAACAAGGGAATTATGTATCTTCTAGTAGACAGGGTGATGACAGAAATGAGCATTTGTTTATGGTGCAACACATGAACAATTCTGTAACAAGTGTAGAAGAAAGCAACGATGTGTGGTATGTTGACTTAGGTGCATCAAACCACATGATATGTCATGCAGAATGGATGGAGAATGCAAGGAAAATGGAAAAACCAGGATTTGTTGAGACTAGTGATGATACTGCACATCCTATTGTGTAGATTGGAAAAATTCCTTTGTCTATGCAGGATGGGAAAAAGAAATACCTGTCAGATGTATTTCATGTCCCGAATATCACCAAGAATCTGGTTTCTGTTGGTCAAATGGTGGAGCAGGGCTTACAGGTTAGATTTAATCCTCATGGATGCTTTGTTGAGGATATGAAAAATAAAGGTCGCTTGATAGCAAAAGGAAAGAAGAAGGGAAAAATGTTTACGTTGGATGCAGACATGCCTGAATTGAGTGCATCAATGTTTGCACATGGGACTGGTGTAGTTGTAGATATTGATATCTGGCATAAACGCATTGGTCATGTTAATGTACAGCGACTTAAATCAATGCAGGCCCAAAATACTGTTGCAGGATTGCCAAAATTCAAGGTTGCAGAAATGCATAAGGTATGTGAAGCCTATCAGTTTGGAAAACAGGCAAGGAAACCATTTCCTAGACATGTTCAAGAGAGTGAGAAGCCATTGGAATTAATCCACTCTGATGTGTGGACTACTAAAGCTGCATCTCTCGGAGGCTGTCATTATTTTGTCACTTTTATTGATGACTATAGCAGAGAAGTTTGGGTGTACTTTATGAAAAAAAAAAGCGAAGTTTTAGGGAATTTCAAAACTCTTAAAGCTATGGTTGAAAAAGAAACAGGCCTGCAAATAAAATGCCTAAGGTCAGATGGAGGGGGAGAGTACCTCTCAAATGAGTTTGCAAGATTCCTGCAGGAGCATGGCATAAAGCAGCAATATTCATGTAGTCATACCCCACAACAAAATGGAATTGTAGAAAGGAAAAATAGGCATATTGGAGAGGTATCTCGTGCCATGCTCAATGAAAAAGACTTGCCAGATTTTTACTGGGCTGAAGCAGTTGCTACAGTAGTCTACATAATGAATAGGACTCCCACTACAGCAATACATGGCATGACTCCAGAGGAGAGGTATACTGGTAGAAAACCAGATATTTCTCATTTGAAAATTTTTGGTTGCATTGCCTATGTTCATGTGCCAGATGAGTTGAGATCCAAGTTGGATCCAAAAGCTGAGAAGTGCATCTTTATTGGTTATTCTCTGCAGCAAAAAGGGTATAGATGCTATAACCCTTCTACTCATAAGTTTACAGTGAGCAGAGATGTTGTTTTTGATGAGATGAGTAGCTGGTATAAACTAGTAAATGTGATTGATAATGTAGATGCACAAAATGGTAATGATGTACAAAACTCACAGTAGCAGTCACAAGATATTAGTGGACCTGGAGCGTCCTCTAGCAGTGGTTCACATTCTTCGCCATGGATAGGCAGATTGAGATCAAGAGAATCTTCTCAAAGCAATGTTGATAGTGGTATGCAGGTATCACAAAAAGGAAAAGAGAAGGTAGATCAGCCCATGTTTGATGCGAATGCAGGTCACTCTTATGTGGATGGTGAATCCAGTGGCTCAGAACAGAGCATTGATGATGAGTTGGGTATTCCTTCTATTGTTACACTTGGAGTAAGGAAGACCAGGGATGTTTTGAGAGCACCTGGGAGTGAACCTACTTTGCGCAGGTCTACCAGAGCTAGGTATCCTGTGGATAGG
Source organism: Lygodium microphyllum (assembly GCF_053477565.2). NCBI lineage: Eukaryota > Viridiplantae > Streptophyta > Polypodiopsida > Schizaeales > Lygodiaceae > Lygodium > Lygodium microphyllum. The sequence goes on along the minus strand of NC_141140.1, from coordinate 11,949,367 downwards.
CTGAACTATGATGGATTTACAACCATTCACTATGCACATATGGTCAAAGTGATATAGGAACCAGAACCCACTTCTTTTGAGCAATCCATGGGAAAAGAAAAATGGGAGAAAGCCATGGATGAAGAAATGGATGCCTTGGAAGAAAATGCTACATGGGAGTTGGTATCTTTGCCTAAAGGTAAAAAAGCAATTGGCTGTAAGTGGGTTTATAAGGTGAAGCTCAATGCAGATGGTTCTGTGAACAGATACAAGGCAAGATTAGTAGTCAAGGGGTATGCACAACATATGGCATTGACTATGAAGAAACATTCAGTCCAGTTGCAAGGATGGCAACCGTAAGAGCAGTTATTGCTATGGCTACATCAAAGGGATGGTCTTTACATTAGATGGATGTAAAGAATGCCTTCTTGCATGGTGATTTGCAAGAAGAGGTCTATATGGAGCAGCCACCAGGTTATGTGCATGTTGTTCATCCTGAGTTTGTTTCCAGGTTAAAGAAAGCCTTGTATGGCTTGAAGCAAGCACCTAGAGCATGGTTTGATAAGATAGGATAGTATCTTGTCACTATTGGCTTTCAAATTTCCAAGGCGGATTTCTCACTTTATGTGAAAAAAACAGAGAAAGGTATTATGCTGCTTGTCATTTATGTTGACGATTTGATTATCACAGGTGATAGTGATGAAGATATCCTTCATGTGAAAATGCTATTGAAGCAAAAGTTTGAGATGAAGGATTTGGGAGAGCTGCGTTATTTCTTGGGGATTGAGGTGATTAGATCACCAAGTGGGATATGGCTCTTGCAGAGGCAGTATGGATTGGACATGTTGTCCAAATATGGGATGACAGGCTATAAGCCTATTTTAGTTTCTTTGGAGCAGAATGTGAAGTTGAGCACAGATGCATGTGAGCTTCTCGAAGACCCTACTATGTACAGATGCATAGTAGGAAGTTTGATTTATATGACTATTACCAGGCCAGATTTGAGCTATGCTGTTGGATTGGTAAGTTAGTTAATGCAGGCTCCAAGGAAACCACATTTGGATGCGGCTAGACGCATACTCAGATATGTGAAGTCCACATTGTAGTATGGACTATTTTATGAGACTGGGGTTCAGATACAGTTACATGGATATAGTGATGCTGATTGGGCTAGTAGTATTTCTGATAGACGATCTACCAGTGGATATGTGTTCTCTTTTGGGAGTGCTGCAGTCACTTGGAGCAGCAAGAAACAGCCTACAGTTGCCTTGTCGAGCATAGAGGCTGAGTACAGGGGTGCAGCAATGGCTACATGTGAGGTAGCTTGGTTGCATAAGCTACTTTATGATATGCATCAGCCTACAGATGGGCCAGTTGTCATTTGTTGTGACAACATGAGTAGTATACACTTGGCAAATAACCCAGTCTATCATGCTAGAACAAAGCACATTGAGGTGCATTATCACTATGTGTGGGAGAGGGTTTTACCAGGTCTTATTGATCTAGTTTATGTCAGCACAGAGGATCAGGTAGCTGACATATTCACGAAGGCATTGGGCGCAGAGAAGCTGCGCAAGTTCAGAGACCTACTTGGTGTGCAGGAATTGGGATTGAGCTCGAGGGGGAGTGTTGAGATATCGAGCTCCACTCGTGATATGCCAGGGTGACCGTTGTGCATTTATGTCACCGACTTGTCAGTTGCAGATGCGGTTGGTACACCGCCCATGAATAATAGCTAGATGACAGCTATCCTTATCTACTCTAGTTTGTGGCTCAGTTAGTATGCCACCTTAGTTAGTTGAGTTTGGTTTGAGACCCATATATAGGGTTCTTCTATTTCTATGTACTAGACTTGTTTTTGGCTTACACAACTAAGAAGAGGAAAACTGTTTTCAGTCTCCACCTTTGTGTGTATTCCCCCATTGTGCAAGCAAGAAAGCTACAAGTGAGACTCCTTCCTTCTCTCCCACAATCTTGACAATAAGTCACTACTAGGTCACACTTTTAAAAAGTAGACGAACTACAATGTGGACTATAACCTAGATCGCATCCATCTTGCTATAAGCAATGTGAGGATAGTGACTACTTTCAGCAAGGGTTATCTTGATCCATGCCTATGACCAAGCCTAGGGAGAAGGGCTATGATATCTCACCTCATGCTCAAACTACTAGAACCAAGCCCACCAAGAACCATTCACAAGGCCAAGGATTCCACACTCATATGGGTGCCAAAACGACAAGGGCCACCTTCTTGTAAACCGCAGAAACGTGCTTCTAAATGCAAAAACTATCAATCATAGCCTAAGAGGCAGCTTAGACGTTATCGACATAGGTGCACGACCATGCCGCGATGGATCCCCAAAGATCTCTTGCAAGCACAAGGATACTATAAGGGCAACCCCTGGATATGGGTGCCTAAGAGTGGACATTCAAGAGGCTCAACTCTAAGCAACCTCACTCCAGCTAGAAAGGCTTGCACATACGAAGCCCAGGTTGCAAAGCAAGCTGGACCAGCACCGGTTATGATTAATGAATCCCAACACATTTATCATCCAAAGCTAGATGCCCCAGAATTATCCAAGTTAGAGGAGTTGAGCATCCCCATGCCAGCTCAAATAGAATGCAGCACACCTCTTATGCCATTAGAGCCCCCTATAGCATCTCAAAGTGCTTCTAAGTGCAAAGTCCCATCTGTGACGCCGTCAATGGAGTCACCACTATCCAGCCCAATTCCACCATCACCACCAGCAGGTCTTAGACCTTTATATGAAACACGATCTTTCCTTTCAGTGGCCAAGGATATTGCTGAGACCTCTGGAGATGACATAGTGACATGCATCAAGGTGTTAGATAACACCTTCACCACATTTGCTAGGAGCTATGAGAGGCTTGACCTAGGACTTCTCTCGATGAACCTCTTGCTTCTGATGTTCGTGCGTTGCCATGCACTTGGGAAGACTACGAATTTATGACCCTCAAATTCCCCAAAATTGCCGCCGAATTAATTGCTAATGGAGAAATCTCAAAGGAGCAAGCCATTCTTAGAAGACTAATTACCTCGTACCGCAAGCCTGCTCACTCTGCACTGAACAAGAATTGGAGGAGCTCATGCAACTTGCTAGCTCTAATTCTTCGTTCTTACAACTGTGGTATGCCTAGCAACTCCAATGGAAAAAAAAAGGCTGTCGCATCATGGCCAATGCCGAGCAAAGAAGGGCAATCAAAACAATGGAACATGACCCTACTTATGTGGCACCTCTCTCATTTAGGGTTTTGGCCATTACACGCAATATACACTTAGATGACCATGTATTAGCCCACCCTTGCATTTCCAAGTGCTAAACCCCTTCCCGTGTAGACAATTAGCACCCCAGAGCTTCTATGAAAGGAAGGAGAAATTAATAAGTTCCATTTCTAAGGTTCGATTCTGAAGGACGGTGGAATCACAAAGGGAGTTTCACGTGCAAAGGAGACGGCCAACATCATAAATCGACGTCCAAGGTGGAAAGACCGAATTCGCGATGGCTCCTAAGAAAGCACAAGGCACAACCGCAGGAGGATCGTCTCCTAACATCCATGTGGACATTTCACCACAAGTCCAGGTTCTTCTTCCTAAATTTGATTAACGTCGTAATATTTCAATTATGCATGGATCATTTGAGGAATAAGGATGCATGTTTTTTTGTTTGAAAATACATTGGCTAATAGATCACAATCGAGGGATTCGGTCATTAGTATTTTTCAATAAAATGAACAAAATAAAGTGAGCATAAGATTTTTATGCATTTCTAGCAAGTGGATTTTATGCATTAATTAGATTGATTAATGCCCATCTTTACAAAATGGAATTATGATAGTACACTTCAGCATGGAAGGAATAAACCGCATATCACATTATTGAACATCTTTAGTCCTAGATCGCAAACCCCGTTGTTGAAGGATTTATGAAAGCAAAGTCGCATCTTTAGAAGACCTTGATAAATTTCAGGATAAAAGATCAAACAAATGAATAAACAAGTTGTAAGGATTTGTGTCCACCAAGCTTTCAACGAGATCTCATTTTTACAATATATGATCAACAACCGTAATCATGTGCAGCAAGTACTATTGCATCATCTTTTTAGACATACCATCAGCAGTTGCAATCTGATTTTTTTGAGTTAATGCAACTTGTCTTGGTCATATTGTTAACCAGGCATATTGCTGCATTATATGATTCATGACCTTTGGATCAACTTGTTAATTAGCTTTCGAGTTATGTCAAGGTATTTTCAAGAGTTGAATCAACACTCAATATGTGACTGATAAGTCTCCATTTCAAATTGTCAAATATGCTGGACATCACAGATGTATTTATCATAATGTAATCTGATTGTCAAATAGGAAGCATAGTTGGCTCATGTATTGTAAGTATTTCTCAGATGAAAGAAGATCATTCTGTTCTGAAATCCCTTTTAAAAAAATGTTGTCATAATTTTCAATCCAAGATATTGTAGAGTTACTGCCTTATGATGATCAGCAACACGCAGAATAACATGTCACCTATAATCTGAATGTTTTGTCTGCTATTTTTTTTCATACTTTTGAGAACTGCTCCACCATCCATCATCCTGTTTCTCCCTCATCTCCTCAAGCTTAATAGATCTTCTCGTTGTTGATCTTCATCATGCTCAGTATGATGTTGTTTTACTAATGTTATGTAAGAGGGAAGATGACGACTGTTCACGCTTCATGCTTAGTTGATCAAGAAAGAAAATCACGTCTTACTCGCTTAGCCCTTCCGCCACGAACTTGTCGATGATGGTGGACAGTGAGACGGTTGGTCCTGGTGTCATATGGAATTTGCTTGACTGTCAATCTGATCTTCTCCTCCTTGACACCTTTCTGCCGTCGCTCCAGGCACTTCGCCGTCATCTCTGCTTCATCAGCAGGTCTTCTAGTCTTCCTTCTTTGTCTTTGTCCGCTTCGTCTTCGACTTGTTCATCTTCTCTCCCTTCGGCTTCACCTGTAGAAACGTCATCACCTTCAGAGCTTTTCTTTGTCACTTTCTTCGTCCTGTCTTCCTCAGATTTCTGAGCGAAGTTTCCCTGTCATCTTCGACATCTGCCTCCGCTTCACGCTTCTTGGCAACCTTATTAGTATCCTGTGCGTCGCTAGTGATGGTGCCACAGTTAAACTGTCAATATCACTCTCTTCAGCACCGGCGCCGATCCCATCACACGTACTCTTTTCCCTTCAGCTACTTCGTCGAACCCTTCGTTCACCTCAAGTCATTGAACTGTGTCAGCGCTGCAATTGGAAGAGGACAGAGAAGGACGATATGGTGACCAGCGCTGCAGAATGCGACTATGAGCATATCGAATTGAATTCACATACTACAAGAGGAACGGATCAACACAGAAGGAAAAGGCCTCCTTCGTCACTCTGTATTGCCACAACTAAGTCCCATCCCTCATTTTCTCCATCATAGTAGAGTCCTCCGAAAAGCGGTCATGTCTTCCTTTTCATCATCACATTCAGAAAATCAGCCCCCCAAAATTGTTGAGCTCTTTTCCTTCCATGTCCACTCTTCTTCCCTTCTCAAATTCTCTGTTTTTCTTCCCCCCAAAAAGCCTCCTTTTAAAAATAGCTCAAAAGCTTCTCCTTTTTCCCCTCAAAGCACGGCTCTCCTTTTCCCTCCTTCTTTAGCCTTTCAAAAATCCCTCTTTAGCCTTTGTAGCTCTATTTCCCAGTTACAGAGATCCGCCCTGTTTGTGATTCCCTTTTTCAAGTTAAACCACATTCCAAGCTACATGGGAAAGGTCATCATCGTTATTCTGGCAGCAAAGATACGATTCCTGACTCGGAAAATCTATGTCATCGCATGATTCATGCATTTGACATGATGAAGCAAAAGATCACTACAGAATTATAACGTGGCCTTTCAAAAGTTGTGCATATCCTGTGATTAGGACATTCCATGTGCCTAGATCTCGATAAGGAAACATATCAAACACTGCTTGTGCCTCTGCCAGCCAGCCACATTTAGCATACATACAATTAATGCAATGCCCACATCCACATTTGTCTTTAATAGCCTTATCTTATCAATCTCAGCATGTATTTCTTGGCCCTTGTTTATAGCTCCAGCCATGCCACAAGCTTTTAAGGTGCAGACAATTGTGATACTATCCAAAGAGATATCCTCCTCATGCATTTGTTTGAATAATTGTAATGTCTTGTCTCCTTGATCCTGTTCAACATAGACTGAAAGCAATCCTTCATACTCGCTACTATACTCATACGCAGAAAATAAATGTAATCACAACAACTAAGTATGTACAAAGTACCAAATCCCATGCACAACTTTTGGGTGGTTTACACACCTCGAATGCACAGCAATACGACATCCACCCCCTCTAATCCTGCGCATCCTCCGGATGGGCCAACTACCCATGATCATTATCATCAAGATCCACAAACAAATCAATCTCTTCGTTACGCATTTCCGGTAGATCAACAAGATACCCAGCCATATCATCTGTCTCTTCCATTGGAGTTTCTTGTCGTTGCTCTTCTCTCGAAAATTCTTCCAATGCATAATCCTCATCATCTCTTTTCTTGAAAATCTTGATTCTTTTTCCAGCAATAGGCACTCTAAGCACTGTTCCATCCAATTCTGTCAGCTCACATTAGGGCCAAAAATGCTTCAAAAATGGCACTTGTAAGAAAGTGATTAAGTTGCTAATTAGTTGAGGTTTAGGAAGAATAAAACCTCTAAATTTGGTTGTCCAGATGTGATTAATGAGAGAATATTTGGTTCATTGAAGAGGTCGGCCATTAATTGCCCTCATCTTTTAATCCGGGTCAGGGGTCACCTTTTCGGCCGTTTATTGTCTTGGAACTCGAGAGATTTTGTATTTTCGAGATTTTCGTACAAACTTCGCATTTGTTTGCTCCCGCGTTTTCTTTCTATACACTATTCTCTTTTACCATTCCTTTTGCTGCACTTGCTTTCTATCACTGTGAGATTCTTGCTCGGTTCATTTGCCAGAATGTCTAGCAATACTACTTCAAATAACACAGGCGCAAGCACACGTAAATACAAGCTATCTATTCAGCTAGATCCGACTTACACATCTTGGAGAAGTATACATCATCGAGTATTGATAGATGAGATTGAAGCCAACAGGTTGCGAACACAAGGAATGAAGCATATAGATTTGTGGGTGGATGGAAATATCTATCCCAGGGATCCTTCTACAGGTAAACCACCTCCTTTTTTGAATGTCCATGACTATATAAGATATGCTGGAGAAGGTTACAATGGAATGCTTGGCTACTGTATGAGGTTATACTCTGCATCTTACACATATATAGCTCAAGTGCACGAAATGAAAAAAGCACTAGAAACTACACAAACAAAAATTTTAGAGTTGACAAGTCAGATTGATATTTTGAAAAATGTTAACAATTCATTGCAGAATAAGCTAATACGCTTGAGAGAAACTCCAGTAGGATTAAGAGAGAGGAAGAGACCGTTAAAAAATATAACCAGCTTGTGTGAGAGAGCAAAGAAAAGAAGACTAAATCTTACAAAGAAATATGTCTCTAACATATTAGGCATAAATATCCGAGAGAATGAGGAAAGAATCAAACTTTTGAAGGAAACCATGAATAAGAAAGACATTTTGAGGATTCTTAAGTCACCAGAAAATGTGGATTTGAGAGGTCCAACTCTGAGAGAGTTAGTGAAGGATTTAAAAGGCACAGTGAAAGCAAATGAAATCGTAGAGACATGCGATACTGTGGGTATAAGTCGGAAAGGTTACCGTGCTATCTCTGGATTATGGTTTAAAAATCTTAAACGCAATAGGGTAACTATATTTGGATTGCCCCGAGCCCTTGCAGTTTCCACTGCAAGAATTTCCATGAATCGCAAGATTCCACATGTTTTTGGAGATTACTTTCACATCGAAAGGTCTATGTCCTATGAAAAACAAAAAAAACAGGCAATTTTTTATTACAATGAGTTTAACAATATATGGCTTGATCTAAAAAAGGTGCAAATTGCAATGGTTCACATGTATAAAATCACAGTAGAAGAAAGTTATGGTGTTCTAAAGTTTGCCTTGAAGTTGGATGAAGCACAGATTCAAAAGGGACAAAAGATGGAAAGAATTAGCATTTGCCTCATGAACATGGCATTGGACCATGGCAATGGCGAGGGCAAAGCTCCATTGCATAAGATCCAATCCGAGATGGAGATTTGGTGGATTGGTGCAGCCCAGGTACCAATTGAAAATCATCAAACGTTGAAATGGTTGTTCAACCATACAGGTATTCCAAATATCATTAAGTCTCAAAGTGAAGGCGAAATGTTGGTAGTTGATGGGGTTGGTAAATTTAATGTGGAATGGCATATGAGTGCTGATTTGAAAACTATCAAATGTATGCTTGGAATATGTAATGGTGCAAATGCAAAATATCCTTGCATTTATTGCATGGAAAGTGTTGGATCCAAAGATTGGAGTAGTTTGCGACCAGTAAGAAGAGCCCCAAATAGAGACTCTATAGATTTGAGTAAATTTAAAAACATAGAAGACATCTGGGATCCCATTCTTTCCATCTCTCTTAAGAATGTTCATATTTGTACTTTGCATGCAGAGATTAGAATAATCGATAAGCTTCTCAGGTTGCATCTTGACTATGCATATTCCATTAAGCCATTATCTTTATCAGATGAGTGTATTGATAAATGCGAGGCATTGCTATCGAAAATGGGATTTCATGGGGGCCAAGTTCGCTTGAGAAAGGATCCAATACTTTCAGGAAAAACAAGAGATATATTGGCCGATGTCTCTATGGGAGGCTCAAAAGCTAGACGATTCTTAGGAAACCATTCAGGAAAGCAGGTGAATGCAGCTTGGGAGTGTTGGAGAGAGCTATGTGACATCACAACAAATGTTGCAAGCACGCCGAGGCTTGCGTTTCTTAGAATGGAGGTCTGGATACACCTTGATGTTTTTCTGAAACTCCTCAGGCAACATAAGACAACATATACATATGCGGAAGAGTTCAAAAGATCAATCACAAAGCTTGTTCAAGCGATAAAAGAGGCATGGGGAGAAAAAGATATCACTTTTTATCTGGTAAAGTAATAATTATTTAATATCGGCTTATTTTGACAAGTTTTTCAATTGGTATAAAATTTGTGTTACTTTGTATTTTAGCATATTCTTCATATTCATGGACCTTTCTTTGTGGAGGAGCATGGCCCCTTAGCAACTTATAGCAACCAAGGCATGGAAAAATCCCACTATCAAGCACGCACAATGTATTTTCGAGGCACAAGGCATGGGGGAGGAGGTACAAAAAGCAATGCTTTGGAGGAGCTATTCAACTGGTTTTTTCGACGACAACTTCAAAGAATGCAAATAAAAGACGGCAATGACACATGAGCAATCACACTTTTATATATAAGAAAGAATATATACAAAGCTAGCTTTCCAAAACTCTAACATTCTCTTCCTCCTCGGGAATCTTTCCTCTATAACGTAGAAATTTTTTTCTCTTGTAGCCAGCTATAGATTTTACATCAGTTCTGCCTGCAGCTAAGGCGTAGGATGAAAACGCCAAAAAGTATCCTGCTCTAGAAGCAGAGTAACCTGGACCGTAGCCAAAAATCCTAATTGCTGCAGTCTTTTCCAAAAACATTATTTTGTGGGCATTATATTGTAATCCTGAGAAACCTAGAAGCCTTGTAAGAGCTTTAATACAAAGTATCGGCCATGCTGCGTCCTCTGAGAAACTACTATGAAGTACAAAAAAGGATTCAGGGTCAATCCTGGCCAAGTAGTGGCCGAGTGCAATGTCTTTGGTGGTGTTACTAGCAATTCTCGATCCTTTGGCACGCCCCAAGAAGTTTTCTGTATCGGCAATCTCCAACTGCAAATAAAACCCATACTGAATGAGCATGAAATGTAAACCTACCAATGTGTAAAAGCAAATTCAAAATTATCTTACCACTTAATTTTCATCGTACTCCAATTTAAATGGATTCCATAAATTAATTGATGATGCTGTCTCATTGGTGTTAGTCAATTCTTTAACATATTCAGACTCCTCTCTTCCAAAATTGGAAATGCCGAGCTCGCTTTGAATGCGATCGAAGTCCTCATCAGTAATACTCAACTCTTTTTCAGCTTCTTTGGCCTTTTCAAAACAAAGAGAGAATGCCTCACCAGCATCAATAAACTTATCATCTAGAGTTTCTTTATCAAGCTTCAGAATCTCTTCCTTTGATTCATTTTCTGTGTCAATTATCCCATTAGCAGCATCAAAAGCTTCTGCAATAATTGCAAGACAATAATCTTCCCTGAGTTTAAAAAGTTTTTGAATATCTGAGAGTAAAATGTACTCCTTGTCCTTGAAAGGTATACATGGCAGGGAAGGAACAATATGGTGAGAACTCTCATCAGGTTGAGGGTTTGTATCTCCTTGGCTCTCCTCAATGATAGTCTCAGCTTTGAAGTGAGCAACATCCAAATTCTCAGCAATGGAAGCCTCAAAATCTGTATCTACAAACTCCTCTGTTTCCCTTTCATCTGCCAGATCATCCAACATGCAAAAGCTGGCAGTCTTTGCTCCTTCCAACTGTTGCTCCTCAGCTTTCATAGGGTATTTGACAAGGATGAATACAATAAAAGCAGCAGATTTTCTCATCATCTTGCAGTTTCTGGAATGAGTGCAGCAAAATATGTCTGTTAATTGAAACCTCTCCAGAGAGTGAGCCCTGCACTTTCTAGTAAATACTTTCTTTTCATTTCCTGTTGACCCAATGGGAATATGGACATATTCAATTGTGCCAACTTCAACAGAAGGACCTGCAAGAGTTTCAAACTCCAAAAAGTCCTCCATAATAAAATTTTCACAAGATTTCAGAACTTTGTCAAGTTCCCAATCAAGATTAAAAATATTTTTCACAACTCCATAGAATGAGACATCCATTCCATTCTGAAGCATAAAATCAAGTAGCCTCTCTGATGGAGTGATATCAATGAGCTCTGATACTCCTTGACATCTCACTACTGGCGTTCGCTTCCCTGGAGATGTACTTGGCTTTCTCACACTGGTGGCAGAGGATGGAGAGGAAAAGGAATGCACAGGCTGATCAGCTGTTGATGAACTTGAGCCTTTTGAAAGCCTTCTTCTTTTACCAGTTCCTGAAAAAACCGTGGATTGTATGGGTTGAGACATGTTTCTAACTTCTCACGATACGGCGCGATAAGAGAGAAACGATTGAGACGGAAAGGCCCCCTCGCGCCGTATCGGCGATCCCAGTAAGAAGTGCTAGAGCCACAACAAAAGTAGTCACACGAGCCTCAAGAACGCTGAAAGAAGACTAGAGTATGGGTTCAGACATGTTTCTAACTTCTCACGATACGGCGCGATAAGAGAGAAACGATTGAGACGGAAAGGCCCCCTCGCGCCGTATCGGCGATCCCAGTAAGAAGTGCTACAGCCACAACAAAAGTGGTCACACGAGCTTTAGGAACACTGAAAGAAGACTAGATCTACAGAACCTCCAAAACGAAGCAAAGAGAGAAAAGCGAAGAAAGCCAAAGGTCGCTCTCGCGCCGTATCAGCAAAACAGACAAAGGTCAGAAACCAAAAAAACCGTACAGATACGAAACACACCCTTATGTAGGCGCGGATTATGCCACCTGGCAGTATCCGTTGGGTAACACGTGTGCGAAAACCACGTGGCGAACAAGTGGACCCATAATTAGTTGACACGTAGCATACGGACCATTAATGCAGACACGTGGCACAATCAGTATCGGAAACGTGTCTGACACGTGTCATGATTTACCTAGGTATATAAGTGGTCATTTATCCGACGTGTACACTTTTCCGCAAGCAAAAAGAGGTGTGCCGATACGGAGCGAGGGCGTCCAAACGGCGTAGTCGCTTTCTCCTTATCGCGCCGTATTGGCGTGTCGTCTCTGATACGGAGCGAGTGCATCCAAACGGCCTTGTCGCTTTCACCTAATCGCGCCGTATCGGCGCCTCACCTCTGATACAGAGCGAGTGCGTCCAAACGGCCTTCACGCTTTCACCTAATCGCGCCGTATCGGCGCCTCACCTCTGATACGGAGCGAGGGCGCTGGAACGGTGTGGTCGCAATCTCCTTATCGCGCCGTATCATCTTCACATCTCCGATACGGAGCGAGGGCGCTAAAGCAGTCTGTGCGTTCGCTTCTCATCGCGCCGTATCGTCTTGTCATCTCCGACTCCTATTCGCGCCGTATCATCTTCTCATCTTGTCCTGGTTGTTTTTTTTCATTTTCTGGATGGCAAGGACAAAGCAAACTGCAAGAAGAGTGTATTTAGATGGGAAGGACAGTGGGGGTAGAAGAAAGTTAAAATTTGATGAATCTAAGGGGGTAGAAGAAGCTGGTCCATCACAGGCTCCAGAGCATTCAAGAACAGAAATCCCTCCTACACCAGGTGTTGTCCTTACATCTTCCATAAATGTTACTTCACCTGAAGTTGAGGAAGCAAAGGATGAGGCTTACCCTGTGAAAGATTCATTCCCTTCAATGGTACCTGAGCCCACATCTGCTGAAGCCACTGAACACCCCAAGTCAGAAAAGAGAAAGAGGAAGTCCAGGTTCTTCTATATGCAAAGATGTTTCAGTGAAATCAGGAAAGCCCAAAGAGCTACCCAGCATGTCATTCCAAAAGCTGCTTTTATAAGGGTGGTTAAAGAGATCTCTGATAGATTGTCTCAAGTGGCAACTGTCTCTGGTCTAAATAAGAGGTGGCAACTCTCAGCCATTCTTGCCCTGCAAGAGGCTGCAGAAGATTTTGTTATTGATTTCATGAACGACGCTTACATTGCTGCCGCCCATGCTCATAGGATCACCCTTATGAATAAAGATTTCAGCATCATTAGCAGAGTGAGGTATAGGTTTGACAAAGTCCTGAGGCCCTTGCCTTCCAATGATCAAAAAGCCTTTGAAATCCTCAACATTCCCCCAAAATTGTCTAGGAAAGAGAAAAAGCTTAAAGTTGAAGATGTTAGTGACCTTTACCCTACAAGGGGTCCCACCCAGCAGGGTGCCACCCAGCAGGAGGCTTTCTTGAGTGAAGAAAATCAAGAGATGTTTGAAACTGAAGAGGATGTTTACAAGAGGAAAGCCGCATCACTTGCTCCCGTCAACAGCGAGAGGATGGGCAAAGTGTATGGGCAAATTCTTGTGAATGTTGCTGGGGAATCTGAGGAGGAATATCTTAGTATATCTCCCGAGGACAAGCCCATGTTGGAAAAAAGGGATGTCCAACTATCTGACTCCGTGGTATTTTGTTGCATAAGGTAAGGTTTTTTGTTGCATAAGTTAAGTCTTTTCAATTATATTTTGGATGAAATTGGTATTGAATAGCTTTTGCTATTATCTGCAGGGCATTGGTGTCCTCTCTCACTCTCGATATCTGAAGAACCATATACATTGTGGATCCACTTCTCTCTGTGGGACTTTTTGCAAAATCTGGTTCTAATATTTTACCATTTTTTCGTAGCTTCGATAGTGTGAGAAATTACCACATCTTTTTCCCTTATGTAGAAAGGTATTTTTCTTTTTCTGTAGAGGAGAATTTATATTCATTTGCTTTCACCCTTCTACTCACCTCTTTTATGAATTTGCAGAGGGCATTGGAGTCTCATCTACATTAATTGTCTTTCAAGGGAAATTATCTTTATGAATTCTCTCAGCGGTGTTCACGGTCAAGCACGGATGTATGTTGGAAGAAAATTACTTTCTTTGATTTCTTTTATAAATAATATTTTGAACTTACAAAGCTTCCTTTTGTAGTGCTGCTAGACTCGTTTCTACCTTTTTGGATACAACATACGAGGATCTTGCTGATCCTCAAAGGCCGTATACTTTTCTTCTACAAGAAGTCCCATTGCAAAGCGATGCGCATTCTTGTGGATGGAGAGTTATCTCAAACATTTGCAGAATAGTGGATTCAAAGCTGTTACAAATAGAGGGAGTGAATGTAAGTTTATTTCATTTGATGTTTGTGTAACCCTTATCATGATGTCTTTTCACTAACTTATAACATTTATTCTTACAGTGTAGAGACTATCCTGAATCATATATTTGGTGGATAAGGGAGAGATGCATCGAGCTGATTCTAGACAAAGCAATCACACCATATGATCCTGACTCCCCTCTTCCTCCCAATACATCAATGGCCAAGGGCACAAGCAAGGGAAAGGTCAAGGGAAAGGGTAAGGACAATGGCAATGGTAAAGACAAGGGCAAGGGAAAAGGCAGTGGGACCACTGCTGCAGAGTCTAAGAAAAAAGGAATGCCAGTGCTCTCTCCTCTTAAATTTGATCCATCCCCTCTTAAGCCCCAAGAAAGGAGACTACCTGTAAAGGTCAAATTTTTCCAACAATCAAAGAAAGGCCCCGTGAGAAAAAATATCTTTGAAGAAATCGATAAAGAATGAAAATAGCAAACATAAGCATACACGAGCCATTTTATTTTGGCTTTGTACATTTTTATGCAATTTTTGTATCTCATTGTGTAATGAAAATTTTCACTTGTAAATCGAATGCAATGTACATTTTATACACGAGCCTTATTATTTTGGCCTTCTACATTTTTATGCAATTTTTGTACCTCATTGTGCAATGAAAATTTTCACTTGTAAATCGGATGCAATGTACATTTTATTTATACACATTCGAAAGGCGACTTGCTTCACGATAGCTTATGAAGTTCCCATTTAAAAATATCTTAAGGACAGTCTATTGAGATAAATTCTTGCCAAGTTTTCATTCTTAAGGCCCCAAACTCACAATTGTGGGAGACAAACAACTCGTACAAAAGAAAGAGCGCTCGGCTCTTTTACCAATTGTTACACCATTCACTTTGAACTTGTATGTAGGGGATATATTGTCTAGCAATTCCAATGTATCCCTCACATCTTTTAGACTCCAATTGGAAGTAACACTCACCTTCTTTACTTCTTCATGCGGAAAAACGTGCACCACAAGTTCATATGGTGTGTTCTCTGTATCAGAATCCAAGGGAACCCAAACACCCAATCTTAGTTTGTATCGCCTGTACTCAAAGGCCAAAGCGAGATTTTGGCGAGGGATACTGTAAGCCAAAGCCAAGGATTGAGGGCATGCACTGCACCTCAAGATATCACCTTTATGATCGCACTCTCTAGATTTCCAATGCGTCCCTATAGTGTTGTCCAAATCCTCTTCCGAAAAGTTTCTACTTAACCAGGATACCTTCATTCTTTGTAAATTTGCTGTTTTGAAGCAAGCCACGAAGATATGGAGGGGTACAAACCATGATAAACGTATTCTTCTTGAGATCCTTCCAGCTGTCATGGACTTCTTAATATCCTGAGATATTTTGAATTTGAAACTTTGCACTGTTACCTTGTCAGGAATCTCCCAATTTAGAGATGAAAGACTTGGCAATGGCAAATCTTCGATATTCCCATACCTATCCGCTTTAGAGGGAACCACATACTGTGCATAATATATAAAAACCTTGCATTCACTATAAAAAGACACAGTTTGATCGGCATAAATAATGTCTGCCAATCCCTTATGAATGGCATGGAAAGTTCCACTTAGGCTTTCCACAGGTTGCCATTCAATACTTGTTGACGGAAAGATATCTACAATGACGAACCGTTTGTTAGAACTTGCATAAATGGAAAATAATTATATACGTTATTCAACTTATAACTTACAATGTGTTTGTTGGGAAACACGTTCGTTTGGAGGCAAGTGCATATCCTTGGCCATGTAAACATGTTGCACCTTGACAAACCAACCTTCGGGCATAATTTTGAAGGCAATGATACGCCCCTTCCAGTGATGTTTTATATCTTCTCGTTTCCTTCTTTTCACCTTATGAGAGCCCTTGCAAGATGGCAGCATGGTAACCCAATCGTTTACAGCAAAGGTTTTGGGCTCAAAATTTCCATCTACTCCCTGGCTATAGACTGTGCAAGAGTGTATTAAACGAGAAGGGCACCTGGAGGAAGCCATGAAAAGAATGAAAGCGTAGAGAAAGAAGCTCAAAGAGGGGTGAATGAACTAAAAAGTAGCGCCAAGAACCCAAACGAGTATGTATTGGGCGCCAAAAACAATATTGAAAGATCTCCCGACTTTCAAAAAACTCATTATTAATTTCATCACATCTCTGTCATGTATTTTGTCAGATTGATAAGTAAATAACGTCTTTGGGACTCCAAAACATGTCAGACTTTAGGGGTTTTGGCTAAAAAAGAAGAGAGAATCACGAAATGGACTCCACTATCTCTAAAAAAGAGGAGACAAGAATACCATATTCTTGCACACGTGGCGAACTCTCTTTGGCCCTTTCCTTAATCCCGTGATTAACAAAAGTGCATTTTTTGAAGCGTTTTTGGCCCTAATGATATGTTGCATTATCAAAGACATGTCTGACTATGTATGGCCCAAACCATCTTTTCACCATCTTCCGAAGTGCAGTATGCTGATTTTCAAGGCTGCTATCAAAGACCAAAACCCAATCTCCCTCTTCTATTGCTCTAGGCCGCAAGCGATGCCTGCTATCAAACCTGTCCTTGTTCCTTAGTCTAGCAACTTTCAACCTGTCAATAGCTAGCTGAATATCCTCAGGTCTCCTCTCCAACTGTTGAATCCGAAGAGCTAAGAGCTCCTCTCTCGTCAAATCCTCCTGCCAAGGTAAAACTGACCAAGTCAAAGCACAAGTCTCAATCGGCATAACAGGTTTCTGACCATACATCAACTCTGCAGGCATATATCCTGTAGTAACACTATGAGTCGTATGATCAGCCCATAAAGCAAACGGTAGAAGTCTCGGCCATTCTCCAATCCGTCCTCTGCATGCTTTGGCTAATGCTTTCACTATTGGCGGATGCCCTCTTTCACTCTTCCCATTTCCCTCTGGATTGTATGCTGTGGTTAGAGCCAGTTTGATTCCTAGCTGAGAGAAAAACTCCCTAGCTTCATCTGCATCCAATTCACCACGATCCACAGTGATCTTACCCACACAACCATACCTGCAGAAAATTTCCTCCAATAAGAACTTACACACTGCACTAGTGGTCTTTGTTCTCAAAGATCTACCCTCAATATGATTAGTAAGGTCCTCTCTAGCCAAAACAATGTATCTCATCTGCCATAGACCCATAGGCATGGTAACCAAATCAACTACCCACTTATAATGAATGCATAGCGGATAGGTCGGATGAAGCTCATCTCTATGATGCACTACTGAATACATCTGGCAGTCTCTGCAAGTCTCAACAAAGTGAGAAACATCTCTGTACATGCCTTTCCACCAATATTTCTCCCTGATTTTCTCATAAGTAGCCCATACTCCTCTATGACCAGCCCAAGGACTCTCATGAAACTCCCTCATCACCTGTAATTGTGTCTCTTGATCGCAGACAACCCGCAAAGGTAATCCGCCTCTTTTCTTCGGATGCTTCCAAAGAAATCCATCCTTGAGAAAATAACCATAGGCTTTCCTTCTGATCTTCTTAAACTCTTCATCTGTCCATTCATCTCTTTTGCTTAGTGTACTAAGGTACTTGCCAATCTGCAACCAATCTCCAATATAAAGTTCTTCTGTAAAAGCCATAATATCAAAGACATGACAAACATGATCAACCATAGTGGCTGAAATTTCTGCATCGTCCTCTTCTGCAAGTAGAGTCTCCTCATCATCATACCTGGCTCTAGACAACATATCTGCCACTGGATTATCCTTCCCTGCTATGTGTTTAAATTCCGGATTTAATGACTTGATGTATGCAATCCATCTCAACATAGCTATATCCGAGTAGAGCAACTCGTGATCATACCAATCAATGGCAAGCAATCTGTCTCTACCACAACTGAAGCTCCAATAAAGTACTCCTTGTCACATTTGAGAGCCGTGACAATTTCCAATAACTCCCTCTTGATTTGCGGATATCTCCTCTGTCTCTTGTTTAGGACTTTCGCCCCAAACCGAATAGCATACCTATTTCCATCTGCATCATCTTGACCCATAGCCCAACCTATGCCAATTGGACTAGTGTCAACTGTAAATACAATAGGCCTATCACAATTATAATCCGCTTTCCTGAGAGTAGGAGCATTCTGCAATAACTTCTTCAATTTCCGCGTGGCTTTAGTGTGACTCTCATCCCAATAAAATTTCTGTCCCTTTCGAAGCAGCTGATACAAACAATCTGCAATGTGTGCAAAATGAGGTATCCAAATCATATAAAACACGCAAGCACCAATGAATCTCCGTACCTCAGAAGTGGTAGAACAATACTCTGCAATCTTGCCTATATCATTCACCTTATCAGGTGAGGGTTTCCTGCCATAATATCCACACATATGCCCAACAATGACAACCTCATTCACTCCAAAAACAGATTTTTGCCCTGAAAGTGTCAAGTTCACTTCTTCTAACCTGGCCAAAATCTTCTCACATGCTGAAATATGATCAGCCACAAAGTACCTGCATCCCTGCTCATTTAGGCTCTCATTCTTCTCTTCTTCTGCACACCCCTTAATGGGCACATCATCCAAGAAAGGCATAGTAAGCTGAGGTATGTAATCACGAAGGACCTTATGCATGGCATTCATCATATGCGCAACAGAATTAGTGGCACCTTGAGGCAAGGTACACATCCTGACAAGCCCAATAGGAGTTCTCATGGTGGTTATGTCCCTGCTTTCCAAAGCCAGCTGAAACTAATCATATCCTGAATATAAATCACCCAAAGAATAGATGGCACGTCCAGCAAATGCCTCTGCAAACTCATCCACAACTGGACCTATACCAACATTCCTGATAGTAACTCTGTTCACTGGCTGCATGTCCTAAATAAATCGAAGAGTACCATTCTTCTTTGGAACTGTAAACCACCTGTTCGAGTATGGTGCAGATGAAGGCTCAAGGATTCCCATCCTGATTTTCTCATTCAATAAATCAATGAGCTTTGGCAAGTGTGCTTTAGGCACTGGAATAGGTCGGAGATTCCATGGAATATGAGGAATAGTAAAAATGACCATAGGAGCAACAATATCAGGATTCACACATCCAATCTCATGTGGGACAAAAGCAAATCCCCTTCCATGATGCTCAAGCATCTCCTGAAAACATTGCTTTTCCATGGGTAACAAGAAATCACCATTTCCAATTTTCAATTCAGCAAGTGTCTCTGCTGAAAATTTATGACCAATATGCTCCGGATTCCTCAAAATTTGCTGTTTAGCAGCCCTTTCTATTTGCTGATCACTGTCAGGTGAAAGCGGTACAGCAACCGGCTTCACCTTCTTATCCACAGTTTTGTATTTCGTGTCAACCCTGGCTTCATTATGCTCTTCTGCATTACATAAACCTTGCTGTAAATCAGCAATTCTGCACTCCAATGGCTGAATATTCTCAGCCCTCTGCTCTATGGACTGCATAGAAACAGCCCCAAACTTTGAATGCTGAAATATTTCAGCAGTTAACTCTGTTGACTGAAAATTTTCAGCCCTCTGTCTCTCTAAAAGCTGATCATAACCAGCTGGAAACTCTGTTTGCTGAATTTCTTCAGCACTCAACACTCTTTGCTGAGTTACCTCAGCCTCTAACTCAATCTGTGACATAAAATCTGCAATTTCATGAAACATGTCCAGGGACTGCACTAATACATTACCATGACAATTCAGCATATCAGTTTTCAGCATATCTCCCATCTCTGCCATCGTATCTGCACAAATCACACTGTCATACATACCATCTATGTGCTCATCATCCTCCAAAATTCCTGCATTTTTCAAATTTTTCTCCTTCCTGCATATATACTGCCTGGCAGCTCTAGGCAACCTAGAAGTCTTCTGATAACTCATTGAACTGTTTGCTGAAATCCCAACAGAACCGGAGGAGAAAACACTGCTGCCAGGAGGCGAGAACTCCAATCTCCTCTCCTCTATACCACCGTCGTCTCGCGAAACGGCGGTACCTAATGAAAACCCGAATCCCTCACAGTGGGCAAGGGTGCATCTCTGAGAGTATCCCTGTTTCTAACATGGTTCACACATAGAGTCATAAACTGAACTGATCTCATACCATCTTTACTGCGAATCCGTGCATAAGCAGATCCATCATCCATGACCTTTGTTTCCATACGCATCTCTGTAATGAATGGCTGTCCAAGAATTATGGGATACGAGCATGAATCCTGCACAAAGAAATGAAAATCCTCCTCTACATCACCAATAGAAACCCTGACACTAGGGCAAGCAGCATATAAATTACCTGCAGTGTTATTGGCGGCTCTCATACGCCACCCATGCTCTACATCCATAGGCCATCTGTTACTCTCATAAACTCCACGAACAATGAGATTAATCTCTGAACCATGATCAACCAATGCAACATAAGGCACCTGTTTCTCTCCAACCTTTACCATCGTCTCTGTAGTTGCCCTAGCCCAATGGCTCCGCGAAAAGTGACTACGCGGTATCAAAACAGGCTTATCAATTTCAGCATAATGCATAGGCTGAACCCTCTTCTCTACCTATGGCAAAATAGAAGCATTATCAACCATAACCTCATCATCATCCTCATCCAACTCTCCAATCAAAACTCCCTGTGCATCAGTGGTTGACAATGCATGTCTTTTCCTCTTCAGGACCTCCTGGAACTGATCCTGAAACTCTCTTTTTGAGATGCCCAAAATCTCAGAAATAGTGAAAGTCACCTCACTGCCAAGTATCTTATCATTAAAGATTTTCTTCATATCTGTAGATGTCTCAATATTGGACATCAATCTGAATCCTGGCTTCTTTCTCTCTCTAGGCTCTTGCCTCTTTTCCCTCTTTTGAGCATCCTCCATCTGTCGATCTGGCCCTGATCGTGAAGACGGTCCTGCAGTAGGTGGAGTAACAAACTCACCCCCTCTAGTCTTCTTAGCTGCACTTGGATTTTCTTCATCCCTCTTACGCTTCTCCTCAACAAATACATCTGCACCATGAGATTTAGCCAAATAAGCATAAATAGAATACCTGTCAACAGGCGAGTCCCAACCTGTCTCTGATCTGATGCTAGAGCCTGCACTAGTCAAAACAGTTTGCTGAATTTTCCCCTTGTTTGCAGACTCCATAGCATAAGTCCATAGTGCGGACTGAGTCTCTGATCCCTTCTCAATCTGTACTCCATATGCAGAAGCATCACCTCTAGCCGTCACATAAGAAGTACGCGCAGCCATGTCCTCCACTAACTTCTTCATTCCACCTTTACCAAAGTTGGTAGCAAGTGGAGCTCCTGTCTCAGTCAACCAAATCTTACCATCTTGCCCCCAATATACCAAATTCTGCCACCTTGCATCCTGGAAAGAGTTGCAATCCCTGCAATGCTGATGCTCCGTACTATCACACCAAATACATCTCCGATCTCTCCTAGGAGCACTAGGAGCACTCCTAGGTGCAGTAGGAGCACTGGAAGAAGTAGTAGGTACAGTTGAAGCAAACTTCTCCTTCAACTTTCCCACTAACTCTACTTTGACTGACTCAAGTGTCAAATCTGTGATGCCTTTGATTATGTCATCAATAGAGGTAGGCACCGATGGAGTAGATGGTTTTGGAGTAGAAGGTGTAGGCATCGGTCATGGAACAGAAGGAATAGGTGGAGTAGAAACAGTAGGCACTGGCATAGGCCAAGAAACTGGCTGAGGAAGAGAAGAAATAACAGGGATAGAAGTAGGCATATGAACAGATGATGGTGAAGGTGTCATGGAACCATTCTGTAGGCGAGTCTTCCATATCCTCCTCTTAGTCAAAGTCGAGACTGCATCCTGAGCATCCTGCCAATCAGTTTTAAGACCCATAGGCTTTGTGCGATCTTCAAGAAGCTCACCCAATTCTTCTTGAAGAGCAGGATCTGCAGCTTGCAAGAAAAGCTCAACTTTTTCAACATCCAATGCTCTTTGTTCAATGGCATCAAGCTGACTATACCTCTCTTCGAATTCTCAAATCAACTCCGAAGCAGCAAGACCCTTGTTTGGCATGTAGACCCACTCTCGGAATGATCGCCGAGTAGCCATACCAAAGTCCTCAAGGAAGTATTCTTCTTTTAGAGCCTTCTTAAAATCTTGCCAATGTGTATTTTGAATAAATAAATCAATCACCTTTGTCCTCAAAGCAGGTGTGACAAGACGAAGGAAGTACTTACTCATAAGTCCAGCAGGAACTCCAAAAAACCCCATCTTGATCTCATATGTCTTCAAATATGCTGAAACATTACGCCCATCAAATAGCTTCTTCTCACTCTCAACTGCTTCAATAGCCTTAGTCGCGCTGTTTGCATTCTCCTGCTCTGAATAGAGTTGCCTTTGCTGAGACAACTATTGTTGATGCAATTGTTGTTGCTGCTGCATATACATTTGTGTTTGCTGATTTTGGAGCTGCATATACATGGACATATTCTGCAAAATCTGTTTTAGATCCTCCGTTGAAGTACTTGACGCAGCAGTCATTGAGGGAACTGAAGTAGAGGCAGCTGGAGTTGTAGAGGAAGCTGAAATAGAGGCTGAAGTGTCTCCCATCCTGAAATTTCTGCGACGCTTTCACGTCGGGTTCACCAAAGATGTCGAAGGATTTATGAAAGCAAAGTCGCGTCTTTAGAAGACCTTGATAAATTTCAGGATAAAAGATCAAACAAATGAATAAACAAGTTGTAAGGATTTGTGTCCACCAAGCTTTCAACGAGATCTCATTTTTACAATATATGATCAACAACCGTAATCATGTGCAGCAAGTACTATTGCATCATCTTTTTAGACATACCATCAGCAGTTGCAATCTGATTTTTTTGAGTTAATGCAACTTGTCTTGGTCATATTGTTAACCAGGCATATTGCTGCATTATATGATTCATGACCTTTGGATCAACTTGTTAATTAGCTTTAGAGTTATGTCAAGGTATTTTCAAGAGTTGAATCAACACTCAATATGTGACTGATAAGTCTCCATTTCAAATTGTCAAATATGCTGGACATCACAGATGTATTTATCATAATGTAATCTGATTGTCAAATAGGAAGCATAGTTGGCTCATGTATTGTAAGTATTTCTCAGATGAAAGAAGATCATTCTGTTCTGAAATCCCTTTTAAAAAAATGTTGTCATAATTTTCAATCCAAGATATTGTAGAGTTACTGCCTTATGATGATCAGCAACACGCAGAATAACATGTCACCTATAATCTGAATGTTTTGTCTGCTATTTTTTTTCATACTTTTGAGCACTGCTGCACCATCCATCATCCTGTTTCTCCCTCGTCTCCTCAAGCTTAATAGATCTTCTCGTTGTTGATCTTCATCATGCTCAGTATGATGTTGTTTTACTAATGTTATGTAAGAGGGAAGATGACGACTGTTCACGCTTCATGCTTAGTTGATCAAGAAAGAAAATCACGTCTTACTCGCTTAGCCCTTCCGCCACGAACTTGTCGATGATGGTGGACAGTGAGACGGTTGGTCCTGGTGTCATATGGAATTTGCCTGACTGTCAAGCTGATCTTCTCCTCCTTGACACCTTTCTGTCGTCGCTCCAGGCACTTCGCCGTCATCTCTGCTTCATCAGCAGGTCTTCTAGTCTTCCTTCTTTGTCTTTGTCCGCTTCGTCTTCGACTTGTTCATCTTCTCTCCCTTCGGCTTCACCTGTAGCAACGTCATCACCTTCAGAGCTTTTCTTTGTCACTTTCTTCGTCCTGTCTTCCTCAGATTTCTGAGCGAAGTTTCACTGTCATCTTCGACATCTGCCTCCGCTTCACGCTTCTTGGCAACCTTATTAGTATCCTGTGCGTCGCTAGCGATGGCGCCACAGTTAAACTGTCAATATCACTCTCTTCAGCACCGGCGCCGATCCCATCACACGTACTCTTTTCCCTTCAGCTACTTCGTCGAACCCTTCGTTCACCTCAAGTCATTGAACTGTGTCAGCGCTGCAATTGGAAGAGGACAGAGAAGGACGATATGGTGACCAGCGCTGCAGAATGCGACTATGAGCATATCAAATTGAATTCACATACTACAAGAGGAATGGATCAACACAGAAGGAAAAGGCCTCCTTCGTCACTCTGTATTGCCACAACTAAGTCCCATCCCTCATTTTCTCCATCACAGTAGAGTCCTCCGAAAAGCGGCCATGTCTTCCTTTTCATCATCACATTCAGAAAATCAGCCCCCCAAAATTGTCGAGCTCTTTTCCTTGCGTGTCCACTCTTCTTCCCTTCTCGAATTCTCTGTTTTTCTTCCCCCCAAAAAGCCTCCTTTTAAAAATAGCTCAAAAGCTTCTCCTTTTTCCCCTCAAAGCACGGCTCTCCTTTTCCCTCCTTCTTTAGCCTTTCAAAAATCCCTCTTTAGCCTTCGTAGCTCTATTTCCTAGTTACAGAGATCCGCCCTATTTGTGATTCCCTTTTTCAAGTTAAACCACATTCCAAGCTACATGGGAAAGGTCATCATCATTATTCTGGCAGCAAAGATACGATTCCTGACTCGGAAAATCTATGTCATCGCATGATTCATGCATTCGACATGATGAAGCAAAAGATCACTATAGAATTATAACGTGGCCTTTCAAAAGTTGTGCATATCCTGTGATTAGGACATTCCATGTGCCTAGATCTCGATAAGGAAACATATCAAACACTGCTTGTGCCTCTCCCAGCCAGCCACATTTAGCATACATACAATTAATGCAATGCCCACATCCACATTTGTCTTTAATAGCCCTATCTTATCAATCTCAGCATGTATTTCTTGGCCCTTGTTTATAGCTCCAGCCATGCCACAAGCTTTTAAGGTGCAGACAATTGTGATACTATCCAAAGAGATATCCTCCTCATGCATTTGTTTGAATAATTGTAATGTCTTGTCTCCTTGATCCTGTTCAACATAGACTGAAAGCAATCCTTCATACTCGCTACTATACTCATACGCAGAAAATAAATGTAATCACAACAACTAAGTATGTACAAAGTACCAAATCCCATGCACAACTTTTGGGTGGTTTACACACCTCGAATGCACAGCAATACGACATCCACCCCCTCTAATCCTGTGCATCCTCCGGATGGGCCAACTACCCATGATCATTATCATCAAGATCCACAAACAAATCAATCTCTTCGTTACACATTTCCGGTAGATCAACAAGATACCCAGCCATATCATCTGTCTCTTCCATTGGAGTTTCTTGTCGTTGCTCTTCTCTCGAAAATTCTTCCAATGCATAATCCTCATCATCTCTTTTCTTGAAAATCTTGATTCTTTTTCCAGCAATAGGCACTCTAAGCACTGTTCCATCCAATTCTGTCAGCTCATATGTTGCATTATCAAAGACATGTCTGACTATGTATGGCCCAAACCATCTTTTCACCATCTTCCGAAGTGCAGTATGCTGATTTTCAAGGCTGCTATCAAAGACCAAAACCCAATCTCCCTCTTCTATTGCTCTAGGCCGCAAGCGATGCCTGCTATCAAACCTTTCCTTGTTCCTTAGTCTAGCAACTTTCAACCTGTCAATAGCTAGCTGAATATCCTCAGGTCTCCTCTCCAACTGTCGAATCCGAAGAGCTAAGAGCTCCTCTCTCGTCAAATCCTCCTGCCAAGGTAAAACTGACCAAGTCAAAGCACAAGTCTCAATCGGCATAACAGGTTTCTGACCATACATCAACTCTGCAGGCATATATCCTGTAGTAACACTATGAGTCGTATGATCAGCCCATAAAGCAAACGGTAGAAGTCTCGGCCATTCTCCAATCCGTCCTCTGCATGCTTTGGCTAATGCTTTCACTATTGGCGGATGCCCTCTTTCACTCTTCCCATTTCCCTCTGGATTGTATGTTGTGGTTAGAGCCAGTTTGATTCCTAGCTGAGAGAAAAACTCCCTAGCTTCATCTGCATCCAATTCACCACGATCCACAGTGATCTTACCCACACAACCATACCTGCAGAAAATTTCCTCCAATAAGAACTTACACACTGCACTAGTGGTCTTTGTTCTCAAAGATCTACCCTCAATATGATTAGTAAGATCCTCTCTAGCCAAAACAATGTATCTCATCTGCCATAGACCCATAGGCATGGTAACCAAATCAACTACCCACTTATAATGAATGCATAGCGGATAGGTCGGATGAAGCTCATCTCTATGACACACTACTGAATACATCTGGCAGTCTCTGCAAGTCTCAACAAAGTGAGAAACATCTCTGTACATGCCTTTCCACCAATATTTCTCCCTGATTTTCTCATAAGTAGCCCATACTCCTCTATGACCAGCCCAAGGACTCTCATGAAACTCCCTCATCACCTGTAATTGTGTCTCTTGATCGCAGACAACCCGCAAAGGTAATCCGCCTCTTTTCTTCGGATGCTTCCAAAGAAATCCATCCTTGAGAAAATAACCATAGGCTTTCCTTCTGATCTTCTTAAACTCTTCATCTGTCCATTCATCTCTTTTGCTTAGTGTACTAAGGTACTTGCCAATCTGCAACCAATCTCCAACATAAAGTTCTTCTGTAAAAGCCATAATATCAAAGACATGACAAACATGATCAACCATAGTGGCTGAAATTTCTGCATCGTCCTCTTCTGCAAGTAGAGTCTCCTCATCATCATACCTGGCTCTAGACAACATATCTGCCACTGGATTATCCTTCCCTGCTATGTGTTTAAATTCTGGATTTAATGACTTGATGTATGCAATCCATCTCAACATAGCTATATCCGGAGTAGAGCAACTCGTGATCATACCAATCAATGGCAAGCAATCTGTCTCTACCACAACTGAAGCTCCAATAAAGTACTCCTTGTCACATTTGAGAGCTGTGACAATTTCCAATAACTCCCTCTTGATTTGCGGATATCTCCTCTGTCTCTCGTTTAGGACTTTCGCCCCAAACCGAATAGCATACCTATTTCCATCTGCATCATCTTGACCCATAGCCCAACCTATGCCAATTGGACTAGTGTCAACTGTAAATACAATAGGCCTATCACAATTATAATCCGCTTTCCTGAGAGTAGGAGCATTCTGCAATAACTTCTTCAATTTCCGCGTGGCTTTAGTGTGACTCTCATCCCAATAAAATTTCTGTCCCTTTCGAAGCAGCTGATACAAACAATCTGCAATGTGTGCAAAATGAGGTATCCAAATCATATAAAACACGCAAGCACCAATGAATCTCCGTACCTCAGAAGTGGTAGAACAATACTCTGCAATCTTGCCTATATCATTCACCTTATCAGGTGAGGGTTTCCTGCCATAATATCCACACATATGCCCAACAATGACAACCTCATTCACTCCAAAAACAGATTTTTGCCCTGAAAGTGTCAAGTTCACTTCTTCTAACCTGGCCAAAATCCTCTCACATGCTGAAATATGATCAGCCACAAAGTACCTGCATCCCTGCTCATTTAGGCTCTCATTCTTCTCTTCTTCTGCACACCCCTTAATGGGCACATCATCCAAGAAAGGCATAGTAAGCTGAGGTATGTAATCACGAAGGACCTTATGCATGGCATTCATCATATGCGCAACAGAATTAGTGGCACCTTGAGGCAAGGTACACATCCTGACAAGCCCAATAGGAGTTCTCATGGTGGTTATGTCCCTGCTTTCCAAAGCCAGCTGAAACTAATCATATCCTGAATATAAATCACCCAAAGAATAGATGGCACGTCCAGCAAATGCCTCTGCAAACTCATCCACAACTGGACCTATACCAACATTCCTGATAGTAACTCTGTTCACTGGCTGCATGTCCTAAATAAATCGAAGAGTACCATTCTTCTTTGGAACTGTAAACCACCTGTTCGAGTATGGTGCAGATGAAGGCTCAAGGATTCCCATCCTGATTTTCTCATTCAATAAATCAATGAGCTTTGGCAAGTGTGCTTTAGGCACTGGAATAGGTCGGAGATTCCATGGAATATGAGGAATAGTAAAAATGACCATAGGAGCAACAATATCAGGATTCACACATCCAATCTCATGTGGGACAAAAGCAAATCCCCTTCCATGATGCTCAAGCATCTCCTGAAAACATTGCTTCTCCATGGGTAACAAGAAATCACCATTTCCAATTTTCAATTCAGCAAGTGTCTCTGCTGAAAATTTATGACCAATATGCTCCGGATTCCTCAAAATTTGCTGTTTAGCAGCCCTTTCTATTTGCTGATCACTGTCAGGTGAAAGCGGTACAGCAACCGGCTTCACCTTCTTATCCACAGTTTTGTATTTCGTGTCAACCCTGGCTTCATTATGCTCTTCTGCATTACATAAACCTTGCTGTAAATCAGCAATTCTGCACTCCAATGGCTGAATATTCTCAGCCCTCTGCTCTATGGACTGCATAGAAACAGCCCCAAACTTTGAATGCTGAAATATTTCAGCAGTTAACTCTGTTGACTGAAAATTTTCAGCCCTCTGTCTCTCTAAAAGCTGATCATAACCAGCTGGAAACTCTGTTTGCTGAATTTCTTCAGCACTCAACACTCTTTGCTGAGTTACCTCAGCCTCTAACTCAATCTGTGACATAAAATCTGCAATTTCATGAAACATGTCCAGGGACTGCACTAATACATTACCATGACAATTCAGCATATCAGTTTTCAGCATATCTCCCATCTCTGCCATCGTATCTGCACAAATCACACTGTCATACATACCATCTATGTGCTCATCATCCTCCAAAATTCCTGCATTTTTCAAATTTTTCTCCTTCCTGCATATATACTGCCTGGCAGCTCTAGGCAACCTGGAAGTCTTCTGATAACTCATTGAACTGTTTGCTGAAATCCCAACATAACCGGAGGAGAAAACACTGCTGCCAGGAGGCGAGAACTCCAATCTCCTCTCCTCTGTACAACCGTCGTCTCGCGAAACGGCGGTACCTAATGAAAACCCGAATCCCTCACAGTGGGCAAGGGTGCATCTCTGAGAGTATCCCTGTTTCTAACATGGTTCACACATAGAGTCATAAACTGAACTGATCTCATACCATCTTTACTGCGAATCCGTGCATAAGCAGATCCATCATCCATGACCTTTGTTTCCATACGCATCTCTGTAATGAATGGCTGTCCAAGAATTATGGGATACGAGCATGAATCCTGCACAAAGAAATGAAAATCCTTCTCTACATCACCAATAGAAACCCTGACACTAGGGCAAGCAGCATATAAATTACCTGCAGTGTTATTAGCGGCTCTTATACGCCACCCATGCTCTACATCCATAGGCCATCTGTTACTCTCATAAACTCCACGAACAATGAGATTAATCTCTGAACCATGATCAACCAATGCAACATAAGGCACCTGTTTCTCTCCAACCTTTACCATCGTCTCTGTAGTTGCCCTAGCCCAATGGCTCCGCGAAAAGTGACTACGCGGTATCAAAACAGGCTCATCAATTTCAGCATAATGCATAGGTTGAACCCTCTTCTCTACCTGTGGCAAAATAGAAGCATTATCAACCATAACCTCATCATCATCCTCATCCAACTCTCCAATCAAAACTCCCTGTGCATCAGTGGTTGACAATGCATGTCTTTTCCTCTTCAGGACCTCCTGGAACTGATCCTGAAACTCTCTTTTTGAGATGCCCAAAATCTCAGAAATAGTGAAAGTCACCTCACTGCCAAGTATCTTATTATTAAAGATTTTCTTCATATCTGTAGATGTCTCAATATTGGACATCAATCTGAATCCTGGCTGCTTTCTCTCTCTAGGCTCTTGCCTCTTTTCCCTCTTTTGAGCATCCTCCATCTGTCGATCTGGCCCTGATCGTGAAGACGGTCCTGCAGTAGGTGGAGTAACAAACTCACCCCCTCTAGTCTTCTTAGCTGCACTTGGATTTTCTTCATCCCTCTTATGCTTCTCCTCAACAAATACATCTGCACCATGAGATTTAGCCAAATAAGCATAAATAGAATACCTGTCAACAGGCGAGTCCCAACCTGTCTCTGATCTGATGCTAGAGCCTGCACTAGTCAAAACAGTTTGCTGAATTTTCCCCTTGTTTGCAGACTCCATAGCATAATTCCATAGTGCGGACTGAGTCTCTGATCCCTTCTCAATCTGTACTCCATATGCAGAAGCATCACCTCTTGCCGTCACATAAGAAGTACGCGCAGCCATGTCCTCCACTAACTTCTTCATTCCACCTTTACCAAAGTTGGTAGCAAGTGGAGCTCCTGTCTCAGTCAACCAAATCTTACCATCTTGCCCCCAATATACCAAATTCTGCCTCCTTGCATCCTGGAAAGAGTTGCAATCCCTGCAATGCTGATGCTCCGTACTATCACACCAAATACATCTCCGATCTCTCCTAGGAGCACTAGGAGCACTCCTAGGTGCAGTAGGAGCACTGGAAGAAGTAGTAGGTACAGTTGAAGCAAACTTCTCCTTCAACTTTCCCACTAACTCTACTTTGACTGACTCAAGTGTCAAATCTGTGATGCCTTTGATTATGTCATCAATAGAGGTAGGCACCGATGGAGCAGATGGTTTTGGAGCAGAAGGTGTAGGCATCGGTCGTGGAACAGAAGGAATAGGTGGAGTAGAAACAGTAGGCACTGGCATAGGCCAAGAAACTGGCTGAGGAAGAGAAGAAATAACAGGGATAGAAGTAGGCATATGAACAGATGATGGTGAAGGTGTCATGGAACCATTCTGTAGGCGAGTCTTCCATATCCTCCTCTTAGTCAAAGTCGAGACTGCATCCTGAGCATCCTGCCAATCAGTTTTAAGACCCATAGGCTTTGTGCGATCTTCAAGAAGCTCACCCAATTCTTCTTGAAGAGCAGGATCTG
Source organism: Lygodium microphyllum (assembly GCF_053477565.2). Classification (NCBI taxonomy): domain Eukaryota; kingdom Viridiplantae; phylum Streptophyta; class Polypodiopsida; order Schizaeales; family Lygodiaceae; genus Lygodium; species Lygodium microphyllum. Next base: position 11,918,480 of record NC_141140.1, on the reverse strand, counting down.
CAGCTTGCAAGAAAAGCTCAACTTTTTCAACATCCAATGCTCTTTGTTCAATGGCATCAAGCTCACTATACCTCTCTTCGAATTCTCAAATCAACTCCGAAGCAGCAAGACCCTTGTTTGGCATGTAGACCCACTCTCGGAATGATCGCCGAGTAGCCATACCAAAGTCCTCAAGGAAGTATTCTTCTTTTAGAGCCTTCTTAAAATCTTGCCAATGTGTATTTTGAATAAATAAATCAATCACCTTTGTCCTCAAAGCAGGTGTGACAAGACGAAGGAAGTACTTACTCATAAGTCCAGCAGGAACTCCAAAAAACCCCATCTTGATCTCATATGTCTTCAAATATGCTGAAACATTACGCCCATCAAATAGCTTCTTCTCACTCTCAACTGCTTCAATAGCCTTAGTCGCGCTGTTTGCATTCTCCTGCTCTGAATAGAGTTGCCTTTGCTGAGACAACTGTTGTTGATGCAATTGTTGTTGTTGCTGCATATACATTTGTGTTTGCTGATTTTGGAGCTCCATATACATGGACATATTCTGCAAAATCTGTTTTAGATCCTCCGTTGAAGTACTTGACGCAGCAGTCATTGAGGGAACTGAAGTAGAGGCAGCTGGAGTTGTAGAGGAAGCTGAAATAGAGGCTGAAGTGTCTCCCATCCTGAAATTTCTGCGACGCTTTCACGTCGGGTTCACCAAAGATGTCGAAGGATTTATGAAAGCAAAGTCGCGTCTTTAGAAGACCTTGATAAATTTCAGGATAAAAGATCAAACAAATGAGTAAACAAGTTGTAAGGATTTGTGTCCACCAAGCTTTCAACGAGATCTCATTTTTACAATATATGATCAACAACCGTAATCATGTGCAGCAAGTACTATTGCATCATCTTTTTAGACATACCATCAGCAGTTGCAATCTGATTTTTTTGAGTTAATGCAACTTGTCTTGGTCATATTGTTAACCAGGCATATTGCTGCATTATATGATTCATGACCTTTGGATCAACTTGTTAATTAGCTTTAGAGTTATGTCAAGGTATTTTCAAGAGTTGAATCAACACTCAATATGTGACTGATAAGTCTCCATTTCAAATTGTCAAATATGCTGGACATCACAGATGTATTTATCATAATGTAATCTGATTGTCAAATAGGAAGCATAGTTGGCTCATGTATTGTAAGTATTTCTCAGATGAAAGAAGATCATTCTGTTCTGAAATCCCTTTTAAAAAAATGTTGTCATAATTTTCAATCCAAGATATTGTAGAGTTACTGCCTTATGATGATCAGCAACACGCAGAATAACATGTCACCTATAATCTGAATGTTTTGTCTGCTATTTTTTTTCATACTTTTGAGCACTACTGCACCATCCATCATCCTGTTTCTCCCTCATCTCCTCAAGCTTAATAGATCTTCTCGTTGTTGATCTTCATCATGCTCAGTATGATGTTGTTTTACTAATGTTATGTAAGAGGGAAGATGACGACTGTTCAGGCTTCATGCTTAGTTGATCAAGAAAGAAAATCACGTCTTACTCGCTTAGCCCTTCCACCACGAACTTGTCGATGATGGTGGACAGTGAGACGGTTGGTCCTGGTGTCATATGGAATTTGCCTGACTGTCAATCTGATCTTCTCCTCCTTGACACCTTTCTGCCGTCGCTCCAGGCACCTCGCCGTCATCTCTGCTTCATCAGCAGGTCTTCTAGTCTTCCTTCTTTGTCTTTGTCCGCTTCGTCTTCGACTTGTTCATCTTCTCTCCCTTCGGCTTCACCTGTAGCAACGTCATCACCTTCAGAGCTTTTCTTCGTCACTTTCTTCATCCTGTCTTCCTCAGATTTCTGAGCGAAGTTTCACTGTCATCTTCGACATCTGCCTCCGCTTCACGCTTCTTGGCAACCTTATTAGTATCCTGTGCATCGCTAGCGATGGCACCACAGTTAAACTGTCAATATCACTCTCTTCAGCACCGGCGCCGATCCCATCACATGTACTCTTTTCCCTTCAGCTACTTCGTCGAACCCTTCGTTCACCTCAAGTCATTGAACTGTGTCAGCGCTGCAATTGGAAGAGGACAGAGAAGGACGATATGGTGACCAGCGCTGCAGAACGCGACTATGAGCATATCGAATTGAATTCACATACTACAAGAGGAACGGATCAACACAGAAGGAAAAGGCCTCCTTCGTCACTCTGTATTGCCACAACTAAGTCCCATCCCTCATTTTCTCCATCACAGTAGAGTCCTCCGAAAAGCGGCCATGTCTTCCTTTTCATCATCACATTCAGAAAATCAGCCCCCCAAAATTGTCGAGCTCTTTTCCTTGCGTGTCCACTCTTCTTCCCTTCTCGAATTCTCTGTTTTTCTTCCCCCCAAAAAGCCTCCTTTTAAAAATAGCTCAAAAGCTTCTCCTTTTTCCCCTCAAAGCACGGCTCTCCTTTTCCCTCCTTCTTTAGCCTTTCAAAAATCCCTCTTTAGCCTTCGTAGCTCTATTTCCTAGTTACAGAGATCCGCCCTATTTGTGATTCCCTTTTTCAAGTTAAACCACATTCCAAGCTACATGGGAAAGGTCATCATCGTTATTCTGGCAGCAAAGATACGATTCCTGACTCGGAAAATCTATGTCATCGCATGATTCATGCATTCGACATGATGAAGCAAAAGATCACTACAGAATTATAACGTGGCCTTTCAAAAGTTGTGCATATCCTGTGATTAGGACATTCCATGTGCCTAGATCTCGATAAGGAAACATATCAAACACTGCTTGTGCCTCTGCCAGCCAGCCACATTTAGCATACATACAATTAATGCAATGCCCACATCCACATTTGTCTTTAATAGCCCTATCTTATCAATCTCAGCATGTATTTCTTGGCCCTTGTTTATAGCTCCAGCCATGCCACAAGCTTTTAAAGTGCAGACAATTGTGATACTATCCAAAGAGATATCCTCCTCATGCATTTGTTTGAATAATTGTAATGTCTTGTCTCCTTGATCCTGTTCAACATAGACTGAAAGCAATCCTTCATACTCGCTACTATACTCATACGCAGAAAATAAATGTAATCACAACAACTAAGTATGTACAAAGTACCAAATCCCATGCACAACTTTTGGGTGGTTTACACACCTCGAATGCACAGCAATACGACACCGTAACATTCCATGGGAGTGCCGGGCGGAGACATCATTTTTGATGGACTGCTAGGACATGTCCTAAAGATAACAGGTGGACACGTTATGTTGGTATCAGAGAGAACCAATGAAGGATTTGTTTTAAGAAATCTTAATAAGATGAAGTAAAGCAAATGTTGCTGTTCCAAATATTTTCTTACTTTCAATGCTGTCTTGCAGAATTATGAAGCATGGAATAGGTTCTTAGTGTTCCATGTCATGTTTATGACTGTGATACATTCCCCGGATTATCGACAAAGGGTTGAGATGATGAACATCCTAGAGTGTATCTATAATCCATCGCCTTTGTATATGGATCAAAGATTGACAGGCGCCTCAGGAATCTACTATATAGCTGCCCACCGGTTTGCATACCTTCAAACCAGCCTAAAGAGGATCAAGTGGTTGGAAGACCTGAAAGTCGTGAAGCTGTTCATTTTTGTGGAGGCTCATGTAAACTCAACTTTACATATTCGAGGTCGGAGGGTTGAGCTGAACTCATATGTATATGAGGAAGTGACCCGTGTAATCCCCACCGATAGAATCAAGGTATTGGGGCGCCATGAGAAGAATGGGTTCCAAAGGAAAGGATACCCTGATCTTCCAATGATTTACCGATTCCTGAAGATCCATGACCTGAAACCATACTATTATCCAGTTCCTGTAGATAAATGTAATACAACATTAGTCTCCCCAAACTAAATGTAAACATTTGGCTTATCATCGTAAGAAATTTTGTATTCCAAAAGAGCTATGCCCATATAAATACAATAAGACTTATTTTTATCAGTGTCTGATTGTGCATGAGAATTGATAAAAATTTAAGTGGTTAGATTGCCTGGTTGATAGCTGAAATGGAGATGAAATATAAATCGTAACGATTATCGAGTAATAACGTTAAGAAACCTTTATCTAGGCACAACCCCAGGTACAGAATCCGAGTTCGCCTCCTACATCAAGTACTGCTGTAATCTAGGATTAGAAGTTTCTTCTCAAGCAGATTAAGCCGCCTGAATTTGATAGGAGAGGCAGGTCCATCCAAGCAGATGCTGAAATTTGGATTGAATCCATGGAGGATTACTTTGAAGCAGCCGGTACTACACCTGCCAACCAGGCTATGCTCGGCAAGCTAAAGCTCACCGGTGAAGCCAGGCTTTGGTGGAAGAAATGGTGCAGAGATCAAGGGATCACAGAAGGATCCATTACCTGGGAAAAGGTGAAGAAAGTCGTACAGGGAAGATACTTACCACCTGCGTATCGCACGCAGAAAATAAATGAGTTCTACAAGCTAAAACAGCTGGGGCTCACTCTTGATGCATACTACTCTAAATTTGTCTCACTTCTTAAGTATGCGGCACAGATGGACATGACACAGCAGGTGTAAAAATTTTGCGCTGGTTTAAATCCACCAATGAATACCCATCTTGAATCTATGTGTCCATCAGATCTTCAAGACGCACTCATTTGAGCTACCCTTATAATCCAGGAGGTGTAGGTTAGACCAAGAGGTAACAAAACTTGGTCTTATAATGACCCGAACAGAGGAACATTTAGGCCTTAAATGAAGAGAGTTCAAGGTAAGAATCAGGGACAAAGAAAGAAAGCAAAGACTAATAATGTCAACAACTTTGTTTCTACTCAAAGCAATGGCCGAAACCTCTGTTGTTTCCACTGCAATGAGCCCGATCATTTTAAGAGGCAATGCCCCAACTTGGAGGAGGACATTGCCAAGCACCTTTCCAAAGAACTGGCCATGGTGAGGGAGCTGCTAGCTGTGCCAATTGCAAAAAGACCCTACAGAATGTCCATACCTGAAGCAATTGAGCTGAAGGAACAACTCAAGCAATTGCTAGATCAAGGCTACATCCGCCCTAGCAGCTCACCATGGGGAGCTCCATTACTATTCCAGAAAAAGAAAGATGGAACACTTCGATTATGTATTGATTACAAAGGGTTGAATCAATCAACTGTCAAGAACAAGTACCCTATTCCTAGAATAGATGAGCTTCTTGATCGCCTTCAGGGTGCGAAGATCTCTTCCAAGATTGACCTCAAGTCTGGTTACTATCAGATAAGGATCAAGAAAGAAGATATCCCGAAGACGGCATTCAACACAAGATATGGACACTTTGAGTTCCTAGTTATGTCATTCGGGCTTATCAATGTGCCTACCACCTTCAACAGGTTAATGCATGATATTTTTAGGCCATATCTTGATGACTTTGTACTCGTCTTCTTTGACGACACTCTAGTCTATTCTAAACAGGAAGAAAATCATGAATCCCAACTTCGAATTGTCCTTGAGAAAATGAGGTCACACAATCTGTATGCTAAGATGAAGAAATGTGCATTCTTTAAGCGTCAGATTGAATATCTAGGATTCATTGTATCAGCGAAAGGAGTCTCAGTGGACCCAGCCAAGGTCAGAGATGTGCTAGAATGGCCAATACCAAAAACTGTCAAAGAAATATGCGGTTTTCTTGGATTGACAAGATGGTATAGGGTCTTCATAAAAAATTATGCCTTGATTGCAGCACCTCTACAGACTTACTAAAGAAGCAAACTTCCATTGCATGGTCAACTCGCGAACAAACTAGCTTCGACAGATTGAAGCAAAGTTTGGTATCGCCACCTATCCTAAAGCTTCTAGACCTCAGCAATAAGGAGTTCAAGGTAGTAACTGATGCTAGCGCACTTGCCTTAGGATGTGTGCTCATGCAAGAAAGTTATCCTGTAGCATACTCTTCAAGGAAGTTGAAGAGTCATGAGAAGAATTATGCTACGCATGATCTAGAATTGTTAGTTGTTATCCATGCTCTAAAGCTTTGGAGACACTACCTGTTGGGTAACAAGTTTACTCTAGTGACTGATCATAAGAGTCTCAAGTGGATCTTTACCCAGAACGAGCTCAACATGAGGCAACGTCGGTGGATTGAAGTGCTGGAGGAGTATGACTTTGAAATCAAGTACCGACCTGGAAAGGAGAATGTAGTTGCCGATGCACTCAGTCGCAAGGCATTCCTTAATTCTCTAATCTTGCAAAATCCATCAACAGCTAGATCTCTAGCTACAAAGGTATCTATGCCAAACAATCCAGTACTTGAGTTAGCTAGAGAGGAAGCATGCCATGATTCAGCATATTAGAAGATGCTAAGGGAGATCTCTATCAAGGACCAGGATCAAAAGCTATGGGCTAAGTATCATGAATTCTCTGTCAATAGTGGACTTTTCTACTATAGAAAAAGTCTATCTATACTGGCAAGCCAGTCACTTAAGCAGAAGATATTGTGGGAAGCTCATGATTCCCCTTTCTCAGGACATCCTGGCTATCCCAAGACTCTCAATGCAATTAGGAAGAGCTATTATTGGGAGAGGCTTAAAAGTGATGTTCTCAAATATGTCACTGATTGTTATTCTTATCAACGTATCAAAGCCTAACATGTCAAGATGCCAAGGAAGTTACAACCACTTGACATTCCCCAAATGAAATGGTAATTCATCACTATGGCCTTTGTTATTGGCCTACCCCAAGTTTAGGGAGGATATATGTGGGAGCTTTCGCTCAACCGCCAAGACCCTCGGACCGCTTATTCTTTCAAGCATTTCAAGCGAGCTCTAATGGCTATCTCTCACCTAGCCGATGTGCCGTCGATCCTACGAGTGTAATGAGCTTACCTTGATGCTCGATCGAGTACCCTCCTCTCTCTTGCACTCCGGTAGCTCCATGATCCTAGATGCTAGCTCAAGCATCCTCAAGCCTCCTCCATCTCCAAGCTCCATCCTCCATAGCTACACGCGCAAGAGAAGAGAAGAGAAGAGAAGAGAAGAAGAGGAGAGGAGATGGTGAAGAGCTTCACCCTCTTGATCCCTCACTCTCACACACACTCACTCCCTCACACTCTCACACTCCCTCTCTCAAGAGCACACACAAGCAAGAAGGTGAGAAGAAGAGAGGAAAAAGAAGACTCCTTTTGCCACACACCAAAGAATGAGCTTCTCATTCACTTGTCAACTTTATATACATGCCCTAATTTCCATGGGTGGTCATCTCCCTTTTTTACATGGCCGGCCATTAGCCTAGGCCCCTTTTCTCATTGTCCTTCTATCTTCCTAGCTTCCTTTCCATTGCCTGTCTACATTTACAAATTGCACGGGTGAGAACCCGGTGCTCTTTTACAAGATTTCAGGGTACGCCTTTTTATTTTAAAATGTGCATTTTCCCTTTTGCTTTTCCCTTGGACTTTTAAGGTTGCCCTTGCGCTTTTGGTCTTTTTTCCTCTTCTTTCTTCAGTCGGGCTACCTTTTTTCCGCCTTTGTCTTGCGTCTTTTACACTTTATTTTGCTTTTTTCTTTTGCTTTCTTTGTGTCAGGGTTAACATTACCCCCCTCCTAAACGAGTGCCAGTCCCATGGCACTGTGGTGGGAAGTAGTGGAATAGATGATGCTATTGCTAGGTGTAACTGGTGGGTAGATGACACTGAGACTTGTGAATGAGAAGTGATGGAGTTTGATGACGATGACCAGGAGAGATTTCGGCGTGCTTTAGGTTTCCTGACGATTGGCGGCATCTTTCTCACTGTTCTGACACCCCTATGGAGCCGGTCGTCTTTTGAGTATCCGAAACGCTTGAAACAATAAGCAATCCCTTAGGAGGATGGTATTGGAGGGATTTATTCTGGAGAAACCCTCCGAATGCTATTTGCCTTGAAAAGCCGTGGCTTGGGCTGAAAGCCCTTGTCGGGGAGTAGAGGATCTTCAAATTTGAGTTGGAAGTCTTCAGGCTTGTGGTGTTAATAAGCGATTCGTAGATCTTGAGGCGGTGGGCATGGATCATCGGACAGTGAGGTTCCAAGATCTATGCCAATGGTAGCCCATCCCGGGGTTTTCCTTCTGCTTGATTTGGTTCAGTCATGGCAGCCATTAGTAGGTGGATGACTGGCAACATGAAATCCGTTGAGCCATTGAAACGTTCGCAGCGAAGCTCCTGAAGTTGCTATAATGGGGTCATATCTGACTCCTGGAAAAATTCCTTGTCATTGGAGGATGTAGTAGATGATCCCCTTCAACCCAACATCCCGTTCTTGAAACATGAACATAGCATGCAAGGAAAGTGGTCATCTGAATAGTGGGTAGGGGTTGGTGGAGGGCAAGGGGCCTTATTAAGGAATTTTCGACTCAACAAGTAGCCTTTGATGTGGAGGCGGGTTTTGAGGGTGGTGGTAGAAAGGAAGGGGTGGTTGCATTGGGTGAATTTGTTGTCGTTCATGTCTTCGAGTAGTGCACCATAGAAAGATGGCAAAAGAGAAGCATGCATCATGAGACGAGTCATGGTGTTGCTGTCTATGGCGTTGGGGTCAAAATAGAGGGGTGGGAGGTGGCGTTCTTGGGGTGCGGGCTCTTGATGGACTAGGATCCTAATTAACCTAAGATAATTACAAGTGGTGATGAATGCGAGGTCGGGGCAAGAGGTGAACTCGCTAAAAAATTTATCTATAGAGCTATACAAGTCGAGGAGGGTGAAAAGAAGGGCGTTTCTATGGGAGGTGCTATTGGTATTATAGATGATGGGGAAATCGAACCTGCCATGGATGGACGGATTGAAGTCTACCCCTACCCTTTGAGGATACGGCATAAAAGTGGAGTCGTTTCTCTCTGAAGGGAGGGTGTTGCAAAATGCTATCCACGCTTCCAGGTTAACGTCAAAAATGTGTCTCCTCCAGATGGGTTGGCAATTATAGCCTTCCACTGATCTAGGCACCTCGAGGACTTTATCTTGCCAAAACTCGTGGTCCTCGGCTCCCCAAGCAGTTGGATGAGCCTCACGCTCCGCTAACCATTTGGCTTTGAGCCTTGCCCCCATGGCAATGACATCCTCCACCAGTTGAATGGGCAGTACCCTATTCAAGGCAGTGGGAAACTCAAAGCGCAAGTCGAAGGGGTCGCGGTTATACTCCTGCTGTTCCCAGATAATCAATTCGGCACAGAATTCAGCAGGGGAATCTTGGGTGCGTAGTAGGAGAGGGGCAGGCTGTCTTGGGATAGGTCTGGCATTCAGCTTTCTTCTTGCCTTCTCCACCATCTCTTTCCTACGGTTGGTTTGGGCCGCTCTTCTCTCAGCGGATGTATCAGGGGGCTGCACTTCGGCTTGTTGTGGTTAAGGGGGTGGTGGGACGTATTCCTCTTCCTGAGGTCCCAGATCGAGCTCCGGTTCACCCCCTTTTGCCTGCTCGTCTTCTTGTGTTTTTTCCTCTGTGAAACCGAGGTTATCTATCTCTTGCGCCGTCAGGCCTACCTGTGCAAGATATCTTCTCTGCTCTTCTAGGCTCCGCGGCGGGCCTCCTAGCTACAGCGGCACATGCAGGCCTATTGTGAGAGCTTTACATGCAACGGTTAGTTTCCTTTGCAGTTGATCATTGGCTTCATCTCCTTCTGGTCTGGTGGCGTGGAGCAGCGTATTGAGAAAGGTGTGTTGCTGGGCTATCATGGAGAGCTGGGCCGCTTCTGCCTGATTCTCAGCCAGCACCCTGTCTCCTTCGACCTTGGCTAGCCGGTGTGCTAAGTCCCGTACTCTATGCTTGTTATGATCGGACCATTCTTTTGCCCTTCTTTCCATATCTTCCAGGCTCTCCCCCTGATGGAGGGTCATTGCCATGAGTTGTTGCTGCTGGGCCTCGAGCTCACGGTGCAGGCAGGACTGCTCCTGGCGTTCCTCTGTGATTTGGGCATTGAGCTGGTCTAGCTTCACCTGCATCCTTCGCACTTGTTCTGCCCTTAATTGGTCCAGCTCTGTAGTCTCCTGTCTGATTTTGTCAAGCTGGCTTTGCGCTTCCAGGTTGACTGCAGATAACTGATCATTTTTGCGCCAAAGGTGGGCATTCGTTTCCCTCTCCCTGTTGAGACGCTCCATCAAGATTTTTCTTCTTCCCTCCTAGGCAACGTCACGTTCCTTCAAGGCTTTTAATTCTTTCACCTCCTTAGTGCTGGCTTTCTCCCTGAGCACCGTGATTTCCCTTTGATATTCTGTTATCTGCTTCATTCTTTCTAGTTGGAGGGCGGCTTGTGATTCTCGTTCCGCTGCCAGCTCCTCCACGGCTATCCTCCTTTCCTAACTGGCCCTTTGCAACTGCGCGAGCAGCTCCTTCATGTACTTGTCGTATTGGCCTGCTGGAGGTGGGGGGTGGGGCATGGTCATAGTGGTGGAAACCTCTTCTAATTTTTTCCTTTTCAGTTCCGACCTTGGCTCTAGTGCCATGGCTGCCCTTTTGGCTCCTGAAGCTGGGGTGGCCACGGCCGCTTCCCTTGCTGGCTCCCTTTCCACCAGAAACTACAGCCATGTGACCACATTGCTCTCGTCGACTTTTGGGGTGTGCCCCCGGGTGGCATTGGCAAGGGGTGTCATCATGATAGGGGTGGCTTGCATGGGTGGTATGAGGAGAGGGAAAGCTGGCCTGATTAGGTCCTTTCCTTTTCCTTCTGCAGGGGCAGGGACGCAATTTCCGACACACCAGTACTGGGACCCTCTGCTCCTTCCTCGTCTCTTCTTTGCTGTTCCTCGATAGAGCGACGGGTTGCGAGCTCCAATTCTTCCTCTTCCTTCCTTCTCAGCTCCTCCTCGGCCTTCTTTTTTCTTTCCTCCTCATCCCTTGCCGACTCCCTTTGGGCCCATTCGAGATCTTCCTTCTCTTTCTTCTTTCGCTCCTCCTCTCTTTTTCCATGTAGGGCCTTAGTTCGTTGTTCCGCCTGCCTTTGTGGTGTAGCCTGGGGTTCTCCCTCCTCATCGGTGTTCGTTTCCGTTTCATCAGATGACCTCTGCTGCTCTTCCACGTGAGGCTGGGACTCTGACTGTGATTCGCCACTTTCCTCGTCACCTCCCTCTTTGTCTTCTCCTGCTTGTCCCTACCCTATCGCTTCTTGAATGATTGCCGTAAGGACACCTCCAAAACCTATGGTGGAGGCCTTGGAGGATGAGGCTTTGCGGGTCGATCGGGATGACGGGGACTCTCCTACCATGGCTCTTCCTCCTCTCGCCAAGGCCTTTGCCGAAGCCTCAATTGTCTTTCTTACAAACCCATTGAGGTTCACCTCGTCTAGCGATTGCATCACGATGCTGTCGAGCAGAGGTACATTGATTCAGGTCATAATGCTGTTGTACCTCTGGCTTGAGAATAGGGCATGCACCATCTTTGCCTGCAGCTGAATTTCTTGGTTGGGGATGTCCGCCAGGCTAATTCCGTCATTGGTGTGAACCTTCACTTTATCCATCCCCAACATGGCATAGATGTCTCTTTTTGGCTTCCTTTCCACCTTATTTGGCAGCCCTAGTGCCCTTTCCACCAGCTCGGGGGTTAGCTCGATCTGCACCTGTCTGGTAGATTCCTTGTCACGCACCGTGACGGTGCCCCTATTTTTGTTGAAGATACGCAAGAAATCAGCGCACAGGATGTAGTCTATCCTTCGGCCCACTACATCCAGGTACTTCTGTAGGTGGCACTGCTCTATAATTTGACATACCGCCGGTTCTTCGATGACTACGTCTTCCAGGTTGAATACGTGGCGGAACTTTAACTGGTTGAAAGCTCTTGTTTCCACTGTGAGGCCATACTTTACTTGTTCTTCCTTCGAGAAGGGGAGCTTGCCTGCTTTGTCCTAGCTTGCCATGGTTGCCACCTGCACATTTAGCCATTTCCCTCTTTAGTATTTTTCGGCAACTAATTTGCTGGACGACCAAAAGCATAGCAGATTTTATTGCCCATAGCCTTAACTTTTCCTTTCAGACGTCTATCACCTCCTTTTATATTGCATTTCAATTTTGAGCGTTTCACACTTGGTTTACTTTTTAGATTTTATTTCATTTATCCCCTTACTGCCCCTTCCCCCTTTTGGAAAAGAAGAATCTGTCCCAGGATTGGAGGTTGTGTGGCCAAGGCATGCATGTTTATTTGTGTAGGAGCCAAACGTAGAAGTTGGGGTTATATTCCAGTTGTGCAGCGCAGTCCAGGTCACAGGGTTGAATGCCTACATGTGTGATGTACGTGAGGACATCTGTGAGCAAATCACCAGAGTTGACCCGACTTGCGATGTGGAGCTCTTCCTCTGTTAAGAGGCGGTCGAGATAGGGGTGCCCTGAGATATGATCATCCATGGGCCGACCTCGAAGAGTGGTTAACACTCTATACGAGGTAGGCGCGACATAGGTGGGATCATACTCAGCCATTTTGATGGCTTGGCATTGTTCGGCGTTGGTCATTATGCGACATTCGTCGACTTCCCACTGCAACCTAAGAGCGTACCACTCCTTCAAGAAGGGTGATCTCGTATCCGCCAGGTGGGATAACCTTGCGCTCTCTTGGTCAGTGATGGCAGACGTTGTCTGTGGGTCAAATGATGTGATGAGGCGTTGCTTAATGGCTTGCTCTTTGGAGACCTCGCTAGTGAGCAACTCAACGGGGCAGAGCGAGAAGCCTGTGCAAAGGCGAATTCAAAAGTCTCCCAAGAGCAAGGCATATTGCGCACATCTATTGCAAAGGGTTCTGCTAATAGACCCAAGTCCAGGCGGTCATAGCTGAGGGCCAGTGCAACAAAGGTGGCATTGAGCTGTTTGATGCAGTCCACCACATCATCTCCAGTGTCCTCTACAAGGTCAGCGGCCAGCGTTAGAAATGACTTTCGTTCATAGGAGGGCTTAAGGCCGACGGGTGGTTGAGGTTTGCTGGAACTGGAGGTTTTGACAGTACAGAGTTGCGGCTGGGGTTCCGTTTGAGTTGGCAACCTGGCTGTTGGCAAGATGGATGGGTTGGGTTTGATCTCAACAGTTATGCTGTTGCAGTCAGCTAGGCTGCGGAGCGGCAGGTTGACTTGGTTGGATGATGCCACTTGTGGTGATGGCGGTTGTTGGCGTGTGCGACTCTCTTGGGTTGACACGTAGAGGGGTCGGATGAGTGGGGTGAGCACTGCGATTCATGGTCTTGAGGCATCGGGGGACAAGGACTGTACGTAGAACTAGTGCTTTTGGCAATTGGGATTTTAGGGATCCACAGCGAGGCATTCCCCTCATAGTAGCCTTGTGCACATAGGAGGATTTTAGGGACCCATATTTGTTTAATCAAGCGGCACTTGCGGTGATGGCGTCTTGGTTTCCTAGATTTAGATTTGTAGGTCTTATGCAGACATGCGCATCTAGTTCTAGGCGGTTCTCGAGGCTGTTTAGGTACCCATTGCAAGTGAGGCTGTTGGGGTTTTGCTTTGGGTGCTACGGCCTGCGGTTTATGGGGATCTAGGTGCGGTAGATATGCATGACCCCCCTCCTTAGTCCTCCCTACGGCTGTTTCTATCGGTGGCCCTATGAGCGGGGATAGGGTTACGAGGCGTTGAAAGTCGTGACAATACGCACGTTGCCGATCGTTAAGTGGATGCGCTGCGACTCATAATCAACATTGCAATGAGTTTGCTTTTTAAAGGTTCGCCCGAGCAATGACTCTGTGCTTGCATCCATGGTACTTGGCAACACGTAAAAAAGGATGGGGATAGTTTCAGACTCGATAGAAACGGCGACTCGGCATGTGCCGAGAAGTGGGTAGGATTGAGCCCCGTATGGGCTTAATTTGGCTGTTGTGGGATGAAGTATTGGCTTGCCGAGCTGGATCCAATGCTTGTGCGTTAAAACATTGAAATCCACCCCCTCATCAATCAGGGCATTGAAGGAGCACGTTTCCTTGGCAGTGACCGTGACATGGAGGTAGGCGGGTTCTACAGGCTCCTCCTCATTCTCGTAGATTTCCGTAATTGTGGCTACTCGTATTTTGATGGGTGGTTCTACCATTGGTGGCTCATGCAAAGGATGAGTGAGCGGGTAGTACTTCTTGACACAGCTGCCATTGAAGAAGCCCATTCCTTCACCATCCAGTGTCTCAAGCTCGACATTACCAGTTTGGCTGATTGCCCGGACCTTGAAGGGTCCGAGACATCTGAATTTCATCTTTTGCTTATGTCCTTTAACTGAGTAGAGGAGCACTAGGCCACCTTGCTCAAACTCCCGTCGCTTGACGTGCTTGTCAAACCAGCTTTTGCGTTGGGCTTTCTCGCAGATAAGTGCGTGGGTGGCTAGAAGATGAATCTCTAATAGGCGCTCCAGCTCAACCAAGCGTTGCGTCCATGCTTCCTTCCCTTCCCACCGTTCTTGGAGTGTTATTCTCAAGCTAGGGATGAAGAATTCTAATGGGATAATGGCTTTAGTCCCATAGGTCAGCCTAAAAGGTGTTTGACCGACGGCCATTTTATAAGCTGTTCGGTAGGCCCACAAGGCTGCCATCAACTTGTTATCCCAATCGCTTCGTGAGGCTGAGACCACTTTAGTCAGGACATTGATGAGAATTTTGTTGGTTGATTTCGCCTGGCCATTAGCCTGAGGGTAGTATGGTGAAGATTTGGGATGGATGATAAGAAAGGCGGATAGGAGATGGGCTATCACTTTGTTGATGAAGTGCGTTCCCTGGTCGCTAACCAGTTTGATGGGGCAACCAAAGCGTGAGATTACTTGCTCCCATAAGAACTTGGCAGTCATCCTAGCATCGTTTCTCCGTGTGGCTCTCGCTTCCGCCCATTTGGTGAGGTAATCCGTGGCCACCACGATGTACTTGGCTTGTGAGTATTGCGCCACGGGGCTGATGGGTCCTATGAAGTCAATCCCCCATTTTTCGAAAGGTTGGCGAGCAATAACAGGGGTTAACTCCATCTGATCCTTATGAATCGGGACTTTTGTCCATTGGCACTCGTCACAATGCTTGACGAATTGTGTAGCATCGCGGAAAAGTGTGGGCCACCATAGCTGGGACTGCAGCACCTTCCGTGCTGTCGTGTCTCCGCTAAAGTGTCCTCCTGCAATACCGTTGTGTGCCTCTGAGAGCACATTGTGCATCTCATGCTCACATATGCACCTACGTAGCAATCCGTCTTGCCCCAGCCTATAGAGTTGGCTTGCAATCAGCTGGTAGGGCTGGATTTTCAGGATCAAGTGCCTAAGCCATGCCCGTTCTATTGGTCGTTCGAGCAGCCCATGCTTGAGCACTTGTACTATGTCATCTGCCCAATATGGTGTCAGATCGGCCCTGAATAGGTCTCCTTCGCTGGACAGATGGAATAAGTGGCTATTCGGTAACTGGTCCATGATGCCTTGTCCAGCGGCTTCTCCTGTGGGTATACGGGACAAATGATCAGCCATGTAATGTTGTTTTCCCTTCTGCACCACCACGGAGAAATCGAACTCTAGGAGCAGGAGAAGCCATCGAGCTATACATCCTGTAGCACAAGGTTTTTTCACTAAATAGAGCAGGGCTTGATGGTCTACGAAGAAGGTGAAGGGGGTGGCCAGGAGGTAATGCCGGAACTTCTTCACGGCGAACACCATGGCTAATTCCTCCCTTTCCGTTGTCGAATAATTCATCTACGTCTCAGTGAGTTGCCTACTAGCAAAACTTACTGGGTAATCTAGGTTATGCTCACCAGGTTGGCACAACACTGCCCCCACAGCAAACTTAGAGGCGTCAATGTGTACGTGGAAAGTAATGGTCCAGTCTGGGGCTCGTAGAATAGGTGCTGTTGTTAGAGCCTTTTTCAATTCTTCGTACGCACGTTGGCATGCTTCAGTCCACTCGAAGACAATTAGCAGCTTGTACAATGGCTTAGCAATCAGTGTGTAGTTTAGTACAAACCGCCCATAGTATCCTGTGTGACCTAAGAAGCATTGAACTCCCCTGTAATTACTTGGGGGTGGAAGGTCAACGATAACTTTGACCTTCGAGAAGTCCGTGGCAATGCCATTCTTTGACACCACGTGTCCTAAGATGCATCCGTGCTTCACCCAAAACTGACATTTCAAGGGGTTCAGGGAGAGATGGTATAAGCAACACCATTCAAAGACCGCGTAGAGTTTGTCTAGGTGTTCAATCCAGGTCGAATGGACACACAGGTCATCGACAAAGACCTCTAACTCCTTGCAAAGCATGTCCTTGAATATGGTGCACATGAGGCGTTGAAAGGTGGCAGGGGCATTGGTTAACCCAAAGGGCATGACTATGTATGCAAAGACGCCCCACTCAGTGGCGAAGGCGGTCTGTCTGCAGGATGCACTTGCACCTGGTTGTACCCTGAGAAGCCATCCAGAAAACTATAGGCTTCCTTGCCTGCCACTCTCTCAAGCATGTGCTTGGTGTACGGCAAGGGATAATTGTCTCTCTTTGTAGCGGCATTCACTTTTTTGTAATTGACGCACACTCGGATCTTGTTGTTTTTCTTCATCACAATGACTATGGGTGACACCCAATCTGTGTGCTCAATTTCGTAAATGAATCCAGCTATCATTAGCTTGTCAATTTCCTCCTTGACAGCATGGGCGTGTTTTGGATTCATGGGGTACGGTCGCTGCTTGACCGGCGTTGCGTCCGATTTCATGGGTATATTGTGAATCACAACACTCGGATCTACCCCCCGTAGCTCTTCTAAGGACCAAGCAAATAGTCTATGTACTCTCGCAAAAGAGTGACGTACAAGACTGGACTCTTCTTCAGTAGTCAAGTCCTCGGCAATTAACACTGGTCGGGGCACTTCCGCTTCCAGGGCTAGGTTTAACTCCTTGACCTTGGCTGGCCCTTCGATTGGTTTGCTAGTTTGCCCTTGGCACTTGGCACTTAGCAAAACCACTACCCTGTCCCCTTTTTTGAATTTAGAGAAGCGTTTAGGGAGGAGGTCTTGCGGCTTCCTTTGTTCCTCTGATCGTGCATCCTTGGGACGCTTTGCCTCATCCTGCCGCAACCGTCTGTGCCTCGGGTGGAAAGGTAAGTCCCCCTTGGTGCGTCTGGTTATGGGTGGCCTAGGGATTTCTGGGTCACTATTCGAAGTAACTTTAGATTCAGAGTTAAACCCCCCATTTTCACTAGATGAGGTGATCTCCCCTGGTGGCCCCAGTTCGGATGGCAATTTGGTTCTAAGTATTGACACCGTTCTTGCTTGGGCTAGGCTTGCCTGCTCCAGGTCTATGGCCCCCATACATTCCAACCACGCTCGATCACATTCCATGCGCATGACTCCGTGCTCCAGTCTAAGGGTCTGCCTTTGCTGTGGCTTGGCGTCTGCTCGTATCTGCTCAATTTTGCATCCATCCGTGTCGTACTCTATGGTGCCCACTTCACCATCGCTCTCACTGCTGAAAGATTGGCAATCTTCGTATTCATTGCAGGAATCTGCATCGTTCAACTGCCCATCATCTGCTAGGGCTTGGAGTGCTCCATCTCGTTGGTCTCGTATCAGGGCCCAGTTATACATGAGGTTCAGCTCATGCACTCTGGTCCATTGCCACTTAGGATCCTCTAAGAGATCCTGGAGCAGCTTGAAGTTGGCAGCTGGGTTACCCGCTATCTGGTCTGCTAGATATTCCAGTACCCCCTGGAGTTCCCTTTTGTTGGATGGTACTTGGAAGATGACAGGCTTAGGCCCTTCATGGAGGCTTGGTGCCATCATGTAGACAGGTGTAGAGAGTGTTTCGTTTGGCTTGCCAAATGTTTTGATAGCCTGATCGTACGCCTCATGGTCTGAGAACGGCAGGTCAAGTGTAGCGAGAATGTGCATCCAATCCCGCTCGTCCTCCGGGCATGGGATATACTTAGTTAAGGACCCATAGGGTTCCTTGACCTGAGTGTTCCCTTTGAGCATAGTAGAGATGGCGTCTAGGTCGACTGGTGAGGTCTTCCAAGTGTCCATCTCTATTCTCACGGCGTCAATTCGGTTGCTAAGGAAGATCAGGCTATTACCCCAATCTTCGATGACTCTAGCATTGCGCATCCAGGGTCGACCCAATAGGATATCATAGTCCACTCCCTTCATGACTATAAAGTCGACAGAGAACTGGACTCCTGCAATCTTTACTGGCCAATTCTTCAAGACCCCGAATGGCTTCACTCGCATACCGTTTGCTAGCGTGACATTAAACCGAGCAGCTTTGATAAGCGGGTTTCCCCACGTCTGCAGCACTGCGTGGCTAAGCACACTAACCCCAGCTCCTGTGTCTATAATTTCCTTCCTCGTTGCGTCCCCAGGGTAGGACTGCATGCATCTCTGAGCCCTCCCAGAAGGTGTTGACGTGCAAGGATTTAGGCCCAAAGTGTAGTGTCAAACTTGGCAATTGTGTTTCCGCATCCTGGTCTTGAGGATCTGCCGTGGCCTACTCTTGCGATCCCTCGACTCACTGCTTGAGGTCTTGCCATAGGGCAGGGTGCTGCTTAAGCAGATCTCCCAGGCCAAACGTTACAGGGGTGGTCACTAGTGTGGTCAGGAGATTGCTAAACACTTGTTCTTCCATTAGCCTAGACTGTCCGGGCCAATGGCCGCGGTTGATCTGCGGCTCTGTTGCGTCTAGGCTTGGCCTCAATGGCACTGCTTGTGGCATAGTAGCCTCGGCCGACTTAGGTTGAGGCAGTGACATTGGCGTGCTTATGCTGGAGAGATCATCGATCTCATCCTCCGTGATGGGTTTAACATCTTTGAGGTGCTGTTGAGCCTCCCTCACTCATTCCTTCACCTTTTCTATGGCCTCTAATTGCCGCTTGGGGTGTGGGTATTCCCCTATCTTAGCGCTTCCCTTTTGGGCTGTTTTAGGGGCTTAAGTCTCTGTCTCTACGTCTGAGACTTTCTTACCATTAGGTAAGGTCGTAATACTGTCGGTTTTTAGTGCGACCTTAGCTTTTGATCTCTTCTTTTTTTGCCTACGGCTTTTCTTTCCTACTGAGGTCGCGTCAAGATTGCTAGGTCCTGGCAGAGAGATGCCGACCTGCTTCGTTTGTGCTCGGGTCATAACTCGCAAGGGAATAGGTGTGGCCTCCCCATCGGGGTTTTCAACACCAAACAGCCCCAATGGGACGGATGGCAAATTAGCTGAACCGGAGGGCGACTTCCGTTTTGGGCAGTCTATGAAAAGATGGGTGATTCCGCACTCTGCACACCTTTGGTCAGCTTTGTCCCTGTTTTGTTGCTCTCTTTCGAGGCATCGCGATGAGACATGACCGGGATGTCCACAAGTCCAACAAGTGACCGGATCCTGTGGCTGCCCTCCTAGGCCTCTACCCCGTCCTCGTCCTAATGCCATCACCGGCACGGGTCGATAATCAATGAGGACCGCGTTGGCCTCGTCATCATGCAAGACGTAAGGGTATATGTAGGTCTCTTCGTCACTGGGCTCCTCCACGTAGTGTACGGGAGCGTCGCTCGGTGGGTGGGTCACATAGGGACCAGGCAGTCTAGGAATGCCGGTAGGATTTATGTCCAGCCTAGGGACAGCTGGTTTCATATCGTTAGGCGCAGGTAGGGCTAGCGGGGCTCCCCGTCCGAAGAATGGTTGCGGCCTGTTAGCCGGATGAGGCTGGCCGTAAGGTTGCGCATATGGTAGTCTTCGTGGTAGCCTGCAGTGTGCGGCATCGTGGCCGAACCTATCATAGTTAGCGCAAGGTCTTGACCTAGGATCTTGACACTCTGCTGGCAGGTGGTTTCCTCCACAGTACACGCACTGGATGTGCGGACATGTCGGTCGCCTCAACATGTCTTGTATTTTGGCCAATTCCATCTTGACCTCGGCCAAGCCTTGGTCTGTCTCGATGGTCTTCCCCTTATCTTGGGATGATGGGTTTGATCGCTCGCTAGAGGTTGACGTTCGATCTATGCTTCGTGGGTTAGTCTCTTCCAGAGTTGAGGTCCTAGAGCTTCGCTCTTTCAACTGGTCATCGACTCTGATGGCTTCCTCAAAAACCCTGGCCACCACGTCTCGCTGCAAGCTTGAATTGCATGCCAATGCCTTGTCCAACTCCTCATCTCTAATTCCGCTAATGAATACAGTTGATATTGCTTTATCCGTCGGTCGCTCACCCAAGGGGATTCTCTTAAAGAGTCTTCTCACGTGGGTCACATAGTCGCGGATGTCCTCCTTCTCCTTCTGTTTGACATTCATCAAGCGTACTAGCAGGCTATCGGAGTATCTGGGCTCGGCAAACCTCTTGACGAAGAGATCCTTGAGGTTATTGAAGTTGGCTCGCTCTACGGCATCTAGGCTTGTATACCACGTCCTACACTTATCGCTTAAGCAAAGTCCGAATGCTTGTGCACGTTGAGTCTGGTCGTTGAGGCCATTGGCTTCACAGACTTGCTCAAACTGCTCAACAAAGCTGTACGGATCGTCACGTGGCTGGTACTTGTCAAGTTGCTTGTCAGCAATTGGTATTTTGGCCTGGTTCTTTGAGCCTTGGTTTGCCCCTAATCCTGCTAGCAGCGACGTCGCTAGTGTAGTGGCACTCTGCTCTACTGCGGTGTTATCTAGCAGCCGTTTCATGAGGAGCTCGCTCAGTGTCAGGTCTTCCTCTAGTGCTCTTTCCTGGTCTGTCCGGTTCCGGCCAGCCAAGTTCAGCACTCGCTGCACCTCATGCAGCTCCATGCTTTGCCTTAGGCTCCTGGCTTGTTGATCCCTATTATACTCGACTATGCCCTGCAATGCCTTGTGGGCTAGCTTTCTCTCCTCCTTTAGGTCTGCAATGATTGCATCTGCCGTCTTGCCACGGTGCTCGTACCGGGCATGCGCGTCGTAACTGCTCACCATCTGCTGTATAGCGTCTGGGAATGCGCTCACATCGAGCTCCTTGGTAAACCGATGGTCTGAGCCTTCCTCTGTCATGGTTGAATTCTTGCGCCTCGCTACGCTCTCGATTAGGTTAACCGGTCGTGAGATGTCGTTGACGCTCCTTGCTTGACTCTACCCTGTGCTTCGCACGTTTGCCTATACCTTGGGTCTTCTCCTATTGGTGGGTTTTTTGAGCCATTTATCTGAGTGAGTTCCTTTAATTTTTGAATGCAGTGCTCAACTTATGGTCACTCGTGAGTGTGTTGTTCCTCGTGCACTTGTGCTCAATCAGGCTTTCAGCTTTCCTAAATGTACTTCGAGTGCGGAAATTCAACATGAGTGCTGCAAGCAATTTCCCAGTGTCTTACTCACTCTCGCACGTTTCGGGCCTGATAGGCTTTGCTACTCCAGTCCTGGCCGTTCTAACGGGCTCTAGGGTCTTGTGCTACTTCCTATTGTTCACGCGGGGGTGGGTCGCTAGGGAGTGCCCCAGTGTGTCCCTAGATGGGTCAAGTTTTTTTTTTTTTTTTGACTCTAGGAATCGGACGTCCGATTTACCAGTGTCCGATTTACCAATGGTCCGATTCTGGGAATCGGACCAGGTGTATCAGGGCTGAGTGGCAGTCTCGAAGTCCGAGTGTCCGATTCTCAAAAATCAAATAGGCAAGTGTTCAATGAATCGGACAAGGGGCGTCCAATTCTGGGCTGGTCCAATTTTGGGTGGTCCGATTTGTCTGAATGGTCCGATCGGATAGGGTGGTCCAATTTCTAGAATCAGGCAGATTGGTCTGAGTATCCGATCCTAGTGGTCCGATTCTGGGCGGGTTAGATTTTGGGAATTGGACCGGGCAGGTGGTCCGATTGGTGACGTGTCTTAATTCGTCCGATAGGACAGGATGGGTCCGAGTCAAAGCATCCAAGTCTCTGAGCGTCCGATCGGATGGTTGTTCGAGTGTCCGATTCTGGGAATCGGACACTAGGTCGGACGTCCGAGTCCGTTGGCCCGACGAGCTTGCACACACGGATTCGCCCAAATATCTCCAGATGTTTATTACTATTGACCACGAAATTCACCGGCGATGGAGTTGGAGTGGTGAGGGGGAGATCGATGTACATGGGGATCGCCGAATGCAATGTCACTCCGAGCCCTGGTCGATCGGACGGTCGCTAAGCTCGCTCTCTCTCTCTCTCTCTCTCTCTCTCACTCTCCATTGGTTGCAAATGGGGGTTCTCTTGCCCTTCCAGAATTTATACCCTGTTGGTCCTTCCCTGAACACTACAGATCACTCTCCTGGCGTTTCCTACGCAGTTACATTCGCATTTCCTCTATTTTCCCCCTGTTTTCTCCGATTTTCTCCCTGTTTCACAGCAGCAACCCTCTGCCTCTTCGTGTGTGATTTCCTACTGCTAATCTACCCTAAACACAACATAAATCGAAAGCAAAACACTGAACTAGTTTCTCCATGTTTTCCAATCATCAAACAACCAGAATATCCCAAAATACTTACCTGTTCTGGAGATCAAAAACACGCAACTTCCTACCTATCTCAAGCTCCATTTCGGGGATGAATACCCTACTTCGATGCTCGCTATGAGGCGCGCAAGTGCTCAAGCTTGAATCCGTTAGTCGCGGCAACGAAATCAAAATGTGGGAGCTTTTGCTCAACCGCCAAGACCCTCGGACCGCTTATTCTTTCAAGCATTTCAAGCGAGCTCTAATGGCTATCTCTCACCTAGCCAACGCGCCGTCGATCTTACGAGTGTAGTGAGCTTACATTGATGCTCGATCGAGTACCCTCCTCTCTCTTGCACTCCGGTAACTCCACGATCCTAGATACTAGCTCAAGCATCCTCAAGCCTCCTCTATCTCCAAGCTCCATCCTCCATAGCCGCGCGCGCAAGAGAAGAGAAGAGAAGAGAAGAGAAGAAGAGGAGAGGAGATTATGAAGAGCTTCACCCTCTTGATCCCTCACTCTCACACACACTCACTCCCTCACACTCTCTCACTCCCTCTCTCAAGAGCACACACAAGCAAGAAGGTGAGAAGAAGAGAGGAAGAAGAAGACTCATTTTGCCACACACCAAAGAATGAGCTTCTCATTCACTTTTCAACTTTATATACATGCCCTAATTTCCATGGGCGGTCATCCCCCTTTTTTACATGGCCGGCCATTAGCCTAGGCCCCTTTTCTCATTGTCCTTCTATCTTCCTAGCTTCCTTTCCACCGCCTGTCTACATTTACAAATTGCACGGGTGAGAGCCCGGCGCTCTTTTACAAGATTTCAGGGTACGCCTTTTTATTTTAAAATGCGCCTTTCCCCTTTTACATTTCCCTTGGACTTTTAAGGTTGCCCTTGCGCTTTTGGTCTTTTTTCCTCTTCTTTCTTCAGTCGGGCTACCTTTTTTCCGCCTTTGCCCTACGTCTTTTCCACTTTCTTTTGATTTTTTCTTTTGCTTTCTTCGTGTTGGTGTTAACAATACAACTCCATCATGGTTGTGGTTGACATGCTTACTAAGGTTGCACACCTTATTCCAGTAAAGACAAACTATAAAGCCTCAGACATTGCAAGGTTGTTTATCAAGGAGATATTCAAGCTACATGGGTTACCCAAAAGAATCATTAGTGATCGTGATTCTCTCTTCACATCACACTTCTGGAGAGCTATCTTTGAAGCTATTGGGACTCAAATCTATTTTAGCACAACTTAGCATCCCCAAACCGATGGTTAAACAGAGCGATTCAATCAAGTTATGGAGGATATGCTTAGGGCACACTGCTGTCGTGAGCCAAAAAGGTGGATTCAATACTTGCCTTTGGTTGAATTTGCCTACAATGCTTCTTACCAACAAAGCATTCAGATGACCCCTTTCCAAGCATTGTATGGTCATGACTGTCAAAGTCCCCTAAACTTCTCAGATCCAACCTTAAGGGTTGAAGCTTCAAGGCAGATGTTGGAAGAGATGGATGACCAAATAAAGTCAATAAGACAGGACATCCAAGCTGCCAAGGATAGACAGAAGGCATACGCAGATTTGAAGTGTCAAGATAGAATCTTCGAGGAAGGAGACATGGTCTTCATTCATGTACTTCCAAAGAAGAGTTCTCTATCCTTAGGAGATTGCAAGAATCTAAGTCCAACGTATTGTGGACCATACAAGATCCTCAAGTGCCTAGGATCTAATGCCTATAGATTGCAACTCCTGGAGAGCCTAAAGGTTCATAATGTATTCCATATCAGCCTATTGAAGAAGTATGTATCTAATCCTAACCATGTACTTGATGACCAACAAGTTATAATGCCTAGTCAAGGAGTCCTTGAACTAAGGCTTGACAAGATCTTAGATGTTAAGGAGAGACAACTAAGATCCAGGACCTTGAGAGAATGCCTCATCCAGTGGAAAGATTATCCCGAGGAGGATGCCACATGGATAAATGAAAGCACTCTCAACCATCAATATCCCCAGTTTATCTCGAGATGAGGACATCTCGATTCCTCCAAGGGGGAGAGAATGTAACATTCCCGATTTTCTAAAATCATGCATTCTTAATATGAACCGCCTCTTAGGAGGCCAAAAGGATAATGCATGGGGGAATAATGGCAAATTTTTTAAATTAATTATCCCTCTCTCCTCCATCCTACTGTCGTGCTAGAGGAGAAGGGAATAGAAAGGGTGAGCAAGCTCCTTGCTAGAGCTTGCTGAAGGGAGAAGGCCATGCATTATGGCCACGTGGGGCGGGAAGGATCCCCTCCCCTCAGCTATATAAACCATGTGGGGGGATGTGAGGAGAGGAAGAGGATAGTGGGAGCCGTCACTCTGACGATTGACAGAGAGGAGGAGGCAATAATCTTCATGACGGACGCCCTGTTGAGAATGGAGGGAAGAAGACGCTCAAGGTCGCCATCTCTGTCAAGCAGGAAGCTGCCTCTGCCATTTGCTAGTTCGCCCTACCACCACATCGAACTGCCAACTGCCACCATACTCCTTCCACGTGCCTTTTTGGAAGCTTCTTGAAGCTTCAAAGGGGGCTGTCATAAGCCCCCTTTCATATTGCACCCCCAAATTTTTCCTTGTGGCCTTCCTCCTGGTCCTTGTTCATGCAAGCTTGATAACCCCCCCTCCCCCCGGAATCCAAAGGTCATATTGTGGTTCTCATACTCCCCTTTTCCCCCCTTTTGTCCACCAAGTGCGTCCTAAACTATCCCCTCCCCGGGATTTAAACCCCATTCCCGTGGGTTTCTCCCCCCCACTCCACGGAAATATCCCTTTTTAAAGTCTTTTATACCCTTTGCCCCCTTTCTCAATCCTCTAAAGTCCAGTTAGTACCTCCTTCCCCATGGGTCCTACCCGAGGCCTTTAAAAAAGGCTCATTAAGTTTTTTTTTTTCCCCTTGGATTTCCTACAATCTCCCAATTAGCCCAAGTGCTAAACCCCTTCCCCTGTAGACAATTTGCACCCCGGGGCTTCTACGAAAGGAAGGAGAAATTAATAAGTTCCATTTCTAAGGTTTGATTCTGAAGGATGGTGGAATCACAAAGGGAGTTTCGCATGCAAAGGAGACGGCCAACATCATAAATCGGCGTCCAAGGTGGAAAGGCCGAATTTGCGATGGCTCCTAAGAAAGCACAAGGCACAACCGCAGGAGGATCGTCTCCTAACATCCATGTGGGCATTTCACCACAAGTCCAGGTTCTTCTTCCTAAATTTGATTAACGTTGTAATATTTTAATTATGCATGGATCATTTGAGGAATAAGGATGCATGTTTTTTCATTTGAAAATACTTTGGTTAATAGATCACAATTGAGGGATTCGATCATTAGTAATTTTCAATAAAACGAACAAAATAAAGTGAGCATAAGATTTCTATGCATTTCTAGCAAGTGGGTTTTATGCATTAATTAGATTAATTAATGCCCATCTTTACAAAATGAAATTATGATAGTACACTTCAGCATGGAAGGAATAAACCGTGTATCGCATTATTGAACATCTTTTTCGAAATGATTCTTAAAGAAAGTTACTAGAAACTGTAGGAAATTACTAGGGCTGCATGAAGAAGATTTAACTCTAGGCAAGTAGCCTAAAACCTCAATTCAACGAAAGGTTATGTAAGTTCAGCATACGACAAATTCATTCAAAAATGAAAGTAGAAAAAGGCTGCTTGTTTAAACATAAAATCCTAAAGCTTAGTAGCATGAATCTTGTTGCATGTTATAAGATGATAAATTGGAATTATGCTATAACTTAACCTATGCTTTGACCTTAACCCGAAAAGTTAAGGGTTTGTAAATCAACTTATACGTGCGTAATGAATCATGTGGTTACGGAAATGATAGCGTAATTATCTTCAAGAATAGACAAGTTAAATTGGTTTAAACCTAAACACCTAAAACCGAGAGGTACTCGTTTAGAAAGGGTTAATTCAATGCAACATATCCCAAAGAGCTAACTAGGGTTAGCACGTTGAGGACATTACCTAGTCGCTCGTATTACCAAATCTTAAACTCCTATACCCTAAAGACTTTCCCACATTCATGGAATGTAGGGACATTGGAACATACTTGCAAGAAGTGGTCTAGGGTTTTTCCTAAGAATCTCTCGCTAAAAAGATGAAACTCGGAACCCTAGGACATCGACAATGTCAGCCTAATGCAATCAGGAATGAATTGTTATATCTAATCATGATACCGTGATTAGAAGACACCATTGATGGGTAGAATAGTCCCATAGTTTGATGCGACACTTGTGCAACAAGTTGCAGAGTCGCATGATCTTGTGATTTCATCACAAGGGAATGGCCAATTCCTCAGAATGATATTCGCATATTCTTACGCAAGTTTATCTTGCAAGAGGATGAATAATTATCCTGATATAGTACCTTTCTTGGGTAAAGTGACCAAGATACGAAGATTTAGATATTTGCTTGGAAGAAAAAGACCAATCAATAAATTGGAATAACGTATTTATTGCTAATATAACATAAGGTATTGGTTAAGTTGGGTTAATACGGTACGGCCCTAAACCAATGATAGGGATTAATAACAAACCCTTGGGTTTCGCAATTGATCCCGGATCAAGTGTTGAATGCATTCGGAAAGAAGGATTCGCTCCTTAGCAGTTGGCCAAATAATGACCAATGGAAATGATTGTGCTTGTAACAGTTTTAAGAGTATTGTTTTACTTTGTTTGCTCAAAGAATTAAAGGATGAAAAGATATCTAATGCTTCAGGTTGAAGGCCTAAAGGGAGAGGCAGTTTCAGTTACCCCCGACTGCCTACCTGTTGACCCTAACCAAGGGGATTTTTAACCGCGCCGGGAAGGTGGACGGAACCCCCCTGTGAGAGGTCTCTCCGTTCAACGCTACTTAGAGCAGGAGGACGCTTGGGTGCCAGGGGGGCTCTTTCCGTAAATCTCTCGCCTTTCGGGCCCTGCACAAGAGGCCAACATGACTTGGGATTAGATCTCGAGGCCCGCATACTAGTCTACAGGCGGAATCTTGGATTAGTAATCCCTATGGATTACTGGATAGCCTTCGGGCGGATTATGGATAAGCCTACGGGCTGGACTTTATGTATTTCAAAGATAAATATGATAACCTGTTTGTTGAGTGTGAAATATGTTGGTTTCTGGGCTGATTTTTTGTTGTTTTTGATGATAAATGGTTGTTTATTTTGAAGTGTTTGGAAAGGTTTGGATAAGTTTGAAGGGTTTTTTATGGTTTTTGATGAGGATGTTTGGTTCTATAAGATCTGATTTTCTTATGTTTTCTTCTGTTTTGTTTCTGTTTTGGTAGTATAGATGGATGAATGAATGTTTTGAGAGATGATTGAAGTTTTGTGAAGAGGTTTATGAAAGATTAAATTGTTTTTGTTTTGGTTTTTATGATTTTTATGGGTTCTGTTGATCTTCTGTGAAGTTTTGTAAGCTTCTATAGCTCTGTTGTTCTGTACTTCTGTTGCTCTGTGGTTCTGTTCTGTTGTTTCTGTTGAGTGTTATGATGGATGTGTGGATATTTTGGGAAGTGTTTTTGTCTTAGAAAAGGATGAATGGAAGCTCTATCCAAGCTAATTGAAGTGAAGAAGTAACGGTTGAAGAATCATAGAAGGTTACAGAAGACAGTGACAGAAGACAGATCTCACAGGACACTATGAAGTCTCTGGTGACCCTTCATACCAGACATACCTTTTGGAAGGTGTATCCACGACCTAAGAAGAAGTATTGAGAGTGATTATTGATTATTGTAGTGAGGAGATTATGTACATTTGAGAGAGTATCATAGAGAGAGAGTCAGAGATAGTCAATTCTATCAAAACAGTGTAATTGTATATGAGAGATTGAGAGAGAGAACTATGAAGACATTGAAGATGAATAATATGTGATTGATTTCCATTCAAAGATGGTGTATTTCTTTGTGTTCTTTGTTATATTGGTGGATTTTATGAATATTATGAAGAATATGGTTGATTTTATAAAATCCGTGGGAGATCTACATGATGCTGCATGAAGATTTGTTGTGCCTGGTGTTTTTTTCTTCATTGTGATCATATAAAACCTAATAAAGAAGCTTGTTGATGATGACAAGAAGGATTTTCTTGCAGTAGAAACCCTATTTCCTTGGTGTCTCTCTTTTTGTGTGCAATCGGGGAAAACTGCCATCAACAAACACAAACAGAGGCTGAAAATGGAAGAAGTGGCACTGTGGAAAAAGAAGTAAATCAATGGATAGTAGAGTTCCTGCCCTATTGAAGAATTGCAAGCCTTCATTGCCAAGGCAACATTCTACAAAAGATTCATTCCCCAATGGAGAAAGCACAATTCCATTCTGATGAAGTCCCTCTGTGAGGACGGTCTGTTTTCACTACCCTCTGAAGCTATAGAAAGTTGCATCACATTTGCAAAGTTCCTCCAACAAAACTGAAGAGTAGACAGAGAGAATGAGTATCAATGGAGGATTTGGCCTTCATTGAAGAATTTCTGGACATCATCAAGTGGGAAATAGTCAAGAAGCTTCAGGAGTCGTGGTCTGTGGAGGTTCACAAAAATAAGAAGGAACAGAGCTGGGACTTGTTCGTAGACGCTCAACAGCAAGATATGTGGGATGCTTGGTGTTCTGACAATCTTTTGTTTGTCCGATTGGCAACCCACTAGAAGTTGGTAGACAGAGTGTTCTTTACAACATACACTGTTGAAACCATCAGGAGAGCTGGCATTACTATGATTACAGTACCACCACAATGCTTAGACGTATGCATTTTGACACCTTCAGAACCGAATATCTTCCTCTGTGCAGTGGCATGAAAGCAGAATGCAGAGACATTGAAAAGGAAGAAGTAGAAGAAATGTTGGCAAGAGAGTCCTCCAGAGACTGAAGCCTTCTGTTATCCCTCTGTGGAGCACTAACAACATAGTGGAGCCAACCCCCTCATGAATGACGCCATTAGGAGACAAGCACTAGAACGACTTCAGAGGTACGTGAGAAGAGAGAAAGCAAGAATCAAAGCCGAGAACGAGCTAGCAGGAGAAGCCGCCTTTGATGCCCTTGCGAAACTCTTTACAAAAGTCCCAATGGCACATCAAGCCCTTCCTCCTCCTGCTGGAGGTCCACTTCCAAGCCAGATCCGTCCTGGAAATATTGATGATAGGCCAATGAATGTAGTCCCATTGCCAATTTTTAAGAGAGAGTACAATGAAGACCCCGATCTTCATGTAGCACAGTTTATGGTTGTCGCACCCATCCACACTTGTCAAGAAAGGATGATGATGATGCTCCTTGTCAACAAGTACGAGTCCCCAAGGCCACAACAAAATTCCGAGAGCCCCTGTTATGTAGCATTCCTGGATGCATCCTCTGAAGAGGAGTCCTCAAGCTCTAAGGTAATTAACATTCAAACCAAAACCGAGACAATGCTGATCCCATTTCAGCATTTCAAGGAGCAACCGAAGTCCTTACTGAAAGAAGACGTTGGGTCTAGTGGGATATCAGAAGAGGACACCACCCCCTTGAAGGAGTCGGATCTGCACCCAAAAGCAGTCCATGGGACCTTCATCCGTGAAGTAGAAGGTGAAAGGCAGTTAACCTTTGTGGATGTAGATGGCATTGAGCGCCACTGAAAGGTGGGTAGCAGCCTACCAGAAGAGGAGTTGTCAACCTTGTACAACTTGTTGAAAGAGAATTTGGATGTGTTTGCATGGTCCTACAAAGACCTAAAGGGGATTGATCCCACAATTTGTCAGTATCATATTGACTTGGAGCCTGATGCCAAGCCAGTACGGCAACGACAGAGGCGAATGAACCCGAATTATTCCACACTGGTGAAAGCAGAGCTGCTGAAGCTTTTGGAAGCAGATTTCATCCTTGCACAAGCTTCTGAGGAAAGATGCAGAGTTTATTTGGACGGAAGAATGTGACAAAGCCTTCAACACTGTGAAGCAGTGTCTAATTGAGGTACCCATCCTGCAACCTCGTGATTGGACGAAGGAGTTTCATGTACACACTGATGCATCAATTGAAGGCTTAGGTACGGTCCTATGCTAGAAGGGATCCTCGAAGTTGGAGCAGCCTATCTATTACACAAGCCGAAAAGTCACTGATAGAGAGCGAAACTATACAGTGACTGAGCTGGAGTGCTTGGCAATGGTGTTTGCCCTAGAGAAGTTTCGCCACTACCTACTGTCTACCCACTTTAAATTTTATGTGGATCATGAGGCCCTGTCCTTCCTGATGAACAAAGCAGATGTGAAAGGACAAATGATGAGATGGATCCTTTTATTCCAGGAGTTCGACTTTGAGGTAATTACCAAACCTGGTCATTCCCATGTTCTCGCTGATCATCTGTCACGTATCCCGCAGACTGCAAACGAGGAGTAGGATGATCCAGTCCTCCCTGATGCTTCCCTATTCCTGGTAGAAACTGTAACCCCTTGGTATGCACACATTGGCAATCTACTGGCAACCGAACAGTACCCTCCTGGCATCTCTAGTCGGGAAAGGAAGAAGCTTATGTTAGAATCAGTCCCCTACACCCTATTAGGCGGTGCACTGTACAAGAAAGGCAAAGATGAAGTGCTCAGAAGATGTGTTGCAGGAGATCAGATTGGGATTGTTTTGAAGGCTTGCCATGACGAGCCATGTGGAGGCCACTTTGCAGGAGAAGCAAAGCCAAGAAGGCTCTCCTAGCAGGTTATTGGTGGCCAACCATTCATAAGGATGCCTATGACTACTGCAAGCGATGTGATACCTGTCAGAGGATGGGAAAACCCACCAAGACTAGCGCTATGCCACTACAACCTATCCTTCCTTTGAAGCCATTCGAGAAGTGGGGCATCGACTTCATTGGCCCAATCAATCCTCCCACTAGAAGAAAACAGAATAGATACATCTTAGTATGTACGGATTATGTCACAAAGTGGTGTGAAGCTAAAGCCCTAAAGCAGGACGATGGTAACATGATAGCCTTGTTTCTGTACGAGAATATCATCACCCGTTTTGGCAGTCCCATAGAGCTCGTAAGTGATAGAGGCACTCATTTCATTAATAAAGTCATGGAAGAGTTGACAGAGCTGTATAAGATTCGCCATCGCAAGTCCTACTCTGCCAGGAGGCATATTTCACGGTGGATTCCGTGCCACGGTGGATTCCGTGAGGTTTTACGGTGGATTCCATAAACTTTGTTGACCGGGGCTCATACACAAAGTGGATTCTTTGTGCGAGAAGTTGATGGGGATGCCTATCCTTTTCGGGCATTTCATTAATTTAGTGTGTACATGGGTGATTCCATAGCGGGTGATTCCATAAAATACATATTAAATTAATAAACGTTTATGAGTTTAGAGTGTGCACTCGTAATAAATTAAGGTTAGGATTGATTTCTAGCCAGTTGATTTATTTATGTAGCTGAAGACTGCTAGGTATTCACTTTTGTCGGTTTAATTGTATTATTTTACTAACGATTGTGAACGCTTCAGTTGATGTGTAGAGATAGCAGCAGTGGTGGCAGAGGAAGGCATTGGAGGATAGCGTGTATTCAAGTTATCACTTATATTTTGATGGGCGCATACCTTAGGCATGACACCTATATTTTGTCGCGCCTATTTATTGAGGCGTTTGATATTTATTTATTATTTTGTATACGCATGGGCGCACGATTATGATATTTGTATTTGGACATTATATTGGGGACGCCTAACTCTTTGGGCGCCCACCCATTAGCTTTATTTCTATTTTGTGCTAAAGCAAACTCAAAAGCCAAAAGCGTGCTATTTTGTAATTTGGGTTATTATTTGAGCTTGAAGATGATTAATACATAAAAATACATGCTTTGTGGAGCGCTCACACAAGGCATGGGGGGAGATTGCATCCAATTGGTCTTTTGTTCATTTCATGCATGCTTTTTACCTTGAGTTTTGTGCAAAAAGTAGAGTTCTTTTGTTCTTGGCGACCTTCCGACATTCACTATGCGAGCATACAGCATCCGATCTGTGCACCAGTGGTATCAGAGCGAAGCTGAGATCGAGAGCTTCCAATCGCTACCCATCTTGCGCGAAGGTGGAGCTCCTAGAACGATCAAGCTCTATGGTCAGTCTCATCGCGAACGGTCGATACGGGTGGATTCCTGGCAGTCAAGAACCTCTATTTACAACCTCTGATCGCGAAGGACTGGCCTGTAACGGCGGAGGACCACTCCTACATCCTCTTCTTCAAGTCGTCTTCTCACAGTCAACAGAGATAAGCCATATCTTTCAAATAGTTCAAGTTTGAGTTTAAAGCTTTAAAAAGCTTAATAAGAAGCTTATTAAGCTTTAAATTTTCCAAGCAACGGCAGGGCGGCAGCATCCGAAATTTTCGCGTCAGAAAAACGGCCCCCCCCCACAATTCGATGCTTTCAGTCTCACTAAGCTTAAAGCTTAGTTACTTAAATACTAAATCACATAAAGCCTCACAAACTCTGCAAGTTTTATAAGTTCTGCAACTTCTGAAGTCAGTCAAGTAACCTGAAGTCAAAACTGACTTGTGTTCAAAACTCCTATAAGGACTGTTCCTGCGCAGAAGTACCGAACTGCAAAGTTGTTCACTGGAAGGTTCTGTTCGCATACGCAGACTTGTTGAATCAGTTTCAGCACACACAGAAGGTCAAAATGCAGATTTTTCAAAGATTTCAAATTCCGCAATTGCCAAAGACGAAGACTGTGAAAGCCACACAAAAATATATAACCCTTGTACACCCGATCTTGAGCTACGCTCATCCCACTAATTGGATTTTGAGAGTGTGAGGTCTTTTGAAGTTTTGCAGGATGATGGAACAAAATATGGATGATTTGATGGGGCTGAAGGAGAACTTCCTGAACCTACGACGGAGCAAAATGGATTTAATTATGATGCAGTTGGACGAAGAATGACGAGCTTGGCAAGCATTGCAAGCTCAATTGGCCAATTTACAAAGATCGACTACCAACAAAGAGGAACCACAATCTGAAGATCTTATCTGACGTACCATCGATGCGACTCTCAAAGCTCAATCCATCCGCAAAGAAACAAAGATAAGTAAAAGAAATTTCAAATTCGGTACTTTCAATGGCACTCGAGATGGAAAAGCTATTCTTGCATTCATCAGTCAGTTTGATGATTACTTTCATGAGGAAACATGTGCTGAAAAAGATAAAATCAAGTGTGTCACTAATCATTTAGTGGATAGAGCATCTCTTTGGTGGACCGTGGTTCGTAAGAGCATAGATTGTCCCACTACCTGGGAGAGTTTCAAGAAGAAGTTCATGTAGAATTTCCTTCCTCCACAATTACATGAAAAAGCTATAAAGCAATGGGACCTTCTTCAACAAAGAGATCGTGAGCCTATTCCTCAGTACACCGAACGCTTATGGAATGCTTTACTCCAGTTACGCATGCTTGAAGACATACCTAAAGCGACTCACAAGCGCAAGTATATATCTGGATTACTTGGGCATTACTACGCTGAAGTCAATATGTTCAAGCCTGCAACTCTTAAAGATGCAATTTCTTTAGCTCATGACACTGAAGACAAGCTTAGAGGAAGAGACAAGCATCCACAACAATTTCAAGCAAATGGTAACTATGGATCTAAGCAATTCAATTCAAATTTTAGAAGATTCAATCAAGGTTGATTTCCTTCATCATCTTTCCGTAAGTCTTAGACAAAACCACCTGCTTTGCCATCAAATACCAATCAAAACCCTAAGCCAACTTCACAATCAAATCCTAATATTCCTAGACTTCATGCCATTGCAAACAATGTATCTAAAGGCAAACCTATAGTGTGTTACAAATGCCATCAACCTAGATATCTAGCAGCCAATTGCCAAATCGAAGAAGCCACCTGTCCATATCAATTATCTTGGAGCAATGGAAGATGAAGAACATGAAGAAATGCCTGACTTTATAGAAGATGAAGACGACATTACTACTCCTTCAGATACTTTACCAGGTATGCCAACTCCACATTCTTTGTTGACAATGAAATGTTTAGTGCATGGAAAAGAAAATATCATTTTGCATGATGATGGTAGTACACATGATTTTATTTTTGCAAAGTTAGTGAAAGAATTGAAATTACAAACTGTTCCTACACATTATCGCATTAAAGCAGCATTCTTAGGCACAAGGTATAATGGAACACAAGAGGTGCATGATCTAGAAATTCAAATTGGTGAATACACTGAAAGAATGAATTTTCTAGTTGTACCATTACAGTCCAGTGATATTATTTTAGGTATGCCTTGGCGACATCAGCATAATCCTGATATAGATTATTCCATGCATTCAATTAATATTCATTTTCAAGGAAAACATATTACATTGTAT
Organism: Lygodium microphyllum; assembly: GCF_053477565.2. Taxonomy (NCBI): domain Eukaryota; kingdom Viridiplantae; phylum Streptophyta; class Polypodiopsida; order Schizaeales; family Lygodiaceae; genus Lygodium; species Lygodium microphyllum. Next base: position 11,883,812 of record NC_141140.1, on the reverse strand, counting down.
GGTATGCATGCATCTAATGCTTTTCTACTGCTTTCTCATACTCGAGCTAAACGTGCATTACGCAAAAGTAGTAAATCTTATCTAATTTGGGTGAATGAACTACAAGCTAAAGAAAAACATATGCACCCTAGGCATAAAGAATTTCTTGCACAATTTAAAGACTGTTTTACAGAAGATCTACTACCTGGCTCACCCCCTTCACGTCCTAAAGACCACAAAATAGATGTAATTCCTGGTACACAACCACCTTGTAAAGCACCATATAGGCATAACTAGATAGAGCAAAAAGAAATTCAAAATCAAGTTGAGGATTTACTAAATAGAGGATTGATTAGACCTAGTAGTTCTCCATTTGGTGCACCTGTTTTATTGGTAAATAAGAATAATAATACTTATCATATGTGCATTGACTATCGAGCTCTAAATAAAATTATTGTAAAGAATAGATATCCAATTCCTAGAGTCGATGATCTTATGGATAAACTACAAGGTTGTGCCATATTTAGTAAAATAGATCTTAAATCTGATTATCATTAGGTGAGATTACATAAGTCGGACATATTCAAGACTGCATTTAGAACACAATTTGGTCATTATGAATTTTTAGTGATGCCTTTTGGATTAACTAATGCACCTGCTACATTTAGTAGAATGATGAATCATATATTTTTGAAATATCAGCATTGTGTTATTGTATTCTTTGATGATATCTTGGTCTTTAGTAAAAATGAGAAAGAACATTATGAACATCTGTCCTTGGTTTTCAAGTTGTTGAAAGATAATCAATTGTATGCTAATCCAGAAAAGAGTGAGTTCTTTCAAACAGAAATTGAATATTTAGGTCATATTGTGTCATCAGATGGTATTAAGGTTGATCCTAAGAAGATAGAAGCAATATTGAACTAGCCTATACCTAAAAATGTGCATGAGTTACGTTCTTTTCTAGGTCTTGCTAGTTTTTACAGGAAATTTGTGCAAAATTTTTCATTACTTGCTTTGCCTTTGACTAAACTTTTAAAGAAAGGTATTGTTTATCATTGGTCTGATAATCAACAAAAAATCCTTTGATTTATTGAAACATGCATTAACCCATGCTCCTGTATTACAACTACCTGATTTTAATAGACCATTCTTTTTAGTGGTTACTGATGCTAGCGGATCTGGAATAGGAGCCGTACTTATGCAAGATAATCATCCCATAGCCTATTTCAGTTGTAAACTGAAACCCTTTGAACTTAAATATTCCACATATGATAAAGAATTATTAGCTGTGGTACAAGCTTTAAGACAATGGAAACACTACTTAATGGGTTCTGAGTTTATGATTAAGACTGATCAACAAAGTATTAGACATTTACTTAGTCAACCTCAAATATTTGATCGACATATCAAATGGGCAGCTTTTATTCAGAGTTTTCATCCCATTATTCAATATCAACCAGGTAAAGAAAATGTAGTGGCCGATGCATTAAGTAGAAGACCCACCATTCATAATATCTTTGTTATATCATTTGATTCTCTAACTCCTATGAAAGATACTTATCATCAGGACATTACTTTTCATGCTGATTGGAATAAATTAGTTGGAAATAAGTGGATTCTTATTGATTCACTGTCTTATAATGATGGATTCATGTTTTATGAAAAGAGATTATGTGTTACAGTTCCATTTAGATCTTTTGTTTTGAATGAGATTCATTGTCCTCCATATCAAGGTCATAGAGGTATCACATCTACTTTGCGTACACTGTGACTGAAGATTTTTATTGGCCACATATGGACACTGATGTATCTAACTTTGTTTCTGAATGTTTGATTTGTCAAAGAGTTAAGAGACATCATGGTAAACAGCATGGATTACTTATGCCTTTATCTATTCCATCAAGACCATGGGAACAGATTTCTATGGATTTTATTACTGGTTTACCTAATACTAAAGCTAACCATGACATGATTTGGACTATAGTAGACAGGTTTAGTAAACAAATATATTTCATTCCATGTAAGAAAACTTTAACATCATCTTAGGTAGCACAATTGTTTTTGAGAACTGTTTTCACTAATCATGGATTACCAAAAGTTATTATTTTTTATTGTGATTCTAGATTTTGTAACAACTTTTGGATTACTTTGTTTGCTAACCTAGGAACAAAGATTGATTTCTCATCTGCATTTCATCCTCAAAACTAATGGACAAACAGAAGCCACTAACATTACTATTTTAGATCTTTTATGTGCTTACACTATTTCTAAACCATAGACATGGGACATACCTTTGCATTTACTACAATTTTCATATAACAATACACCACACACATCTACAAAGAAAGCACTGTTTGAAGTGATTTATGGTTATAGATTGTCTACACCTGTTGCATCTTTATCAAATAGAATTTAGAGTGCTGATGATATTGCTAATATGCACGCTACTATTTTTTATGAGGTTAAAGACATGATTGCCAAAGCCAAGCAATCGTATACAAAACAAGCCAATAAGAAAAGGCAGGCCATGAATTTCAAAGTTGATGATTATGTTTGGTTGAGAATAGAAAAACGTAGATTACAAAGTATAGATAAATACCCAGTTGTGAAATTAGCACCTAGATTCTATGAACCATTTACGATCATTCACAAAATCAATGACAATGCATTCAAGTTAGAATTACCACCTCACTGGAAAATTCACAACACATTTCACATTAGTTTATTATGACCCTTTAGAGGCCAATTACCTATACACCGTGTTTATGAAAACCCACCTTTGTTAGATGAAGAGACTGAAACACTTGAACCTGAAGCTATTCTTGATGCCAGGAGGCATATTTCACAGTGGATTCCGTGCCACAGTGGATTCTGTAAACTTTGTTGACCGGGGCTTATACACAAAGTGGATTCTTTGTGCGAGAAGTTGATGGAGACGCCTATCCTTTTCGGGCGTTTCATTAATTTAGTGTGTACATGGGTGATTCCATAGCGGGTGATTCCGCAAAATGCATATTAAATTAATAAACGTTAATGAGTTTAGAGTGCGCACTTATAATAAATTAAGGTTAGGATTGATTTCTAACCAGTTGATTTATTTATGTAGTTGAAGACTGCTAGGTATTCACTTTTTCCGGTTTAATTGTATTATTTTACTAACGATTGTGAATGCTTCAGTTGATGTGTAGAGATAGCAGCAGTGATGGCGGAGGAAAGCATTGGAGGATAGCGTGTATTCAAGTTATCACTTATATTTTGATGGGCGCATACCTTAGGCATAACGCCTATATTTTGTCGCGTCTATTTATTGAGGCGTTGGATATTTGTTTATTATTTTGTATGTGCATGGGCGCACGATTATAATATTTGTATTTGGACATTGTATTGGGTATGCCTGACTCTTTGGGAGCCACCCATTAGCTTTATTTCTATTTTGTGCTAAAGCAAACTCAAAAGCCAAAAACGTGCTATTTTGTAATTTGGACTATTATTTGAGCATGAAGATGATTAATACAAAAAATACATGCTTTGTGGAGCGCTCACACAAGGCATGGGGGGAGATTGCACCGAATTGGTCTCTTGTTCATGTCGTGCATGCTTTTTACCTTGAGTTTTATGCAAAAAGTAGAGTTATTTTGTTCTTGGGGACCTTCCAGCATTCACTACGCGAGCATACGGCATCGGATCTGCGCATCAGTGGTATCAGAGCGAAGCTGGGATCGAGACCTTCCAATCGCTACGCATCCTGTGCGAAGGCAAAGCTCTTGGAACGATTGAGCTCTATGGTCAATCTCATCGCGAACGGTCGATATGGGTGGATTCATGGCGGTCAAGAACCTCTATTTCCAGCCTCTGATCACGAAGGATCAGCCTGTAACAGCTTCTCAAGAGTTTGACAGTAACTCCATATCCCAAAAGCTTTAAAGCTTATTTGATAGTTTAGAAAGCTTAGTATTAAGCTTTAAGAAGCTTGAACCATAAAATTCGGCGACGGGCGGCATGAGTATGTTTTTGGCGGCGTCGAATCTGTCGGCAGTATATTGACGTCCTAAAAACAAAAATTCGTTTAGCTTAGTTGTTAAAGCTACTAAGCTCCCTAATCTCCTAAGTCTTCAAAGTCTGCAAATTCTGCAAGCCTTCTAAGTCACTCAAGTTCTGCAAGTTCTTTTACTCTGCAAGTCTCATAAGTTCTGCAGCTTTCGAAGTCAAACAAGTAACTTAAAGTCAAAACTGACTTCTGTCCAAAACTCCTCGAAGGACTGTTCCTCCACAAAAATACCGAACTGCAAAGTTGTTCCTTGAAAGGTATTGTTCGTATACACAGACTTGCTGAACCAGTTTCAACACATGCGGAAGGATAAAACGTAGTTTTTTCAAAGATTGCAAATCCCACAATAGCCAAAGACGAAGATTGTGAAAGCCACACACAAAAATATATAAGCCTTGTATACCCGATCTTGAGCTAGGCTCATCCCGCTAATTGGATTTTGAGAGTGTGAGGTCTTTTTAAAGTTTTGCAGGATGACAGAACGACATATGGATGATTTAATGGCTGAAGGCGATCTACCTGAACCTACGATGGAGCAAAAGCTGGATTTAATTATGATGCAGTTGGACGAAGAACGAAGAGCCCGGCAAGCATTGCAAGTTCAATTGGCAAATTTACAAAGATCGACTACCGACAAAGAGGAACCACAATCTGAAGGTCTTATCCGACGTACCATCGACGCGACTCTCGAAGCTCAATCCATTCGCAAAGAAACAACGATAAGTAAAAGAAATTTCAAATTTCGTACTTTCAATGGCACTCGAGATGGAAAAATTGTTCTTGCATTCATCAATCAGTTTGATGATTACTTTCATGAGGAAACATATGCAAAAAAAGATAAACTCAAGTGTGTCACTAATCATTTAGTGGATAGAGCATCTCTTTGGTGGACTGTGATTCGTAAGAGCATAGATTGTCCCACTACCTGGGAGAATTTCAAGAAGAAGTTTACGCAGAATTTCCTTCCTCCACAATTCCATGAAAAAGCCATAAAACAATGGGACCTTCTTCAGCAAAGAGATCGTGAGCCTATTCCTCAGTACACCGAACGCTTATGGAATGCATTACTCCAGTTATGCATGCTTGAAGACGTACCTGAGGTGACACACAAGCGCAAGTATATGTCTGGATTACTTGGACATTACTACGCTGAAGTCAATATGTTCAAGCTTGCAACTCTTAAAGACGCAATTTCTTTAGTTCATGACACTGAAGACAAGCTTCGAGGAAGAGACAAGCGTCCACAGCAATTTCAAGGCAATGGTAACTATGGACCTAAGCAATTCAATTCAAATTTTAGAAGATTTAATCAAGGTCGTTTTCCTTCATCATCTTTCCGTAAGACTTGGGCAAAATCACTTGCTTTACCATCCAATACCAATCAAAACCCCAAGCCAATTTCACAGCCAAATCCTAATATTCCTAGACTTCTTGCCATTGGAAACAGTGTATCTAAAGCCAAATCTATAGTGTGTTACAAATGCCACCAACCTGGACATCTAGTAGCCAATTGCCAATCGAAGAAGCCACCTATCCATATCAATTATCTTGGACCAATGGAAGATGAAGAACATGAAGAAATGCCTGATTTCACGGAAGATGAAGACGACATTACCACTCCTTCGCATACTTTGCCAGGTATGCCAACTCCACATTCTTTATTGACAATGAAATGTTTAGTGCAGGGAAAAGAAAAGATTATTTTGCATGATGATGGTAGTACTCATGATTTTATTTCTGCAAAGTTAGTGAAAGAATTGAAATTACAAACTGTTCCTACACATTATTGCATTAAAGCAGCATTCTTAGGCACAAGGTATTTTCTAGTTGATGGTACGTCGGATAAGATCTTCAGATTAATGGTATTTTCAGTGTAATGGTATTTTCGATAAGATAATTTAGAAATTCAATTTGGTGAATACACTGAAAGAAGGAATTTTCTAGTTGTAACATTACAGTCCAGTGATATTATTTTAGGTATGCCTTGGCATCATCAGCATAACCCTGATATAGATTATTCCACGCATTCAATTAATATTCAATTTCAAGGAAAGCATATTACATTGTATGGTATGCATGCATCTAATGCTTTTCCACTGCTTTCTCATACTCAAGCTAAACATGCATTACGCAAAAGTGGTAAATCTTATCTCATTTGGGTGAATGAACTACAAGTTAAAGAAACACATATGCACCCTAGGCATAAAGAATTTCTTGCACAATTTAAAGACTGTTTTGTAGAAGATCTACCACCTGGTTTACCTCCTTCACGTCCTGAAGACCACAAAATCGATTTGATTCCTGGTACACAACCACCTTGTAAAGCACCATATAGGCATAACTAGATAGAGCAAAAAGAAATTCAAAATCAAGTTGAGGAATTACTAAATAGAGGATTGATTAGACCTAGTAGTTCTCCATTTGGTGCACCTGTTTTATTGGTAAATAAGAATAATAATACTTATCATATGTGCATTGACTATCGAGCTTTAAATAAGATCACAGTAAAGAATAGATATCCAATTTCTAGAGTCGATGACCTTATGGATAAATTGCAAGGTTCTCCCATATTTAGTAAAATAGACCTTAAATCTGGTTATCATCAGGTGAGATTACATAAGTCGGACATATTCAAGACTGCATTTAGAACACAATTTGGTCATTATGAATTTTAGTGATGCCTTTTGGATTGACTAATGCATCTAGAACATTTAGTAGAATGATGAACTGTATATTTTTGAAATATCAGCATTGTGTTATTGTATTCTTTGATTATATCTTGGTTTTTGGTAAAAATGAGAAAGAACATTATGAACATCTGTCCTTGGTTTTCAAGTTGTTGAAAGATAATCAACTGTATGCTAATCCGAAAAAGAGTGAGTTCTTTCAAACAGAAATTGAATATTTAGATCATATTGTATCATCAGATGGTATTGACCCTAAGAAGATAGAAGCAATATTGAACTCGCCTATACCTAAAAATGTGCACGAGTTACGATCTTTCCTAGGTCTTGCTAGTTTTTACAAGAAATTTGTGCGAAATTTTTCATTACTTGCTTTGCCTTTGACTAAACTTTTAAAGAAAGGTATTGTTTATCATTGGCCTGATAATCAACAGAAATCATTTGATTTATTGAAACATGCATTAACCCATGCTACTGTATTACAACTACCTGATTTTAATAGACCATTATTTTTAGTAGTTACTGATGCTAGCGGATCTGGAATAGGAGCCCTACTTATGCAAGATAATCATCCCATAGCCTATTCTAGTTGTAAACTGAAACCTTTCGAACTTAAATATTCCACATATGATAAATAATTATTAGCTGTGGTACAAGCTTTAAGACAATGGAAACACTACTTAATGGGTTCTGAGTTTATGATTAAGACTGATCAACAAAGTATTAGACATTTACTTAGTCAACCTCAAATATCTGACCGACATATCAAATGGGCAGCTTTTATTCAGAGTTTTCATCCCATTATTCAATATCAACCAGGTAAAGAAAATGTAGTGGCCGATGCATTAAGTAGAAGACCCACCATTCATAATATTTCTGTTACATCATTTGATTCTCTAACTCCTATGAAAGATATTTATCATCAGGACATTACTTTTCATGCTGATTGGAATAAATTAGTTGGAAATAAGTGGATTCTTATTGATTCACTGTCTTATAATGATGGATTCATGTTTTATGAAAAGAGATTATGTGTTACAGTTCCATTTAGATCTTTTGTTTTGAATGAGATTCATTGTCCTCCATATCAAGGTCATAGAGGTATCATATCTACTTTATGTACATTAACTGAAGATTTTTATTGGCCACATATGGACACTGATGTATCTAACTTTGTTTTCTGAATGTTTGATTTGTCAAAGAGTTAAGAGACATCATGGTAAACAGTATGGATTACTTATGCCTTTATCTATTCCATCAAGACCATGGGAACAAAATTCTATGGATTTTATTACTGGTTTACCTAATACTAAAGCTAACCATGACATGATTTGGACTATAGTAGACAGGTTTAGTAAACAAGCATATTTCATTCCATGTAAGAAAATTTTAACAGCATCTCAGGTAGCACAATTGTTTTTGAAAACTGTTTTCACTAATCATGGATTACCAAAAGTTATTATTTCTGATCATGATTCTAGATTTTGTAACAACTTTTAGATTACTTTGTTTGTTAACCTAGGAACAAAAATTGATTTTTCATGTGCATTTCATCCTGAAACTAATGGACAAACAGAAGCCACTAATAGTACTATTCTAGATCTTTTACATGCTTACACTATTTTTAAACCACAGACATGGGACACATATTTGCATTTACTGCAGTTTGCATATTACAATACAATACACACATCTACAAAGAAAGCACAGTTTGAAGTGATTTATGGTTATAGATTGTCCACACCTGTTGCATCTTTATCAAATAGAATTCAGAGTGCTGATAATATTGCTACTATGCACGCTACTATTTTTTATGAGGTTAAAGACATGATTGCCAAAGCCCAGCAATCATATACAAAACAAGCCAATAAGAAAAGACAAGCAATGAATTTCAAAGTTGATGATTATGTTTGGTTGAGAATAAAAAAACGTAGATTACAAAGTGTAGATAAACACCCAGTTGTGAAATTAGCACCTAGATTCTATGGACCATTTAAGATTATTCACAAAATTAATTACAATGCATTCAAGTTAGAATTACCACCTCACTGGAATAATCAATTTGGTGAATACACTGAAAGAAGGAATTTTCTAGTTGTACCATTACAGTCCAGTGATATTATTTTAGGTATGCCTTGGCATCATCAGCATAACCCTGATATAGATTATTCCACGCATTCAATTAATATTCAATTTCAAGGAAAGCATATTACATTGTATGGTATGCATGCATCTAATGCTTTTCCACTGCTTTCTCATACTCAAGCTAAACATGCATTACGCAAAAGTGGTAAATCTTATCTCATTTGGGTGAATGAACTACAAGTTAAAGAAACACATATGCACCCTAGGCATAAAGAATTTCTTGCACAATTTAAAGACTGTTTTGTAGAAGATCTACCACCTGGTTTACCTCCTTCACGTCCTGAAGACCACAAAATCGATTTGATTCCTGGTACACAACCACCTTGTAAAGCACCATATAGGCATAACTAGATAGAGCAAAAAGAAATTCAAAATCAAGTTGAGGAATTACTAAATAGAGGATTGATTAGACCTAGTAGTTCTCCATTTGGTGCACCTGTTTTATTGGTAAATAAGAATAATAATACTTATCATATGTGCATTGACTATCGAGCTTTAAATAAGATCACAGTAAAGAATAGATATCCAATTTCTAGAGTCGATGACCTTATGGATAAATTGCAAGGTTCTCCCATATTTAGTAAAATAGACCTTAAATCTGGTTATCATCAGGTGAGATTACATAAGTCAGACATATTCAAGACTGCATTTAGAACACAATTTGGTCATTATGAATTTTAGTGATGCCTTTTGGATTGACTAATGCATCTAGAACATTTAGTAGAATGATGAACTGTATATTTTTGAAATATCAACATTGTGTTATTGTATTCTTTGATTATATCTTGGTGTTTAGTAAAAATGAGAAAGAACATTATGAACATCTGTCCTTGGTTTTCAAGTTGTTGAAAGATAATCAACTGTATACTAATCCGAAAAAGAGTGAGTTCTTTCAAACAGAAATTGAATATTTAGATCATATTGTATCATCAGATGGTATTGACCCTAAGAAGATAGAAGCAATATTGAACTTGCCTATACCTAAAAATGTGCACGAGTTACGATCTTTCCTAGGTCTTGCTAGTTTTTACAAGAAATTTGTGCGAAATTTTTCATTACTTGCTTTGCCTTTGACTAAACTTTTAAAGAAAGGTATTGTTTATCATTGGCCTGATAATCAACAGAAATCATTTGATTTATTGAAACATGCATTAACCCATGCTCCTGTATTACAACTACCTGATTTTAATAGACCATTATTTTTAGTAGTTACTGATGCTAGCGGATCTGGAATAGGAGCCCTACTTATGCAAGATAATCATCCCATAGCCTATTCTAGTTGTAAACTGAAACCTTTCGAACTTAAATATTCCACATATGATAAATAATTATTAGCTGTGGTACAAGCTTTAAGACAATGGAAACACTACTTAATGGGTTCTGAGTTTATGATTAAGACTGATCAACAAAGTATTAGACATTTACTTAGTCAACCTCAAATATCTGACCGACATATCAAATGGGCAGCTTTTATTCAGAGTTTTCATCCCATTATTCAATATCAACCAGGTAAAGAAAATGTAGTGGCCGATGCATTAAGTAGAAGACCCACCATTCATAATATTTCTGTTACATCATTTGATTCTCTAACTCCTATGAAAGATACTTATCATCAGGACATTACTTTTCATGCTGATTGGAATAAATTAGTTGGAAATAACTGGATTCCTATTGATTCACTGTCTTATAATGATGGATTCATGTTTTATGAAAAGAGATTATGTGTTACAGTTCCATTTAGATCTTTTGTTTTGAATGAGATTCATTGTCCTCCATATCAAGGTCATAGAGGTATCATATCTACTTTATGTACATTAACTGAAGATTTTTATTGGCCACATATGGACACTGATGTATCTAACTTTGTTTTTTGAATGTTTGATTTGTCAAAGAGTTAAGAGACATCATGGTAAACAGTATGGATTACTTATCCCTTTATCTATTCCATCAAGACCATGGGAACAAAATTCTATGGATTTTATTACTGGTTTACCTAATACTAAAGCTAACCATGACATGATTTGGACTATAGTAGACAGGTTTAGTAAACAAGCATATTTCATTCCATGTAAGAAAATTTTAACAGCATCTCAGGTAGCACAATTGTTTTTGAAAACTATTTTCACTAATCATGGATTACCAAAAGTTATTATTTCTGATCATGATTCTAGATTTTGTAACAACTTTTAGATTACTTTGTTTGTTAACCTAGGAACAAAAATTGATTTTTCATGTGCATTTCATCCTGAAACTAATGGACAAACAGAAGCCACTAATAGTACTATTCTAGATCTTTTACATGCTTACACTATTTTTAAACCACAGACATGGGACACATATTTGCATTTACTGCAGTTTGCATATTACAATACAATACACACATCTACAAAGAAAGCACAGTTTGAAGTGATTTATGGTTATAGATTGTCTACACCTGTTGCATCTTTATCAAATAGAATTTAGAGGGCTGATAATATTGCTACTATGCACGCTACTATTTTTTATGAGGTTAAAGACATGATTGCCAAAGCCCAGCAATCATATACAAAACAAGCCAATAAGAAAAGACAAGCAATGAATTTCAAAGTTGATGATTATGTTTGGTTGAGAATAAAAAAACGTAGATTACAAAGTGTAGATAAACACCCAGTTGTGAAATTAGCACCTAGATTCTATGGACCATTTAAGATTATTCACAAAATTAATTACAATGCATTCAAGTTAGAATTACCACCTCACTGGAAAATTCACAACACATTTCACATTAGTTTATTACGACCCTTTAAAGGCCAATTACATGTACACCTTGTTTATGAAAACCCACCTTTGTTAGAGGAAGAGACTGAAATACTTGAACGTGAAGCTATCATAGATACTGACTTTATGACCACTAGAACTGGCCGAAGATATTCTAGATATTTAGTCAAGTTTAAGAACCATCCTGTAGAGGAAGTTCAATGGATGCACGCTAGAGACTTAAATGCTTTCCCCACTCTGCTAGCTCCACATTGAGCTAATAGCAATTGAGGTCAATTGCCATCCCACCCCGGGGGTATGATGCTAGGAGGCATATTTCACGGTGGATTCCATGCCACGGTGGATTCTGTGAGGTTTTACGGTGGATTCTGTAAACTTTGTTGACCGGGGCTTATACACAAAGTGGATTCTTTGTGGGAGAAGTTGATGGGGACGCCTATCCTTTTCGGGCGTTTCATTAATTTAGTGTGTACATGGGTGATTCCATAGCAGGTGATTCCGCAAAATGCATATTAAATTAATAAACGTTTATGAGTTTAGAGTGCATACTTGTAATAAATTAAGGTTAGGATTGATTTCTAACCAGTTGATTTATTTATGTAGCTGAAGACTACTAGGTATTCGCTTTTGTCGGTTTAATTATATTATTTTACTAACGATTGAAAGCTTCAGTTGATGTGTAGAGATAGCAGTAGTGGCAGAGGAAAGCATTGGAGGATAGCCTGTATTCGAGTTATCACTTATATTTTGATGGGCGCATATCTTAGGCATGGCGCCTATATTTTGTCGCGCCTATTTATTGAGGCATTGGATATTTGTTTATTATTTTGTATGCGCATGGGCGCACGATTATGATATTTGTATTTAGACATTGTATTGGGTATGCTTGACTCTTTGGGCGCTGCCCATTAGCTTTATTTATATTTTGTGTTAAAGCAAACTCAAAAGCCAAAAGCGCGCTATTTTGTAATTTGGGCTATTATTTGAGCTTGAAGATGATTAATACAAAAAATATATGCTTTGTGGAGTGCTCACACAAGGCATGGGGGGAGATTGCACTGAATTGGTCTCTTGTTCTTGTCATGCATGCTTTTTACCTTGAGTTTTGTGCAAAAAGTAGAGTTATTTTGTTCTTGGGGACCTTCTGGCATTCACTACGCGAGCATACGACATCCGATCTGCGCACCAATTCTAGATACTGACTTTATGACCACTAGAACTGGCCGAAGATATTCTAGATATTTAGTCAAGTTTAAAAACCATCCTATAGAGGAAGCCCAATGGATGCACGCTAGAGACTTAAATGCTTTCCCCACTCTGTTAGCTCCACATTGAGCTAATAGCAATTGAGGACAATTGCTATCCCAGCCCGGGGGTATGATGCCAGGAGGCATATTTTACGGTGGATTCCGTGCCATGGTGGATTCCATGAGGTTTTACGGTGGATTCCGTAAACTTTGTTGACCGGGGCTCATACACAAAGTGGATTCTTTGTGCGAGAAGTTGATGGGGACGCCTATCCTTTTCGGGCGTTTCATTAATTACTATGTACATGGGTGATTCCATAGCGGGTGATTTCGCAAAATACATATTAAATTAATAAAGGTTTATGAGTTTAGAGTGTGCACTTGTAGTAAATTAAGGTTAGGATTGATTTCTAACCAGATGATTTATTTATGTAGTTGAAGATTGCTAGGTATTCACTTTTACCGGTTTAATTGTATTATTTTACTAACGATTGAAAGCTTTAGTTGATGTGTAGAGATAGCAGTAGTGACAGAGGAAAGCATTGGAGGATAGCCTGTATTCGAGTTATCACTTACATTTTGATGGGCGCATACCTTAGGCATGGTGCCTATATTTTGTCGCGCCTATTTATTGAAGCGTTGGTTATTTGTTTATTATTTTGTGCATGGGCGCACGATTATGATATTCGTATTTGGACATTGTATTGGGTATGCCTGACTCTTTAGGCGCCGCCCATTAGCTTTATTTCTATTTTGTTCTAAAGTAAACTCAAAAGCCAAAAGCATGCTATTTTGTAATTTGGGCTATTATTTGAGCTTGAAGATGATTAATACATAAAAATACATGCTTTGTGGAGCGCTCACATAAGGCATGGGGGGAGATTGCACCCAATTGGTCTTTTGTTCATGTCGTGCATGCTTTTTACCTTGAGTTTTGTGCAAAAAGTAGAGTTCTTTTGTTCTTGGGGACCTTCCAGCATTCCTTACGAGAGCATACAGCATCCGATCTGCGCACCATGTCCACTCCTTACTACCCCAGAGCCAACGGCCAAGTCGAAGTCACCAATCGCATCCTCTGCTCAATCCTGACAAGGACGATTGCCGCACATCATCGTGATTGGGATGATCGACTTACAGAGGCCCTCTGGGCGTACAGAACCTCCCATAAAGCAACAATAGGACAGACACCCTTCTAGCTGGTGTATGGTATAGAAGCTATTTTCCCTGTTGAACTGGAATTCCCTCTTTGCGAGTGGCTATCAAAGAGCGTTTGGGGGACGATGATTCACTACAACGTCGTCTCCTGCACTTGGAATGTTTGGAAGAAACTTGCAGGATGGCTCTATAGTGCATGGAAGCCATGTAAGCTCGACGTAAGGCCTACCATGACAGCTTCATCAAGCACAAGGAGTTCAAAGAAGGCGATTTGGTCCTAGCCTATGATTCACGATTTGGCAAGTTTCCTAGCAAGCTTCAATAGTGGTGGATGGGCCCATATAATGTACTTGCTGCCAACCCTAATGGCTCTGTCCAAGTGCAGACCGTTGATGCCTCTGATGATCCCTTCCTGATTAATGGCTATCGCCTAAAGAAGTACTTCCCTCCATGGGGATCTTGACAATCACAGTCACTTGATCCTTTCCCCCGTTGGCGTGGCACTGTAACTCTTATGATGCTACTTCTGATAGCTGTTCTTCAGCCACTCCTGATGAGGTGGACGTAACCCTTTGTCCCCTCAGCCCAACCTCCCGCCCCTGATCTCTTATTCTCTATTTTCCACCAGCGGTAGTGGCGAGGATGGTTCTGACAAATGGTATTTCTACCATTCCCTTGCGTATTTCAAAAAGAAAAAAATATCCATATCGATCATGGGAGAAAAGGACTTCGGTCCCTGTCATGCCGATCTATTCTTCGAGAAAAGGTGGAGACACCCTCGGGAATAGGAGAAAAAAAAACAACAACCAAACAAGAAACAAGAAAAAAAAAACTGTTATGGGAGAAAATGAAGAAATTCCCTGTCATAGCAGGCCTCGTTCCAAGAAAAGGTGGTCAACACCCTTGAGTGGGAAGCTGGCTGTGGAAAAGGTGGCGACACCTAGCAGTCCAGAAAGTGGATTCATCAGTTGACATCCCCAGGATCCAGTTCCGAAGCTGCCTCCCTTGATACGTTGTGTCCTGTGCCTTTCTACAAAGCGTTAGACAGTCCTCTAGCAGACGCCATGTTCCTATCTAACACAACGTTCGATCTGATGGCTACCTCCCTGGGTACACCTCTTCAACAACTGACGATGCGATCTTAATCGACAAACAATCGAGTGACACGAGCTTTCATCCTAACCGGATGGGGAAGTGAGTATGGGTTGCCCTCTGTAACTATCAAACGAGTGTGAGACAGAGGATGGGGTGAGTGACCGGTCTTTCCTTTTAAATCAAATGAGAGGTGAGATGTGCAAATGGAGTGTTGCATGCACGGGATGGGCCTCTCAATGCACAAAGCACGATTTGTTCTTGTGCACTGCACCATAAGGCTCCCTGGCCTTCCTTCTTGCACTGTATGCCGGCACTGGGCGGGATGCATAGTTGCACCATCAAATGTGCACAAGGCATACAACCTTTGCACAAGTGACCATGAGGATTACATCAATGGGTTTCAGGACATGGCTGCCCTCTGTATCTTTCAACAAAGCGTGAGACAGAGGGTGGGCTGAGTGTGACTGGAATTTCTTCAATCAATTACCGAGAGGTGAGGATTGAGGGATGTTACGACCCTTGGCGCAAGGTATGTTCTCTTTTCCCTATGCACCCACGGGGTGGATTTCTGCCGTCATCACAGGACATGTCACCCTGTTCTGTACACTGCACTGTAAGGCTCCCTGGCTTTCCTTCTTGCATGCACCTATGCCAGCCGGGTTGGACGCACTACTGTACCATCAACTGTGCACCCTGGCGTACTCCTCTGCACCATCCCCCTTGTCAATTCCTAAACCGGGTGTGAGATATGGGTTTCAATTAGTATTCATCGAGTGATGTCTGTCATGGGGCGAGTGACTGTTCTCTCATCCCATCTGAGTGTTGTAAGCTGAGTGACTATCCTTCGTCAATGACACCGACCCAACGAGATTCATCCATTCGCTACCTCCCTGGGTGCTACTACATGGTCCCTGCCATGCTGGACACGTCTGTTGCAGAGCGAGCTCTGGTACCTCCTGCCGCCGCTTGAGACACAACGCGTGACATCGACAATCGATTTCAACTATCTGCCACACGGGCTAAGTTTTCCTAACCCTATCTCTTGATTGCACGTGTATGTTAAGGTGTTAAGTGTGGGGACGTCAGCGTCCAGTCTGTCAGCGTCTAGTCGGTTGTCGAATCGTAGGTTGTCGTGATGCATTTCCCTTGCCGTTAATGTTTTAAGTGTGGGGACGCGTCCTTGCACGTCTATGTGGCATACCGCCCTGCATATGCCTCACTTTGATCATGCATGTATGCCATGACTTTCTTTTACCCTCCTAGGGTCCCTTCCTCACCCACCTGTCCACTGTCACCCCTCCCTTGGGGCTGTTCCTCCTCCATTTCTCTTTCTCCCTTATTTTGATGTGTTTTCATGTGAACGCACCCTACGTTCAACGGAATCCCCATCTACCCTTATAGCCCTGTTTGTCCTTTTCAACTGTCCAATTTTTTATTTTTTTACCCACCCCTGTTCCGATGCACGGTTTTTGAGTTATTAATTTTTGACGGATTTTGCGTACATTAGACCGTTTTCCATGTGAATGCATCTTGCTTACTTCCGAATGGTGATCTGACATGATAGCCCTTTCCTCCCCTTCCTCCTTGACATTTTTTGTTTTTACTCCATGTCATTCTGATGCACGGTTTGTCCAATATTAATTTTTGCGGTTTTTCGGGACCTTTTCGTGCTTCTTTTTTATATTTTTCCATGTGAACCTGCCTTGTTTGCATCAGAATTCTAGTTTGATTTGATAACCGTGTCCACCGCACCTTTTCCTACATTTTTCATTTTTTCTCCCCCTATTCCGACTTTCGGATTTTTAATTATTAATTTTTAAAAGTATTTTTGAGTGTCTTTTTGGTGTTTTTTGCATGTGAACCCCTCCTAATTCCCCCGGAACTCAGGTTGGATATGACAGCCCTGTGCAACCCCTCCCCCCACACATTTGTCGTTTTTGTTGTCCTCTGTTTCGGTGAACCGATCTTTTGTTATTAATTTCGGACCGTATTTGCGTGTATCCTTTTTACGTTTTCCCCATGTGAACGCATCCTCTCTCAGTCGAAAGTGTGTTTTGACATGATAGGGTTGTTGGGCATATTCTTCTACCCATTTTTCCTTCTTTTTGCACTTTATTCGGATGCACGGATTCCCCGCAATTCATCCCCATATGTATTTTCGGGGCCGTTTTTCGTGTTTTTTTGCATGTGCACGCCTTTATTCCCCCCCGAACCCCTGTTGACCTTTCCCCCTATCTTCCCCCTGTCGTTTTGTACATTTTTTGTTTTTACACCATTTCGTTTCGACGATTGGATTATGAGATATTCATTTTTCTTTCTTTTGACATGTCTCGCACGACTCGTCTCGCGCGTGAACGCATGCATTTGCGGTTTTACGCATATTGCCACGCCCGTCACGTCAGCTCACCCCGTGCCGACGTCCCGGCGCCGTTCCGATCCCACCACCGCAAATTTTTTTACTCCCGCCCAGTGCATGTGCACGGGACGGGGGCGTGCCCTCTTTCCCTCACTATTTCTTTTTCTCTTTCTTTATTTTTTTTCTTACTTAATTCCTTTTTTAAATTAAGTAATTTATTTTTTTCTCTCCCCCCCAATGGACACCCTTCCCCCCTATCCTAACCACCCTCTCTCTCTCTCTCTTCTTCTTTTTTTCCCTCTTTCTCTCTCCCTGACACTTTCCTCCCCCTCTCCCTTCACCCTCCTCCCCAACCATCTCCCCCCCACCTGCACCTCCACCTCCCTCCCTCTCCCTTCTTCCTCCCTCCACCTTCCTTCTCCTCCCCTACTCCCCCGCCTCTCCCTTTTTCCCCCCCAGGCACCTTCCGCCGCCGCCAAGCGAGCTGCCATCCACCACCGCCTGCGCTGGTTCGCCGCCCGCCCCCCCTTGGTGCCTCCCTCTTCTACCTCCATTCCACCCGCGCCCGTCCTGGCTCCGCCCGCCCCCGTCCTGGTGCCACCTGTGAGTCGTCTCTGCCCGCCCGCCCTGATTCCGTCGCCCGCGCCGCCGTCGTGCGCCAGCGGCCTCCCTCCCTCCTCCTCCTTCATCCTTGTCCCCTCCCTCCTCCTCCTTCATCCTCCTTCCCCTCCCTACCACCGCTGGCCACCACCCTTATCCCTTACCCCCCCACCCCTTCCTTAACCCCCATTCCCACCCCTTCCTAAGCCCCTTTCCCCTATCCCCTTCCTAAGCCCCCTCCCCCATCCTAGCCCCTGTTCACTCCCTCCCGCAGTAAGTAAACCAAACACAAACACATCAACACCACCTCAAACCCCATGGTTCTCGCATAGCAACACCGTGCGGTGATTTTTTTATTGCGTCTCTACATTAGCGGGCGTTCGAGTGTGTGTACACGTGAGCGCGTCTCTTTGCGACTGTTCACGCGCGAGACGCGCGTTTGGACGTGTCCGTGTGGTGGTGCATGCTCGTTCGTTCACACACAGCTGTTCACGCGTGTATGGGTATTCATTTTTGAAATCCCGAAATTCATTTTTTAATCACAAAATCCATTAAACACATTTAAAATTTGAAAAAAAAATCATAAAAAATTCAAATTTTTTTTTGAAAAATTACCAAAAATAGCTAAAACCTTTTTCCATAATTTAATAAATTTTTTCTAAAAAATCCTATTAAAAAATTCTTGAAAATTCCAAATTGGCTGAAATTCTTTCTAAATTGATGGAAATTGATTAAAAAATCTAGAAAAATACATAAAAATAAGAAAATAATTCAAAAAAAGAATAAAAATTTAAAAAAATTCAAAAAATCACATTTACTCTCTTTCCTATTTTGGACATTTTCTTGGAATTAAAAAAATTCACATAATGTTGGGAACTTATTTCTTTTTGGAAACATCTCATGACAATGTATTTATTATAAACAAAATTTTTCGAAACTCCCCAACATCAAATGAACATTTCCATTACATTAAAACAATATGGGTTTCCGTCCTCGAAGTGGAAAAATTTGGGTTCTTGGTTCAAATGTAAAAAAAAAACACAAACAAACAAACCCACACAAACGAACAAACAAAAAACACCACAAACTAAACACATAAAAACCCTACAAATCAACACATCCAAATAAATCCAAGACATACATTTTTTTTCTTCTTTTCTTTTGGTCATCCATTTCATTGTTCTTTGTTGTGGTCACGGTGTTAGATCGTTTTTGTTTTTCTATCCAACAGGACGACTCTTGGCAATCGACTGTTTGACCGTTTTGTGGATTTTTGTGGACTGGGCATTCCACTTTTGGAGGTTGTGATTTCAGACTTCGCAAGCAAACCCACACATTACTAGGTTCCTTCATTTTCCCCCCTCTCACTTGCATAATAACACACATAAATTGTAAATAAAATCAACCGAACGTTGCACACACATAATTAACAGACTGCACCTCATAAATTGTAAATAAAATGAACCGGACGTTAATTGTAAAAAGAACCCCCGCTGTTGCACATGCACCTTTGCACCCTAACCCACATAAGTTGTAAATTAAAATCAATTCATGAATGCATACGCACACACGTTTCAAACACATTAACTTGTAATTAAAATCAACCCCCGAAGTCACGCATGCATGCACGCAAGTGCCATACATCATCTAATTATAACAAGGAATTGCTTTAGTAGAGACCCAATCAGTCAGTCAGTTGTGTCAAACTCAGAGTGCGGCTGGGTTACAATGTCGACTCACCATGCATTAACATGTTAATTTAATAATGAACGATGCTTAATTGTTTATATAATAAAAAATGAGTCGTTAGTTTCACTCACACACTCCGCCACACTGTAGGACGTGAACGCTACGTGGGAGTGGGAGTAGTAATCTGACATTGGTCAACATGGTATTTATTCTCGTTTTTAGTCAGAATATTTGATTGCGTCATGATTTTTTTTTTGAGTCTCTGTCTGGGCTACGGAATGTAGTTTTATTTTATTTTCTGCCTGATACGGGGTTACAGGGTGCATGTATGTGTGCATAGCATGAAGCTTTCAGTCGCACGTGTGTAGAGGTCATGCAGATTTTTTTTCTAGGATGTGGTTTGCCTGGGGGTTGTTATGGTCCAGCCAGTCGTGTTAATTAGTCGATTTCCTATCGATGGTCTTAGTCTTGGTTTTGTTTTTGGGTTTTGCAGGTTTTCTTTTGTTTTCCTAGTTGTGTGTGTGGGTTTTTTTACCATAGTATGAATGGCATCTCTTTCTATGCCTCCAATTGTGGTCCAGCATGTTCCTCTTGCGGTCCATGACTATTCTCTTCTGTTAGAAGCAGATTGTATTTGACAAGATGGCCTTCGCCCATTTGTGGCTCTCACTTTACCACCTGTGGAGATGAGAAGCTGTGTTATTCTTTCCTTGCTTCTTACAAAAACCAGTCTTGCCTGGCTTACAACCGGACATTCTGTTTATCAGTAGCCAATATCAGTGAAGCATTATGTTTGCCCTTATCTGCTTCCTTTGTGCCCAATGGTAACCAGCTGACGGCTAAGGAGATAGTCACACTGATGAAGAAGGAAACTTCCACCCCCTTGCTCCTTAACCAGCTCATTAATAGCTTAGGGGTGTATGTTGCCCACATTTCTTTTCCAGTCTGGAAGTAGTTATGCCAGTTCCTATAGGATCGGTTCATGTCAGGAAAGGCTGCATCCAAATACCTGTCAAAAGAATTATTCATAGCTTCTGTGAAGATTCTGGAGGGAGCTAAATTCAACTGGGCAAGTTTCCTGTTATCTAAGATGGAACAGTATTTCCAGCGTGTCAGGAAGGGTCAAAATAGTACTGTTTCTTATGGTGCCTTCCTATAGAGGATCCTTACTTTTGCACCTCCTCTTGGTGGTATTCTAGTGCCAGATCCAGCTCCTTTACTAGTGCAGCCTACAATATCAGTTTCTTCTCCTAGGCCCATGCAGCTTAATTCAGAAGATGACGAGTCGCCTATTATTTTTTCTAGAAAGAAACACCTTCGCACAAAGGGACCTTCCAATCCTTCTGTCCAAGATCCACTGGTGCAAACATCCACTCCTGATGTGCTTGGCAGTGCTCTTCCTTCATTCCTTTCTTGTACCAATCTATTTGCCGCTCAAAAGGAAGGAAAATTAGATTCACAGATCCCTTCATCATTACACACCATTCTAGCTGGACCCATGCTTCCACAGATGGTTTCCAATGTCCAGTCTACTCTGGAAACTTCCCTTACTTCCTATCTTCAGACACTGTACACCGGTGTTTACACTTCGATGCAAGACAAGGTGGATTCCCTCACTAGTCAATTGAGTAAGGCACTGGAGGATCTGTCTTCAGAAAGGGCTACCCTCAGTGATATCCACAATCAGATGACTACTGCCACAGCCTTAAATGATTCACAGAAGGTCACTATTCAGGAGCTAGAAGCTAAGGTTGTTAAACTATAGGAAGAGAATGCATCTTTGATGCTTGAGAAGAATTCTGCCCTTGCAGAGATGGTCACTTTGGCTAGTAAGCTTGCTACCAATGAGGGTCAGTTCCAGCACTCTCAGGACACTGTAAAGTCCCAACAAAAACTCATTGAAGAACTTAATCAGAAGGTGGATGTTCTTTCTGTTTCCCCTCCTGCTCCTGTATCTTTTGTTGTGTCATCCCAAGAGGAGCTTAATCAGTTTTGCAACACAAGGCTAAGCTCTGTGATGGGTTCTCAACTAAGGTTGATCGCCTTCAGCAGAGCAGATGGATTGTGTGTAGAATGATTTTGTCCGCTATACTGAATTGGTGTCACCTCCTCCATCCTTTTGGGTGAAATATCATCAACAGAGGTTTGCCTTATATATCTCTTTGAGAAATGTGGATTTAGAGCCTCCAAAGGATGGATGGGGTCCAATCTCTGGCCTACGGATCTCTTACGAGATGTTTTTGATAGATTTGTGGATGACTTGATTTCCCATGAGGTCCAGTTACTCTCTTTCATGTATCTTACAGGCTATCTACAGATCCCTGATGATGAGGAAGATTTAAACGTTTCTGTGGGAGATGTCATCTTACAGGTAGTGATGTATGTACATTCAGTTGAGCTTCTGTTAGCAGAGAGTTTACGAACTTATCATGAGTAGACGTCTTGGTGCAAGGGATATGCTTGGCATCCACCTTTGGAGAATGTTGCTTTGGAACCTTGCCGCCTCAGAAGTGTCTTTCATAAATCAGATATCCAACCTCTTCAATCTCAGTTGTTGAGCTTCATTGCTGATAACCCATTATTTACTGAGTCTTTCTTTCAGGATTTCAATTTCCGATGTTCTATTTATCCTTTAATCTTTTATCATATTCCCTAATGTCTTATAGTTTCCCATTATATGTTTCTCTTCTTTCATCTAGTCCTGATAATATTCATCTCTTATTATTTACCCCTTCAGGATTTCCTCACATTCTAGTGTTCACTACATGTCCTTTCATTGTTGATCCTACATTATCTCCTACTCCTTCTGACTTTCCACCTATTGTTCCTCCTGTTCCTTCAATTTTTCCAACAGAATCTCTTTATACATTTTTTATGTATTCTCTATGTTTTCCACCTTCTTTATCCCTTCAATTACCCTCTTTTTATGATCTGTCCTATCCTCCATTACAATGCTCTTCTTTCATTCTATTACCCTCTCTGACATATTACATTAACATTCCTCTCCAAATAGTGCTGGATACCCCAGGGTATGATGGTGACATCCTTCGTAGAAGACAGTGGACATTACATGATTCAGTGATAGGTCTAGTGTTTAATTGGCCTCTCATTCCAGGGTCTTGGGATACTTCTGCAGCATGTTCCAATTCTTACCTCCACTTTGCTAGGGTACATGGTACTTCTGGAGATACCACAGTTCGTCTTACTGCTCACTTTTGCTGGTATCTTGCATTCATGCATCATCAGTCACACTTGAATACTCACAAGGGTATCCCCCAGATGCTGATTAATCCAAATGAGGATGTAGCAGTTGCTCAAATGGATCTCTTATATTATTTTGCACAGGCCTTCCCTACCAGATTCATCATTTTATTGGAAAGGATACGTTGCCTACAATTCCTCCAAAATGTACCTTAGTACTTTGTGGATGAAAACAAAGCCTTGGACCGTCTTAAAATTAGTTTGCAATTTAAGAAGAAATACCTTCATCCTACTTAGTAGGAGGGTTTTCTTGATTGTATCCACTCTCTTCTTTTTAATGGAAATTTCTTCTTTCTCTTCAACATTTTTGAGGAGTTGTGCCATTCAGATTATATTTGTGTATGCGTATTTTTTGTATTGGGTATTGTTGTTTTTCTTTGTGGATGAGGAGTTGATGAAGATGGAGCTGTGAAGATTGATGATGTTGCTTATTAGCTGGATGAAGTTGTAGTTGAAGATTTGGAAGCTGAAACATATTATATAGGTTTTATGAAGCTCATGTTGGGGTTGTGATTGTATCTGGTACGTTGTGCTGATTGAAGATTTTTTAGCAAAGAGATTAGAGCTTTTACTCATTTTTCCTAAGGTCGCGAGGACGCTTCCTTTCTAAGTGTAGGGATATGTTGAGTGTGAAATATGTTGGTTTTTGGGCTGATTTTTTGTTGTTTTTGATGATAAATGATTGTTTATTTTGAAGTGTTTGGAAAGGTTTGGATAAGTTTGAAGGGTTTTTTATGGTTTTTGATGAGGATGTTTGGTTCTGTAAGGTCTGATTTTCTTCTGTTTTGTTTCTGTTTTGGTAGTAGAGATGGATGACTGAATGTTTTAAGAGATGATTGAAGTTGTGTGAAGATGTTTATGAAAGATTGAATTGGTTTTGTTTTGGTTTTTATGATTTTTATGGGTTCTGTTGATCTTTTGTGAAGTTCTGTAAGCTTCTGTAGCTCTGTTGTTCTGTATTTTTGTTGCTCTGTGGTTCTGTTCTGTTGTTTCTGTTGAGTGTTATGATGGATGTGTGGATATTTTGGGAAGTGTTTTTGTCTTAGGAAAGGATGAATGGAAGCTCTATCCAAGCTAATTGAAGTGAAGAAGTAATTGTTGAAGAATCACAGAAGGTTACAGAAGACAGTGACAGAAGACAGATCTCATAGGACACTATGAAGTCTCTGGTGACCCTTCATACCAGACATACCTTTTGGAAGGTGTATCCACGACCTAAGAAGGAGTATTGAGAGTGATTATTGATTATTGTAGTGAGAAGATTATGTACATTTGAGATAGTATCATAGAGAGAGAGTGAGAGATAGTCAATTCTATCAAAACAGTGTAATTGTATATGAGAGATTGAGCGAGAGAACTATGAAGGCATTGAATATGAATGATATGTGATTGATTTCCATTCAAAGATGGTGTATTTCTTTGTGTTCTTTGTTATATTGGTGGATTTTATGAAGATTATGAAGAATATGGTTGATTTTATAAAATCCGTGGGAGATCTACATGATGTTGCATGAAGATTTGTTGTGCCTGGTGTTCTTTTCTTCATTGTGATCATATAAAACCTAATAAAGAAGCTTGTTGATGATGACAATATAGATTTTCTTGCAGTAGAAATCCTATTTCCTTAGTGTCTCTCTTGGGGCTCCACTGTTGAAAAGGAACTTGTTTGACATTGCTTTTCTATGTCAAGTGCTATGATTACGTGAAGGAACCAGTGCCTAACGGGCTAATTAAGGAAGTTGATTGATACATGTCCAACTAAATGTGTTAGGTAATTAGATAAATAAAACAACCTGAGGAAAGTGCAGAGGATGTGGCCATAGGTCCGTCCTACAGATGGGTGGTCCCGGTTGGCCGGGAACTTTTCTCAATCATGATGGACAACGAGAAGATCGTTTCAAAGGATACAAATAGAAAAATGGTGCTGACCTAGAATCTAAGTTATATATGATCTCGATTTACATTGTTTTAGGGGAATGGAATGGGACTATGCCTTATGGCAGAGAGGTTGAGCTTCGCATCCCTCTCATTTCCCATTCTCCTTAAACCAAGTGCAATGTGAATCCACTTCGGACCTAGCATTTCTGCGTAAAGTAGTTTGCTCGGGTTCGACACTTGTTGCCGTTAGGAAATGACCAATAGGGAAAACCCTAATTCAGGTCCTATCCTAAGTGGAAACGACCGGAATACTTCCGCTACGTGGCAGATGCGAAAAGTCCTAGATCGCAAACCCCGTAACATTTCATGGGAGTGCCGGGCAGAGCTTTCTAGACATCCTTGCCGATGGACTACTAAGACGTGTCCTGAAGATAACAGGTGGACACGTTACAGATCTAAGCCATTAAAATGACCATCTACACATAAATAGCATACAAAAACATCTCGTACACCAAGTTTCTTAACTACTTTTCTTTTGACCTTTTGTGATATACTTTTTGCACTTGTAGGAGTGCTATTCACACACAACCAGCTATTCTGATAGTAGATCTACTAGAAGAGGACTCTTATGTCCCACTCAATGTCTATGATCTTGGATCCACATTTTTTGCAACCCCTTTTTCTTTTGCATCATCTACAACAGTTTGTTTTTCAATAGCATATCAATTGCTCATCTAATTAAATATAACTTCTTACGTATCTTATGAGTAACTCAATTATAACACAATCCTTTTGCTCAAGGGAATAGCCAACAAATATGCACTTTTCAGATTTTGGATCCAACTTCTTTCTTAGCTCATTAGGAATATGCACATACACAATACAATGCATCCAAATACTTTAACATGTGGCAAATCTAGGTTTTTGCAAGTAAAAATCTTATTTGGTGTCACATTAAGTACTACAGTATTGGGAGTCCTATTCATAATATAAATAGTTAGAGAGATAAATTTAGCCCAATAATATTGAGGCATGTTCTTTTCAACATCAAGGCTTGTGCAATTTCTGTAGTTTGCATGTTCTTCCTTTCAACAATCCTATTCTATTAACATAGTGTACATGCATATAAAGTACCTTTAAATTCCATGCTATTTTAAAAAATTATTTGAATTCATTGGAGAGGTACTCTTCCCCTCCATCTAACATAGGGTGCTTAATCTACGCACATATTGTTTCTCAATCAGATTTTTAAAATATTGAAAGTGAGAGAACACCTCACTTTTCTAATTCATGAAATGAACCCCTATCTTCCTTGAATAATCATTAAATGCCATATTGAGGAATATGGGCATTTCCCATAAGTTTGGGACACATGGTCAAATCTTTGGATTTGTCATAACTTGAACACTATAACTCTAAATGGAGTGCTCTATAGCTCAATTGATTCCATTTTTCAAGTGCTTTCCAATGATAGGTTACATCATATGATTTTGAGAAAGTTATGGATATGTTATCTGGGTGCCACCTTTTTAGTATTGAAAAAATGGGATTTGGGAGATTCCCAAACTCACTAATATTGTGTTATTAATAAAAGTTACATTATACTTATATATAACCAGTGATATAGTATTTATAGGACCCCACATATTTGAATGTACAATATCAAGTATATGCATGCTTACATGTTTATCATGACAAAATGATGCCTTGTTTGTTTTCCAAATTGGCATGCTCCACACACAATTTGCATACCAACCACTTTGAAATTAGACAAGCTCGTTTCAATTTCATGTGATTGTATATTCTTCAACCATTGCACATTTGCATGGCCAATAGGTTTATGCCAAATGTCAATATCAGCCACACAACTCCTACAACTTGTGAAAACATAAAAGCCTTCAACTTGAATAACTTTATATCTAAGGTAAACATCCTTTCCACATGTTTATCTTTTGCAACTAGCTTTACATCCATTCTTGAAATCTTCTACAAAGCATCCATTTTGATTGGAATTTACTTATAATCCCTACTCAACCATTTGCACGATAGAAACCTGTAATATAGGAAAAAAACCTTGTAAACAAATCTTGTAAATAACCTATGCTTGCTAGTCTTGGGAAAGAGCTATAAATATAGGAGAAATTGCTATTGTAGGGGTCTTTTATCATTTTGATTAATCAAACTTAGTGAGCTCATATATAGTTTAGGCTATGACTATCACCATTTTTCTTGTAGTTAGAGTATTTTCTTTTTAGTTATTTGGTTAAAAATAGGCTTGGCTTGGTTTTCCTTCTTGTGGTATCAAAGGAGTAGTTGAAATCCAACTATATTGTCATTTTGAAGGTTAGATATGGCTACTATAGTTCATGCAAAGTAATTGTAGTTCCAATCTTGGTTACTGTGATAAGATTGTCTAGTACACTTAACCATGACCATAGTTGAAGTCATTTAAAGGGGACCTTGGCAAAAATGGAAACCTCCTTGCCATTTTAGTAGGTTGAGATCAACTTTGAAAGAAAATTTAGAGGTACATGGATAAAATAGGGCTCTCAATCTTGACTAAAGACTTTACTACTTCTCCAAGAAACAAAGTTTCTCCCTTTCTTCTCCAAGGTTTCTTCAACATCTATGGAAGATTTCTACTCCTAACTTCTCACCATCTCTTATACTGCCAGGGAAGTCATCAAATCTTAATTCTATCTTCATATAGAGTCCATCAAGCACCTCATTGATGAGGTTTGAAGCCATGCATAGCAGTAGACATTCAACACAAATTATGCATGTTTATAGGATAGATCTATTCCATCACAATTGGTATGTTGGTTCTTTGAGCTACTTCTTTACTTGGTTAATGAGAATTGGGAGTCTATCAAGCACCATTATGGAGGTATCTTTAGATAGATATGCAACAAGCATCAACATAGATTTCTCTATCCATTCTGACCATTTTCCCCATCTCTACCAACATGCATTCAGATATGATCCATCACGATTGTAGAGCTAGATTATTTCTTGCCTTGATATATTTCCTTGCTTTGACCATGGTTAAGTAAATCTTCAAAAGCTAAATGATAACCATTATAGCTACTATTCATTTTTTGGACACTCCATGCCTCCTACTTTGATATACGTTGTTTGCATTAAATGAATAAACTCTTGTGCTATACCAAAATGTGTGAACAATTGTGGTTTAGAGAGCTTTAAGGAGCTCTAATCAAGCTTCTCATGAGTATATTCAGAGCTTCTCTTTATTTTTGAGATTGTTGTATTACTTGGATCTTTGGTTTGAGCCACTCATTGGCTTGTTCCCAGTCAAGGTAGACTTCTACACTTGATAGTGGAGGCTATTTCTCATCCCTGAAGCTTGAGGACTCAATATTGAAGCTAGAATACTAGGATATTAATAGTTATCTTTGAAATAAGAGGGATTTACAGTCACTGATCCATTTTTGTCAAGAATTATTAGAAATTGGAGCTTCCATGGCCACATCGAAGGGATTACTTTCCTTTGATCAAGATATTACATCCCCATTATTGTAATAAACATGAAAATAGGAGTTCAATCCTATAATGAGTGAGTATTTTAGCTTATTACATGTAAAAATTACACGGTGCAATGAATAAAATTTGAGCAAGAGATAGAGAAAGATCATAGCATATAAGAGGAGATACAAGCTGATACAAATATGGATTTATTCACTTGTGTACTTCCAATGTGAAGCTTAGACAGTGATCTAGATAGAAGATAGGTGAAGAGCTTAACAACGCTAGCTGAAATAACTTTAATTTGGATGATGGATCATGAAAGTTATGAAGGGGTTTACCATTTATATCTTGTGAAGGGGTTCATGATGAATTACTTCCATATGCATCTGTGTCTGTTGACCTTCCATGTGCACATGTGTTTGTTAACCTTCCATGTGCACATGTGTCTGTTGACCTTCCATATGCACAGTGGTTGTTGACCTTCCATGTATAGCTCCACTAGTTGGCCAGGGAATATTCCATAGCCCTATAGCCAAGGACTACTTCTATGACCCTCGAACCCAAAATAGGGATCCATGATAACTTCCTTACCTTGCAACTTGATGCAGGTCGCACTTTCAAATAAGTGGTAAAGATTTGGCCATGTGACTAAATCTTAACCCATGTTTCAAAGTGGGACTTGGAAAGACAACCTATATAGTAATTAGGCTAGACTCCACTTTCAAGTAAGGGGACACGATTTGATCATGTGGCCAAATATTAATTATATTGGAAATTCCCAAACTATATAAGAATTCCCAAATTCTCTAATATAGTATTCCAAAGGCTAGATCCCTTGATACAAAGTAAGGAGATATTGTTCTTGAGGTCACTTGCCCACTTTCACACCGTATCGTAGATCCACAAATACGAAGCAAGGAGGCATTGTTTGTGAGGTCTAGTGCACACTTTCGCACCATATCGTGCTTTCACTCATGTCTGAACCTAAGGATGTTGCAGGCTCCCAAGAGCAAGTAACCCTTACTAAAAAAAGAAGAAGATTGCCATCAGGGTCAACAAGGGCTTTTGGTTGTGCTGTGTTCTCCCCTGAAGTTCCCACAGCTTCCTCCCCTTGTTCAACAACAAGTGTGGGAATGTCTAAGAAGTCTCCAATCAAAGGCAAGCCACCATTGAGGGTTTTTGGATTGTCTCAGATCACAGAGGTTTCTCCATCAGAAAGGCCCCTAGACTTTCTTATTCATAATGGCATGGAGTTATCTTATACCGGAACTGCAAATGATATTTTCAGCCCTGACTGGGATATTGACCATATATTGAACTCATGTAAGAATTTTTTCTCGAAGGAGTTTGTTGAGTTTAAAAGTCTTGCATTTCAGGTAGTTCAAAATGATGCAAAGGAATATGTTCGCATACCTATTGGGAGCTTACCTTCAGCGCGAAGGCTTTGTTTTCAAGAAAGTTTACATCTCATTCTCTTGACTGGTTTTGTACCTCAGATTTGTTTTGTTCTGCTCATTCTAGGAAATGCAAGCTTATGTCCAAAACAACTGCATTCATTGTGTTTGCTCTTGTTTAATATCCTGTTAAATTTGATGAAAAACAATTAGAGAGTCCAAAATGTTCTAGCTTCTACCTTTTGGATGAGGTAGCAAATGACAAGGATGCAGAGGAATGTTTGGACCCTGAACAAGAAGCATATATTACTAGAAAACTAGATGTTGCCCATCTCGAGGGGTTCACTATATATATATCCTCTATATAACGTGCGTTCATGGCCTATTTATAAATATCCTAATCTGTGAATTTTTCTTGAATAAAACCTAACCCTTTTCTATTCAATCTATAAGTAACCCCTTTATATGACACCCTTCTGTATGTAAAAAATGTATAAAAATTGTGTTTTAAAAACCCCTTATTTTGAACTCACATTATATATACATATATTCACGAGGGACCCCCCCAAGTGCCCAATTCAAAGCTGAGACCATTATTGAAGAAAACCATGCAAATGCGAATCTTGTATGTGACTCTTCTTTTTATAATGTTGCTTCACTTCCAACTTTCCCTATCAAGGACAAGGAATGCATATTGCTAGTAGACATCCAAAGGCTCTTCAACCTTAGGAAAGATTATTATTTAGCCATCATTGTAGAGGCTTCTGATACTGTAAATGGCATTGTTGACGTTGAAAATGAATCAAAAGAAGGGTTACTTAAACTTGACATCGAGATTACGGACATCAAATTTATTGAAGCAGGGGATGCCCTTTCTCTTTGTTTTCATAAGGCAAAGAATGCTTAGGAAGAGTATGGGATTACTAAAGATGAGTTCCATGACCTTCAAGACCAACTTGGAATTTTCCATTTTGGAAGAGAAGAGTCGCAATATGTTAAAGAATTGGAAGATACCAATGAGGCACAATCACCAATTAACATATAGAATCCAACTAAGCTAGAGAATGATGAAAATCAATTGGTACTATTATCTCAAATTCTATAAGATATACGTTAATATATTTGATTTCACCATTCATTTGACATTTATCCTTTTTTACAGTTGGAGATTGAAGATTTTGATAACTTATTGTGATTTTGATAACTTTTTGTGATGGGGTAAAGGGACAAGAGTTGGTATTAGTTCACTGAAAGATATTGCACTTGGCCGTTATTTAGCAAGGATTGATCTGCATGTTTTCTTGGTATTTCATAACATCTTCTCAGAGGAAGCAACATGGCTTATACTATGTATCAAGGCACTTACAAGGCTACTTGGTTTCTCTAGGTTATAGTACAATGCACACAAGTTGACGTTTTTGGAGAAGATTGTGGCAATTAGGATTTTTGGTTATGGTCTTGGTTTCTCTACTTCTAGAGAAGGATACTTTCTGGCCCTCTCATCTTATGCTTTGGCAGCAAGCTGAACTGATATAAAAACAATAGTTGGCTATAAGAGAAGAAAATTTCTGCGTTCTAGAGGAAATATCCCAAAGGGCGAGGATGATGTAAAGGTTCTGGAGACCTAGCTTTGTACTTTTCTTTCTTGAATTCTCAAGTTGAAGTATTCATTCTTTGAAGCTGTTGTAAAAAAAACCAATTGAATAGCTCCCATTGTTTTTGTAACTCCACCTCCATGTCTTGTGCTTCAAAAAAAACTTGTACATGCTTGATAGTGAGATTTTTCCATGCCTTGACCACTATAAGTTGCTAGGGGTCCTTGCTCCTCCACAAAGTAAGGCCCATGGACATGAAGGATATGCTGCAAATTCATAAGAGTAACTATCATTTTATGCTAATGGAAATTTCATCGAAGAAATCTTGGATGAAATATTTTCTCATACCAAATAAAATGTGATATCTTTTTCTCCCCATACCTCCTTTATTGCCTAAATAAGGTTTGTAATCGAATATTTGAACTCTTCTGAATACATGTTGGTTTTTGTTTGTTGCTTGAGGAGCTTTAGGAAGACATCGTGGCCAAACCTCCATCCTTGGAAATGCAAATCATGGTGTGGTTGCAACGTTTGTCATTCTCCCACGCAGCTCTCTCCAATGCTTCCAAGTAATGCTCACTTGTTTTCTTGTATGGTTACCTAAAAAACATCTAGCTTTTGAGCCTCCCATTGAGACACTAGCCAAGACATCTCTTGTTTTCCCTGAAAGTGTTGGATATTTTCTTTAAAATTTTCTTTAACTCTAAACAAGCTGATACAAACATGGCTCTATCCACCCCTGTGCACTTCTAATGTGAAGCTTAGATGGTGATCTAGATAGAATATAGGTGAAGAGCTTAAGGCTAGTTGGAATAACCTTGATTGGGTGAAAGAATGGATCATGAAAGTTGTGAAGGGGTCTGCCTTTTATAGGGGATTATGATGAATGACCTTTCACATGTACCTATGTCTATTGACCTTCCATGTGCACATGTGTCTATTGACCTTCCATGTACACATATGTTTGTTGATATTCTAAGTGTATGTGTCTGTTGACCTTCCATGTGTACCTAGCCCTACCCCTAGCCAAGGGATACTTTTGCAGGTTGGCTAGCCAAGGGCTACTTTTGCAACCCTTGTCCCAAAATAAGGGTCCTTGATAACTTTATTACCTTGTAAATCAATGCAGTGTACCTCGAGTTGCTACCGACTTTAACTACTTCATCTAACTCAAAGGCTAGACTAGCAATGGTCACCTTTTGGCCATCCAGTTACACAGACCTCATCTAACATACAAGTGAGAATCCACCAACGCCCATGCTCATGCATGGCTTGTCCTCATAATGGGAGCCTTACAACTTTGAGCACCATGGATCATTGATGGCATCTTACGAGTGTAGGACATTGAGCATATCTAATACTACCAACTCTAGAAGGCTTCTCAACTTTGTCTTCTATTGTATCAGGCTTTTGTTGATCATTTGGAAGGGTAGTCTTCTTCCCTTGAGCTTGAAGCTTCACTATTGAAGTTGTATTAACAATTCTACAACAAAAGATCTTCATCTATTTATTTTTTCTAGTTATTCATAGTTTATAATCATTCCAAATGGACATGGCAAGGTTCCTAGTTAAGCATTAAAGGCTTGGATACCATTAGGGAGAATACGGACTCAAAAAGAACCTTCTAGAAAATTGATTAGGAATCCTTAATCTTGGATTAGTCCCTCTTCAATGGTCATCATTGTATGTCTTTTTGTCCCCTAGCCCCCATACATTTTTAGAGTCCACCCACTTTTTGTGGTGGACCCTACCTAGAAAGGAGGGGGGTCTCCCTTTCTTTTCACCTTAGTAACTAGCTATTTTCATCCTCCAAGTTGGGACCACCACTCTTTCAAAAGTGCCACATTAACAACTTTGATTTGTTTTTCCAAAAAATTAAATTGTAATTTTTTTTCACAAAAAGTGGATTTTTTAAAAGGTACAAAAAGATACCAATCATATTGCAGGTTGAAATACTCACTTTCTATATATTTTTTGCATTAAAGGTCCTATAAATCAGTTCACATCCTCTAAGAAGGATCACTACTCTTCCAAAAGTACCACATGCAACTCCAATTTATTTTTATATTTAAAAAATATTTTTAAATAATTATCATAAAAAATAGATTTCTTTTTATGAAAAGATACCCAATTATATTACAAGTTGAAATAGTCATTTTATATACACTTTTTGCATTGAAAGCTCTCAAAATCAACTTATATTTTTTAATACCCACACATGTAGTACATGGAATCTTATAGAGGTAATTATATAATATCTACTTTATGCTCGAGTACTCCTCCTAATTGCCACATCAGCAAGGCATACTAATTTTGACTCCAAAAAGTGACTTTTTCCCTCCTTTCTCAAAACATGGTCTTTTCTCTCTCTAGTGGTGCCTAACTATATTATATATATGACTAAACATTTTTCATACTCTCTTTTTCTCTCTATCCCTTCCAAATTAGTATTACACTATTGTCGAAGGTATTTTAGTCGAAAGGTCGTATCCACTAGGGATCAAAGATAGAAGGAAGTAGAGAATAGATAGAAGAGACAAAAAAGAATAGACAAGAGGTAAACACGATAAAGACAAAGCACAATGAATCGAATCAACATGTATTGATAGAACTTGAAATCTCTTGTCTAGCACTACTCAGAAGCAATCTCCAAGTATTAGATCTCTTGGAGTTCCCTGGTAGACCAAAAATATGTATTAAACAACAACTTTCTCTCTGCTACTCGGAACCCAAATCTGATGGTTTTGTTGGCTTTGAAAGGGGGATAAAACTCCAAGACACCTGATCTAGAATCTCCTAGTTCACTCCTTCTTCTTCTCCCTATTTAGAGTGTTGTTTTCTACCTATCAACTATGATTGTGATACACACAATTTTGCCCCTCTTTCTTTTTTCATGAAAATTTCCAAAACTGGCTGAAAAAACCACTTGCTTTTTGCATGCCACCCTATTCTAGAAATTCCCATAGCTTTTTAGGATATTTACAATAAATAATATCCAAAATATCAAAAATAGGCTAAACTTGTTCAAAAATTTAGTATTTTTGAACCATCCATGCCACTGACACTAGCACTAATGACTCAGATGTCATTAACTCTCTAGATCAATAAGAAAGCCAAATGATAATACACTGTGGAGTTTTTCACATTGTACCCGCGTAGTGGCATGACACTGTAAAAACTTAATCCACTTTATTTTTTCTTCTACTTTAATGGAACCACTTAGGGACATAAGCCCTTTTCATATTACACGATCTGATTAATATGAGAATCACTACAAGGATATAGATGCATAGTAATGGTGCTTTTCGACGCAAAATAGCAGCATCGCTACTTGCATTGCAAATATAGCGACAGTGCTCAGATGAAAAAATGCAGGACGAAACCCGAGCACGTTATTTTTCACGAAGAACGAAAGGGAGAGTGAAAGAGAGAGAAAACTCCATCTTGCATTTGAGAGGGAGAGGGAGAGAAAGAGAAAGAGGGAGAAGGAAAGCTTCTCATCACCACCGCCACCGTTTACGAAGAAGAGGAGGAAGTGTACGGAGGGCAAAGAGGAGCCGTTGAATCCATCCTCGGGCCTTACGGTGAGTGAATTTTTCCCTCTTGCTTTGCTTTTATTTTTTCTCCTTTTCTTTTACTTGTTTTTGTTAAAACCCATGTGTATTGAGAGAGAGAGAGGAAATGAGAGAGGAAGAGGAAGAGAGAAAAGAAAAGAAGGAACGAGAGAGAAAGGGAGAAAACATTAAACATAATAGGGAAAGAGAGAAAGAGAGGGAGAGGGAGGAAGGGAGGAAGAGAGAGAAGAAGGGAGAGGTTGTTGTTATTGTTATTATTGTTTTATTTATTCTTTTCTTTTTTTCTTGTTTGTTGTTGTTGTGGTAGTCGTAGTTGTGGTCGTAGTTGTGGTAGTGATAGTGGTAGGTGTTGTTGTTTAATTTCTTATTTTCTTATTTGTTGTTGTTGTGGTAATTGTAGTAGTGGTAGTGGTAGTGGTAGTAGTAGTAGTATTTGTTATTGTTTCATTTTTTCTTTTCTTGTTTGTTGTTGTTATGGTAGTTGTAGTCATGGGCATAGTCGTAGTAGTCATGATTGTAGTAGTAGTACTAGTAGTAGTAATAGTAGTTTTCTTGTTTGTTGTTGTTATAGTAGTAGTAGTTTTTTTTCTTTTCTTGTTTATTGTTGTTTAGTTTTCTTGTTTGTAGTAGTAGTAGTAGTAGTAGTTTTTTCTTCTTTTCTTGTTTGTAGTAGTAGTAGTTGTTGTTGTTGTTTTTTTTTTTTCCTTCTTCTCTTGTTTATTGTAGTGATAGTGGTAGTGGTGGTGATGGTGGTGGTTTGTTGTTGTGGTAGTCGTAGTAGTAGTCGTAGTCATAGTTGTGGTTGTAGTAGTAGTAGTAGTAGTAGTTTTCTTGTTTGTTGTTGTTTTTGTTGTTATAGTAGTAGTTTTTTTTCTTTTTTTGTTTATTGTTATTTAGTTTTCTTGTTTATTGTTGTTGTTATAGTAGTGGTAATTGTAGTAGTTTTTTCTTCTTTTCTTGCTTGTTGTAGTAGCAGTAGTAGTAGTAGTAGTTGTTGTTTT
This sequence comes from Lygodium microphyllum, assembly GCF_053477565.2. NCBI lineage: Eukaryota > Viridiplantae > Streptophyta > Polypodiopsida > Schizaeales > Lygodiaceae > Lygodium > Lygodium microphyllum. The sequence continues at coordinate 11,847,864 of NC_141140.1, read as the reverse complement.
TTTTTTTCTTCTTCTTTTCTTGTTTATTGTAGTGGTAGTGGTAGTGGTAGTGGTAGTAGCACAGAGAGAGAGAGATGCTTTGTTAAAGGAAATGAGAGAGGGAGAGGAAGAGAAAAAGGAAGAAGGAACGAGAGAGAGGGAATAAATATACAACATAATAAAGAAATAGAAAAAGAGAGAGAGATGGAAGGAGAGAAGAGAATGAATGGAATTAAAAAAAAGAGAGAGTGGTGGCGAGGTTCGGTGCAATACCACGAGACGGGAAACACTCCGACATGAGTTAATTTGTGGGTGGGTGGAGACTTTACATACGTTAATTTTGCTGAGTTACAAGAGAAGAAATCCCTTCTCAAACAATTTAAGAAAGAAAAAAATAATGATAACAAAAACAAATTGTTTATCGTAATGTAGACCAAATGGAAAACAATGAAGGTCATGATGTTCAAGATCATGATGCATATCTTAATTAGCATGTCCCATGTCCTTGCTCTCAATGTAAGCTGGCAATTAGACGAAAACGTCGATTGTCTATAGAACACGTACGACACTTCAGTGAGTTTTAATCTAAGATCATTGATTAGGCGATCTCAGATTTTGAGCAAACAGTAAGAAAAGTGTATATCAATCATGCATTGTATTCGCAAGCTAATTGAATACAATATACAGGTGGGTGGTAGTGGTAGTGGTGGTGGTGGTGGTGGTGGTTTTCTTGTTTGTTATTGTTGTTATTATAGTAGTAGTTTTTTTTTCTTTTCTTATTTATTGTTGTTTAGTTTTCTTGTTTGTTATTGTTGTTATAGTAGTGGTAGTAGTAGTAGTTTTTTCTTCTTTTCTTGTTTGTTATAGTAGTAGTAGTAGTAGTAGTAGTTGTTGTTGTTGTTGTTTTTTCTTTTTTTCTTTTTTTCTTATTTATTGTAGTGGTAGTGAGAGAGAGATGTTTTGTTAAAGGAAATGAGAGAGGGAGAGGAAGAGAAAAAGGAAGAAGGAACGAGAGAGAGAGAATAAACATACAACATAATAAAGAAAGAAAAAGAGAGAGAGATGGAAGGAGAGAAGAGAATGAATGGATAAAAAACAAAGAGAGTGGTGGTGAGGTCCGGTGCAATACCATGAGATGGGAAACACTCCCGACATACGCTAATTTGTGGGTGGACGGAGACTTTATATACGTTAATTTTGCTGAGTTATAAGAGAAGAAATTCCTTCTCAAACAATTTAAGAAAGAAAAAAAGAATGATAACAAAAACAAATTGTTTGTCATAACGTAGACCGAATGGAAAACGATGAAGGTCTTGATGTTCAAGATCGCGAGGTGTATCTTAATCAGTGTGTCCCATGTCCTTGCTCTCAATGTAAGTTAGCAATTAGATGAAAATGTCGATTGTCTATAGAACACGTACCATGCTTCAGCGAGTTTCAATCTAAGATCATTGATCAGGCGATCTCAGATTTTGAGCAAACAGTAAGAAAAGTGTATATTAATCATGCATTGTATTCGCAAGCTAGTTGAATACAATATACAAAAACATTGGGTGTGACTGGAAAATTTTCTATCCAAGGAGATGACGTCTCATCCCAAGGAGGAGCGCACCCTTTGCGGCCAGTTAGAAGAGCTCGTGGGCATGCGATGGATGCAGTGCCTGAGCCAATCCACCACTTGGAAGGTACTATCCAATCTATACCGTCAATACTAGAGGAGACAAGAAGTCTTCCAGACTTACCTACAATCTTGGAGCCTAAGATGGAGGCAATGATCAATGCATTGATGCCCATGGATATCAAGACTTTGGATCTGCTTAGAGAGGAAGCATCCATACCATTATATGATGGGTACCAAGTATCTCACCTGAAGATACTGCTTACAGTCTTAAGTGTGCAAGAAAAATACGGGTGGAGCAATGCGATTGTGACCGAGTTGTTTAGGTACCTTGTAGATACGCTTTGTTGATTTCTTTTTGACACTGTCATTAAAAAATTTGTACTTTTTCAAGGTGTTTTATGATTTTTTTCAAGTTAATGAAGTATCATACCACTTATAAATACCATGCTTGAGTCTCATGATGATGCACGATATGTTTTATGAAAGCTTGGCATTGATTACAACATCATCTATGCATGTATCAACGATTGCATACTGTTTCGAGGAGAATAAGAGACTATGGAGACATGTCTAAAGTGTAGTGCTCACAGGTATCGACATGATCTACAAGGGCAAACCATCTCTGAAAAAATTTCTTAGACACTTTTCGCTTATTCCCTGCATAAACCACATGTTTCGTATGTTTGACATGGCAAGCTTGACAACGTGGCATGCACAGAATAGATCCACTGATGGAGTTCAAGGAATATCAGCAGATTCACGCACATGGAGCCACATTGACTCTACCTTCCCAGGCTTTGCCTGAGAGCCAAAGCTTGGTCTTGCTATGGATGGCGTAAACCCATTCAGTCTACGCTCAACTTCTTACAATGTGTGACCTATAGTCCTTATTAACTACAATATCCCTCCATGGCTTTCTATGAAGAAATGACATCTCGTCCTTAGCTTGCTTGTTCATGGCTGCTACAAAGTCAAAAATATGGACGTGTATCTTCGTCCATTAGTCGATGAGCTTAAGATTTTGTGGGAGGAGGGGGTCATCGTGCAAGATATGAGTAAGCAGATGGTCGACGGTCTGCCAATATTCGAGCCATTCTCATGTGGACCATGCATGACTTTTTGGGATTCAGAGAGTGCTTAGGTAAGTAGGCTTCAGTTTTCGTTGGTAATATCTATCATAGCTCATTCAAGTTTGTATTCACTGGTGGATAGAGGTGTTGGGATAGGTCTGGTTACCTCAGGTAATAATGCATGTCCATTGTGTGGGCCACACTTAGACTCCCGAAGGTCACAAACCATGAAGAAGATGGTATATCAAGGACACACTACTTTCTTGCCAGAGGGTTATGAACTTAGGGAAGGTTTTCTTGGACAACCTCCAGCACATATGATGGCATTTCTATGTGGAGCGTATTAACAAAATGCACTCCACAATAGATTGTGGTATCATGGCAAGGTTTAAGCAAGAGAGCCGACGACGAGCAACGGATCCAAACAAGATTATAGATGAGATGGAGTACTTTGGAAACTTGCAAAGTATTGTCATGGTGGATTACCATAGCTTCTCTATGATCCTATTCGATATGCAGTGGTTCAAAGTGGTACTTAAAGAAGCTGAAGCAATAGTTCGACGAGGTCCATCTAGATTTCTCGAAATAGATTCCGAAAAAAATGGAGGATCTGTGTAACACGTTTGTGTTGTCGGCCCATTGTGAATATGTGCATGAGCTCATGTGTTTTTTAATTGTATTATGACATGGTACATGTCACAATAGTTAAATCTCTCTTGTACGTGATTGTGAACATGTAATTTTCTATCCAAACCCTTGACAACCTTGATGGTGGTACGTTATACCTTCAGCTCCCCGAAGTGTGAGAGTATATGATCAAAGCGATGTTTCGAGCATAGATGATGACAATATGCAAATAGAGAGGTCGATATTGCAAGGGGTGGAGACCACCGAAATCTTGGAGCATGTAGAGGAGCCATCATCAGGTAACAATGATGGAAATACAGGACTTCAATATCTATCGACCTTCCAATGTATGTGGAGTTGTGTCAGGAGATTGACATGGAACCATAGGGTACTTCATACTTGAAGCATCCACCTACTCAATTCGTTGATGAATTTCTTATAAAGGCACATAAGATATGCATTTTAAGTAAGATCATTTGTTAAAGATTTATATTTTCGTACTTTGTATGATTTATATTGATTATGCTAACATTAATTTTTTTCTGTGCAGGTGACCTTTGTGGGTATTTAGATCACCACGATGAGTTAGGAGATGAGAGACGAGGAGCTATATGAGATCTTCACGCATATGTCTCTAGATCAAATGGCGTGATTCAGAGATATGGTAGACCAGGAGCTCTCTCGGACACCATCAGACCGCTCTATTAGATCTACTTCAGCGCACTCTGATGCTTCTGTTTCCAGCAGATGAGGTCGATGCTCGATGGAGGGAATGGTTCATGGGAATCCTATGGAGATCTAGATGTAGTGAGGCCACAACCAACTCGGGATACAGGTGCTACTCCTCGCTCTCGTGGCAATTCGAGAGAGCATGGCTAAGGTGGTTGCTGTGGAGATACCGACGGAGTGTCTTCGTCTCGTTGTTTTGCTGGAGTTGGTCACCTTCGGGATTTGTCACACGTGTGGGGATGTCTACTCCAGTCACTCCGGCTTTTTCTCAGCCATCCGTAGGTGGCACCCCTATGGGTGCTACTCTGAGAGATACTACCCTGGTATGCACACCAGATGTATAGGGGTCTCTTGGATATGCCTAGGAGTGTGGTCACTGGTGGGAGATGACCCATCTTAGACATACCCCTCTGGGGTATGCCTACCTTGTAGATGATAGGTCAAGAGCCATCATCATGAATGATGAGGGGAGGAGAGTAATGGCTCGCATGAGAGAGTTGTGCCAACAAGTTTTTCGATACAACGTCTTGGCTCATTGGAAAAACATACCAGAGGGGAGTAAGGACTATATGGTAGCATCCTTGCATGGGGATTTTCCGACCGCAGCAGATAGGTTTTCTACGGGTTGGATGATGGAGTGTATGCGTGCATACATGTCACACAGACGATCAGACACACGCAAGGCACTCAAGAGTGGAGCTTCAAAGCCCGAGTGGCTAGACGCAGATGACTGGCGTCAGCTCATGGAGGAGTCTATAGATTCTCTAGGACGTTGGAGACAGCAACGCAAGGCGGTGAGGGTATGACTAGAGGCCGGAGTGGTCCATCATCTTGGGAGTGGTGGCCACATGACATATCTCGAGGACTTTGTAAGTTTTTCTTTTGTTTTGCTTGCTTATTTTTTTACAATATCCTTTTTACTGACAATTGTGTTTCTAACAGTTGTATTTTGTTTTCTTTGCAGCACTCCATTACAAACCACGATCCCACCGGCCTTGAGACTCGATATGCAGAGAGGTACAATCTCACTGCATTGATCGACCGATTGTATGAATGTGGTAGCCCTGTAGGTCACTCATCTTTCTTGTTCGTAGTTACTAAGTCTAATTAAAATGCATTATTGTATACTAGATTGATGTGTAGTTGTTTCTTTTTTTGCAGAGTCCGTTCGATGCTCCATTGTGGCAGGACAAGGTTTCAGATAGCGAGGATCTATAGCTCGCCCTTGGATCCCTGGAGCTTATATACTCTTCTTTTTTGGTCACGTGATCTATGTATACATTTTCTATGTAGTAGTAGTATCTTGCCATGATTGTACTGGCTACTTTCATTACACGATCATGTATTTATTCCATGTATCGGTGTTATGATTTAAGTACACTTTGCCTTTATTTACATGAGCATTGTACACATTACTGAAACTATTTTGTATGGCCCAAATAAAGCACACAATGCTGTGCCACAATTTTTTTCCCCCTGTTACCATTGCTACTAGCATCGCAAATTTACTACACGCGTCACTATTAGCATTGCAAAATGCATCGCAAAGTGTTGTTATCAGCGTCACTATTTGCGTCGGTATTAGCGTTGCATTTGACGCAAATAGCGACATTGATAATGACGCTAATACCGACTGTTCTATGGCATTGCCAATAACGACGTTTTTTGCGATGACCAGGGTAAATTTCTTTATGAGCATTTTTGTCACTTTTAACTTCGGTATAAGGCTTATATCTTTTAGTGAATGTAAGGCTATAGAGCTGTCTTGAAAATTCTCTCCCTCAACATCAAGAGTTGCTAGCAATTCCTCTTCATAACCTATAAAATTTTTATCATTTTGACCCCATGCTGCAAGGATTTTCAAGCAATAATCTTATCTAAGATAAAAAAGGTGTTGAATATTATTTAGCAATATATATCTCTTTTTGTTGATGAGATAACTTGGAAATGTTGGGACACATTCAAGAGGACTTGCTTCAACCTCTATACCACTACAAGGGAATGGGGCAATAGCGACGCCGATTAGCAACGGCGGATATCGGCGTCGCTATTGGCGTCCCTATTTGTGACGCAAATAGCGACGCCAATAGTGACACCGCAGGGGAAAAAAGCACGGCCGAAACCAGAGCGCCGTTTTCATTTTGTTTTCTTCGTCTTTTGAGAGCGAGAGCGAGGGAAAGAGCGAGGGAGAGAGCCAAGGCATTGTCAGAGAAGAAGAGGAAGAGACTTGCTGCCGCCACCGCCACCGCCGTTGTTCGCAAAGGAGAGAAGGAGCCCTCATTGCAAAGAGAAGCTACCCACGCTCGCCATATCTCATTGGTGAGTCTCCCTCTCTCTTTCTTTTACTTGTTGAAGGTTTAAATCGTTCTCTTTTGTTTGTTTAGGAGAGGAAATGAAAGAGAAGGAGAGGGAGAGGGAGAGAGAGGGAGAGAAAGAGAGGGAGAGGGAGAGGGAGAGGGAGAGGGAGAGGGAGAGGGAGAGAAAGAGAGGGAGAGTGCATTCTCTCTCTCTCTCTCCCTTTTGCTTGTTTAATGTTTAAATTACTTTCTTTTTTGCTTGTTTAGGAGAGGAAACGAGAGAGTAAGAGAGAGAGAGAGAGGGAGAGGGAGAGGGAGAGGGAAAGAAAGAGAAAGAGAAAGAAAGAGAAAGAGAAATAGAGGGAGAGGGAGAGGGAGGGGGAGGAAATAGGAGAGGGAGAGAAAGAGAAAGAGAGGGAGAAGGAGGGAGAGTGCATTCTCTCTCTCCCTCCCTCTCCCTTTTGCTTGTTTAATGTTTGAAACACTTTAGTTTTTGCTTGTTTAGGAGAGGAAATGAGAGAGAAAGAGAGTGAGAGGGAGAGGAAGGGGAAGGAAATGAGAGAGAGATAGAAAGAGAAAGAGAGGGAGAGTGCATTGTATCTCTCCCTCTCCCTTTTGCTTGGAGAATGTTTAAATCACTTTATTTTTTGCTTGTTTAGGAAATGAGAGAGAAAGAGAGATAGAGAGGGAGAGGGAGAAAAAGAGAAAGAGAGGGAGAGGGAGAGGGAGAGAGAGGGGGAGGGGAAGGAAATGAGAGAGGGAGAGAAAGAGGGAGGGGGAGGGAGAGGGAGGGAGAGGGAGAGGGAGAGGGAGAAAGAGGGAGGGAGAGGGAGAGGGAGGGTGAGGGAGGAAATGAGAGAGGGAGAGAAAGAGAACGAGAGGGAGAGGGAGAGGGAGAGGGTGAGAGAAAGAGAGGAAGAGAGGGAGAGGGAGAGAAAGAGAGGGAGAGGGAGGGGAAGGAAATTTAAGATAATATACGTATTGATAATGGTATGCAATGTGCTTGGCATACGGCCACGTACTTCATCAAAATGAACCCAAAATTATTGTTATAGAAGAAGAAACCCTTAAATTGAGTATAGGATAATTTCTTTCAGGTCATATGACTATGAGTAGAATTGATTGAAATAAATTTTATTACTATAGTTATAAAATTTCATAGATGGCGCGCATTAATTTTAAAATGGATTACTTATACTCAAAGCCGAGATATAACAAAAAATTATCTACCGGGACAAACAAATCGTTGAGCATGATACAAGGCCGAGATATAACATCGGAAAATCTCTCGACTACTATATACAATGCAAGGTTTATGGTCAACTTGCAACTTGACGTACATCTCCATAAAGCTATCCATTTAAGCCTCGTTTGCTGTAATGTAGATAAGATGGCAAACGAAGAAGGTCTTATTGTTCAAGACCGCGAGTCGTATCTTAATCAGCGTGTCCCATGTCCTTGCTCTCAATGCAAGTTGGCAATTAGACGAAAATGACGATTGTCTATAGAATACGTACGACGATTTGGCGAGTTTCAATCTGAGATCATTGATCAGGCGATTGCATATTTTCAGCAAACGGTAATTTGAAGTTAGCATTTTTCATGCATTGTACTCTCAAGCTAATTGAAAACCATACACAATAAGATTGGGTCTTGTTGGCAAATTTTGTATCCAGGGGGGTGATGTCTCGACCCAAGGGGGAGTGCACCCTTTGCGGCCAATTAGAAGAGTTCGTGGACATGTGATGGATGGATTGTAGGAGCCAATCGACCACTCGCAAGGCCCATCTATACCGTCAATGCCAGAGGAGACAGACAACCTTCCCGACTTGCCTACAATCCTGGAGCCTGAGATGGAGGCAATGATCGATGCATTGATTCCCATGGATGTTGAGACATCTGACCCGCTTAGAGAGGAAGCATCCATACCCTTATATGATGGGTGCCGAGTATCTCGGTTGAAGACATTGCTTGCACTATTAAGTGTGCAAGAAAAATACGGTTGGAGCGATACGAGTGTGACTGAGTTATTCAGGTACCTTGCACACAGACTTCATTGTTTTTTTTAAAAATAGTATTATTGCAAACATGGATGGATTTTTCAAGATGTTTTATGATTTTTTAAGGTTATTGAAATATCATATATTGCCACCTGCAAACACCATGCCTGAGTCTCGTGATGATGCACGACATGTTTTACGGAAGCTTGGCATGGACTACAATAACATCCATGCATGTATCAACGACTGCATATTGTTTCAAGATGAATACGAGACTATGGAGACATGTCCAAAGTGTAGTGCTCATAGGTATCGACAGGACTTGCAAGGGCAGACCATCCCTCAAAAAGTCCTCAGACACTTTCCGCTCATCCCCCGCATAAACCACATGTTTCGCACGTTTGCCATGGCAAGCTTGACAACGTGGCATGTGCAGAATAGGTCCACGGATGGAGTGCAACGAATATCAGCAGATTCGCGCGCATGGAGCCACATTGACTCTACTTCCCAGGCTTTGCGCGAGAGCCAAGGAATCTTCGGCTCGGTCTCGCCATGGATGGTGTGAACCCATTCGGTCTGCGCTCAACTTCTTACAGTGTGTGGCCTATAGTGCTTGTCAACTACAACATTCCTCCATGGCTTTCTACGAAGAAAGGACATCTCATCCTTAGCTTGCTCGTCCCGGGCTGCTACAAAGTAAAAAATATGGATGTGTATCTTCGTCCATTAGTCGATGAGCTTAAGATTTTGTGGGAGGAGGGGGTCACAATGCAAGATATGAGCAGGCGCGATGGTCGGCGGTCAGCCAACATTGGAGCCATTCTCATGTGGACGATGCATGACTTTTCGGGATTGGGGGAGTGCTCAGGTGAGTAGACCTTTGTTCTCGCCGGTAATATCTATATTTTATTTCATTCAATCAAGTATTCACTAGGTCGTGGATCGCCTTGCAGGTCTTGTTACCTCAGGTTATCATGCATGTCCATTGTGTGGGCCACAGTTAGACTCCCGAAGGTCACGAACCATGAAGAAGATGGTATATCAAGGACACGCCGCTTTCTTGCCGGAGGATCATGAACTCAGGGAAGGTTTTCTTGGAGGACCTCCAGCACGTATGAATGCTGCAAGCTGGTACGAGCTGAAAATGGTAAACCCGGAATCACATCCAAATGGAATGCGACGGTTCTCAGTTTTCTACGAGTTGCCATATTGGACCCACTTACAGGTCAACCACTTGTTGGATCCCATGCATATTTTCAAAAATGTGGGCAGCTTGCTATGGGACCACATCACAGGAAAGAGAGACACTATAGGGTCACGAATGGATTTAGAGGAGGTAGGTAAGATGGAGGCGCTTTGGCCGCAGTCGAGTGCTGAAGGGGGAGTGCAGCTTCCTCGCGCTCCCTGGGTTTTGTCTACCAAAGAAGAGCGCATTGTGAAGCAAGTAATCAAGTCTATCCGCACTCCGACGGGTATGATGCGTTCTCTCAGGTCCGCATTTTCTAAAGATGACCAAATGTCTGGGCTAAAATCCCATGATTGGCATAAGATATGTCAGGTTTGTGAACAGAATGGATTTTAATTAGCGTGGACATTTTGAAATTTAAAAAGTGACCATTATTCTTAATGCTTTCTCATTTGTGGCAGTTTGTCCTACCGATCGCGATCGCGGGATGCTTAACTCCAGAAATTCGCGGGGCCATTTACAAGCTGTCGACTTTGGTGCAATGGATCTCACAGAAAGAGTTTAAGACGTCCTCTATTGAATCCGCAAGGCACGGAGCAGTTGAGACGGTCTGTCTCTTTGAGAAATACCTGCCCACTAGCATGCTCACGATACAAGTTCACCTTCTTGTGCATCTTGTGGACGAAGTGGAGATTGCTGGACCTGTCCATACGCGATGGATGTTCTTCTTGGAGCGCTTCATGAAAACCCTGAAAGGCTTTGTGCGAAAACGAGCTCATCCGGAAGGTAGCATGGCGGAAGGTTGGTTGGTGTCAGAGGCGTTAGTGCATATCTCACAATGGCTACCAACGGTGGAACCAGACAATGAAATGCTATGGACGCTGAAGGACGATGACAGGCTGACTGGAGATGTGGTGGTTGGAAATGGGGTAGAAAAAAGAATGGATGCCTCAATGGAAGAGAAGGTGAATCGCTTTTGTATGTTGCACCATGTCTCCATGGAGACGTGGCTCGCCAAGTACCAGATTGCAAGGCAAGATCGAGAGGAAGCACGAGCTGAATTCCGACGCAGTACACGTCATCGACTGATTCGATATCCCGAAGGCATGGAGGAGATGCCGTGGTTTATGTCAACATGATGGTTGCATGGAGCCTTGACCGCAGCATCCAGCGAAGGGACAGAGGTCTCAATGGAGGAGTGGGAGTTCTCGAGGGAATGTAGTCCAAAGGTAATGAGGGGTTTAGAATGTGTCGTATCTAAATTTGCTTGCTACATCTAATTTGAGTGTTTCAATGTGCAGTACAAAATATATAGTGCAGCGTGGTCGCGCGGACGGTATTTTCGGGTGGAGCGTATTGACAAAATGCGCTCCACAATGGACTGTGGTGTCATGGAAAGGTTTGAGCAAGAGAGCCGGCGACGAGCAACAGATCCGAACATGGTTGTGGATGAGATGGAGTATTTTGGGAACTTGCAAAGTATTATTACGGTGGATTACCGTAGCTTCTCCATGATAATATTCGATGTGCAGTGGTTCAAAGTGGTACTTGGAGAAGCTGGCGCAACAATTCGACGAGGTCCATCTGGATTTCTCGAAATAGATTCCGAAAAAAAATGGATGGATTTGCGCGACACCTTTGTGTTGCCAGCCCATTGTGAACAGGTACAACTAGTCATTTGCTTGCTAATTGTAATATGACATGGTTTATGTCACAATGGTTTGAAGCCGCTTTGTAAGTGTTTGTAAACAGGTAATCTTCTATCCAAATCCCCGACAACCTCGATAGTGGTATGTTATACCTTCAACTCCTCGAGGTGCGAGAGTATACGATCAAAGCGATGTTCCAAGCATAGATGAAGAAAATATGCAAATAGAGGGATCAAATTTTTACCTGGTGATATTAATAAAAGATCTAATCTGGTATTTTTGGACTCTAACTATGTTCAAATTCTCAATAAAAAAGTGAGAGAAATGAATCACTCTATTCTTCTTGTTAGGATAAGGTATAGTATACCAAAATTTGCTTTTACTCACTATATTTTTCTAGCAATAGACTTTTATGTTGATGCTTACTATCTCCATTCCTTTTCTAGGTGTGTAACGCATAAGCTCCCCTTTGATATACAACAAAATATTGAGGTTCTTGATCCATCTATCTCATACTATATGAGGAGTGAGCTTGATGCAAGTGCATTTGACCATTGGTTCAATTCAATTGACTTTGAAACTTTTGAGGTTCTTCTAATTCAATACAATGAAAAGTAAGCAATTTGATATTTTGTTAGATTTTATGAGATCTTGTTTTGCTAGATTATTGAAATATTTTTGTTTTCAGTTCTCAGTGGAGCCTAATTGGAATAGATTGTGTGGAGAGATAATGTTATCTCATCAATTCTATAAAAGGAAGCCATGAAAATGCCAAGTTGTAAGTTATATAATCTAGGGTCTCCTTGATATTTTGATCTTTTTTTGCAGGTACTCTAAATATTTTGATCTTTCTTTTGTAATTACTCTAAAATTTTATTGCCTTTTTAGTACAGAGCTATAAAAAGATTGATTGAAGTGCTAGAGAAAAGCCTCCCATGCCTTCTAACTTATTTGCAACAATGCAATATAGACAAGTTGCAGTAAGCTCTTGATTAATATGGTCGAAACATACTAAGAAAATTTATTCTAAAAACTACCATCAACATGTTTCATAATTTTTCTTTATATTGTTGATTGCAATGTCATCATCAAGATGATAGCTAATCTTGTGGGACTGAGAGTAATTGTAAATGCCAGAATATTGGTTCAGTTTATTTATCTCAATGATGATAAACTTATAAAAGTAATGTGAAACATACTAAACTTTAAGATAGAGGTTTATTACAAAATAGTCCATTGATGATAATAATATAGTCAATTGTAAAAAATAACAATGAATAAAAATATTTTCTTACAAATGTATGACAGTTTATAAGGGATTGCTATACAAGTAAGCATGTTTGGTATATAAGAGCAAAGCTCATGAAGTACATAATGGTCAATTGTATACAACCAACAATAATCAACAATAGTGGGGGCTTGGACATTAAAGCGGAGAGGAGGTGCATGTAACTACCGTATGTAAAGCTATGCCTTCAACACCCAAGGCAACCAGAGCGTCAAAGATAGGCAAAAGAAATCCTAGAAAGGATGTCCCTTCTCCTAAGAAAAGTTCTAAAAAAATGTAGCTTTGTCTCATTGATTGTAAGCCCTTGTGTATAAGTCATGGAGATGGTTGACAAAAATTTTCCACGATATTTTTACATGTATTTTATATTGATAGTAAAGAGATTTTTTCTTCAATATCCTTGCATTGTATATTCTTCTCTCTCCCTGTTGATATCTATAAAAAAATGTTACAAATGTTTATTAATCAAGAAGTGAAATCAAATATACACTTAAGTGAATATAATATGATATAAAAACTTACTTGTTTGTTATTAAGTTGAAACACAAATGAGTATGGTAGTTCAATATCTTCATTCTGTAAATCCATCATCACTTGATGTAGTGTACATGATGATCTAACCTTTAGGATTGAAATAATGTCCTCATTGTACCAAACATCAAGATCCACTATAGGATCTTTGCTAAAATTATCAAGATTTTGGTCTAAAGCAACTAAACTACCACCAACATAATGCCATCTATTATAATAAAAGCTATAAGGATGAAATTTTGAGTAGCAATCATATATTTACAAGTTGTAGTGTCTTGATCTATCTTGCATATAATTTTTTCTTATGTCCTAGTGTCCCATCTCTCATTAACAAATTGTATAACATCATCATATGTTAGTCTCTTCATTGAAAGCATGGCCTTTGATGTTCTTATCTCAGCATTAGAAAAGAGTTCAATAAATATATTAATAGGTATGAACAAAGTAACTTTGCTTAGCCTACTTGAGATAATAGGTTTTAATGTTTTCTATATCTCATATAATATTTTACATCTATAGCCCTCAACACTAGTAGCTGGACTTGGCAAAGGCCACTCAAAGCTTGAAAAACTAGGAAAAGGAAGGGGGGATATTGATCCCCATTGGCTATGCTGCATGGGGACAATATAAGAATGGTTATAGAAGAATATTACATTCTCTACAAGCTCTATCGTTTTTCTACCTTTGTACATCTCTTCTCCAATCAAGCCATGTATCACATCGATCACATCAACAATAGACTCGACTGGTAGCCATTCCTCAAGATTAGAGGAATAGACATCTACAAGACAAATGAAAAAATGCTATAATGGAAAACCTTAAGCCAAGTTCAAGAAAAGAAAGACCTTAAGAATCAAATCTTTACAATTTGGTTTATGCATTCAAAGATTTGAACTTCCAGGTTCGAAATATAGCTCTCTATGTATAAACACATGTTGTACCAGAACCTCTTTTATGCTATTCTTATTTACTCCAAGCTTGAATTCTCGGATTCTACCCTTCCAAGCATAGATGGACGAGCTTTCATATCTTCACCTTTTCCCATGTTTTGCATGTTGCATGGTGATCTAATTGCCTTTGCTAATGATTGTAGGAATCCATCTTCCATCTTGTTGGAATGAGTTAAACACTAACATGGATGTGATTTGGGAGCTTGGACACCTTGTTGAAGGTTGAATTTTTGTATCCATGGCACACACACACACACACACACACACACACACACACACACACACACACACACACATGATTGAGCTACCACAAAGGAGGAAAAAACACGAGAGGGATAAAAGAAAGGAGGGAAAAAAATAAGTGCTAAGATCTTTATTAATTTGAATTTAGATTAAACATGTCATTATCATTAATCCAAACATATCATTAAATAAAAGTGGCTAGGATTGCATATTATTAATGCAAAGAATGTCATAATCACGAATATAAGAGGCTAAAAATAGATATTGATAATACAACGTTGTAATATATATATATATATATAGTAAAATATTTTTGTGTATTTTTTATAATAGAACTTTTGTTACAGAGGCTCTGTTCCTATTGGTCTAGGGCACTTTCTCTCTATCCCCTAAAAGGCATTTTCGAGACCTCAAAACTCCCCTAATATCTCCTTAGCTGCGTAGTTCTTGATACATAGGTAGCTAGCACCCTATCCTTCTCTAACTTCAAGAGCTATTCCATCCTATGCTACATTAACTTTTCAAGATCTAGCTTGTGTTTTATAGCAATTATCAGGCTTGGAACCACAAACTCCATAGGCACCACAACCTCTAATCCATATACCAAATTGAAAGGTGCAAGTCCTATTGCAATCTTCTATGCACTCCTAAAAGCCCATAAAGTAGAATCTAGACTTGCATCCCAATCCTTCCTATTATCCTCTGATATTTTCTTCAAAATACAGATCATTTTAATATTTTTGGAACTCTTTGCATGTCCATTAGCCCTGCAGATGATAGGGAGTGAACTTTTAATGATGTAATACCATGTGCCTAGGTATCAATTTGCAAGTGAATTGATTTGAAAAATGCTTACCCCTATCACTAACCAACTCTATAGGGCATCCAAACTTGGTCATAGTTTTAGAATATAAGAACTTGGCCACACTAGCTACTTTATTTTCTTTCAAGGCCTAAGCTTCCACCCACTTCATGCAATAGTCAGTGCAAAACAAAATATACAGATTATCTGTCCTCTAGCTTAATAGGTCCAACAAAATCAATTTCCTAATTCTGAAATGGCTCAAGCGTAGTACAAGATGATCTTGCATCCTATCTCTTGACCATCCTTCAAATATTGTAGGCATTCTTTAACATATTGATGGGCATTACTTAAGATAGTAGGCCACCACAAACCAGCCTACAAAAATTTCATGCTTGTAATCTCCCCAAAAAAATGGCCACTTGATAGTCCGCCATGGTATTTATGAAGAACTCTGGGCTGTTCATATTCAAGCACACACCTTCTCAATACATTATCTATTCCTCTCTTGTATAAGGTATTCATAATAACCTAAAATGATATGCTCTTTAATGCCAACTTCCTTCTTTGATCAACTTGTGTAAGGTGTGCTAGAAAAGCTCCTTCCTATAAGAGTTGGTCCCTAATATGAATTTGGATCTACAACTTGAACTTTAAAGAGTTTAGCATTACATGGTTGATTAGGAACTCTTACTTCTACATCATCATTCTCCCATCTGATGAGAGAATAATCCACTGCATGTTCTTTCCTGGAGTGTAAACGACCTTAAAGTCAAACTCTTGTAATAGAAACATCCATCTAGCCAATCTACCTATTAGCTGAGGTTTATTGATCAAGAAAAAGAGAGCAAGGTGGTCCACATGGAAGATCACTTCATTACCTAGCAAGTAATGCTTAAATTTCTACATAGAGTAAACCATTCCAAGTGCTTCTCTCTTTGTGATTGAATAGTTCTTTTCAGTGGCACTTATTTGCATAAGATATTGGTCTAAACCATCCACATATCTTATCTTGCATAAGCACTACTCCCACAATAAGATAAGAAGCATCCACAAATACATGGAAAGGTAGGTTATGTGCAAGAGGTTGTAATATTGGAGCCACCACTAGCATTTTCTTAAGGATGCTAGAAACTTTTTCCTGATCTTTTCTCCAGATATACTGCATACCCTTCTTGGTTAAAGTGGTACATGGAAAAAAAATATGTGACAAGTACCTTAAGTACCTATTGTTCCATTTCACTTGACCTACAAATCTCATCACTTCCTACACATTAGTCAAAGCTCTAGCCTTCCAAAAAATTGCTATCTTTCTTGGATCTATAGCAATGCCTTCTTTAGATTGAGTATGGCCCAAGAGTACTCACCTCCTTGGTACACAAAAACAAATGTAAAAGGATTCAGGGACATTCCTTTTTCTTGCATCTTTCAAAGCATAACTTGAGATGCTTCAAGTGCTACCTCCTACTACTACCAAAGATACATAAATCATCAATAAATACCCTCATGAAGGATGTTGGATATGGCTCAAAAGTCTTAGGGAGCTCCCCACTCTGTAACAAAGGGAGTCTTATCTATATCTTCTAGATGCATCCTAATTTGATTATAGCTTGAAAAGCCATCTAGCAAACTATACATTTCATATCCTACTACATCATTAAGTAAAGAATTCATAAAGGGTATTGGGAAGGGATTGGTAATGGTAGCTACATTCAATTTCTTGTAAGCCACACACACCCTGATCTTCCCATTCTTCTTAGGTACCATCACCATAGGAGATAGCCATGTCACTTCATTAACATGCTTGATAAAGCCAAACCTCAGTAACTTGTCAATTTGTTTCTTCACTTGGATTCATCCTATATCTCTTTTGAATAATTGGCTTAGCATTCTTCTTCGGGTTGATCTTATGCTAGTACACTACTAGATCAAACCCCTTCATTTCTATATAATTCCAAGTGAAGATGTCTTGAAAATCTTGGCATAATTTTATAAGATCCTTCTTGAAAATATACTCAACATAGATGCTCATTTTGATGGTTTTACCCTCACCTTTTTTATTTAAGTTGACCTCCTATACTTCATCTTTTACCACTCATGTAGATCTTCTCATAGTGTGCTCATGCCTATGCTTAGCTTGAATAATGGCTTTTGGTCCTTCCTCTTCTAGCACATCAGAGTTGTCCATACCCTGGTATTCCTTAGTCTGTTGATTTTTAGATTTCTCTTACAATTCCTTCAGGATGACTAGTTCCTAGGTCTTGAATCACTTTATACTCCCCATAATTCCCTAACCTCCTAAAATTTAAACTAGCTAATCTTCAAGAAGGCTATCTAAATGTTGTCTTGACTAGTTTTGACCTGTAGATTGAATAGCTTGCTATTCTAAAATTGCATTTCCATCACTTGTGGGATAATCCTAATACTCCTGAATAATACTATTAACATCTATCTCAAACATTAGAACCACATAAGGATTTCCTTGCAAGAATAGTTCCTTCTCATGATATTCCACTTCATCTACAAGGTTGAGGTGAAGGGTGTTGCTAGAAGATAGTTTCTAAACTTCTTTATGGCGAACACCATGGATAACCCTTCCCTTTATGTTGTGGAGTAGTTCATTTATGTTTTAGTGAGTTGTTTGCTAGCAAAGCTCACTAGCATTAGGGGAGTTTTGAGGTCTTGAAAATGGCTTGTAAGAGATCCTAGAGAGAGAAAATATTTTAGAAAATGAAATTATTTTTAGTTTTTTAAAAAGATTATATTTCGATAAGTAAATATATAAGAAATTTTTAATAATTCATTGTCATGATATTCTCATGGTTACATTAAACTTGGAAATCTAGGCCGCCATAAAGGTGACAAAGATTGCCCTAATCTTCTAATCACATACTTAGCTATGGATCGGTTATCCAATGATCTCTATAGCTCTAGTAAAAGACCTCTCTATCATCTTCATATTGAGTTGGATAGTGAGTATGAATGAATAAGAAAGAGAACAAAACCCATTACTGTTACATAGTCTACAAAAACATATACTCAAGTTTGAAGGAAAGAAGAATCTTGATCTTTGGTTAGATGGAAAGCTATATCCCAAAGATCCTAACAAAAATAATACTCCACCTTTCTATAATAGGTTTTCACACTGATGAGGTTCATTGGGTAATGGTTATAATGGGTTTCTAGGTTATATAGTTAACTTGGTTGTAGAAAAGAATGTCCTCAAATTGGAGAACTATCTTTTATCAAAACATAACAACAAACACTACAAGGATATATGAGAATAGAGACGTGCATTTTTTACGCAAATTAGTGGCATCACTATTTGCATCGAAAATGCGACACAAATAGCGACAGTACTTAGACAAAAAAAAGTGGACTGAAACCCAAGCGTGGCATTTTGCGCAAAAGAGCGAAAGAGGGAGTGAAAGAGAGAGAAAACTACATCATGTGTTTAAGAGGAAGAGGGAGAGAAAGAGAGAAAGAGGAGAAGGAGAGCTTCTCACTGTCGTCGCTGCCATTTGCGAAGAAGAGGAGGAAGTGCACGAAGGGTGAAGAGGAGTCATCGTTGCGAAGAGGAGCCATCGAATCCAACCTTGGGCTTTTGCGGTGGGTGCATTGCTCCCTCTTGGTTTATTTTTGTTTTCTATCATTTTCTTTTGTTTGCTTTTGTTAAAGATGATGTGTACTGAAAAAGAGAAAGAGAGGAAATGAGAGAGGAAGAAGCAAAGAGAAAAAGAAAGAAAGAACGAGAGAGAGAGAGAATGAACATGAAATATAATTAAGAAAGAGAGAAAGAGAGAGAGGGAGGGATAGAGGAGAATGAATGGATTAGAAACAAAGAGAGGGTAAGATCTTATTCTTTAATTTCTTATTTTCTTGTTTGTAGTAGTAGCAGCAGCAGCAGCAGTAGTAGTAGTAGTAGAGAGAGAGAAAGAAAGAGATGTTTTGTTAAAGGTGGGCCTTGGGTGTGTTCAACACTTCAGGAAGGCGAGTAGTAGTAGTAGTAGTGGCGGCGGCAGTGGTGGTGGTGGTAGTCGTAGTAGTAGTAGTAGAGAGAGAGAGAGAGATAAAGAGAGAGAGAGAGGTTTTGTTAAAGATGCACCTTTGGTGTGTTTGAGAAGGCAAGTACTAGTAGTGTAGTGCTGGTGGTGGTGGTAGTAGTAGTAGTAGTAGTGGTAGTGGTGGTGGTGGTGGTGGTGGTGGTGGTGGTGGTGGTGGTAGTGGTAGTGGTAGTAGTAGTAGTAGAGAGAGAGAGAGACAGATAGACAGAGAAAGATAGAGAGAGGTTTTGTTAAAGGTGCATCTTGGGTGTGTTCGATGCTTTGGGAAGGTGAGTACTAGTAGTAGTAGTAGTAGTAGTAGTAGTAGTAGTAGTAGTAGTAGTAGTAGTAGTAGTAGAGAGATAGAGAGAGAGAGGTTTTGTTAAAGGTGTATCTTGGGTATGTTTGACACTTTGGGAAGGCGAGTAGCAGTAGAGATATATATATATATATATATATATATAGTTAAGGGTGTACCTTAGGTGTGTTCAATGCTTCAGAAATGCACGGAAGGCTTGTGTATCCAGGCTCGGTAAAGCAAAAGAGAGATTAGACTTGGAGGTAAATTGATGGTTTTATTGACATGCTTTGCGCTACCTCCTCATATGATCTACATATCGAGTCGCACACAAAGGAAAAAAGGTGGTGAGGTTCGGTGCAATATCACGAGACGGGGAACACTTTGACATAGGGTAGCTACTCCCTCATCCCCATGCGTAGCATATTAGACTTTATATACTATAGACCCGGGTGGGTGGAGACTTTACATACATTAATTTTGTTGAGTTACAAGAGAAAAAATCCATTCTCAAACAATTTAAGAAAGAAAAAACTAATTATAACAAAATAAATTGTTTGTTGTAACGTTGACCAAATGGAAAAGGATGAAGGCTGTGATGTTCAAGATCGCGAGTCGTATCTTAATCTACGTGTCCTATGTCCTTGCTCTCAATGTAAGCTGGCAATTAGATGAAAACGACGATTGTCTATAAAACACATACGACACTTTGGCGAGTTTCAATCAGAGATCATTGATTAGGAAATCTCAGATTTTGAGCAAACAGTAAGAAAAGTGTATATCAATCAAGCATTGTATTCACAAACTAATTGAATATCATATACAAAAACATTGGATGTGATCGTAAAATTTATTACAGGGAGTTGACGTCTCTACCCAAGGAGGAGTGTACCCTTTGTGGCCACTTAGAAGAGTACATGGGCGTGCGATGGATGGAGTGCTTGAGCCAATCCACCACTTTGAAGGTACTACCGAATCTATACCGTGAATACCAGAGGAGACAGGCAGCCTTCTTGACTTTTCTGCAATCTTGGAGTTTGAGATGGAGGCAATGATCGATGCATTGATGCCCATGGATGTTGAGACATCTGATCCGCTTAGAAAGGAAGCATCCATACCATTATATGATGGGTGTCGAGTATCTTGCCTGAATACAATACTTGCACTCCTAAGTGCGCAAGCAAAATACGGATGGAGCAATGCAAGTGTGATCAAGTTGTTCAGGTAACTTCTACGTACAATTCATTGATTTCTTTTCAGCACCATCATAAAAAATAACTATGTTTTTTCAAGGTGTTTTATGATTTCTTTTAAGTTACTAAAGTATCATATATTACCACTTCCAAATACCATACTTGAGTCTCGTGATGATGCGCGACATGTTTTACAAAAGCTTGGCATGGACTACAATAGCATCCATGCATATATCAATGATTGTGTACTATTTTGAGGAGAGTACAAGACTATAGAGACGTGCAAAGTGTGGTGCTCACATGTATTGACAGGACTTGCAAGGGCAAACCATCCCTCGAAAAGTTCTTAGACAGTTTTCACTTATCCTACATATACATCACATGTTTCGTACATCCAGTATGGTGAGCCTAACAAAGTGGCATGCACAAAATAGATCCACAGATGGAGTTCAACGAAGATTAGCGGATTCACGTGCATGGAGTCACATTGACTCTACCTTTCTAGAATTTTCCAAAGAGCCAGGGAATCTTTGGCTCGATCTTGCTATGGATGGCATGAACCCATTCTGTCTATGCTCAACTTCTTATAGTGTGTGGCCTATAGTTCTTGTTAACTACAACATCCCTCCATGGCTCTCTATGAAGAAAGGACACCTCATTCCTAGCTTGCTCATTCCCAGTCGCTACAAAGTCCAGAATATGAATGTGTATCTTCATCCATTAGTCGATGAGCTTAAGATTTTGTGGGAGGAGGGGATCATCCACTACAAGGGAATGGGGCAATAGCGACGCCGATTAGCGACGACGGATATCGGCGTCGCTATTGGCGTCGCTATTTGCATCGCATTTGCGACACATATAGCGACGCCAATAGCGACGCCGCAGGGAAAAAAAGCGCGGCCGAAACCAGAGCGCCGTTTTCATTTTCTTTTCTTCGCCTTTTGAGAGCGAGAGCGAGGGAGAGAGCGAGGGAGAGAGCCAAGGCTTTGTGAGAGAAGAGGAGGAAGAGACTTGCTGCTGCCGCCGCCGTCGCCGCCGCCACCGCCGTTGTTCACGAAGGAGAGGAGGAGCCCTCGTTACAAAGAGAAGCCACCCACGCTCGCCATATCTCATTGGTGAGTCTCCCTCTCTCTTTCTTTTACTTGTTGAAGGTTTAAATCGTTCTCTTTTGTTTGTTTAGGAGAGGAAATGAAAGAGAAGGAGAGGGAGAGGGAGAGAGAGGCAGAGCGAGAGCGAGAGGGAAAGAAAGAGAGGGAGAGTGCATTCTCTCTCTCTCTCTCCCTTTTGCTTGTTTAATGTTTAAATTACTTTCTTTTCTGCTTGTTTAGGTGAGGAAATGAGAGAGTAAGAGAGAGAGAGAGGGAGAGGGAGAGGGAGAGGGAAAGAAAGAGAAAGAGAAAGAAAGAGAAAGAGAAATAGAGGGAGAGGGAGAGGGAGGGGGAGGAAATAGGAGAGAAAGAGAAAGAGAAAGAGAGGGAGAAGGAGGGAGAGTGCATTCTCTCTCTCCCTCCCTCTCCCTTTTGCTTGTTTAATGTTTGAATCACTTTTTTTTTGCTTGTTTAGGAGAGGAAATGAGAGAGAAAGAGAGTGAGAGGGAGAGGAAGGGGAAGGAAATGAGAGAGGGATAGAAAGAGAAAGAGAGGGAGAGTGCATTGTATCTCTCCCTCTCCCTTTTGCTCAGAGGATGTTTAAATCACTTTATTTTTTACTTGTTTAGGAAATGAGAGAGAAAGAGAGATAGAGAGGGAGAGGGAGAAAAAGAGAAAGAGAGGGAGAGGGAGAGGGAGAGGGAGAGGGAGGGGGAGGGGAAGGAAATGAGAGAGGGAGAGAAAGAGGGAGGGGGAGGGAGAGGGAGAGGGAGAAAGAGGGAGGGAGAGGGAGAGGGAGGGGGAGGGGGAGGGAGGAAATGAGAGAGGGAGAGAAAGAGAACGAGAGAGAGAGGGAGAGGGTGAGAGAAAGAGAGGAAGAGAGGGAGAGGGAGAGAAAGAGAGGGAGAGGGAGGGGAAGGAAATTTAAGATAATATACGTATTGATAATGGTATGCAATGTGCTTTGCATACGGCCACGTACTTCATCAAAATGAACCCAAAATTATTGTTATAGAAGAAGAAACCCTTAAATTGAGTATAGGATAATTTCTCTCAGGTCTTATGACTATAGAATTGATTGAAATAAATTTTATTACTATAGTTATAAAATTTCATAGATGGCGCGCATTAATTTTAAAATGGATTACTTATACTCAAAGCCGAGATATAACAAAAAATTATCTACCGGGACAAACAAATCGTTGAGCATGATACAAGGTCGAGATATAACATCGGAAAATCTCTCGACTACTATATACAATGCAAGGTTTATGGTCAACTTGCAACTTGACGTACATCTCCATAAAGCTATCCATTTAAGCCTCGTTTGCTGTAATGTAGATAAGATGGCAAATGAAGAAGGTCTTATTGTTCAAGACCGCGAGTCGTATCTTAATCAGCGTGTCCCATGTCCTTGCTCTCAATGCAAGTTGGCAATTAGACGAAAACGCCGATTGTCTATAGAACACGTACGACGATTTGGCAAGTTTCAATCTGAGATAATTGATCAGGCGATTGCACATTTTCAGCAAACGGTAATTTGAAGTTAGCATTTTTGATGCATTGTACTCTCAAGCTAATTGAAAACCATACACAATAAGATTGGGTCTTGTTGGCAAATTTTGTATCCAGGGGGGTGATGTCTCGACCCAAGGGGGAGTGCACCCTTTGCGGCCAATTAGAAGAGTTCGTGGACGTGCGATGGATGGATTGCAGGAGCCAATCGACCACTCGCAAGGCCCATCTATACCGTCAATGCCAGAGGAGACAGACAACCTTCCCGACTTGCCTACAATCTTGGAGCCTGAGATGGAGGCAATGATAGATGCATTGATTCCCATGGATGTTGAGACATCTGACCCGCTTAGAGAGGAAGCATCCATACCGTTATATGATGGGTGCCGAGTATCTCAGTTGAAGACATTGCTTGCACTCTTAAGTATGCAAGCAAAATACGATTGGAGCGATACGAGTGTGACTGAGTTATTCAGGTACCTTGCACACAGACTTCATTGTTTTTAAAAAAAAATAGTATTATTACAAACATGGATGGATTTTTCAAGGTGTTTTATGATTTTTTAAGGTTATTGAAATATCATATATTGCCACCTGCAAACACCATGCCTGAGTCTCGTGATGATGCACGACATGTTTTACGGAAGCTTGGCATGGACTACAATAACATCCATGCATGTATCAACGACTGCATATTGTTTCGAGATGAATACGAGACTATGGAGACATGTCCAAAGTGTGGTGCTCATAGGTATCGACTGGACTTACAAGGGCAGACCATTCCTCAAAAAGTCCTCAGACACTTTCCGCTCATCCCCCGCATAAACCACATGTTTCGCACGTCTGCCATGGCAAGCTTGACAACGTGGCATGTGCAGAATAGGTCCACGGATGGAGTGCAACGAATATCAACAGATTTGCGTGCATGGAGCCACATTGACTCTACCTTCCCAGGCTTTGCGCGAGAGCCAAGGAATCTTCGGCTCAGTCTCGCCATGGATGGTGTGAACCCATTCGGTCTGTGCTCGACTTCTTACAGTGTGTGGCCTATAGTGCTTGTCAACTACAACATTCCTCCATGGCTTTCTACGAAGAAAGGACATCTCATCCTTAGCTTGCTTGTCCCGGGCCGCTACAAAGTAAAAAATATGGACGTGTATCTTCGTCCATTAGTCGATGAGCTTAAGATTTTGTGGGAGGAGGGGTTCACGATGCAAGATATGAGCAGGCGCGATGGTCGGCGGTCAGCCAACATTGGAGCCATTCTCATGTGGACGATGCATGACTTTCCGGGATTGGGAGCGTGCTCAGGTGAGCAGACCTTTGTTCTCGCTGGTAATATCTATATTTTATTTCATTCAATCAAGTATTCACTAGGTCGTGGATCGCCTTGCAGGTCTCGTTACCTCAGGTTATCATGCATGTCCATTGTGTGGGCCACAGTTAGACTCCCGAAGGTCACGAACCATAAAGAAGATGATATATCAAGGACACGCCGCTTTCTTGCCGGAGGATCATGAACTCATGGAAGGTTTTCTTGGAGGACCTCCAGCATGTATGAACGCTGCAAGCTGGTACGAGCTGAAAATGGTAAACCCGGAATCACATCCAAATGGAATGCGACGGTTCTCAGTTTTCTACGAGTTGCCATATTGGACCCACTTACAGGTCAACCACTTGTTGGATCCCATGCATATTTTCAAAAATGTGGGAAGCTTGCTATGGGACCACATCACAGGAAAGAGAGACACTATAGGGTCACGAATGGATTTACAGGAGGTAGATAAGATGGAGGCGCTTTGGCCGCAGTCGAGTGCTGAAGGGGGAGTGCAGCTTCCTCGCGCTCCCTAGGTTTTGTCTACCAAAGAAGAGCGCATTGTGAAGCAAGTAATCAAGTCTATCCGCACTCCGACGGGTATGATGCGTTCTCTCAGGTCCGCATTTTCTAAAGATGACCAAATGTCTGGGCTAAATTCCCATGATTGGCATAAGATATGTCAGGTTTGTGAACAGAATGGATTTTAATTAGCGTGGACATTTTGAAATTTGAAAAGTGACCATTATTCTTAATGCTTTCTCATTTGTGGCAGTTTGTCCTACCGATCGCGATCGCGGGATGCCTAACTCCAGAAATTCGCGGGGCCATTTACAAGCTGTCGAATTTGATGCAATGGATCTCACCGAAAGAGATTAAGACGTCCTCTATTGAATCCGCAAGGCGGGGAGCAGTTGAGACGGTCTGTCTCTTTGAGAAATACCTGCCCACTAGCATGCTCACGATACAAGTTCACCTTCTTGTGCATCTTGTGGACGAAGTGGAGATTGCTGGACATGTCCATACGCGATGGATGTTCTTCTTGGAGCGCTTCATGAAAACCCTGAAAGGCTTTGTGCGACAATGAGCTTGTCCCGAAGGTAGCATGGCGGAAGGTTGGTTGGTGTCAGAGGCGTTAGTGCATATCTCACAATGGCTACCAACGGTGGAACCAGACAATGAAATGCTATGGATGCTGAAGGATGATGACAGGCTGACTGGAGATGTGGTGGTTGGAAATGGGGTAGAAAAAAGAATGGATGCCTCAATGGAAGAGAAGGTGAATCGCTTTTGTATGTTGCACCATGTCTCCATGGAGACGTGGCTCGCCAAGTACCAGATTGCAAGGCAAGATCGAGAGGAAGCACGAGCTAAATTCTGATGCTTTACGCGTCATCGACCGATTCGATATCCTGAAGTCATGGAGGAGATGCCGCGGTTTATGTCAACACGATGGTTGCATGGAGCCTTGACCGTAGCGTCCAGCGAAGGGACAGAGGTCTCAATGGAGGAGTGGAAGTTCTCGAGGGGATGTAGTCCAAAGGTAATGAGGGGTTTAGAATGTGTCGTATCTAAATTTGCTTGCTACATCTAATTTGAGTGTTTCAATGTGCAGTACAAAATATATAGTGCAGCGTGGTCGCGCGGACGGCATTTTCGGGTGGAGCGTATTGACAAAATGCGCTCCACAATGGACTGTGGTGTCATGGCAAGGTTTGAGCAAGAGAGCCGGCGACGAGCAACGGATCCGAACACGGTTGTGGATGAGATGGAGTATTTTGGGAACTTGCAAAGTATTATTACGGTGGATTACCGTAGCTTCTCCATGATAATATTCGATGTGCAGTGGTTCAAAGTGGTACTTGGAGAAGCTGGCGCAACAGTTCGACGAGGTCCATCTGGATTTCTCGAAATAGATTCCGAAAAAAAATGGATGGATTTGCGCGACACCTTTGTGTTGCCGGCCCATTGTGAACATGTACAACTAGTCATTTGCTTGCTAATTGTAATACGACATGGTTTATGTCACAATGGTTTGAAGCCGCTTTGTAAGTGTTTGTGAACAAGTAATCGTCTATCCAAATCCCCGACAACCTCGATGGTGGTATGTTATACCTTCAACTCCTCGAGGTGCGAGAGTATATGATCAAAGCGATGTTCTAGGTATAGATAAAGAAAATATGCAAATAGAGGGATCGAAATTACAAGGGGTGGAGGCCACCACAAGCTTGGATCCCGCATCGGCTAACAATGATGGAAATACAGAAGTCGTAGAATTTTTTGAGAACGAGGCAGACTCGTTCTTTTGTGGTGACATGTCTATCGACCTTCTAGTGCTTGCAAAGTTGTGTCAGGAGATTAACATGGGACCATAGAATACTTCATTCTTGGAGAATTGTTTTACTCAATTCGTTGTTTAGATCTTCCATAAAGGTAGATAAGATATGCATTTTAAGAGGGATTTTTCAAAAATGATTTATATTAATGTGCTTTGTATAGTTTAAATTGATTATTCTAACATGATTTTTTATATGTGCAGGTATCGACATTTTCAGGATGAGTCGAGGGATGAGCGATGAGGAGTTTCAGAAGATGATGGCACGTATGTCTCCAGATCAGCTCGCGAGATTCGGAGAGATGGCAGATCAGGAGCTGTCTCGTTCTTCGTCAGGGCACTCTGCTAGATCAGCTTCAGCGCGATCAGATGCTTCAGCTTCGAGCAGACGATCTCGACGCTCGCAACTTGGGCCAGAGGGAGGGACTGCGACTGCAGGAGGATCAGGGGATGCTGCTGTGGAGACACAGTCGCGGTGTCTCCGTCTCGTCGTTCAGCTGGAGCTCGGTCACCTCCACGATTTGTCACACCTGTGGGGACGTCCACTCCAGTTACTCCGGCTTTTGTGCAGCCGTCGACAGATGTCACGCCTTTTGGTGGCACTCCTTTTGGTGGCACCCCTTTGAGTGGCACTCGGGGAGAGGGTACCCCCGTCGATACACCGGATGTACAGGGGTCTCCTGGATATGCCCAGGAGCGTGGACGGAGATGGGAGAGGGCCTATACAAGGCACACTCCTAGGGATTATGGATACCTAGTGGATGGCAGGTCAGGAGCCATCATCATGAATGATGAGGGAGGAGGGTGATGGCTCGCATGAGGGAGTTGTGCCAACAAGTTTTTCGGCACAACGTCCTGGATCATTGGAGGAACATACCGGAGGGGAGCAAGGAGTACATAGTAGCATCCTTGCACGAGGAGTTCCCGGTGCCAGCCGCAGTGGATAGATTCTCTACGGACTGGATGATGGATTGCATGCGTACATACATGTCACATAGACGATCCGATGCACGCAAGGCAATCAAGAGTGGGGCTCCAAAGCCCAAGTGGTTAGATGCAGACGATTGGCGCCGACTGAGGGAGGAGGCTACAAATTCGTTAGGACGTTGGAGTCAACAGCGGGAGGCGGCGAGGGCACGAATCGAGGCCGGATCGGTACATCATCTTGGGTGTGGCGGCCACATGACATATTTGAAGGACTTTGTAAGTTTCTCTTTTGTTTTGCTTATTTGTTTTTTTGAGATATTCTTTGTACTGACAAGCATGTTTCTAACAGTTAGCATTTTGTTTTCTTTGCAGCACTCCATTACAAATCACGATCCGCAAGGCCTTGAGACTCAATATGCAGAGAGGCACGGTCTCAGAACATTGATCGACCAATTGTATAGACGCGGCGGCCCAGTAAGTCACTCATCTTTCTTGTCCGTAGTTACCATGAGATATTTGAATGCATTATTGTATGGTGGATTGATATGTTGTTTCTTT
The DNA here is from genome assembly GCF_053477565.2 of Lygodium microphyllum. Lineage (NCBI taxonomy): Eukaryota > Viridiplantae > Streptophyta > Polypodiopsida > Schizaeales > Lygodiaceae > Lygodium > Lygodium microphyllum. Next base: position 11,819,620 of record NC_141140.1, on the reverse strand, counting down.
TTCTACAGAATCCGTTTGATGCTCCTTTGCAGCGGGAAGAGCTTTCGGGGGACGAGGATTTGTAGCTCGCCCTTGGATCCTTAGAGCTCACATACCTTTAGTTTTTAGTCGTCCGATCTATCTAGACATTTTCTATGTATTAGTGATATTGTTTTATGATTGTACCAATCGCATTTTATGCGATATCATGTATTTATTTCATCTATCAGTTTTATGATTTCAGTATACATTCTTTTTGTTTGCAAACGCTTTGTATGCAGCAGTGCAGAAACTATTTTGTATGGCTCTCATACAGCACACAGTGCTATATGTGGCAGGGCAGCTTGCTGCCCTGCCACAAAATTTGTTTTTTCTCTGTTATCATCGCTATTTGCGTCGCAAATTTACTGCACGCGTCGCTATTGTCGTCGCTATCAGCGTCGCAAATTCTCTGTAACCGTTGCTATATGTGTCGCGACGCATATAGCGACGATTCTATGGCGTCGTCAATAATGATGCTTTTTGCGACGACGGGGGCAAATTTTATTGTTTGTATTTTCGTCGCTTTAAACGTCGCTATAAGGTCTATATCTTGTAGTAATCGTGGAAGATATAAGCAAGTGTGATGGTCGATGATCCGCCAATATTTGAGGCATTCTCATGTAGACCATGCATGAATTTTCAAAATTTGGGGAGTCCTCAGGTAAGTAGGCTTCCATTCTTGTTGGTAATATCTATCATAGCTTGTTTAAGTTTGTATTCACTAAATAGAGGTGTTGGGATAGGTCTGGTTACCTCATGTTATAATGTATGTCCGTTGTGTGGGTCATAGTTAGACTCCCGAAGGTCATGGACCATGAAGAAGATGGTATATCAAGGACTTGCAGCTTCCTTTCCGGAGGGTCATGAACTAGGGGAAGGTTTTCTTGGATGACCTCCAACACAAATGAATGCCCAAAGCTTGTACGAGCTGAAAATGGTCCACATGGAGTCGCATCCAAATGGAATGTGACGGTTCTCAATTTTCTATGAGTTTTTGTATTGCACCTACTTACAAATTAACCACTTATTGGATCCCATGCATGTTTTCAAGAATTTGGACAGCTTACTATGGGACCACATTATAGGAAGGAGAGACACTAGAAGGGATATAAATGGATTTGAAGGAGGTAGGCAAGATGGAGGCGCTCTGGCCACAGACGAGTGTTGATGGTCGCTTGCAGCTACCTCATGCTCCTTGGGTTTTTTCCACTAAAGAAGAGCGCTTTATGAAACAAATTACCAAGTCTATCTGCACTTCGACAGGTATGATGCGTTCTCTCAAGTCCACGTTTTCTAAAGACGACCAATTATCAGGGCTAAAATCCCATGATTGGTATAAGATATATCAGGTTTGTACTACGAATGGATTGTAAGTGGCATGTGTGTTTTGCTATTTGGAGTGTAGTCATTGTTCGTAATGCTTCTTCATTTGTGGCAGTTTGTACCTTACTCCAGAAATAGGTGGGGAGATTTACATGTGAGTCAAATTTAGTGCAATGGATCTCACAAAAGGAGATCAAGATGTCCTCTATTGAATCTGCAAGGTGGGGAGCAATGGAGATGGTCTGTCTCTTTGAGAAGTACCTGCCCACCAACATGCTCACAATACAAACCCACATTCTAGTACATCTTGTAGATGAAGTGGAGATTGCTGGACCTCTCCATATGCAATGGATGTTCTTCTTGGAGCGCTTCATGAAAACCTTGAAAGGCTTTGTGCGACAATGAGAAAGTTAAACACCTTCAAAGATAACTAAAGAGAAAGAACCTCACTAATCAGTCCGATGAGAGAGAGAGAGAGAGAGAGAGAGAGAGAGAGAGAGAGAGGAAGAGAGAGAGAGAGAGAGAGAGAGAGAGAGAGTTCCTCTCATTCCTAAAACACTCTCCTTATTGTGAATGAATCTACAAGTACACATACAAACCAAGTATACTAGACAATAACTAATGTTCAGATAAAGGAAAAATGTGAGCTTTGTATGGGGGATAGAAAAGTACTCCTAAATAGTATGATGACCCATATTAAATGTTCCTAAGGTGTTCATGTAATCACTTGTGCATTGAAATGACGCTAACAATGGCATGCATAAACCAAGTACACTAGGTGAAAACTATGGCCTCTTTATTGTGCCAAGTGTAATCATATAACTGTGTATAAATGTAATAAATCCTACTATAAGCTCTGGCTAGAAGGTAGCATGATTGAAGGTTGGCTTGTGTCCGAGGCATTAGTGCATATTTCACAGTGGCTACCAACAGTGGATTCTGACAACAGTATATTATGGTTTTTAAAGGATGATGATAGACTGATTGGAGATGTGGTGGTTGGAAATGGGGTAGAAAAAAGGATGGATGCTGCAATGGAGGAGAAAGTGAATGGTTTTTGTATGTTGCACCATGCCTCTATGGAGACGTGGCTCACTAGGTACGAGTAAGCCAAGAAAGATCGGGAAGAAGCGCAGTCTGAATTTTGACGTAGTACATGCTATCGATCAATTCAATATCTCAAGGGCATGGAGAAGATGCCGTGGTTTATGTCAACGCGATGGTTGCATGGAGCTTTGACTACAATGTATCGCAAAGGAATGGAGCTCTCAACTGAGGAGTGGGAATTCTCGAGGGGATGTACTCCAAAGGTGACGACATATTTAGGGTTTGTCGTATCTAGATTTTATACGATGCGAGAACTAATTAACTATTTCAATGTACATTACAAAATATACAGTGCGGTATGGTCGCGCGGATGGCATTTTCGTGTGGAGTGTATCAACAAAATGCGCTTCACAATAGATTGTGGTATCATGGCAAAGTTTGAGCAAGAGAGCCAACGACGAGCAACAGATCCCAACACCGTTATAGATGAAATGGAGTATTTTGGAAACTTACAAAGTATTATCACGGTGGATTACCATAGCTTCTCCATGATCCTATTCGATGTGTAGTGGTTTAAAGTGGTATTTGAAAGAGCTGGGGCAACAGTTTAACGAGGTCCATCTGGATTCCTCGAAATAGATTCCAAAAAAATATGGATGGATTTGCACGATACGTTTGTAATGCCGGTCCATTGTGAACAAGTTCATGAACTTATATTTTTTAAAATTTTATAACGATATGGTACATGTCACAAAAGTTAAATCTCTCTTGTACGTGATTTTGAACAGGTAATTTTCTATCCAAACCCCTGACAACCTTGATGGTGTACCTTCAGCTCCTTGAAGTGCAAGAGTATATGATGAAAGTAATGTTCCCAGCATAGATGAGGATAGTATGCAAATAGAGGGATCGATATTGCAAGGGGTGGAGGTCGCTAAAATCTTCGAGCATAGAGAGGAGCAAGAATCAAGTAACAATGATGGAAATACAAGAGTCCAAGAATTCTTTGAGAATGAGGTGGACTCATCCTTTTGTGGTGACCTGTCTATCGACCTTCCAGAGGGTATGCCGAGTTGTGTCAAGAGATTGACATGGGACCATAGGGTATTTCATACTTGGAGCATCCACCTACTCAATTCGTTGATGAATCGCTTATAAGGGTACATAAGATATGAATTTTAAGTAAGATCATTTTTTAAAGATTTACATTACCGTGCTTTGCTTGATTTATATTGATTATGCTAAGATAAATTTTTGTATGTGCAGGTGACCTTTGTGGATATTTGGATCCACAAGATGAGTTGAGGAATAAGAGACGAGGAGCTACAGGAGATCTTCACGCATATGTCTCTAGATCAGATGGCTTGATTCAGAGATATGACAGACCAGGAGCTGTGTCAAACACCATCAGGCCGTTCTGTTAGATCTACTTCGGTGGGCTCTGATGCTTTGGTTTCCAGTAGATGAGGTTGATGCTCCAGAATTGGGCCAGATGGAGGGAATAGTTCTGGGGGATACTACGGAGATGTGGATACAGTGAGCCCGCAATCAGGTGCAGTGTCTCCATCTCGTCCTTCTATTGGAGTTGCATCACCTATGGGATTTGTCACATCTATGGGGATGTCTAATCTAGTCACTCCAGCTTTTGCTCAGCCATCCGCAGGTGGTACCCCTATGGGTGCTACTCCGAGAGATGCTACCCCAGTAGGTACACCAGATGTACAAGGGTCTCCTAGATATGCCTAGGAGTGTGGTTGTAGGTGGGGGAGGACACATCTTAGGCATACCGTAGAGGGGTATGCCTACCTTGTAGATGATAGGACATGAGCCATCATTATGAATGATGAGGGGAGGAGGGTGATGGCTCGTATAGGAGAGTTGTGCCAACAAGTTTTTTAGCATAACGTCTTGGATCATTGGAAGAACATACCAGAGGGGAGCAGGGACTTTATAGTAGCATCATTGCATGAGGAGTTTTCGGTACCCCCCGCAATAGATAGGTTTTCCACAAGCTGGATAATGGAGTACATGTGTGCGTACATGTCACACAGACGATCGAACGCACACAAGGCACTTAAGAGTGGGGCCTCAAAGCTCAAGTGGCCAGACACAGATGACTGGTACAGACTCAAGGAGGACGCTACAGATTCTCCAGGATGTTGGAGACAGCAGCGCGAGGCAGTGAGGGTACGACAGGAGGTGGGAATGGTCTATATCTTGGGAGTGGCTGCCACAGGACTTATCTGGAGGACTTTATAAGTTTTTCTTTTGTTCTACTTGCTTATTTTTTTGCAATATCCCTTGTATTGGCAATTATGTTTCTAACAGTTGTATTTTGTTTTCTTTGCAACACTCTATTACAAACCGCGATCCCACCGGCCTAGAGACTCAATATGTAGAGAGACACGGTCTCACTGCATTGATCAACCGATTGTATAAATGCGGCGGCCTAATAAGTCACTCATCTTTCTTGTCCGTAGTTACTAAATTTAATTAAAATGCATTATTGTATGGTGGATTGATGTGTAGTAATTTCTTTTTTTTGTAGATTTCGTTCGATACTCCTTTATGGTAGGATGAGCTTTCTGATGGTGAGGATCTATAGCTTGCCCTTGGATCCGTGGAGTGCACATCCTCTTCTTTTTTTATCATGTGATTTATGTAGGCATTTTCTATGCACAATGTTATTATCATCCTTTGTATCTTGCTATGATTGTACCGTTGCTTTCATTACGTGACCTTATAGTTATTTTATGTATCACTCTTATGGATTCAAGTACACTTTGCCTTCATTTTGACAAGTATTGTACACTTTACTATAACTCTTTTGGATGGCCCAAATAAAGCACTTAGTGTTATTTGGACAGGGCAGCTTGTTGCCCTACCACAAAGTTTTTTTCCCCTGTAATCATTGCTATTAGCATCGCAAATTTACTACGCACGTCGCTATTAGCATCGCAATTAGTGTCTCAATTCATCACTATTATATGCCTCGCTATTTGCATCAAAATCAGTGTCGCAAATAGCGATGATAATAGTGACTGTTCTATGGCGTTGCTAATACCGACGTTTTTTGCGATGATGGGGGCAAATTTTTTAATGAACATTTTCATCGCTTTGAACGTCAGTTTGAGGCCTGTATCTTGTAGTGAAGTTTTTACAAAAGCTAGAGGCTATCAACAAAGGATTCATTCGTTGGAGAAATGCATCAAATCTTATCAACAAAAGCAAACTATTTTAGGCCTTGTAAATCGACAAAAGGATCTTGGAAATATTGAGGGTCTCAAATGAGGAGGTGATTATAGTAGAAGAATCCAAACAAGAAGATACATTTTTTTCATTTTAAACTTGTTAAATATGGCTTTGTTTATAGTTAATTATATTGATTTGTGATGTTGATTTTGTTTAGGTCTCTTCTTCAATCGACTGCAAGTGAAAGAGATTATTTAAAAGTATCTCAATTTTATTGTTATCTTCTTCCTTCAATAGTTTCAAACGATATTTTGGAGAAGAGAATTTTTAAAAAGGCAAAGAAATCATGCTTGGAGTCATTTATAAAGGATCATTCTTTGGATAGTGAGTGCAAAAGACACTAGATAGTATTGGTGTCAGTTGAGATGCTTATATACAACTTTTCTAGCTTTTAGAAGCAAGGACAAGTACACAATTGCATACTTCCAAGGCCATTCGTGGTTAGAACTATTAGATACTACAGAGAGTGAATAACAAAGTGATGGAGATTCTAGGTGAGACTTTCCATATCAAGGATGGCTTCAAGGGTAAGAAAAAGGAACTTGTATTCAATGAATTAAACAATATTTTCCTTGACTTTCCCACCCTAAAATGTTTAATGATTACATTCTATAACTTATCACTAGAAGAGGCACAAGGAGTAGCTAGATTTGTGGTTAAACTTGATGAAAGTGAGATTTTGAAATGCACAAAACTAGAGGGTCTCTCTATTATCTTGATGAATAGAGCACTTCCATCAGGCCACTACAATCACTCAATACCATTTAGTGTTCAATCGGAACACAAAATCTGCTTGGTGGCTAGAAGCATTCAAAGAAGATACATAGGATTTTAATATAATGTATTGGATTTTTCATCGAATACCAATACCTAATATCAAGAGATAACAAGTAAGAGACGAGCTATTTATTGAAGGATTTGAAAACTATAAGATTGAGTGGCACATAGATAGTGACTTAAAGAAAATCAAAGGTATGTACAATGTATCAAAGGGAGCCAAATCTAAATCTCTTTGCCTATATTGTATGTCCCCAGCCATAAAGTTGAACTCAAGAAATTGGAATAGAGCTCCATCTAGGCACAACAAGGATCCATAGTAGATATGTCTTTAGTGAATACCCATATCTGTACAAGCACTTTGCAAAGTAATTGAAAAACTTGTTCATCTTTATATAGAATCTGCATGGAACTTGAAGCCATTATCAACTAAAACACATGCTACAAGAAATATTGAAAAAGTCTTATCTACAATTGTCTGGCATGGTGATAATGTTGTTATTGAACTAGATCTTCAAAAGTCTAAGGATGGCAATGGTGTCTCCAAACCGTCATCTATTGGTGGAGTGAAGGTTAGAAGTTTCATATGCTTTAATGGAAGACTTGGTAAGATACACTCTACTATTAGATACAATTAGTGTAAGTCCCTACATAATCTAGTTAAGGGTCATACTAGTAGATAATGGACAAGATTTGAATAGAAATGCCAATGTTTTAGTAGATTTAAAGTCAATGATGGGTAATCGTATTTCAATCATCCTAATGGGTAATTTTTAATTATAGATATGTTGGTCCTCCATATGGCTAAACATGAAAAAATTCTAATTTTTGTGCAATACTATTTGAAAATCTCAATACGATTCCATATCAATTAAATTACATAGGGTGTTTTTAACATGTTGGTCCTCTTCAACTTGTTATCCATGTGACCTAACATGATAGTTATTAGAAAAGATAGTGAAGGTTATGTGTAAGTATCTTAGTACAAGAAGATGTATACACAAAACACTAATGCAAGGCAATTGGTAATGTATTAGGGAAATTAATCTACTTATCTTGTATGCCAAAGCTTGATTATCAAGGATTCAAAGAGTAACCAAATATTTATTTTTTAAAAAAATTAATAGTTCTTAAATGGTTTTAATTTCTAAATTATTTTAACTATAGTATTTTAAATAATATTTTGATCATATTTTCTACTTTTGTTATTAATTGTGTGAGTTTGGGATAGAATTTAATAGTTAAAATTACAAGTAGTTTTTAATGTTAATAATATTCCTTTTTTTCTTAAAAACTTAGATATGTAATTTTGGTTTTTATTTTGAATTTAAATGAAGTATATAAATATAATGGGATTTTCTAAATATTTACATAAAATTTTACTCGATTTTGTATTCTTATATATAATTTGTATCTCAATGCACAATCACTAGGAAAATGAAATGTTCATTTTTCTTTTTATGATATGCACTATTGTATAAGGTTTGTAAATAAATGATTAAAGAAATGTGAATTTATATATAATTTTTAATAATAATTTACTTTAAATATTAAATAATAATTATTTTTACTTTAAATATTGTTATAGCTATTTTTATATATTTAGAAACAATTTTTTGTATATTTTAATAATAATGCTAATTCTAGATATTGTATAAAGTTGTGCTTTAGATTTTAGAGAGTTTGGATATTTAATTAAAATTAGTCTTGCAATTCGCTATTATTCCTTTATGATCTAATTGTAGTATTACTCTTTTTTAGAATTTGTGATATATATTTCCAAATTAGGTTTTAAATACTTGTATAGAGTTACTATAATGTTCGTGGAGTTTTTATGATATTAACTTTATAAGCTATTTAGAAGTGTAGTATGTTTCTTAAAGATTAAGGAATTGAAAAGTATAACTATCTTCGAGTTATCAAATATAAATTCTAGTAGATCACACAATTTGTTTAAAAATATGCTTTGTTTTTTGTAGCTAATAATGGTTAGCTAGTGATGTGTGAAGTTATTGAAAGAGTAAACATAACTATCATTTTAAGTAAAAGGAAAGTTTAAAAATGTGAGTAAGGTTTAGAAGCCTAAGTGCAAGTAGGTATTGACAATACAATAAAAATAATATACTTTCCAAGTATTTATTTATATTTCAGGTGGTTTTACATCTAGATGAAGATTTGACTTATAATAGATATCAAAACAAATTTCTACGTGACTTGCCTTAGGATCCATGTCATTATTCTAAGAAACCAAGTAGATTTGGGATTACTATATTTGTATTTAGTACCATAATAGCATATTTATACAAACTTTTATCATTTGATACTATTCACACAAGTACATGGATAGTATAAAATTTGTGAATATTATAAATAATGAAGATGATAATTTTAGTTATATTTGTAAAATTTTAAAAAAGAAGAAAGTCAACCAATTTGATCATGATGGTTAAAGTTATGAGGCAAAACTTTACTAGGGAATTGATCTTTTAGACTATTTGTAAAAATAGATAGGAGTTAGTCAAAAATTTATAAATATCTATTCATGGTTATATCAAGTTTTAGATTAGGTCACATGTAATTTAGAAACTTAGAAATACTATTATAATAATTATTTATATTTCTTAGAAGTTAAGGAATTTAAACATATAAATATAATTGATTTATTCAACAAAAAATTTGGTAAAATGTATAATCTCTTAAATTATATAAAGATCTTGCCAACTAACTTCAATTTTTATAATTGGTAGTGATTTACTGGTGATGTGTAAAATTAACACAAGAGGAACTTTTAAGCCATCAAAAAAGACAAAACGTATTACCAAATTTAATAATTATCAATTGTTCTATCCTTCCAATAGTATAAAAATTTATTGAAATATTGGAATGCAATGTTCTTTAGATAGCAAAAGTAAGAAATGTGCCACAACAATACTTGATGTCATCATTTTATCTTTAGAAAGAAGGATAAGTATTTATAGCTTGATCAATATTGTTGATGAAACTGAACAAGAAGATACCACAATAGTAAATGTACAAAGTAATACTCTTGTAATATTTTAAAATGAAAGTCAAATTAATATTTGTATCAAATTTTGAGATGCTTTCTTTTTACATGCATATGTTTGGAAATCAAAAGAAAATGATTTTCAAAAACTATGCAAATGTTTCTCAAAGCTACATGAAGCATATTATATACTTCGAAATGTTGGAAGAGAGGGAGAGAGATAGAGTGGAGCAGAAGATGAGCCTCAGCTCATTATTGTTTTTCTTTCTTTATTCTTCCATCATACTAACTGAAAGAGACTTACACACATAGGTATGACTAACCAAGACTAACTGTGGTTAAGTCACTGACTACACCGACTTATTAAATGTCACACACGTATACAGTTGTATCCAACTAATATCGGTAACACACATAAAGATAGACTAACTGAAGAGTAATGAGAGCTTGATATTCTAATAGTCCCCCTCAAGCTCAAACCATTTGATAAACTCCAAGTAGTTGTCTGAAGTATATGAACTTTTCTTTACCAAGGACTTGGTAAATATCTGTGCTACTTGGTCTTCAATCTTCACATGAATCAAGTCAATCTGCCCTATAAAAACCATTTCTCTGATGAAATGGTAGTGAACTTCAATATGTTTGGACCTAGCATGGTAGACATGATTGCTAGCCAACATAACACTACTAAGGTTATCACAATGCAGTCTCACTCTGATTTCTAGCCGTATTTCCAAGTCTTTCAGCAGTTTCATCAACCAAACTGCTTCGCAAGCTGCTAAGGTAGCTCCTCTGTACTTAGCTTCTGTATTAGACAATGCAACAATAGGCAACTCTTACTTTGCCAACTGATCATAGTGCTGCCCAATCCAAATGCATAACTACTGGTTGACATCTTGTCATAGGCGCAACCAACCCAATTAGCATCAATAAACCCTATCAAGTCAAGGGATTTTCCATATGCATAAAATAGCCCATAATCTGTAGTACCCTTTACATATCTCATGATCCTCTTGGGTGCATCTAAATGTGGTTTGCGAGGCTTCTGCATGAGCTGACTAATCAACCCCACTGCATAACATAAGTCAGAATGAGTAATAGTCAAGTTTATCAAGCTGCCCACCATCTGTCGATACATGGTCACATTCTCTATGTCATTCCCAACATCAATTGGCATAACATTTTGATCAAGAGGTGTCTCCATAGGCTTGCATTCAGCAATACCATACTTCTGTAACATGTCATGAGCATACTACTTTTGTAGCAACCATATACCTCGAGGTGTAGAGACTACCTCAATCCCAACAAAATACTTCAGCTCACCAAGGTCTTTGACTTTGAATTCAGCCTATAAACATGATTTAATTCTACATAAACCACTAGAAACACATATCCATGATTTGTCTTCTTCATGAACAAACTGTGATCTGCATCACCCAATCTAAATCCATGTTACTATAAATAATTGCTGATCCAAGCATTCCATACTCTAGGTACCTGTTTCAACCCATATAAAACTTTTTTCAGCTTACATATATGTGTAGGAAAGTCCGGGTGAACATAGCCTTCAAGCTGCTCCATATTCACTTCCTCAACCAAATCATCGTTCAAAAAATCATTCTTGACGTCCATTTGTCATAATTTCCAGCCTTTGCATGTTGTCAAAGCAATGACAATTCTAACTACTCTTCTGAGAAATGGGGCTAAAATAAGATTGGGTTGATGTAACTGAGGCAGTGCATATGTTGGTAAAGAGATAGAGAATGAAATTAACATGGGTTATAGGCACCACACCTGCCAGTGCTCACAAGGGGGTTGAAATTCCAACCAAAGCGCATGTAGCTATGGCGGAATAGTTGGCTATACATGTTGGTCTGGCACTTAAAGGTGATGCTATGTATGAATTAATCAAGGGCATGTGTGATTTGAGGCTGAATTTGACCGAAATCAATGCAAATGTCAAAAAATTGGATATCAAGGTAGAAGAGAAGGATTAGGCAACAGCCCAAAGGCCATATAGAGAGGGATACAAGAGGAGATGCATTTGGTGCAACAGTTTACAGCATGATAAGCAAGATTGTGTAGCCTACTGTGAGACAGAAGTGAAAAAGTTAGTCTTTTGGAAAGATGGAAAAATACATGCCACAAACATTGGTCTTCCAATAGAGCCAAAATTTGGAAATGGTGGTATGTAGAAGAGATTGGAAGATATGGTTGCAAGGACATTATTTGTAGCCATAGATGCAACCACATATGGTTTGAGAATTGAAAGGGCTGATGAAGCTTGTAAAGGATGCATGGCTGGAGTAAAATCTCACGTTTGGATGCAAGTATTGGATTGTATGGAAAAGGGAAAAACATCAAAGGCTGAATTGTCTGATGCTAGTTAGATGTGGATTCATTTTCAGCCTATGCTCATTTGGCTAAAGTTCATAATCAAGAAGCTCTTGTGGAAGAAAAGAGAAGAAGAGAAGAGGACACTGCTGGTCCTTCATCTTTAGGTCCTTCTAAATGCATAACACGAAGTAAAACAAAGCAATAGAAAGAGGCTGAAAAAGCCATACATGAACATGTTATGGAGGGTGCATCTCATTTTTTTGTGTAGGATTCATGTAGTTATCCAGTGATCTTGGGGTAGCTCTATATTTCAGAATCAAGGCTGGAAACAAAAGCCTTGGATGATGGTTCTTCATATGCTCAAGTTTGGAGTAAAGACAATGCAAAGGTGGTACTGTTTCTCACTATTTGTATGAGTCATCCCCACAATCAAGATAGGCTGTAGGATAATCCCATGCGAGTGAATGAATGAGAGTTTAAGGGTTTTTAGATAGCATTGTTGTAAGTGGAGGCTATGGCAGTGCCTCTAGGAAGATATTTCAGGGTTGAAGACATATGATTTGATGGTGCAAATGAATGTATTTCAGGGTTGTTTTCAGGGCTGGTTGATGTTGATACAATGGTTGAAATTTCTAGAGCAATTAATGCTAAATACAAGGCTAAAAAAGAGGTTATTTATGTTGGTACTTCAAAGATCTATAAAGTCATTCAAGAGTTTGTTGAGCATGAATATTATGGGTTGCAAAACAAGGCTAAAGCAAGGGTGGATACAAAGTACAAAACTATTGCAAAGAAGGTTAAGCTTGTGGCTTTGCTTTTACTACGTGAAAGTGATGGGTTGGCTGAAAAAATGTCTCAATAGCCTATTTTTGGGTTGCACATGTACAATCAAAAAGGAGAAAATGTATCTTCTTGGGTTATAGTGATGAGCAGAAGGCTTACAAGTTATATGACCAAGAGGCAAAGAAGATCATCGCGAGTCGTGATGTGGTGTTCAAGGAGGAGCCGCATATAGTGGAGGAGGAGAAGGCAAGTTCTTCCACTTTATCATCAAGTAAAGAAGTAGTCCACTATGAACCTGTCCCGAGAGCTATCCCTATTCTTAAGGAGGAGGAAGCATCATCTTCAGATGATGAGGAAAAAGTTCACCAACCTAACATCACCCCACCGGAAAGGCCATTGCCGCGCTGGGTGAAGCAGCTCTATGACCACAATAATCCTATGCCTGCATCTGTTGAGGAGAAGGCAGACGGACCAAGGAGGTCTCAGAGAATAGAGGAGCAAAGGAGGGCTTCTGCTCACATAGTCAATATGGCCTTGATGGTTGAGATTATGAGAGAAGTAAAGGAGCCAACTGACTTAGAAGAAGCACTTGTAGATCCATCATGGAAGGCTACTATGCAGGTGGAGTATGACAACATAATGAAGAATGACACTTGGGAGCTAGTGGATCGACCAGCAAAGCAAAAGGTTATTGGCACCAAGTGGATCTGGAAGGTAAAGTACAAGGCTGATGGTACCTTAGAAAAGTATAAAGCTAGACTGGTTGCCCAAGGATTTTCACAAGTTGAAGGGTTTGATTTTCAAGAGTCATTTGCCCCAACTGCCAGAATGACCACTATTCGCATGGTACTTGCAGTGGCTACTCACAAGAAGTGGCAAGTGTACCAAATGGATGTTAAGTCAGCGTTCTTAAATGGTGACCTCAAGGAGGAGGTGTACGTGGCTCAGCCACCAGGGTTGGAGGCCCCCCATTCTGAGAACAAAGTGTGTAAGCTGAAGAAGGCATTGTATGGGCTGAAACAAGCCCCCAAAGCATGGTACCAGCGGATAGATAGGTTCTTTTTAAACCTAAACTTCAAAAGATGTGCCTCAGATGCTAACTTCCATGTTTACAGGGATGGTAAAAAGTCTATAGTGATTGTCCTATATGTGGACGACCTTCTTATTACAGGTGACTATGAAGATATGATCAACCAAACTCGAAAGGCTTTGAGTTCTGAGTTTGAAATGACAGACTTAGGCTTGCTGCACTATTGTTTGGGGATTGAAGTCTGGTAAGAGCCAGGAAAGATCTTCATCTCTCAGAAGAAGTATGTGTGGGAGATCTTGAAGGCATTTGGCATGACCGAGTGCAAGGAGATAGCTACACCTATGGAGGTGAATGCAAAGTTATCCGTCGAGGATACATCAACACTAGCAGACATTGGGAGGTATAGGAGGTTGGTCGGCAGTCTGATCTACTTGTGTAACACCAGACCAGATATCAGTTTTGCTATTGGTGTTTTGAGCAGGTTCTCAAACAAACCTCATGAGAGTCATTGGAAGGCTAGGATACGGGTGCTTAGATACTTGAAGGAAACTCTTGACTATGGTATCACATACAGTTTCGGAACTTCTCTTGTGGGGAACTGTGACTCAGATTGGGCAGGAGACATTGATTCCAGGAAGTCAGTTTCTGGTTATTATTTCTCTTTGGGTTCAAGAATTTTCTCTTGGATTAGTAAGAAATAACCAACAGTGGCATTGTCTTCTACCGAAGTAGAATACAAGGCAGCTTGTTTTGCTGCATGTGAAGCTGTATGGTTGAGAAGGATTCTATGGCATATGGGAGTGCAGGATGAAGAACCAACTATGCTGAGATGTGACAATCAGAGTTGCATCGCCATTGCCAAAAATCCAGTGTTTCATGCACGCACCAAACATATAGAGATCTAGTATCACTATGTGCGTGATTTGATGGAGGATGGGATAGTGGAACTGGTCTACTGTCCAGTAGAGGAGAATGGAGCAGATATCTTCACCAAAGCACTTACGAAGGATCTGCTTCAAGTTCATCTTCAGAGACTCGGCATTGGGCCGAGGAGATAGTTCACCTATGGGTGGACATTGAGGGGGGGTGTTAGATATGATCAATGCCCCACCCTCATTAGGTGCTACCAATGATCCATGGTGCTCAAAGTTGTAAGGCCGCCATTATGAGGAGAAGCCAAATGTGAGCTCGGACATTGGTTGAGTCTTGACTTGTATATCAGATGAGGTCTATGTGACCGGATGGCAAAAAGGTGATTGTTGTGGGTCTAATCTTTGGGTTAGATGGAGTGGTTAAGCTGGTAGCAACAACTGAGGCGCATTGCATCGAGTTGCGGTGTAAGGGAGTTAAAAGGGGCCCCTATTCTGGGGTTCGGGGGCCACGGAAGCGGCCCCTGGCTAGGGGGTCCTAGGGGGGCCAGCGGCCCCCCTGGCGGGGGCCCGGGGGCAGCGCCCCTGACCCGATGGTAAAGGGAATATTCCCTGGCCAACTAGTGGAGGCTCATATGGTAGGTCGTGGTCAGTAGGCCGACCTAACAACCTTCGCGGGCTATAAAAGCTAAACCCCTTCACAGCCATCTCTCACTCATCTTTCACCCAGTCAGAGTTGTTGTTCCAACTAGCCTTAAGCTCTTCACCTATCTTCTATCTAGATCGCCATCTAAGCTTCACACAGTGGAAGCGCATGGGTGGACAGAGCCATCTTTGTATCAGTTGTTTGAAGTTAAAGAATTTATTGATTCTTCTCTTATTTGTTGTGTACTCTCTATCTCTTTCTCAGATTCTGTTCGCTGCGCCGTGTAATATTTTACAAGAATAATCTCAACTTGTTGGAGAACCTTCAAAGAGTGCTTGGGACCCCAACCTTGAAGCATCAATTGATGAGTTTCATGCTAGAGATGACTATTTGAATGATGCCCAAAATTTACAACGTATCTTTTGTTGATCTAGCTAAAGATTCCATGTGGCTACCCTTATCTATCTGTTGGTCATCATACTGCTCAAAATGCTCCTCAAGAGGTGAAGAATGATGTTGTAAGCTCAAATGAAGAGGGTCTTGACTTGGAAGAAAGATCTCAGCGAGATTTCAACAATGGATAGGCTGAGAGAGAAGAGGAAAACCCTTGATTAGAAAAAATAATCAAGTTTAAGATTTTTATAAACTCTAGTAACCCCAATCAGTCTTGAAACCTTCAAAATGGATCTCTTCTTGTCTAGAGCTGGCAAAATATACAAGATCCCTCCATTTCTTCTTTAGATATTCTCCAAGAGCTTCAAAACTAGTGAATAATAACTGTAGAAAACCCCAACTAGTCACAATTTCAATTGTATCAAGTCCTATAAATAAATCTTCAACTCTAGTTACCCTAGATGGTGTTGGTAACTAGATCTAGGCTTGAAAATGATCTTGCCACGAATCAAATTCAAGGCTAAGATATCATTGAAATGAACTCAACGTAGACTGAATTAATAAATAGTAAATTCAAGACACAACAATTGAATCAACATGCCATAAATGAAAATGTATTAAATCTAAAGCACAACAACGAATCCATAGCTAGATGATATCGAAGGTACAATGAGAATCATGGATGATAGGTTGCTGCAAGAAATCCACCTCTTGCTATGGTGGGCATTGAGTATTCACCCTCAAGCTCCAAGAAATGGAGAAGTTTACAAATGTGCTAAAAAGATATTTACAATGGCACACTCTTGCCTTTTATACTCCAACCTCAATTAAGCTAATTTTCCAGGAAACCTAAAGGGTACAAAAAATGTTTTATTACATTACTGATGAATAGGCCACATGATGGCTGATGTGGTCACAAATATGCTTCTTCTATGGATGGATTCACAATGTCAACGAACTTGTAGATGCCATTATTCTAAAACCGGGATCAACGAAGGGTGTAAAGTCTTAATAAAGGGCTCAACATAGGATGGGAGGGCTTAGCACAACAAGCTCAACACAAACAGTTGGGTGTGTGGTAGAATACAAAACTAGGTGAAGGAGGCGAGAGTTAGAAAAGCAACAACATAGGTGGGACTCCAATTTAATAAAAGACCCCAAGGAAGGGGAGATGTTGGGGACACCTTGTATTTACAAATTATGGGGTAACTCCCAATAACCTAGATCGAGTAGTACTAAGTGCTTTGTATTAACATGCAATATTTATTTGCTTAATAAAATAGCCAATTTTAGATCCTACTACTTGAGGCCTAATGCACGGTGTCACCAAGGATTTCCAAAACTCATGTTGACTTCTCGAGGATCAAAGATCACTCAATGGATCATAAATGTAAGGGGAGGTATCTTGGGACCGGCAATG
The DNA here is from genome assembly GCF_053477565.2 of Lygodium microphyllum. Taxonomy (NCBI): domain Eukaryota; kingdom Viridiplantae; phylum Streptophyta; class Polypodiopsida; order Schizaeales; family Lygodiaceae; genus Lygodium; species Lygodium microphyllum. Next base: position 11,802,718 of record NC_141140.1, on the reverse strand, counting down.
AAAGGGTATATGCCTCTAAAAGTGCAAAATGAGATACACACACAGACGATGTCAAGTCTCATTGATTCTAAAAGTGTTAAATAAAACACCAACCTGCACACCCACAATGTCACAATTGTAGATTCGAAAAGTACAACATGAAACAAGCACACACACAAAACCTCCCAATAGAAAAAAAAAAGCAAAACCAAACCAAACCAAAGTGTGTACATCTTTTTTTTTCTGTGAACGGTTAAGTAAGAAATAAGTTTTGTGAGAACAGTAAGGTTTTTCTTTGAGGAAACAACAAGTTTTTCTAATAATTTGATCAAGAAAGAAACATTCACAATGCATGTGTAAGGTTATCTTGAAGCCCCAATGTTCTTATACCTTTAAAGGTCGTTTTAAAGAAACTTTGAAGATCTCGTCCAAAGCTATGCAGATGATTTAGATTTAGGCCCTAGGGTATCAAATAGAAGGGGGGAATAAAGGTATACAAAATGTGAGCTTTTTCTAGGTAGTTAGGTAACGTTGAATTCGGACACGTCCGGACAGTTTTACACAGCAAGGTCGTGTGGCTGATGTGTCAAGCGCAGCAAGTCACATCACTGGCGGGTGTGCGTGTGCCTTTTATCCACGACTAATGACCATTAAAAGCATGCGATAAGGATAAAATTTACGTACTTTTTGGAATGACATGATACATCACATCCTGCTGGGTGTGAAAGCACTCTGCCGCCGTATTGTAGGGTCACGCTCGTCCATTCGAATGAGTGTGAAACGTCCCTAAAGCACGTTCACTAGACGATGTTCTACGTACCCCTCATGGCCCCCTTTATCAGCAGCGCCGCCTCCTGTCCAGCTTCTAATTCTCTCCCTGCAGCTTGCGGGCTTGCCTGCCGTATTTATTCCAAATATAGCAAAAGCTTTCCGTCACCTGGGAATTTTATCGCGCAGCATGAAGTTCCTGCTAACGGTACCTTTAAACCTTCTGCAATTCGCACTTGACCGAATCTTCTTTCTTCCTGTAATCTGTGCAGCACAAAACATTCCCCACAAATTGCTGCAATCAGACTTTGGCATGGTGGAATTCTCTTTATTTGATGTACAGTCGCTCGGAGAAAACCAAAGCACCCTGCCGTCTTCCTTCAAGGTCACAAACGTTCAAAATAGTGGCTCTGCCTCTCTTCTGCACATATTTAGCAACTCCTCTCGAATCTCCAGCTACCCCCCGCGTTTTTCCGTCCCTCTATACCTCCCGGACTGCCTCCTCCAAAGTAGGAAGCACCTCGAGACCCTTCGAGTTCCTTCAAATTGTTTTATCTTTTAGCCTCTCTTTCCTCCTGCCTTCACATGGACGCATTATAGCTCTTCCTATAATCAACACACATCATGGTTTTACTTACACATGCACTCAAGCTGTACTATATCGACGTACTGACACAAACATATTTACGCCATAAAATCAAAAAACACCCACCAACTCACATATCGAGACTATTACTAACGAGTATACCCAAAGCACCATGTGCATCCAGTGGGCCCTTGGAAACACATAACGGGAAAAATATGTTTTAGATAAACACTTAAATACAGAGGGCCATAGCTGTACAATTATTTCTAGTTTCATTAAAAAACTATATTCTCTTCCTTACCTCCAAGATCAAAGAATGAGTCTACTCTCATCCCATTGACTAGCCCCTCACCGTCTCATTTCATTAAAAAACTATCTTCTCTTCCTTACCTCCAAGATCAAAGAATGAGTCTACTCTCATCCCATTGACTAGCCCCTCACCGTCTCATTGATGACAGAAGAAACCCATAACCTCATGACAGGCCCATTGCATGGCTCCTTTTCAAGCCTTGTGCACCTATGAGAGAAAACATGATTATGTAATTGTTGGACACTATGCTCAAGTATATCATGCGTCAAAATGAGTGCAACTTGAGACAGTGTCATGTATGTCAAACCACTTGATGCACACAATGGAAAAATGAATGCAAATCCAATTCTATGTGCCTAGCTAAGCCTAGTGTGCCAATGCACCATGCAAAACATATACAAAGGTTTCTTGATTTGATTAAAGTTTATATCTATTATACTTGAAAATTGTCCTCTCAATAAAGAGTTGTAAATTTGCTCCACTCTCCACACTAATAAGCAACTTAGATATAGATATTGATAATTCAAAATCCTTGTCTCAATTGATGCAAACCTTACACAAGCCTTAGCTTGGCCTACCATCTAGGATACTTATCGAGCATTGGATTTCCCAATGTGATGTGTAAAGAAAGTGAGTGCTCAATCAATGGTGTACCCTCATGCGCACATGCAACTTGGTTTGCTAAGTATAGCCTCAATGAGACTCATGTCGTGCAATGCATGAAAAAGGTGCAATTCAATGTATATCCCAATGGCACACAAGGAGTTGAGAAATTAGAGTATAAGAATCCCTAATGTAGTGCTCTAAAACAATGTGTCATGTAGTGCTTATGATTCATTGTTTTCCCGTGATGTGCAAAAGTTAAGGCTTAGAAGACTTACCTCTTCTTCCTATTGCTTAGCTCTTTGGCACAAAAGCTACCTACCAGCCAGTACAATCATCTATCCTTGGAAGAAAGGCTACATGTAGTGAGACAAATCAAAGAAAAAAGAGTTTTGAACTCTTAGTTTGCTAGATATTGAGGCCTTATTTGATTATCCAAACTTAAATGCAACAGGCACACAAACAAAGTAGGTCCAAAAAACCTACCTATCTTATGCAGACTTAAGGGTTTTTTTGGGTTTTGTGAAAGTGCATCACAACATCAATGGCTCAAGCGCATGTGGGTGGCAAATTCCCTTTGTGGATGAGGCATTTGCTTGAAAGTGATAAAAATAAATGGGTATTTAGTTTGTGCTCTCCTTATTATTGGTTAACTATAGCTAAGTTTCCTCTTAGAAAAATGTAACTTTGCAACCAAGTCTTAGTTTATAGCGATGACTTCCTTACGCAACCAAGAGGCTCAAGGGTATCAGTTTCTAGCACCTCTAAGTCACCAATATAGAAAAAAGATGTGGCTCTTTCATAGTACATTGGCAAATTGGAACATAAAAATGTGCATGCATGCAAAAAAAAAAAGTATTACAATGTATTATAGAGAAGATTACATTATTTTGAATAAGTGATGCACAATAAGTTTGATGATACAAATTACAAATTTTCACAATGATTATTCTTCAAAAAATGTAAGGATGTCCCCCTTTTGTGTTCAAGATGTTGACGAGGTTTTGTGAAGAATATGCCCTTACACGAAACGAAAGAAAAATATTTTGATTGAAAAGCAATTTGCATTGTAGAGTGGGAGTCAAGGAGCATGCAGGGTTCTCGTAAAGTCATTGCCTCCAACAATGCCAACACTACTTATATAGTTGCTAGTCCTTGTGAACGAGAGTGATGAAGATTATGTAATGTGGAAAAATAAGATGAAGTTTTCTTCTTCAAAGACCATATAGCTAGGAATGAATCTTTGAGTTTGTGCTCTTTGAGACCAATTTCAAGCCTTGTCTCTTCCTAGAGGCCAACCATTGTAAGAACTTATCGTTCACACATGAGTTATTATACACTTCTTGTCTTTTTTGTTTCAATCTTTGTAATTCTAGAGCTATGTTTGAGTTTTGGCAGCAAATCCTCCTTACTTCTTTTGACATCGCTTTGTGCCACATTAATTTGTAAAATCATTGAAAAAAATCCAGTACACTATTCACTACAAGGAATTGGGCAATTAGCGACGCCGATTAGCGACACTGCATTCTCTCTCTCCCTCTCCCTTTTGCTTGTTTAATGTTTGAATCACTTTATTTTTTGCTTGTTTAGGAGAGGAAATGAGAGAGAAAGAGAGCGAGAGGGAGAGGAAGGGGAAGGAAATGAGAGAGGGATAGAAAGAGAAAGAGAGGGAGAGTGCATTGTATCTCTCCCTCTCCCTTTTGCTTGGAGGATATTTAAATCACTTTATTTTTTGCTTCTTTAGGAAATGAGACAGAAAGAGAGATAGAGAGGGAGAGGGAGAAAAAGAGAAAGAGAGGGAGAGGGAGAGGGAGAGGGAGGGGGAGGGGAAGGAAATGAGAGAGGGAGAGAAAGAGAACGAGAGGGAGAGAGAGAGGGTGAGAGAAAGAGAGAAAGAGAGGGAGAGGGAGAGAAAGAGAGGGAGAGGGAGGGGAAGGAAATTTAAGATAATAGACTTATTGATAATGGTATGCAATGTGCTTTGCCATGGGCCACGTACTTCATCAAAATGAACCCAAAATTATTGTTATAGAAGAAGAAACCCTTAAATTGAGTATATGATAATTTCTCTCAGGTCTTATGCCTGTGAGTAGAATTGATTGAAATAAATTTTATTACTATAGTTATAAAATTTCATAGATGGCGCGCATTAATTTTAAAATGGATTACTTATACTCAAAGCCGAGATATAACAAATAATTATCTACCGGGACAAACAAATCGTTGAGCATGATACAAGACCGAGATATAACATCGAAAAATCTCTCGACTACTATATACAATGCAAGGTTTATGGTCAACTTGTAGCTTGACGTACATCTCCATAAAGCTATCCATTTAAGCCTCGTTTGTTGTAATGTAGATAAGATGGCAAACGAAGGTCTTATTGTTCAAGACCGCAAGATGTATCTTAATCAGCGTGTCCCATGTCCTTGCTCTCAATGCAAGTTGGGAATTAGACGAAAACGCCGATTGTCTATAGAACACGTACGACGATTTGGCGAGTTTCAATTTGAGATCATTGATCAGGAGATTGCGGATTTTCAGGAAACGGTAATTTGAAGTTAGCATTTTTCATGCATTGTACTCTCAAGCTAATTGAAAACCATAGACAATAAGATTGGGTCTTGTTGGCAAATTTTGTATCCAGGGGGGTGATGTCTCGACCCAAGGGGGAGTGCACCCTTTGCGGCCAATTAGAAGAGTTTGTGGACATGCGATGGATGGATTGCAGGAGCCAATCGACCACTCGTAAGGCCCATCTATACCGTCAATGCCAGAGGAGACAGACAACCTTCCCGACTTGCCTACAATCTTGGAGCCTGAGATGGAGGCAATGATCGATGCATTGATTCCCATGGATGTTGAGACATCTGACCCCGCTTAGAGAGGAAGCATCCATATCATTATATGATGGGTGCTGAGTATCTCGATTGAAGACATTGCTTGCACTCTTAAGTGTGCAAGCAAAATACGGTTGGAGCGATACGAGTGTGACTGAGTTATTCAGGTACCTTGCACATAGACTTCATTGTTTTTTTTAAAAAAACAGTATTATTGCAAACATGGATGGATTTTTCAAGGTGTTTTATGATTTTTTTCAGGTTATTGAAATATCTTATATTGCCACCTGCAAACACCATGCCTGAGTCTCGTGATGATGCACGACATGTTTTACGGAAGCCTGGCATGGACTACAATAACATCCATGCATGTATCAACGACTGCATATTGTTTCGAGATGAATACGAGACTATGGAGACATGTCCAAAGTGTGGTGCTCACAGGTATCGACAGGACTTGCAAGGGCAGACCATCCCTCAAAAAGTTCTCAGACACTTTTCGCTCATCCCCCGCATAAACCACATGTTTCGCATGTCTGCCATGGCAAGCTTGACAACGTGGCATGTGCAGAATAGGTCCACGGATGGAGTTCAACGAATATCAGCAGATTCACGCGCATGGAGCCACATTGACTCTACCTTCCCAGGCTTTGCGCGAGAGCCAAGGAATCTTCGGCTCGGTCTCGCCATGGATGGTGTGAACCCATTCGGTCTGCGCTCGACTTCTTATAGTGTGTGGCCTATAGTGCTTGTCAAATACAACATTCCTCCATGGCTTTCTACGAAGAAAGGACATCTCATCCTTAGCTTGCTCGTCCCGGGCCGCTACAAAGTAAAAAATATGGACGTGTATCTTCGTCCATTAGTCGATGAGCTTAAGATTTTGTGGGAGGAGGGGGTCACGATGCAAGATATGAGCAGGTGCGATGGTCGACAGTTAGCCAACATTGGAGCCATTCTCATGTGGACGATGCATGACTTTTCGGGATTGGAAAAGTGCTCAGGTGAGCAGACCTTTATTCTTGCTGGTAATATCTATATTTTATTTCATTCAATCAAGTATTCACTAGGTCGTGGATCGCCTTGCAGGTCTCGTTACCTCAGGTTATCATGCATGTCCATTGTGTGGGCCACAGTTAGACTCCCGAAGGTCACGAACCATGAAGAAGATGGTATATCAAGGACATGCCGCTTTCTTGCCGGAGGATCATGAACTCAGGGAAGGTTTTCTTGGATGACCTCCAGCACGTACGAACGCTGCAAGCTGGTACGAGCTGAAAATTGGAAACCCGGAATCACATCCAAATGGAATGCGACGGTTCTCAGTTTTCTACGAGTTGCCATATTGGACCCACTTACAGGTCAACCACTTGTTGGATCCTATGCATATTTTCAAAAATGTGGGCAGCTTGCTATGGGACCACATCACAGGAAAGAGAGACACTATAGGGTCACGAATGGATTTAAAGGAGGTAGGTAAGATGGAGGTGCTTTGGCCGCAGTCGAGTGCTGAAGGGGGAGTGCAGCTTCCTCGCACTCCTTGGGTTTTGTCTACCAAAGAAGAGCGCATTGTGAAGCAAGTAATCAAGTCTATCCACACTCCGACGGGTATGATGCGTTCTCTCATGTCCGCATTTTCTAAAGATGACCAAATGTCTGGGCTAAAATCCCATGATTGGCATAAGATATGTCAGGTTTGTGAACAGAATGGATTTTAATTAGCGTGGACATTTTGAAATTTGAAAAGTGACCATTATTCTTAATGCTTTCTCATTTGTGGCAGTTTGTTCTACCGATTGCGATCGCGGGATGCCTAACTCCAGAAATTCGCGGGGCCATTTACAAGTTGTTGACTTTGGTGCAATGGATCTTACAGAAAGAGATTAAGACGTCCTCTATTGAATCCGCAAGGCGGGGAGCAGTTGAGACGGTCTGTCTCTTTGAGAAATACCTGCCCACTAGCATGCTCACGATACAAGTTCACCTTCTTATGCATCTTGTGGACGAAGTGGAGATTGCTGGACCTGTCCATACGCGATGGATGTTCTTCTTGGAGCGCTTCATGAAAACCTTGAAAGGCTTTGTGCGACAACGAGCTCGTCCGGAAGGTAGCATGGTGGAAGGTTGGTTGGTGTCAGAGGCGTTAGTGCATATCTCACAATGGCTATCAACGGTGGAACCAGACAATGAAATGCTATGGACGCTGAAGGACGATGATAGGCTGCCTGGAGATGTGGTGGTTGGAAATGGTGTAGAAAAAAGAATGGATGCCTCAATGAAAGAGAAGGTGAATCGCTTTTGTATGTTGCACCATGCCTCCATGGAGACGTGGCTCGCCAAGTACCAGATTGCAAGGCAAGATCGAGAGGAAGTGCGAGCTGAATTCCGATGTAGTACGCGTCACCGACCGATTCGATATCCTGAAGGTATGGAGGAGATGCCACGGTTTATGTCAACACGATGGTTGCATGGAGCCTTGACTGCAGCATTCAGCGAAGGGACAAAGGTCTCAATGGAGGAGTGGGAGCTCTCAAGGGGATGTAGTCCAAAGGTAATGAGGGGTTTAGAATGTGTCGTATCTAAATTTGCTTGCTACATCTAATTTGAGTGTTTCAATGTGCAGTACAAAATATATAGTGCAGCGTGGTCGCGCGGACGGCATTTTCGGGTGGAGCGTATTTACCAAATGCGCTGCACAATGGACTGTGGTGTCATGGCAAGGTTTGAGCAAGAGAGCCGGCAACAAGCAACGGATCCGAACACGGTTGTGGATGAGATGGAGTATTTTGGGAACTTGCAAAGTATTATTATGGTGGATTACCGTAGCTTCTCCATGATACTATTCAATGTGCAGTGGTTCAAAGTGGTACTTGGAGGAGCTGGAGCAACAGTTCGACGAGGTCCATCTGGATTTCTCGAAGTAGATTCCGAAAAAAAATGGATGGATTTGCGCGACACCTTTGTGTTGCCGGCCCATTGTGAACAGGTACAAATAGTCATTTGCTTGCTAATTGTAATACGACGTGGTTTATATCACAATGGTTTGAAGTCGCTTTCTAAGTATTTGTGAATAGGTAATCTTCTATCCAAACCCCCGACAACCTTGATAGTGGTATGTTATACCTTCAACTCCTCGAGGTGCGAGAGTATATGATCAAAGCGATGTTCCAGGCATAGATGAAGAAAATATGCAAATAGAGGGATTGAAATTACAAGGGGTGGAGGCCACCGCAAGCTTGGAGCCCGCATTGGCTAACAATGATGGAAATACAGAAGTCGTAGAATTTTTTGAGAACGAGGCAGACTCGTTCTTTTGTGGTGACATGTCTATCGACCTTCCAGTGTATGCAGAGTTGTGTCAGGAGATTAACATGGGACCATAGAATACTTCATTCTTGGAGAATTGTATTACTCAATTCGTTGTTTAGATCTTCCATAAAGGTAGATAAGATATGTATTTTAAGAGGGATTTTTCAAAAATGATTTATATTAATGTGCTTTGTATAGTTTAAATTGATTATTCTAACATCATTTTTTATCTGTGCAGGTATCGACATGTTCAGGATGAGTCGAGGGATGAGCGATGAGGAGTTTCAGGACATAATGACACGCATGTCTCCAGATCAGCTCGCGAGATTCAGAGAGATGGCAGATCAGGAGCTGTCTTGTTCTTCGTCAGGGCGCTCTGCTAGATCAGCTTCAGCGCGATCAAATGCTTCAGCTTCGAGCAGACGATCTCGACGCTCATGACTTGAGCCATAGGGAGGGACTGCGACTGCAGGAGGATCAGGGGGGTACTGCTGTGGAGACACGGACGTGGTGTCTCCATCTCGTCATTCAGTTGGAGCTGCATCACCTCTAGGATTTGTCACACCTGTGGGGACGTCCACTCCAGTTACTCCAGCTTTTACGCAGCCGTCGGCAGATGGCACGCCTTTTGGTGGCACTCCTTTTGGTGGCACCCCTTTGAGTGGCACTCCGGGAGAGGGTACCCCCGTTGGTACACCGGATGTACAGGGGTCTCCTGGATATGCCTAGGAGCGTGGACGGAGATGGGAGAGGGCCTATCTTAGGCATACTCCTAGGGGTTATGGATACCTAGTGGATGGCAGGTCAGGAGCCATCATCATGAATGATGAGGGGAGGAGGGTGATGGCTCGCATGAGGGAGTTGTGCCAACAAGTTTTTCGGCACAATGTCCTGGATCATTGGAGGAACATACCGGAGGGGAGCAATGACTACATAGTAGCATCCTTGCACGAGGAGTTCCCGGTGCCAGCCGCAGTGGATAGATTCTCTACGGGCTGGATGATGGATTGCATACGTGCATACATGTCACATAGACGATCCGACGCACGCAAGACAATCAAGAGTGGGGCTCCAAAGCCCGAGTGGTTAGATGCAGATGACTGGCGCCAACTGACGGAGGAAGCTACGAATTCGCCAGGATGTTGGAGTCAACAGCGGGAGGCGGCGAGGGCAGGAATCGAGGCCGGATCGGTACATCATCTTGGGAGTGGCGGCCACACGACATATTTGGAGGACTTTGTAAGTTTCTCTTTTGTTTTGCTTATTTGTTTTTTTGAGATATTCTTTGTACTGACAATCATGTTTCTAACATTTAGCATTTTGTTTTCTTTGCAGCACTCCGTTACAAATCGCGATCCGCAAGGCCTTGAGACTTGATATGCAGAGAGGCACGGTCTCAGGGCATTGATCAACCGATTGTATAGACGCGGCGGCCCTGTAAGTCACTCATCTTTCTTGTCCGTAGTTACCATGAGATATTTGAATGCATTATTGTATGGTGGATTGATATGTTGTTTCTTTTTCTGCAGAATCCATTTGATGCTCCTTTGCAGTGGGAAGAGCTTTCGGGGGACGAGGATTTGTAGCTCGCCCTTGGATCCTTAGAGCTCACACACCTTTAGTTTTTAGTCGCCCGATCTATGTAGACATTTTCTATGTATTAGTGATATCGTTTCATGATTATACCAATCGCATTTTATGCAATATCATGTATTTATTTCATGTATCAGTTTTATGATTTCAGTATACATTCTTTTTGTTTGCAAACGCTTTGTATGCAGCAGTACAGAAACTATTTTGTATGGCTCTCATACAGCACATAGTGCTATATGTGGCAAGGTAGCTTGCTGCCCTGCCACAAATTTTTTTTTCCTCTATTACCGTCGCTATTTGCATCGCAAATTTACTGCACATGTCGCTATTGGCGTCGCTATGAGTGTCGCAAATACTCTGCAACCGTCGCTATATGCGTCGCATGCATATAGCGACGATTCTATGGCGTCGTCAATAACGACGCTTTTTGCGATGACGGGGGCAAATTTTGTTGTTTGTATTTTCGTCTCTTTAAACGTCGCTATAAGGTCTATATCTTGTAGTGATTTGCCTTTTGTGCACCATGGCATTATATCTTGTATATCTCAAGTACCTAGAACTTCCTTGGTAATGAGATGTTTCCATCCCTTGGGTGGACCAAGTGGACAAACTCCCATAATGTCTTACAAACTAAGGATTTTGATTATAAATAATATGCAGTGCATTAAAAAAGAGAAGGAGTTAGTTTAGAGCTAAATGCTAAGTTCAAAGGTGTAGAAACCAACTACAAAGCTCCTTACCATATGGTGTATAAAAAAGAGATGGAGTTAGTTTAGAGCTAAATGGTAGGTTCAAAGGTGCAAAAACCAACTACAAAGCTCCTTACCATATAGTGTATAAAATTATTAGCTCCATAGGAATCCTTCATGGAGTTATTGTATTTGTCAAGAACCTTGTTGAAGACTATGAGATCCTCTTTGGACCAATATATTTTATCATAATCTAGGAACACTATATCTAATTCCCCCTGCAATTCAATATTCATTGTGCTTGCTATTCCATCATTCCCATGGTCCTTGGTTGCATTGTGTAGTGTTTTCCATTGGTTGTATTGGATGTACAAACACTACAAGGATATGGGGGTATAGTGATGGCGATTTGCGACGTAAAATAGCAATGTTGCTATTTGCATCGCAAATGCGATGCAAATAGTGATGATACTCAAACGAAAAAAAGGTGGGCTCAAACCCGAGCGTGTTATTTTGCATGCATACATGAAAAAGAGAGTGAAAGGGAAAGTAAACATCTTGCATTTGAGAGGGAGAGGGAGAGAAAGAGAGAAAGAGGGAGAAAGAAGGCTTCTCACCATTGCCGCTGCCGTTCGCGAAGAAGAGGAGGAGGTGTACAGAGGGCGAAGAGGAGCCGCCAAACCCTTCTTCGAGCCTTTACGGTGAGTGCATTTTCCATTATTGCTTTGCTTTTGTGTTTTCTCTCTCTCTTTTACTTGTTTTTGGTATAATTCATGTGTATTGAGAGAGGGAGAGAAAATGAGAGAGAAAGAGAGGGAGAGGGAGATGGGGGGAGAGGAAATGAGAGAGGAAGAGGGAGAGGGAGAGGGAGGGAGAGAGAAAGAGGGAAACATTAAACATAATAGGGAAAGAGAGAAAGAGAGGGAGAGGGAGAGAGAGAGAAACATTAAACATAATAGGGAAAGAGAGAAAGAGGGGGAGAGGAAGAGAGAAAAGGAAATGAGTGAGGGAGAGGGAGGGAGAGGAAAGAGAGGAAAACATTCAACATAATAGGGAAAGAGAGAGGGAGAGGAAGAGAGAAAAAACATTAAACATAATAGGGAAAGATACAAAGGGAGGGAGAGGAAATGAGAGAGGGAGAGGAAAAGAGAATACGAAATGAGAGAGGGAGAGGAAAAGAGAAAAGGAAATGAGAGAGGAAGAGGAGAAAGAAAAAACATTAAACATAATAGGGAAAGAGAGAAAGAGAGGGAGAGGGTGAGGGAGGGAGAGGAAGAGAGAAAAGGAAATGAGAGAGGGAGAGGAGAGAGAAATAACATTAAACATAATAGGGAAAGAGAGAAAGAGAGGGAGAGGGTGAGGGAGGAAGAGGAAGAGAGCAAAAGGAAATGAGAGAGGGAGAGGAGAGAAAAAAATGAGAGGAGAGGAGAGAGAAAAAGAGAAAAAACATTAAACATAATAGAAAAAGAGAGAAAGAGAGGGAGAGGAAATGAGAGAGGGAGAGGGAGAGAGAAAAGGAAATGAGAGAGGGAGAGGAGAGAGAAAAAACATTAAACATAATAGGGAAAGAGAGAAAGAGAGGGTGAGGATGAGGATGAGGGAGGGAGAGGAAATGAGAGAGGGAGAGGAGAGAGAAAAAGAGAGAAAAAACATTAAACCTAATAGGGAAAGAGAGAAAGAGAGGGAGAGGATGAGGGAGGGAGAGAAAATGAGAGAGGGAGAGAAAGAGAGAAAAGGAAACGAGAGAGGGAGAAGAGAGAGAAAAAGAAATGAGAGAGGGAGAGGAGAGAGAAAGAGAGAGAAAAAACATTAAACATAATAGAGAAAGAGAGAAAGAGAGGGTGAGGGTGAGGGTGAGGGAGGGAGAGAAAGAGAGAAAAGGAAATGAGAGAGAGAGAGGAGAGAGAGAAAAACATTAAACATAATAGGGAAAGAGAGAAAGAGAGGGAGAAGGTGAGGGAGAGAGAGTAAATGAGAGAGGGAGAGGAGATAAGAGAAAAAATATTAAACATAATAGGGAAAGAGAGAGAAGGAGGGAAAGGTTGTTGTTTTCTTGTTTGTTGTAGTAGTAGTGTAGTGGGAGCTCACGCTCAACTGCCAAGACCCACGGACCGCTTATTGCTTCAAGCGTTTCAAGCGAGCTCTAATGGCTATCTCTCACCTAGCTGACGCGTTGTCGATCCTATGAGTGTAGTGAGCTTACCTTGATGCCGATACAAGTTTCCTCCTCTCTCGCACACCCCGGTAGCTCCGCGATCCTAGATGCGAGCTCAAGCATCCTCAAGCCTCCTCCATCTCCAAGCTTCATCCTCCATAGCCGTGTGCGCGAGAAAAGAGAAGAGAAGAGAATAAGAGAAGAGGAGATGGTGAAGAGCTTCACCCTCTTGATCCCGTACTCTTACACACTCACTCCCTCACACTCTCACACTCCCTCTCTCAAGAGCACACACAAGCAAGAAGATGAGGAGAAGAGAAGAAGAAGAGAGCTCTTGTTAGCCACACACCAAAGAATGAGCTTCCATTCATTTTTTTTACTTTTATATATAAACCCTAAAATCCCATGGGTACCCATCCCTTTTTTACATGACCGGCCATTGTGGCAATGTCCTTTTTCCATTTCCCTCTTCTAGCCTTATGCCTCTAGCCTACACCCATCTAATATTTTACAATTGGCACAGGAGGGAGCCTAGCACTCTTTTACAAGAGTTTTGCAAGTTTTTTGAGACGCCTTTCATTTAAATATTCCTTAGGGGAGTGCCTACCTCATTGTGTTAGTGCATTGTGCTCATGCTAGTGGAATGGGGAGGTGGGACTAACCGCAGGCAAGCCTGGGTGATGTCCCACACTTGAGGATCCCATTTGTGCCAAGGGAGGTGCGGTGCAAGTGGCTTAGGGTGACAGATCTAACCATAGGTGAGTGTTACCTCCCTAGGTATGTCCTGAACTTGATGTGCCCTAAGCGTGAAGTGGGGGAGCAAAAGGGCTAGGGGGTTAGAGGAGTGGATCCGGCCAATCGAAGCCACCGGGCACGCCTAACTTGAGAACCCCTAGGTACAGTGACCATGCTTTATGTGGTGGTAAGTGCTTCTGTAAGTGGGCTATGTTGTCCAGTCAGTGGAGAGTGTTTTTCGTGTTTTTTCTTTCATGCTGTTCTTTTCTTCGCTTTTACTTTACTTTTCTTTTCTTTTCTCTTTTTTTTTTTGAAGTTACGGTAGTGGAATGACAACCAGGGCCTAACTCTTTTCATCTGAATGAGGAGGGGAAGGGGGTCGAATGGATTTGCTAAAAAATTGGTAGCTTTGCATGTATCCTTTCAGATTCATGCAGATGTGGAGAGAGGTGGTGGAGAGAAAAGGGTGATTACATCTAGTAAATTGACTATCATTCATGTCTTCTAGGAGGGCTAGGCAAAAAGAGGGGAGGAGACTAGCCCTCATCATAAGACGAGCCATGGCACAACTGTCAATGGCATTAGGGTCAAAGAAGACAGGAGGCAGACTGCACTCTTGTGGAGTCAGGTTTTGCTTAAGTAATAGCTTAAGTAATCTAAGGTAGTTACATGTAGTTACAAAAGCTGGATTGGGACATGAAGAGAAATCTACGAGGAAGCACGTCATAGAGTCATCTAGGCTTTCTGAGTTAAAGAGGAGGGCATGTTGAAAGGATACTACATTGGAGTTATAGATAATGGGAAATTCGTAATGCCATCCAAGCGAGCATACTAATGTCGCATACTCACCTCCTCCACAGGGGTTGGCTTTTATAGCCCTGTACTGTATGTGGAACTTCAAAAACTTTGTTTTGCAAGTAGTCAGCCTCTTAATATCCCCAAGAGATGGGGGTCTTTTCTCTCTCTTCTAGCCACTTTTGCCCTAGTTGGCCACCAATCGCAATCACCTCCTCCATCACTTTAAGCAGCAAGACCCTCCGCAGGTTGTTGGGCAGGAGAAAGCTACAGGTGAATGGATCCTTTTCTTTTTCTTGTCTCTTCCAAACCACTAGCTCTGCATGGAATCCAGCTGGGATGTCATCAGGGCAAGGTGGGAGGGGTGCGGACGGTTGCATGGCTGGGTTGGCCCTTAAGTGCTTCCTGGCTTCTTCGACTAACTTCCTATGTCTCTCTTTAAGTGCGGCTTGTCTCTCCGCAAATGGGTCCTCCTATTGTTGCTCTTGAGATTGAGGCGAGGGGGGTTGTGGGATCACATCCTCTCTGAATCTGCCCATGTCGAATTCGAGTTCTGCTTCCTCCCCCTGCCGGTCTCCTTGTTGTGCTCCCTCTTCAAATCCTATGGCATCTATTTCTTGGGGGGTTAGGCTGGCCAACAATAGGTATTTCCTTTGCTCTTCTAGGCTCAATCTAACCTCCGCAGGTTGGGGTGGCATCTGCAGTCCTGCATGTAGGGCTCTGCGTGCAATGTTAAGCTTCTTTTGTGCCACCTCAAATGATTCTCCTCCTCTGGGCGGGTGGTGTCCATGATTGTGTTGAAGAAGGCCTTTTGTTGGGCACCGAAGGCCACCTAGGTGGCTTGTGCCTTGTTCTCTGTGATGATCTTCTCTTTTTCCACCATAGCAAGGCGTCGTGCCAGTGTCTTCACCATTCTTTCATTCTGCATGGCCCACTCTTCTGTTCTCTTGTTCATCTCTTCTAGTCTCTCTCCTTGCCTTAGAGCTAGGGTCGTGAGCCTTTGTTCTTGGTCTTCCCGTTCTTTGACCAGTTTCTCCTGTTCTTCTTTTTTGGAGTTCAGCTTATCGGTCAGGGACTCATCAATCTCGTTCTGCTGCTACTCCATGTTCTGTTTTCTTTCCTCGTCCCTGGCATTGAGCTCAGCCATAACTGCTTCGACTTTGGTGGTTTTTGCAGTGAGCTCCTCATACTGTATGATCAGGAGCTTGTGTTATCTCTATATTTTCACAAGTTCTTGTGTTTCATTGTCGAGTAGCTGCCTCCAGTGCTTTTCCCTATTGTCCTTAGCCTTCACTTCTTGCTTGAGATCCGAGATCTCCCTTTGCTGCATGGCTATTATTCTGGTTTTGTCGAGTTGGAAGGGAGCTACTGACTCCTTTTCAGCCACCAACTCAGCCACAACTATCTTTCGTTCCTCCTTAGCTTTCTCCAATTGGGAGAGTAGCTCGGTGACGTACTCGTCGTAGTTAACCGATGGCGTCATCGTTGTGTGGATTGGTGATGTCCAGGCTTCCACCTTCTGCCATTTAGGGTTTTGCCTTAATTCTGCATCGGTAGCTGGCCTCTTTTGCCATATGGCTGTAGTTTTGGTGCTTTGTCCTTGGGCCATTTCTTTGTTCAAGTATTGCATCCATGCCACGAAATTCAAAACATCGGCACTGGTCAGGATGCTGGGGGTGATGGTGGTTGGTTCGGTGGGAGGCACCATCAGGGAGGAATTGGGTGAATTGGGGCTTTGTCCTTGCCCTCAATGATAGCGGCCGGCACGATTTCCGGTGCCTGTGTGCTAGAACCCGGCCCTTCTTCTCTTTGCGGGCTTAGATTTTCCAATTCATCTGCCCTGCTTTGTTGTTTGATAGACCGGCATGTAGCCTCAGCCAAGTCTTCTTCCTCCTTTCTTCTTAGTTCCTCTTCTTTCTCAATGGCTTTTCTTTGCCTTTTCGCTTCTGTTTTTTGGCGTTCTTCCTCCTTTTTGTCTTTTTTTCCCTTTTCCTTCTTTTTTCTCTCCTCAGCCTCCTGTTTTGACACCTTCTTTGCCTTCTGTAATTCCTCCTTTTCCTTTTCTTCTTCATGTTTCTTCTTTTTCTCCCTCTCCTTGGCCTCCTTAAGGGATTCTTTTTTGGCCCTTTCCAAGTCCTCTTTCTCCTTCTTGCTGCCTTCGTCATCCTTTTTCTTCCTTTGGGCTATTTTCTTCTTGGGTTTCTTGGTCGTCTTCTTGCTTTTTTGTTCTTCCCCTTCTTCGTTGGTCTCGGTTCAGTCGGTGGACCCTTCTTTGTCCTGGTGAGGGGGCGACCTATCCAGCGTTTCTCCTTCTCCTTCTCCTTCTTCTGCATTCTGTGTCTCCTTACTGCCTCCTAGATGAGCGCAGTCAAAATGCTTCCGTAGCCGATAAATGAGGCCTTGGACGAGGCCTTCTTCCTTTCTATGGCCTTGGAAGCTGGAGACTCTCCAATTGTTGGCGTACTTTCCAAAGCCAATGCTTTAGCCACCTGGTCAATGGTTTTGCAGACATATCCATTCCAGTGTCGACTTCATCTAAGGTGTGGGCTACTACATTCTCCAGCACAGGCACGCTGATTCGATGCATTAAGCTGTTGTAGCACTGGCTGGAGAAGAGCGTGTGCACTAGCTTTGCTTGTAGCCTGGCTTTAGCATCAGGGATGTCGTGGATGCTGATACCGTCATTGGTTAGCACCTCTTCTATTTTCATTTTTAGCATGGTGTAGACATCCCTTTTCTGTTTTTTTTCCAATCCCAATACCTTCTCCACTAAGGCTGGGTTCAAGTGCACTTGTACCTGTTTAGCATTTTCTCCCCTTCCCACCATCACGATGCCGCACTTCTGGTCAGGGTCGTATGTCCTGAGAAACTCCACACACTTTGTGTGGTCAGGCTCTTGCACAAATTTCTCCAGGTACTTGGTGAGGTTGCACTGCTCGACGATTCTCTTGGCTGCTTCCTCCTTCGACACTACTCCTTTGATGTTCTGGATGGTCCAAAACTTCAATTGATTGTAGGCGCGGTTTTCCAAGGATATGCCATACTGCGCTCTTTCCTCCTCCGTGAACGGGAGTCGGTGGGCACGGTCTTGTTGCGACATTTTATGTTCCTGTCATAAACCGTAATTTTCATTAATGCTTTCTACATAGTAATCTGTTGATTGTTGAAAAAGAAAAACTCTATGCTTTTTGAATGAATTCATTAAGAACCAATGTAGATTTTCCTTTTAAGACTTTGACTTTTTTCCCTTTACTTCAAAGTTTCCATGCCCTTTTTCCTACCCCATCCATTTTTCATAATATATGTTTATGTGTTTCACTAATTTTGATTTGATTGGCCTGATTTGATTCACCTTACCCCCTCCCCTTCCAGCTTGAGAAGAATCCTTCCTAGGATTTAGGGTCAGAAGGGCAAGGGCGTTCGACATGGTGGTGTAGGAGTTACTTGTGAAGGAGCCAATCATAGAACTGGGGGTTGTATTCTAAGTGAGCTTCGCGGTCTAGATCAAAGGGTCGAATCTCCACTTGCGTGATGTATGTGAGAACATCTATTAGGAAGTCACCAGTGTTGACACGGCTAGCAATGTGTAGCTCTTCCTCAGTCAACAAGCGATCGAGATAGGGGTATCCTTTGATGTGTTCTCCCATGGGTCGGCCCCGAAGAGTGATTAACACTCTATACGAGATTGGCACAACATATGTGGGGCCGTATTTTGTTGTTTTGATAGCGCGGCACTGCTCAGCATTGGTCATTATGCGGCACCCTTCAGCTTCCAATTGCAACCTAAGAGTGTACCAATGCCTCCAAAATGGGGAGTCAGTATCATCAAGCTTTGATAACGCTGTGATTTCTTGAACAATGATAGCAAAAGTGGTTCGTTGATCGTATGACGTGATGATGCGCTGTTTGATGGCTTGCTCCTTGGAGATTTCGCTGTTGAGCAATTCAGCAGCGGAGCGAGAAGCTTTTGTGAATGCAAATTCAAAGGTCTCCCAGGAGCACGTCATCATTTTAACTTCAGTTGCAAAGGGTTCCCCCAATAGTCCTAAGGACGAGCGGTCGTAGCTTAGTGTTAGCGACATGAAGGTGGTGTCTAGTCGTTTAATGCATTCCACCACGTCATTCTCGGTGTCCTCAGCAAGGTCGGCGGCCAGCGCTAAAAAGGATTTGCATTCATAGGAGGGCATAAGGCCGATGGGTGGTCGAGGTTTGCTACAACTAGAGCCTGTGACAATGAAGAGTTGCGGTTGGGAGTGTTCTTGAGTCTGCAGTTGGGCTGCTTGGATTACGGGTGGATTAGGAGCAGCCACGACGGACGAACTACTACATTTAGGTTGGATTTGGGAAGTCGGATTGACTCGATCGGGCGATGACTCTTGTGACGGAGTCTGTTGTTTAGGCCGATAGGCTTGTGTGACTCTCTTGGGTCTAGGCGTGGATGAGTCGGATGACTGTGGTTTTGGGGAGCACTGCGGCTTATGGTTTGGAAGGTTTATGGGACTTGGGTTGATCAAGCTTGAAGGCGGCATATGAATAGTGCCTTTGGCCGTGTAGGCCTTAGGGATCCACAGTCAGGTGTTGCCCACATAGTAGCCTTGCGCATGCAAGAGGGATTTAGGGACCCATCTTTTCTTGATCATGCGGCGCTTTCTATAACTGTTTTTTGGCCTCTTAGGTTTAGAGTTTTTGGTTTTATGAGGATAGGAGCGTCGACTCCTAGGTGGCGGTTGCGGCAACTTAGATTGCCATTGAAATCTAGGCTGTTGGGCCTTAGGTTTTGCTCTTGTGGGCTGTGATTCATGAAATCTAGGAGGTGGCGGCCGCGCACTACCCCCCTCCTTGGACTTGGTTGTGGATATTTCTACCGGTGGCGTTGCGGATAGTGATGAGGTCGCGCAGCCCTTGCTGAAAGCTATGACAATGCAAACGTTGCATATTACGAGGTGGATGCGCTGCGACTCATAATCAACATTGCAGTGAGTCTACTTTTTGAAAGTTTGCCCTAGTAGCGACTCTGTGCCTGCGTTTTTAGCATTTGGCAACACGTAAAAAATCATTGGGACAGTCTCAGATGACTCGATAGAAATGGCGGCTCTGCAGTTCACAAGAAGTGCATAGGAATGGGCCCCATATGGGCTTAATTTTGCATTAGTGGGTTGAAGTTGTGGTTTGCCAAGTTGAGTCCAATGATTGTGAGTTAAGACATTGAAGTCTGCTCCCTCATCGATCAAAGTGTTGAAAGTGCATATTTGTTTTGCAGTGACCTTGATATGGAGGTATGCGGGCTTTACAGCTTCCTCATCCTCATCATTAATCTCAGTGATTGTGGCCACTCGTATCTTGATAGGCGGTTCTAACATCGGGGGATCATGCAAAGGATGGGTGGGAGGGTAGTACTTCTTGACACGAATGCCATTGAAGAAGTCTATGCCCTCACCATCTAAGGTCTCGAGCTCGACATTGCCTATGCGGCTGATCGCATGAACTTTGAAAGGTCCAAGACCTCTAAATTTCATTTTCTACTTATGCCCCTTAATTGAGTAGAGGAGCACTAAGTCGCCCTGTTCAAAGTCGCGCTGCTTGACATGCTTGTCAAACCAACTTTTGTGTTGGACCTTCTCACATATAAGTGCATGGGTGGCTAGAAGGCAAGTCTCTGAGAGGCATTCAAGTTTGCCAGGCATTGCGTCCATGCCTCCTTCCCTTCCCATCGTTCTTGAAGTGCTATTCTTAGGCTAGGAACGAAGAATTCTAATGGTAGAACCGCTTCAGTTCCATAGGTCAGCCTGAAGGGGGTTTGACCGACAGCCGTTTTATAAGCTGTGCGGTAAGCCCACAAAGTTGCCATCAGCTTGTTGTCCCAATCGCTGCATGAGGCTGAGACCATTTAGGTCAAGCCATTGACAAGAATATTATTCGTGGATTCTGCCTGACCATTTTCCTGAGGGTAGTATGGCGAGGATTTGCGATGGATGATGAGAAAAGTGAATAGGAGATGCGCTATCACTTCGTTGATGAAGTGCGTGCCTTGGTCACTAACCAGTTCAATGGGGCAGTCAAATCACAAGATCACTTGCTCCCATAAGAACTTGGCAGTCATCTTGGCGTCGTTTTTTTGTGTCGCTCTTGCCTCTGCCCATTTCGTGAGGTAGTCCATGGCCACAATTATGTACTTTGCTTGTGAATACTGTGCTGCAGGACTGATGGGTCCTATGAAGTCAATTTCCCATTTTTCGAAGGGTTGTCGTGCAATAACTGGGGTCAACTCCATCTGATCCTTGCGAATCGGGACTTTTGTCTGTTGGCACTCGTCACAATGCTTAAAAAATCGCTCTGTATTGCGAAAAAGTGTGGGCCACCATAATTGAGATTGCAACACCTTTCGTGTTGTCATATCTCTGCTAAAGTGCCCTCCAGCAATGCCCTTGTGTGCCTCTGAGAGCACATCATGCATCTCAGGTTCGCATACGCATCTGCGCAGCAATCCGTCTTGCCCCAGCCTATAGAGTTGGCCTGCAATCAGCTGATAGGGCTGGATCTTAAGGATTAATTGCCTAAGTCGGGCTTTTTCTATCGATCAATCAAGCAGTCCGTGTTCAAGCACTTGGACTATGTCATCCGCCCAATATGGCATTAGATTAGCCTTGAATAAATCTCTCTCGCTGGATAGGTTAAATAGATGGGCGTCGGGTAATTCGTCAACAATGCCTTGTTCAATGGCTTCTCCCGTGGGAATGCGTGACATATGGTCAGCCATGTAGTGTTGTTTTCCTTTTCGTACAACCACAGAGAATTTGAATTCCAAGAGCAGAAGGAGCCACTGAGCTATGTGTCCTATAGCGCAAGGTTTGTTTACTAGATAGAGTAGGGCTTGATGGTCCACAAAAAAGGTAAAAGGTGTGGCCAATAGATAGTGTCAGAATTTCTTCACAACAAACACCATGGCTAATCCTTCTCTTTCTATCGTCGAGTAGTTCATTTCTGTCTCAGTGAGTTTTCTGCTAGCAAAGCTCACTGGGTAGTCTAAGTTGTGTTCGCCAGGTTGGCACAACACTGCCCCCACGGCAAACTTAGAAGCATTGATATGCACGTGGAAAGTAATGATCCAATCTAGGGCTCGTAGAATTGGTGCTGTGGTTAGAGCCTTTTTCAACTCTTCATATGCTCTTTGGCATGTCTCGGTCCATTCGAAGATGATCAGTAGCTTGTACAAAGGTCTGGCGATCAATGCATAGTTCAGTACAAACCGCCAATAGTACCCCATATGGCCTAGGAAGCATTGAACTCCCTTGTAGTTGATTGGGGATGGGCGGTCAACAATAACCCTGACTTTCAAGAAGTTAGTGGCAATGCCATTCTTCGACACCACATGCCCTAAGATACATCCATGCTTTACCCAAAACTGGCACTTTAAGGGGTTCAAGGAGAGACGATATAAGCGACACCACTCAAAGACTGCGCGGAGTTTGTCTAAGTGTTCGATCCAGGTCGAGTGGACATAGAGGTCGTCGACAAAGACTTCCAACTCCTTGCGAAGCATGTCTTTAAAGATGGTGCACATGAGGCGTTGAAAGGTGGCAGGGGCATTAGTCAACCCGAAGGGCATGACTATCTAAGCAAAGACGCCCCACTCAGTGGCGAAGGCAGTCTTGTGTGTGTCCGCAGGATGCACTTGCACCTGGTTGTACCCTGAGAAGCCGTCCAGAAAATTGTAGGCTTCCTCGCCTGCCACTCTCTCAAGCATGTGCTCGGTGTACGGTAATGGATAGTTGTCCCTCTTAGTAGCAGCGTTCACCTTCTTGTAATTGACGCACACTCGTATTTTTCCATTCTTCTTCATCACGATGATTATGGGCGATACTCAGTATGTGTGTTCAATTTCGTAAATGAATCCAACTCTCATCAGCTTATTAATCTCCTCTTTGACAGCATGAGCATGTTTTGGATTCATAGGATACGGTCGCTGCTTGATCAGCGTTGCGTCTGGCGTCATGGGTATGTTGTGAGTCACGACACTCACATCTACCCCCTTAAGCTCTTCTAAGGACCAGGCGAGCACGTCTATGTACTCTCGCAAGAGAGCAACAAGACTCATTTCTTCTTCCTCAGTCAAGTCATCGGCGATGAAGACTGGTCGAGGTGTTTCCCCTTACTGGGCTAGGTTCATCTCCTTAACCTTGGCTCGTCCCTCGATCGATTCACTCGTTTGCCCTTGATACTTGGCACCTAACAGAACTACTACCCTATCCCCTTTTTTGAATTTCATAAATCGTTTAGGAAGGTCCTGCGGTTTTCGTTGTTCTTCCGTTCGTGTATCCCTGGGTTGTTTTGCCTTTTTCTGCCTTAATTGTCTGTGCCTCAGGTGGACGGGTAGGTCCTCCTTGGTGCGTCTAGCCGTGGGCGGTCTAGGGATTCTGGATCACTATTTGAACTAACCTCCGACTCAGAGTCGAACTCCCCGTTCTCGCTAGAAGAGGTGGTCTCCCCTGGTGGTGCAGTTCGGATGGCGACTCTGTCCTAAGCACTGATGTCATTCCTAGCTGGGCTAGGCTTACTTACTCAAGGTCTATGGCTCCTATGTGTTCCAACCAGGCACGATCACATTCCATGCATATGACTCCTCGCTCTATCTTGAAGATACTCTTTTTTTGCGGCTTGGAGTCTGCTCGTATTTGCTCTATTTCTTGTCCTTCAGTATCGTATTCCACGGTATCTACCTCACCCTCACTTTCGTTACTGAAGGATTGACAGTCTTCATATTCTTCATTAGAATCCTCTTCGCCAGATGGCTCATCGTGTCCTAGGGCTTGGTATATCACTTGTCATTGGTCAAGAACTAGGGCCCAGTTATACATGAGGTTTAAGTCATGCACTTTGGTCCATTGCCACTTGGATTTATCTAAGAGATCCTGGAGTGGTTTGAAGTTTGCAGCTGGATTGCCAGCTAGCTTGTCCGTTATGTATTCCAGTATCTCCTGGAGTTCCCTTTTGTTGGTTGGGACTTGGAAGTTGACAGGCTTAGGTTTCCCACGAAGGGTTCCTGCCATCATGGAAACTGGTTTGGAGGGTGTGTCATTAGACTTGCCAATTGTTTTGATGGCTTGCTCATATGCCTCATGATCTGAGAACGGAAGGTCGATTGTAGCAAGGATATGCATCCAATCCCGCTCGTCCTCTAGGCATGGGATATACTTGGTCAAGGGCCCATAGGACTTCTTGAGCTGGGTGTTACCTTTGAGCATAGCAGAGATGGCATCTAAGTGAACTGGCGAGGTCTTCCAAGTGTCCATCTCTATTCTCATGGCATCCATTCTATTGCCAAGGAAGATCAAGCCGTTACCCCAATCTTCGACGACTCTAGCGTTGCACATCCAGGGTCGGCCTAATAGGATATCGTAGTCCACTCCCTTCATGACTATAAAGTCCACAGAGAATTGGACACCTGCCATCTTCACTGGCCAATTCTTAAGCACCCCGAATGGCTTGACTCTCATGCTGTTTGCTAATGTGACATTAAACCTAGCAGTTTTGACAGGCGGGTTTCCCCAAGTTTGAAGCACCGCGTGGCTAAGGACACTAGCCCCAGCTCCCGTGTCCACGATTCCCTTTCTCGTTGTATCGCCTAGGGCTAGAACCAGTAAGACCGCATGCATCTTGGAACCTTCCTAGAAGGCATTGACGTGTAAGGATTTAGGCATAGAGTGTAGCGTCAAACTCAATATTTGCATCTCTACATCATGGCCATGAGGGTCTGCCGTGACCTGTTCTCGTGACTCTTCAACGCACTGCTTAAGATCTTGCCATAGGGTGGGATGTTGCCTACTAAGCAGATCTCCCAGGCTAAGTGTTACAAGGGTAGTCACCAACGTGGTTAGGAGATCATTGGGTGCTTGTCTTTCTCCTAACCCAGATTGTCCTGGCCAATGGCCGTGATTGATCTACGGCCATGTAGCATCAAGGCTTGGCCTTAGTGGCACTGCTTATGGTGTAGTTGCTTCTCCCGACTTTGGTTGAGGAGGTAAGATTGGCGTGCTCATGCTGGAGAGATCATCGATCTCGTCCTCTATGATGGGCTCGGCATCTTTTAGATGCTCTTGAGCCTCCTTCACCCATTCCTTCACTTTTTCTATGGCCTCTAACTGTTGCTTCGGATGCAGGTATTCCCCTACCTTAGCACTTCCCTTTTCGGCCATCTTAGGGGTTGAAGTCTCTGCCTTTGCATCAAAGACCTTCTTTTCAGCAGGCAGAGTTGTAGCACTCTCCATTTTTAGTGCAATTTTAGCTTTGACCTCTTCTTCTTCCGCCTGTGACTTTTCTTTCCTATCGAAGCTGCGTCAAGGTTGCTAGGTCTTGCCACTTTGTCTGGGCACGGGTCATGACCCGCAATGGGATAGGTGTAGCCTCCCCATCGAGGTTCTCGACACCAAACAACTCCAATGGGACAGATGGTACATTGGCTAAGCTAGAAGACGGCTTTCGCTTTGGGAAATCGACGAAGAGATGAGTGATTCCGCACTCAGCGCACCTTTGGTCAGCCTTGTCTCTGTTTTGCTGCTCCCTTTCAGGGCAGCGTGATGAGACATGACCTAGATGACCACAAGTCCAACACGTGATTGAATCCTGCGTCTGCCCTCCTAGGCCTCTATCTCATCCTCTTCCTAATGCCATCACCAACAAGGGGTGATAATCCATGAGGACAACGTTGCTCTCATCGTCATGCGAGACTTAAGAGCATATGTAAGTTTCTTCTTCATTCGGTTCTTCCACGTAGTGGACTGGAGCATCGCTCGGTGAATGGGTCACGTAAGGACCAGGTGGTCTAGGCATGCCAGTAGGGTTTATGTCCATCCTAGAAATAGCTGGCTTAATGTCGTTAGGCGTAGGAAGGGCCAATGGGGCTCCCCTTCCGAAGAATGGCTACAGCCTGTTCGCTAGGTAAGGCTGGCCGTAGGGTTGCGAGTACGGAAGTCTTCTTGGTAAGCTACAATGCGCGATGTCATGACCAAACCTATCACAGTTAGCACAAGGTCTTGACCTAGGGTCTTGACACTCGGCTGGCAAGTGGTTTCCACCATAGTACACGCATTGGATGTGTAGGCGGGTTGCTTGTCTCAACATGTCTTGCAACTTGGCTAACTCCATCTTTACCTCAGCCAAGTCTTGGTTCGTCTCGGTGGCCTTCCCCTTATCTTGGGATGATGGGACTGATCGCTCACTAGAGGTTGACGCTCTCTCTGAGCTTTGCGAGTTGGTCTCTTCTAGGTTGGAGCTCCTGGAGCTCTGCTCTTTCAGCTGATCATTGACTCTGATGGCTTCCTCAAACACTCAAGCTAGCGCGTCTTGCTGCAAGCTCAAATTGCCTGCCAAAGCCTATATAACTTCTCGTCTCGAATTCCACTAATAAATACAGTCAAAATTGCTCTTTCAGTCAGTCACTCGCCCATAAGGATTCTCTTGAAGAGACTCCTCACGTGGGTTACATAGTCGCGAATGTCCTCCTTCTCTTTCTGCTTGTTGACATTCATCAAGTGTACTAGTAGATTATCGGAGCATCTAGGCTCGGCAAATCTTTTAATGAAGAGATCCTTGAGGCTACTGAAGTTGGCTCGTTCTGCGGCATCTAGGCTTGTATACCAAGTCCTTCCCTTGTCACCTAACCAAAGCCCGAATGCTTGAGAGCATTGAGTCAGGTCATTGAGGCCATTGGCTTTGCAAACTTGCTCGAACTACTCTACAAAGCTGTATGGATCGTCGTGGGGTTAATATTTGTTGAGTTGCTTGGCAACAATAGGGATTTTAGATTGGCTCTTTGAGCCTTGGTTCGTTCCTAATCCTACGAGCAGTGATGTCACTAGTGCCGCGGCACTTTGCTCTGCTGCCGTGTTATCTAGTAGTCGCTTCATGAGAAGCTGGCTCAACGTCAAGTCTCTTCTAGGGATCTCTCGTGATCTGTTCAGTTTCTACCTGCTAAGTTCAACACTCGTTGTACCTCACGCAACTCCGTGATTTGCCTTTGGCTCCTAGCTTGCTGGTCCCTATTGTATTCGACCATGCTTTGCAAAGCCTTGTGGGCTAGTTTTCTCTCTTTCTCTAGGTCTGCGATGATAGCGTCTACCGTCCTGCCATGATGCTCATACCAGGGTATGCATCGTAGCTGTTGAATAGCTGAATAGCCTCCGAGAAGACGTTCAAGTCGAGTTCCTCATTAGACCTATGGTCTGAGCCTCCTTCTACCATAGTCGTGTTGTCGTGCTCCACCAAGTTATCGATCAGGTTGAGTAGATTTGTCAAATCCACGTCATTGATGCCACCTACTTAGTCCTACTTCGCTCCTTGATGGTTTGTCTACGTCTTGGGTCCTCTCCTACTGGTGGGTTCCTTGAGTGGTTTATCTAAGTGAGTTCCTTCAGTTAATGAATACAATCCTCAATTTATGGTCACTCAGTGTGCGTGTCGCTTCTCGTGTACTTGTGCTCAATCAGGCTTTCAATTTCTATAAGTGCATTTAAGTGCTGAAATTCAAGGTGAGTGCAGTCAACAATCTCGAAGCGTCTTATACACTCTTGCTTTGTTTCGGGCCTAATAGGCTTGTTGGTCAATTTTCTGGCCGCCTTGACAGGGTTCAGGGTTTTTCTAATATGTTGCCTCGTTTGTTTTTGGCCAATCAGGTTTTAACTGCTCAGCGCTTTGCGTCTAGGTCTCTGGGTCTCGCTGCTGCCTGCTTCAAGCTGCTAAGCGGCTGCTCCCTACGATTTTGTCTATTCCATGTGCCAGAATCAAGTTCTAAGCATCAGAAGGACTTTCAACAGTTTGTGCTACTGAGCTCTAGCCGAGTCAGGTCAAATTTCTAAGAATTTGATAAAAATTTACACTCTGCCCAGCTGGTCCGAATTGCTGGGTCCGAGCGGGTCACTCGGACGGGGGTTGAGGGCCGAATTCGTGACTTGGACAGGGTAGATTCGGACGAGCCGAGGCGAGACTCGGACAAAGTCACTCAGTCCGAATGGTCAATTTGGACGAGGTCACTCGCATGGGCCGAGGGCTGAATATGACACATGGCCGAGGGCCGAATCCTATGGCTCGGACGGGAATTAGTCGATGGTCCGAATGGTCGACTCGGACGGGCCGAGTAGGTCTGGGCCGAGGGCCGATTAGGGTTTTGGGCCGAGTGGACCAAAAGAAAGAGGGCCAAGGGCTGATTCTGGGACTTGGCCCAGAAGTGACTGCTCAGACGGGCTGAATGTGGTGCAACGACGACAGCGAGATGTCAATTTTACTTGATTCTTGTGATTTAAGCAATCATAGCAAACATAAACCTCCAGATCCTATCTAGGGGGATAGGGGAAGGGATTCATATACATGAATGGAGCAGTAGGCTCGTCAATGGTGAGATCGGATCGAATCGTGTGATGACTCTCTCTCTCTCTCTCTCTCTCTCACTGAAATGGTCACAAATGAGCTCTCCCTTGGCCTCTTGGCTATTATACCCCTTCCTGGGTATGGTGTTGATGCCCCCAATCACTCACTTGTCGATCTTAGGCATCATAAGCAAGCTTTTTACCATTTTTTGCACGAATTTTGCCCTGTTTTGCCTTGTTTTGCAACAGTAAACCCTACCCTTCTCCGATGCGATTTCCTAATCCTAACTTACGCTAAATGCAACAAGAATCAAAAGCAAAAAATTGAAATAACTTCTCCATGTTTCCCAATTATCAAACAAACAAAATATCCCAAAATACTTACTTGTTTTGAAGATCAAAAACACCCAAACTTCCTACCTATCTCAAGATCCATTTCAAGGATGAATCTCTTACTTTGATGCTCGATATGAGGCGTGCAAGTGCTCAACCTTGAATCCATTGGTCCTGGCAATGGAACTAAAATGTAGTGGAAGCTCACGCTTAACCGCCAAGACCCACGGACCGCTTATTGCTTTAAGCATTTCAAGCGAGCTCTAATGGCTATCTCTCACCTAGCCGATGCACGGTCAATCCTATGAGTGTAGTGAGCTTACCTTGATGCTGATATAAGTTGCCTCCTCTCTCGCATACCCTGGTAGCTCCAAATCCTAGATGCGAGCTCAAGCATCCTCAAGCCTCCTCCATCTCCAAGCTCCATCATCCATAGCCGCGTACGCGAGAAAAGAGAAGAGAAGAGAAGAAGAGAAGAGGAGATGGTAAAGAGCTCCACCCTCTTGATCCCTTACTCTCACACACTCACTCCCTCACACTCTCACACTCCCTCTCTCAAGAGCACAAACAAGCAAGAAGATGAGGAGAAGAGAAGAAGAAGAGAGCTCTTGTTAGCCACACACCAAAGAATGAGCTTCCATTCATTTTTTTGACTTTTATATACAAACCCGAAAATCCCATGGACACCCATCCCTTTTTTACATGACTGGCCATTGTGGCAAGGTCCTTTTCCATTTCCCTCTTCTAGTCTTGTGCCTCTAGCCTACACCCATCTAATATTTTACAATTGGCACAAGAGGGAGCCTGGCGCTCTTTTACAAGAGTTTTCCAAGTTTTTTGAGGTGCCTTTCATTTAAAATTGCACTTTTTGCCCCGGCTTAGCTTTGGAGGTCGCCTGCGTGTCTTTGCTCTTTTTCCATGTTTTTTTCTGCTTTTTCCTTCCTTTTTTTGCCATCTCGACTTGGGGTTAACAACTAGTAGTTTTTTTACTTTTCTTGTTTATTGTTGTTTTGTTTTCTTGTTTTTTGTAGTAGTAGTAGTAGTTTTTTCTTCTTTTCTTGTTTATTGTTGTGGTAGTAGTAGTAGTAGTTGTTGTTTTTTTTTTTCTTCTTTTCTTGTTTATTATAGTGGTAGTGGTAGTCGTGGTGGTGATAGTAGTAGTAGTAGTAGTAGTAGTAGTTGTTGTTGTTGTTTTTTTTTTTTTTTTTCTTCTTCTTCTTCTTTTCTTGTTTATTATACTGGTAGTGGTAGTGGTAGTGGTAGTCATGGTGGTGGTGGTGGTGGTGGTCGTAGTCGTGGTCGTGGTCGAGTCATAGTCGTAGTTGTAGTCGTGGTCGTAGTCGTGGTTATGGTCGTCGCAGTCGTGGTCATGGTCGTGGTCGTGATCGTGGTCATGGTCGTGGTCGTGGTCGTGGTTGTGGTTGTGGTCGTAGTCGTAGTCGTTGTAATCGTGGTTGTAGTAGTAGTAGTGGTTTTCTTGTTTGTTGTTGTTGTTGTAGTAATGGTTTTTTTTTTGTTTTCTTGTTTATTGTTGTCTAGTTTTCTTATTTGTCGTTGTCGTTGTAGTAGTGGTAGTAATAGTAGTTTTTTTTTCTTTTCTTGTTTGTTGTTGTTGTTGTAGTAGAGAGAGATATATATTTTATTAAAGAAAATGAGAGAGAGGGAGGAAGAGAAAAAAGAAGAAGGAATGAGAGAGAGGGAATAAACATACAACATAATAAAGTAGGAGAAAAAGAGGGAGAGATGGAAGGATAGGAGATAATGAATGGATAAAAAACAAAGAGAGAGTGGTGGCGAGGTCCGGTGCAACACCATGAGACAGGAAACACTCCGACATATATACGTTAATTTGTGGGTGGGTGGGTTGAGACTTTACATACGTTAAATTTTTGTTGAGTTACAAGAGAAGAAATCCCTTCTCAAACAATTTAAGAAAGAAAAAAATAATGATAACAAAAATAAATTATTTGTCATAACTAGACAAAATGGAAAGCGATGAAGGTCTTGTTGTTCAAGATCGTGAGGCGTATCTTAATCAGCGTGTCCCATGTCCTTGCTGTCAATGCAAGCTGGTAATTGGACGAAAACGTCGATTGTCTATAGAATACATACAACACTTCAGCGAGTTTCAATCTGAGATCATTGATCAGGCGATCTTGGATTTTCAGCAAATGGTAAGAAAAGTTAATATCAATCATGCATTGTACTCGCAAGCTAATTAAATACCATATACAAGAAGATTGGGTGTGGCTGACAAATTTTCTATCCAGGAAGGTGACGTCTCATCCCAAGGAGGAGTGCACCCTTTGTGGCTAATTAGAAGAGTTTGTGGGCGTGCGATGGATGGAGTGCTTGAGCCAATCCACCACTTGGAAGGTATTACCCAATTTATACAGTCAATACCAGAGGAGACAGGTAGCCTTCAAGACCTACCTACAACCTTCGAGCTTGAGATAGAGGCAATGATCGATGCATTGATTCCCATGGATGTCGAGACTTTTGATCTACTTAGAGAGGAAGCATCCATACCATTATATGATGGGTTCCTAGTATCTCGCTTGAAGACACTGCTTGCACTCCTAAGTGTGCAAGCAGAATACGGGTGGAGCGATGCGAGCGTGACCGATTTGTTCAGGTATCTTGTATGTACGCTTTGTTGATTTCTTTTCGGCACTATCATTAAAAACATTTGTGCTTTTTCAAGGTGTTTTATGATTTTTTCAAGTTACTGAAATATCATATATTACCACCTGCAAATACCATGCCTGAGTCTCTGATGATACACGACATGTTTTACGAAAGCTTGGCATGGACTACAACAACATCCGTGCATGTATCAATAATTATATATTGTTTCGAGGAGAATACGAGACTATGGAGACATGTCCAAAGTGTGGTGCTCACATGTATCAACAGGACTTGCAAGGGAAAATCATCCCTCAAAAAGTTCTTAAACACATTCCGCTTATCCCCTGCATAAACCACATGTTTCGTATGTTCGGTATGGCAAACTTGACAACATGACATGCACAAAATAGATCCACAAATGGAGTTCAACGAATATTTGCGGATTCACGCGCATGGAGCCACATTGACTCTACCTTCCCAAGCTTTTCCCGAGAGCCAAGGAATCTTCGACTCGATCTTGCAATGGATAGCGTGAACCCATTCGGTCTGCACTCAACTTCTTATAGTGTGTGGCCTATAGTCCTTGTTAACTACAATATCCCTCCATGGCTTTCTATGAAGAAAGGACATCTCATCCTTAGCTTACTCGTCCCTGGCCGCTACAAAGTTAAAAATATGGACGTGTATCTTTGTCCATTAGTCGATGAGCTTAATATTTTGTGGGAGGAGAGGGTCACCGTGCAAAATATAAGCAAGCGCGATGGTCAACGGGGTCCGTTAATATTTGAGCCATTCTCATGTGGACGATGCATGAATTTTCGGGATTTGGAGAGTGCTCAGGTAAATAGGCTTTCGTTCTCGTTGGTAATATCTATCATTGCTCGTTCAAGTTTGTATTCACTGGATAGAGGTATTTGAACAAGTTTAGTTACCTCAGGTTATCATGCATGTCCATTGTACGGGCCATAGTTCGACTTTTGAAGGTCACGAACCATGAAGAAGATGGTATATCAAGGACACGCTGCTTTCATGCCAGAGAGTCATGAACTTAGGGAAGGTTTTCTTGGACGACCTCCAACACGTATAAATGCCACAAGCTGGTACGAGCTGAAAATGGTCCACGCGGAGTCACATCCAAACAGAATGCAATGGTTCTTAGTTTTCTACGAGTTGCCATATTGGACCCACTTACAGATCAACCACTTATTGGATCCCATGCATATTTTCAAGAACGTGGGCAGCTTGCTATGGGACCACATCACAGGAAAGAGAGACACTATAGAGGCACGAATGGATTTGAAGGAGGTAGGCAAGATGGAGGTCCTTTGGCTGCAGTCGAGTGTTGATGATCGTGTGCATCTACCTGCTCCTTCGGTTTTATCCACTAAAGAAGAGCACATTATGAAGCAAATAGTCAAGTCTATCCGCACTCCGACGGGTATGCACTACAACAAAAAGGCTCCATAGACGTGCCTGTAGACGCAATATTTGAACTGTGTTAAAAAATATCAGGTGCACGCCTCTAAAATTTCGCGTCTAAAAGCACGCTTATAGTGAAATCTACACGCGCATATAGATGCGCCTATTGACGCGGTTCGTAAATATATAATCATATTTATAAAAAAGTGGATATATTCATATTCTGCGTCTATACATACATGTAACTGCGCGTCTAAACAAGCGTGTTTTGACGATAATAGACGCGCATTTTTCCTGCAATTTAGATGCACTTATAGACGCACAAAACAGAGGTATGGAAAAAAAACTAGAGAGCATGTGGCTTTGCAAGCCACATGCTCTCTAGTTTTTTTCCCCCCATCAACATCAAATTGTATGCTTAGGAAAAACAAAGAAAGATTATTTTGAAGATTTTTGTACTGAAAACAAAACAATGTATGTATAACACGAAATTTCATATATATAGATGAAACGTTTTTACATGATGAGTTCTAGTGCTTGTGACCTCAAGCATGGTCATGGTGGCAAGCACTAGTTGAAGGTAATACATATAAAAAATGAAAACTACAAGCCAAGGGGAGGCATGCATGCATGGGTTTCCTCTACATCTCCTTAGAAGAGGCATCATCGTCGCTACCACCACCGCTGCCGCTGCCATTACTGCTAGTCCCTCCTTCGCTATTCTCAACTGCATCAAGGTTCACCTACACAAAGGATTAAGGTGTATAAATACCATTACAAACAATAAATTAGAGTTACCTATACTTTTCATGTAAAAAATAAAACATATCTCTTCTGGTTGTGGAATCCTCATGTCACGATTATATTGCTCCTCCATGATGAGTCCCTCCTCGTAGAAATGTTGCCAAGTGGACGCCCAGTTATGACCTCGATGGTAGCCTATCTCTCTAGGAGTAGGCATCCTACCAACGATATGATACTACAAAACAATTTGAACATACAATGTATTAGAACACACTACATAATGAATTGAAATAAATTACAAAATTTAATTTTAAAAAAATCAAATAATACTTACAAACTCAGCCTTCCATGACTCCATGCAACCTGTTCCATAATGCGACGATCCCATGGTTGCCATCTGGATACGTCGCGCCTCTGCATGCTGGCGACTTGTCATTTTCTCTGTTGCTCTCTTCTTAGCCTCTTTCCACTCCCTGCGGTGGCAATTGGGTGGTTGGCCATATCCAGGGTGCCCCTGTTCTTGTCTCCGTAGTGACTCCTTGGTGCGCGTCATAAGGTGAGACCTCTTGTTATGAAGCGCGTCTCTCACCTTTGACCGTCCCTAATCATCTAAGAATTGTGAATTCTTGGGATTAGGGTACCTTCTATATACTGCACATAGCACCTATTGCCACAAACCATTTTTTTGGTGCTTGAAGGGAATCATGCAATCTTTGTATGTGGCATGCACGACACTCCTCAAGTAGGCTATCACTTCCCTCCCCTCAGGGTTATGCAAGATACACTACAAGGGAATGGGGCAATAGCGACGCCGATTAGCGACGGCAGATATCGGCGTCGCTATAGGCGTCGCTATTGGCGTCGCTATATGCGTTGCATTTGCGACGCAAATAGCGACGCATATAGCGACGCCGCAGGGAAAAAAAGCGCGGCCGAAACCAGAGCGCCGTTTTCATTTTGTTTTCTTCGCCTTTTGAGAGCGAGAGCGAGGGAGAGAGCGAGGGAGAGAGCCAAGGCTTTGTGAGAGAAGAGGAGGAAGAGACTTGCCGCCGCCGCCGCCACCGCCACCGTCGTTGTTCGCGAAGGAGAGGAGGAGCCCTCGTTGCAAAGAGAAGTCGCCCACGCTCGCCATATCTCATTGGTGAGTCTCCCTCTCTCTTTCTTTTACTTGTTGAAGGTTTAAATCGTTCTCTTTTGTTTGTTTAGGAGAGGAAATGAAAGAGAAGGAGAGGGAGAGGGAGAGGAAGAGAGGGAGAGGGAGAGAAAGAGAGGGAGAGTGTATTCTCTCTCTCTCTCTCCCTTTTGCTTGTTTAATGTTTAAATTACTTTCTTCTTTGCTTGTTTAGGAGAGGAAACGAGAGAGTAAGAGAGAAAGAGAGGGAGAGGGAGAGGGAGAGGGAGAGGGAAAGAAAGAGAAAGAGAAATAGAGGGAGAGGGAGAGGGAGGGGGAGGAAATAGGAGAGGGAGAGAAAGAGAAAGAGAGGGAGAAGGAGGGAGAGTGCATTCTCTCTCTCCCTCCCTCTCCCTTTTGCTTGTTTAATGTTTGAATCACTTTATTTTTTGCTTGTTTAGGAGAGGAAATGAGAGAGAAAGAGAGTGAGACGGAGAGGAAGGGGAAGGAAATGAGAGAGGGATAGAAAGAGAAAGAGAGGGAGAGTGCATTGTATCTCTCCCTCTCCCTTTTGCTTGGAGGATGTTTAAATCACTTTATTTTTTGCTTGTTTAGGAAATGAGAGAGAAAGAGAGATAGAGAGGGGGAGGGAGAAAAAGAGAAAGAGAGGGAGAGGGAGAGGAAGAGGGAGAGGGAGGGGGAGGGGAAGGAAATGAGAGAGGGAGAGAAAGAGGGAGGGGGAGGGAGAGGGAGCGAGGGAGAGGGAGAAAGAGGGAGAAAGAGGGAGAAAGAGGGAGGGAGAGGGAGAGGGAGGGGGAGGGAGGAAATGAGAGAGGGAGAGAAAGAGAACGAGCGAGAGGGAGAGGGTGAGAGAAAGAGAGGAAGAGAGGGAGAGGGAGAGGGAGAGAAAGAGAGGGAGAGGGAGAGGGAAGGGAAGGAAATTTAAGATAATATACGTATTGATAATGGTATGCAATGTGCTTTGCATACGGCCACGTACTTCATCAAAATGAACCCAAAATTATTGTTATAGAAGAAGAAACCCTTAAATTGAGTATAGGATAATTTCTCTCAGGTCTTATGACTATGAGTAGAATTGATTGAAATAAATTTTATTACTATATTTATAAAATTTCATAGATGGCATGCATTAATTTTAAAATGGATTACTTATACTCAAAGCCGAGATATAACAAAAAATTATCTACTGGGACAAACAAATCGTTGAGCATGATACAAGGCCGAGATATAACATCGGAAAATCTCTCGACTACTATATACAATGCAAGGTTTATGGTCAACTTGCAACTTGACGTACATCTCCATAAAGCTATCCATTTAAGCCTTGTTTGCTGTAATGTAGATAAGATGGCAAACGAAGAAGGTCCTATTGTTCAAGACCGCGAGTCGTATCTTAATCAGCG
Organism: Lygodium microphyllum; assembly: GCF_053477565.2. NCBI lineage: Eukaryota > Viridiplantae > Streptophyta > Polypodiopsida > Schizaeales > Lygodiaceae > Lygodium > Lygodium microphyllum. The sequence goes on along the minus strand of NC_141140.1, from coordinate 11,767,336 downwards.
TGTCCCATGTCCTTGCTCTCAATGCAAGTTGGGAATTAGACGAAAACGTCGATTGTCTATAGAACACGTACGATGATTTGGCGAGTTTCAATCTGAGATCATTGATCAGGCGATTGCAGACTTTCAGCAAACGGTAATTTGAAGTTAGCATTTTTCATGCATTGTACTCTCAAGCTAATTGAAAACCATACACAATAAGATTGGGTCTTGTTGGTAAATTTTGTATCCAGGGGGTGATGTCTCGACCCAAGGGGGAGTGCACCCTTTGCGGCCAATTAGAAGAGTTCGTGGACATGCGATGGATGGATTGCAGGAGCCAATCGACCACTCGCAAGGCCCATCTATACCGTCAATGCCAGAGGAGACAGACAACCTTCCCGACTTGCCTACAATCTTGGAGCCTGAGATGGAGGCAATGATCGATGCATTGATTCCCATGGATGTTGAGACATCTGACCCGCTTAGAGAGGAAGCATCCATACCATTATATGATGGGTGCCGAGTATCTCGGTTGAAGACATTGCTTGCACTCTTAAGTGTGCAAGCAAAATACGGTTGGAGCGATACGAGTGTGACTGAGTTATTCAGGTACCTTGCACACAGACTTCATTGTTTTTTTTTTAAAACAGTATTATTGCAAACATGGATGGATTTTTCAAGGTGTTTTATGATTTTTTCAGGTTATTGAAATATCATATATTTCCACCTGCAAACACCATGCCTGAGTCTCGTGATGATGCGCGACATGTTTTACGGAAGCTTGGCATGGACTACAATAACATCCATACATGTATCAACGACTGCATATTGTTTCGAGATGAATACGAGACTATGGAGACATGCCCAAAGTGTGGTGCTCACAGGTATCGACAGGACTTGCAAGGGCAGACCATCCCTCAAAAAGTCCTCAGACACTTTCCGCTCATCCCCCGCATAAACCACATGTTTCGCACGTCTGCCATGGCAAGCTTGACAACGTGGCATGTGCAGAATAGGTCCACGGATGGAGTGCAACGAATATCAGCAGATTCGCGCGCATGGAGCCACATTGACTCCACCTTCCCAGGCTTTGCGCGAGAGCTAAGGAATCTTTGGCTCGGTCTCGCCATGGATGGTGTGAACCCATTCGATCTGCGCTCGACTTCTTACAGTGTGTGGCCTATAGTGCTTGTCAACTACAACATTCCTCCATGGCTTTCTACGAAGAAAGGACATCTCATCCTTAGCTTGCTGGACGTGTATCTTTGTCCATTAGTCGATGAGCTTAAGATTTTGTGGGAGGAGGGGGTCACGGTGCAAGATATGAGCAGGCGCGATGGTCGGCGGTCAGCCAACATTTGAGCCATTCTCATGTGGACGATGCATGACTTTCCGGGATTGGGAGAGTGCTCAAGTGAGCAGACCTTTGTTCTCGCCGGTAATATCTATATTTTATTTCATTCAATCAAGTATTCACTAGGTCGTGGATCGCCTTGCAGGTCTCGTTACCTCAGGTTATCATGCATGTCCATTGTGTGGGCCACAGTTAGACTCTCGAAGGTCACGAACCATGAAGAAGATGGTATATCAAGGACACGCCGCTTTCTTGTCGGAGGATCATGAAATCAGGGAAGGTTTTCTTGGACGACCTCCAGCACGTATGAACGATGCAAGCTGGTACGAGCTGAAAATGGTAAACCCAGATTCACATCCAAATGGAATGCGACGGTTCTCAATTTTCTACAAGTTGCCATATTGGACCCACTTACAGGTCAACCACTTGTTGGATCCCATGCATATTTTCAAAAATGTGGGCAGCTTGCGATGGGACCACATCACAGGAAAGAGAGACACTATAGGTCACGAATGGATTTAAAGGAGGTAGGTAAGGTGGAGGCGCTTTGGCCATAGTCGAGTGCTGAAGGGGGAGTGCAGCTTCCTCACGCTCCCTGGGTTTTGTCTACCAAAGAAGAGCGCATTGTGAAGCAAGTAATCAAGTCTATCCGCACTCCGACGGGTATGATGCGTTCTCTCAGGTCCTCATTTTCTAAAGATGACCAGATTTCTGGGCTAAAATCCCATGATTGGCATAAGATATGTCAGGTTTGTGAACAGAATGGATTTTAATTAGCGTGGACATTTTGAAATTTGAAAAGTGACCATTATTCTTAATGCTTTCTCATTTGTGGCAGTTTGTCCTACGATCGCGATCGCGGGATGCCTAACTCCAGAAATTCGCGGGGCCATTTACAAGCTGTCGACTTTGGTGCAATGGATCTCACAGAAAGAGATTAAGACGTCCTCTATTGAATCCGCAAGGCGGGGAGCAGTTGAGACGGTCTGTCTCTTTGAGAAATACCTGCCCACTAGTATGCTCACGATACAAGTTCACCTTCTTGTGCATCTTGTGGATGAAGTGGAGATTGCTGGACCTGTCCATACACAATGGATGTTCTTCCTGGAGCGCTTCATGAAAACCCTGAAAGGCTTTGTGCAACAACAAGCTCGTCCGGAAGGTAGCATGGCGGAAGGTTGGTTGGTGTCAGAGGCGTTAGTGCATATCTCACAATGGCTACCAACGGTGGAACCAGACAATGAAATGCTATGGACGCTGAAGGACGATGACAGGCTGACTGGAGATGTGGTGGTTGGAAATGGGGTAGAAAAAAAATGGATGCCTCAATGGAAGAGAAGGTGAATCGCTTTTGTATGTTGCACCATGCCTCCATGGAGACGTGGCTCGCCAAGTACCAGATTGCAAGGCAAGATTGAGAGGAAGCGCGAGCTGAATTCCGATGCGGTACGCGTCACCGACCGATTCGATATCCCGAAGGCATGGAGGAGATGCCGCGGTTTATGTCAACACGATGGTTGCATGGAGCCTTGACTGCAGCATCCAGCGAAGGGACAGAGGTCTCAATGGAGGAGTGGGAGTTCTCGAGGGGATGTAGTCCAAAGGTAATGAGGGGTTTAGAATGTGTCGTATCTAAATTTGCTTGCTACATCTAATTTGAGTGTTTCAATGTGCAGTACAAAATATATAGTGCAGCGTGGTCGTGCAGACGGCATTTTCGGGTGGAGCGTATTGACAAAATGCGCTCCACAATGGACTCTGGTGTCATGGCAAGGTTTGAGCAAGAGAGCCAGCGACGAGCAACGAATCCGAACACGGTTGTGGATGAGATGGAGTATTTTGGAAATTTGCAAAGTATTATTACGGTGGATTACCGTAGCTTCTCCATGATAATATTCGACGTGCAGTGGTTCAAAGTGGTACTTGGAGGAGTTGGCGCAACAGTTCGACGAGGTCCATCTGGATTTCTCGAAATAGATTCCGAAAAAAAATGGATGGATTTGCACGACACCTTTGTGTTGCCGGCCCATTGTGAACAGGTGCAACTAGGCATTTGCTTGCTAATTGTAATACGACATGGTTTATGTCACAATGGTTTGAAGACGGTTTGTAAGTGTTTGTGAACAGGTAATCTTCTATCCAAATCCCCGACAACCTCGATGGTGGTATGTTATACCTTCCACTCCTTGAGGTGTGAGAGTATACGATCAAAGCGATGTTCCAGGCATAGATGAAGAAAATATGCAAATAGAGGGATCGAAATTACAAGGGGTGGAGGCCACCGCAAGCTTGGAGCCTGCATCGGCTAACAATGATGGAAATACAGAAGTCGTAGAATTTTTTGAGAACGAGACAGACTCGTTATTTTGTGGTGACATGTCTATCGACCTTCCAGTGTATGTAGAGTTGTGTCAGAAGATTAACATGGGACCATAGAATAATTCATTCTTGGAGAATTGTATTACTCAATTCGTTGTTTAGATCTTCCATAAAGGTAGATAAGATATGCATTTTAAGAGGGATTTTTCAAAAATGATTTTATTAATGTGCTTTGTATAGTTTAAATTGATTATTCTAACATTATTTTCCATCTGTGCAGGTATCAACATTTTCTGGATGAGTCGAGGGATGAGCAATGAGGAGTTTCAGGAGATGATGGCACGTATGTCTCCAGATCAGCTCGACAGATTCAGAGAGATACCAGATCAGGAGCTGTCTCGTTCTTCATCAGGGCGCTCTGCTAGATCAGCTTCGGCGCGATCAGATGCTTCAGCTTCGAGCAGACGATCTCGACGCTCGCGACTTGGGCCAGAGGGAGGGACTACGACTCCAGGAGGATCAGGGGGGTGCTGCTGTGGAGACACGAACGCGGTGTCTCCGTCTCGTCGTTCAGCTGGAGCTCGGTCACCTCCAGGATTTGTCACACCTGTGGGGACGTCCACTCCAGTTACTCCGGCTTTTGCGCAGCCATCGGCAGATGTCACGCCTTTTGGTGGCACTCCTTTTGGTGGCACCCTCTCTGGTGGCACTCCTTTTGGTGGCACACCCTCTGGTGGCACCCCTTTGTGTGGCACTCTGGGAGAGGGTACCCTTGTCGGTACACCGGATGTTCAGGGGTCTCCTGGATATGCCCAGGAGCGTGAACGGAGATGGGAGAGGGCCCATACAAGGCACACTCCTAGGGATTATGGATACCTAGTGGATGGCAGGTGAGGAGCCATTATCATGAATGATGAAGGGAGGAGGGTGATGGCTCGCATGAGGGAGTTGTGCCAACAAGTTTTTCGGCACAACGTCCTGGATCATTGGAGGAACATACCGGAGGGGAGCAAGGAGTACATAGTAGCATCCTTGCACGAGGAGTTCCCGGTGCCAGCCGCAGTGGATAGATTCTCTACGGGCTGGATGATGGATTGCATGCGTACATACATGTCACATAGACGATCCGACGCACGCAAGGCAATCAAGAGTGGGGCTCCAAAGCCCGAGTGGTTAGATGCAGATGACTGGCACCGACTGAGGGAGGAGGCTACAAATTCGCCAGGACGTTGGAGTCAGCAACGGGAGGCGGCGAGGGCACGAATCGAGGCCGGATCGGTACATCATCTTGGGAGTGCCGGTCACAGGACATATTTGGAGGACTTTGTAAGATTCTCTTTTGTTTTGCTTATTTGTTTTTTTGAGATATTCTTTGTACTGACAATCATGTTTCTAACAGTTAGCATTTTGTTTTCTTTGCAGCACTCCATTACAAATCGCGATCCGCAAGGCCTTGAGACTCGATATGCGGAGAGGCACGGTCTCAGATCATTGATCGACCGATTGTATAGACGCGGCGGCCCAGCAAGTCACTCATCTTTCTTGTCCGTAGTTACCATGAGATATTTGAATGCATTGTTGTATGGTGGATTGATATGTTGTTTCTTTTTCTGCAGAATTCGTTTGATGCTCCTTTACAGCGGGAAGAGCTTTCAGGGGACGACGATTTGTAGCTCGCCCTTGGATCCTTAGAGCTCACATACCTTTAGTTTTTAGTTGCCCGATCTATGTAGACATTTTCTATGTATTAGTGATATTGTTTTATGATTGTACCAATCGCATTTTATGCGATATCATGTATTTATTTCATCCATCAGTTTTATGATTTTAGTATACATTCTTTTTGTTTGCAAACGCTTTGTATGAAGCAGTCCAGAAACTATTTTGTATGGCTCTCATACAACACACAGTGCTATATGTGGCAGGGCAGCTTGCTGCCCTGCCACAAATTTTTTTTTCTCTGTTACTGTCGCTATTTGCATCGCAAATTTACTGCACGCGTCGCTATTGTCGTCGCTATCAGTGTCGCAAAATCTCTGTAACCGTCACTATATGCGTCGCAAATGCGACGCATATAGCGACGATTATAGCGACGATTCTATGGCGTCGTCAATAACGACGCTTTTTGTGACGACGGGGGCAAATTTTGTTGTTTGTATTTTCGTCGCTTTAAACGTCGCTATAAGGTCTATATCTTGTAGTGATACCACCAACATCAGTGACAGAGTAGTACATTTGTGGAGGCTCACCTCTCTCATTTCCTAGTGAGGGTGATCGAGAGCTACCTCCTAGGCAACCCCCACAAAGCCCTCGACCTCCTCATCCTCCTAAACGACTCTCCCTCCTCCCTCGACGGGCACTACCCTCTACCTCACTCGATGCACGTGCTCCTGTAGATGCACATGCTTCGACCAATCCATGTACTTCAGCTGATCCCTATGCATCAGCTGATTTGTGTGTATGCATGGTGCATGGAGTACCTGTTAGTAGAGGTGTACCAAGGTTTGGTGTGCCAAGGTTTGGTTGGTGTTTGTGCGGCAGTGCTAGGAAAAGATGTGATAGGTGTCCTAGACATGACACGGAAAACCTCCTCTGTAGTGGGAGGGCGACCAAGATAATTGGTCATCTCCCCCATGAATTGCTCCTTATTTGGAAAGCCTCCAAAAAAGCTACTAACACCTCTAGAAAACTCCGCTAAGGTGTTGTTCATGCGTTCCAACTTAGGATCAGTATTGGAAGATCCACGATTCCACATCTACACAAGCAAAAATCCATTACTACCTTGTGCAGATAAAACAGATACATGCTGCATCTATATCTGCATCTCTGTATGCGTCTGTCAGCGTCGTGTCTATTTCCGCATCTATACCTGCATCTACACTATCATCTAAACGTGCTGACAGACGCGCACATTCGGACCATATTTTGCAAACTGTTATAAAAAACATGTAAAAAAACCTCCATAGATGACAGTCCATAGCATGTAAAGAGAGAGAGAGAGACAAACAGACAGAGAAAGCAAACAAGATTGAGAGAGAGAAGAAGAATTCACCTTCTTTGCTTGTTCCGACGGGTGGCGGCTAGGTTGCAAGCTCCTTGTCCTCCTTCTCCCTTCCCTTGGTAAGTTGCTTGAATCTTCTTCTCTTCCTTGCTGTTCAGCTCTTGTTCTTTACTCTTTGGCTCTTTCTTCCTCCTGTCCTCTTTTTACTCTTATTTCCTTCCCTCACTGTCTTCATGAAGTGATAGATAGACATGATTAGTGATGTCGAGCTCGAACTGCAGAAAACACACAAAAAACGCAGGAAAGCACTGGTTTGAAAAGAAAGCCAAAAAAAAATTATTTTTTTAAAAAATATTTACGTGGCACGTCTGTAAGCGCGTGTAATTGCGTGTGTATATGGGCAAATAAGACATATTACACGCGTTGATAGATGTGCAATTATAATTAAATTGATTAGATGCTAGCTTTTGGTTGTTTTTGGATTAACATAACATGAATTTCCTAGTCTTTCAATATCAAAATGTTTACCTTTATGTTATAAGTATCAATGCATTTAGGGAGTATGACATATATACAAAATGAAATCATATATATCCTTATGATTTAGGTGTAATTATGTCGTCATCTTCTACTAGTATGGGACATGCTGAGTCAACAAACAGTACATCCTCCAGTGAGGATGAGACATTGCGTCTTCACAATCGAGACGCTTGGCTATGATGGAAAATCAAATGTATGTGTGATCGTTGTCGAGGATGTTTTTTTCGAGCACGTCAAATCACAATGTCACACCTCAACATGTATGGAGAGTGGGACCAAGAAAAAGACCCAGTAATTTTCATTGCTTTATTTGCACAAATATTATTGGTCTATGTTGCGTCTTCACCATTAAAAAAAACCTCATTTTTTAAATTGAGTAGGATGCGGTACCACATCCTCAAATGGTCCCTCCAAGGCATCGAGAGGCTATGAAGCGTCGACGCGAGGAGGCAGAGTCCTCAAGAAGAGTAGAGATTGATGACGACGATAGCAGCCCTCTTCAAATGCCCCATCAAGTTTTGGAGGAAGAGATTTTGGACAACATGGTGCACGATTTATTTTCCCATGAGGTTCGGGGGGAGGGCACCACTAGAGAGACAGATGATCCGCTACACATAGCGTCGAAAACTCCATTTTACGAAGGTTGCACCTACTCCGTTCTATGTGCATCTCTCGAGTACTGAACTTACAAACCATTTATGGATGGAGTAATACTAGCTTGAATGCATTATTGAAGTATGTATCATTTGATATTAATTTATAAATGCTTCTAGACAATATTCGCAGTTTGTTAACTCTATTTGCACAATATATGCAGGTTATTGTCACAAATGCTTTCAAATGGAAATAAATTACCAACTAGAAGGGAGCAAGTAAGGCATTTCTTGACATCTCTTGGAGGTCTCGATTACATTAAAATCCATGCATGTGTCAATGATTGCATCTTGTTTCGTGGGGATCATGCATCTGCACGACAGTGTCTTATTTGTGGTGAACCAAGATACAACCAGGAGATGAAATCAATGGATATGCCTTGTAAGGTTTTGCGACATTTTCCTATTATTCCACATATTCAACTTATGTTTAAGTGTGAATCTATTGCGAGACTCATGTCATGGCATGCTAGTCACCATTCAAGTGATGAAAGGTGGAGAATTCCTTCAGACACACCAGCTTGGCAACACGTAGACAATTTGTGGTCTACTTTCAAAGAAGAGCCCAAAAATTTGAGTTTTGGTCTAGGATTAGATAGAATAAATCCATTTGGTATCAAAAGCACCTCATATAGTGTATGGCTACTGGTATTGGTGAACTATAATATCCCTCCGTCCATGGCAATAACAAAAGGACATATAATGTTGTCCCTTTTGATTCCTGGAAAACACAAAGTAAAAAACATGGACGTTTACTTAGATTCTTTGATCGAGGAGCTAGAAATGCTATGGAGAGGTTTTGAGGTACAAGATGTGAGTGCATCATTGTCCTCTAGAGATTTCACTTTAAAGGGCATGTTGTTGTGGACCATGCATGACTTTCCAAGCTATGGAGAGTGTTCAGGTAGTTGCATACTCTATTTTATTCATTCTTACCCTTAATCAAATATATGTCATCATTAGCCTACTTGTTTTTACAGGTTTAAATACATCAAGATATCATACATGTTTAATTGTTTGTCCCTCTTTGGTTTCTTCTAGACCGATACACTTGAAGAAGGTTATCTATGACAATCATCATCGTTTTCTTCCTATTGACCACCCCAAATATGCACCCCCCACTAATGGAGCAACTCCACAATCTCTGACCATTCAAGATTGGAAGGACACTTGGACACAAGCCAATGATCATTCTCCACTCGGCATGAGTCGATAACTAGTTTACTTCTTCTGTTTGTATTTAAAGTACACTCCATTATGAGAACAAGAAATAATATATTGTTTGTGTCTTAGATTCTCTATATTTTTTCGTCTCCCATATTGGACCGAACTCAAGATCAATCACCTATTGGACCCCATGAATATATTCAAGAATGTTGCCTCTACATTATGGGATCACTTAGTTGGGGCTTGTGATTCTGTCAATGTAAGAGAGGATTTACGCAGCATTGGACGTATGAGACGAGCTTGGCCATGCATCAGACCCAGAGGAAAGATCGAGTTACCGGGTGCACCTTGGATGTTGTCGAAGACCGAAGAAAAGATGGTGAAGCAGCAGATATGTAGCTTTCGAACTTACACAGGATAAATAAGATGCCTCAAGGGAGCCTTCATAAAGAAAAAGAAAATAGGTGTTGAGAAACTATCCGGTTTAAAGTCTCACAATTGGCACAAAATGATTCAGGTAAGGATTTTCATAACCATAAATATATTAATTAGTGGAGTAACTATGTAAACTAATTAACAATGTATGAATATTTACATACATTTCATCCTTCCTACTAGCATATCCCATTGTGTTTCGAAGTATGTGCGTGATATCATTTACAAGATGGATGAGCTCATGAGGTATGTATACTTTATACTTATTTTTTAGTTTACATATTACCTACATCACATAGTAAACCTACTTGAATTTATGGACAAAACTAATCATCGTTCTCAATTGCATGTTGGTAGATTTATGAGTTTGAAGGAAATTGATCCAAATACGTTGCAAGAGGCTCAAGTATTGTCCATTGAGGTGGTTTGTTTGGTGGAGGAAACTTTTCCTCGCTTCATTTTGACTACTCAAGTACACTTACTCATACATCTGATTGATGAGATCGCAATTTGTGGGGTAGTTCATGCAAGGTGGATGATTTTTCTAGAGCACTTTATGAAAACCCTAAAAGATTTTGTAAGGAAAAATGCATGGCCCGAGGGAAGCATGGCTGAGGGTTGGTTAGTGCAATCATCCCTTGTACAAATCTTTGAATATCTTACTAAAGTGGACCTCTCTTTACCACGACTATGGAAAGATGATGAAGATTTGAGGATGACCTCTATAATACCTCAAGAAAAAGGAAGTATCAAAGTGCTAATGAAAGAGAAACTTCGTAAGTTAAATGTATTTTGTGTGCTTAACAGCGAAGTAATGAGCAAATGGGTGACACTATATAAAGAGGCAAGGGCAAAAAGAATAAGCGAAAGGCAAGCATTTCGTGCTAGACATGGACGTAATGTCCTATATCCAGAACATTTAAGTGCGCTTCCATGTCATATTGATATAGATTGGCTACATGAAGAAATGGAGAAGATGGAAAAAGAGGAGGCGATGGATATATCACAAGAGGAGTGGAAATACGCACGAGGTTGCTTATCAAAGGTGAGACATACTTATAATTAAATTATCTTTAGTTATATATGATATAATAATTTCACATGTTTCATCTTTAACTAAATCATTAATATGATCTCAACAATGTACTACTAGTGCACATTGTTCAATGCTATTTGGTGTGAAGGCAAACATTTTCAAACTCAACGTATAGATGATAAGAGAAATACCCAGGATTGTGGTATCCTTGCAAACTTCTAGGATACCAGTGGCACCATGGAAGGTTATTGTGGCTTGATCCAAGATATTTTGAAGCTTGAACTTAGGCGATCTTTTATATATATGTACTAGATGTGAAGTGGTTTAAAAAAGTAGTAACAACGGGTGAGCATTGCACAATTAGACGTCATCCAAGTGGTTTTCTAGTGATTGACTCTACAAAATTTCACTAAGACAAGAATGACACATTCGTACTACCTCAACAATGTGAGCAGGTATATTAGAAGCTATTTATTTTTTTATATATTACTTCTTGATACATTCTCAAAATACAATAAATATCTAAGTTGTTTCCTTTTTGTTTTTTAAATGCAGGTTGTGTATCACCCAATGGTAAACAATAACCGATGGTGGCACGTCATCCCCATATCTAATCGTTTAAAACCAATATATGGCAATGCTACCAACATAGAGATAGTTGATGACAATCCAACAATCAATGATGATACAATCAATGATGATGAACATGATGATGCCATGATCGATGATATAAATGATGCAGTGCAAGATGATCCCCGCGAGGATGTTCAAGGAAGCGCAAAAGAGGATAACAATATGATTGCAGATGATGATGAAGAAATTGAGCATAGCAATACATCTAACAGTGGGATAGACTTATTTGTTTCATTGCCTATCGGTAACATAGACCTAGAGGTAGATAGTCTAGCAAGGGTTGATCTCATTGAAGATGAGATTGATCATTCATTGTAGCATATATAATTAGCTTTCAATGATTGGATGTATATTTGTAATACTCAGAAAGAAGTAAAGTTGGTAATGTATTCAAAAAAATACTAGTTGTTAAGATATTTGGTCATATTTAGGGACTTTATGAGAAATGAAAAATATGTGTATTTATTTTCGTATCTATAGGCGCGTTTAAAAACGCGGGTATATAGACGTGTTCTATATACTAGCGCGAATAGATGCGCTGATACACACGCTGATAAACACGCCCACTATTTCGCGTGTACAATGCGCATCTATAGGGCCTTTCTTTTATAGTGATGATGCGTTCTCTCAGGTTTGTGTTTTCTAAAGACGACCAATTATCAGAGCTAAAATCCCATGACTGGCATAAGATATGTCAGGTTTGTACTATGAATGGATTGTAAATTGGCGTGTACATTTTGCTGTTTGGAGTGTAGTTATTGTTCATAATGCTTTCTCATTTGTGGCAGTTTGTACTACGGATTGCGATTGCAGGATGTCTTACTCCAGAATACGTAGGGCCATTTACAAGTTGTCGACTTTAGTGCAATGGATCTCACAGAAGGAGATTAAGACGTCCTCTATTGAATCTGCAAGGCAAGGAGTAGTGGAGATGGTCTATTTCTTTGAGAAATACCTGCCTACCAGCATGCTCACGATATAAATCCACCTTCTTGTGCATCTTGTAGATGAAGTGGAGATTGTTGGACTTGTACATACGCGATGGATGTTCTTCTTGGATCGCTTCATGAAACCCCTGAAAGGCTTTGTGCGACAACGAGCTCGGCTAGAAGATAGCATGGCTGAAGGTTGGTTAGTGTCTGAGGTGCTAGTGCATATTTCACAATGGCTGCCAACGGTGGATCCAGACAACAATATGCTATGGTCGCTGAAGGACGATGATAGACTGACCGGAGATGTGGTGGTTGGAAATGGGGTAGAAAAAAGAATGGATGCTGCAATGGAGGAGAAGGTGAATTGGTTTTGTATGTTGCACCATGCATCTATGGAGACGTGGCTCACCAGGTACCAGCAAGCTAGGCAAGATCGAGAGGAACTGCAATCTGAATTTCGACATAGTACGTGCCATCGAGCGATTCGATATCACGAGGGCATGGAAGAGATGTCGCGGTTCATGTCAACGCGATGGTTGCATGGAGCTTTGACCGCAGCATCTCGCAAAGGGGCGAAGGTCTCAACCGGGGAGTGGGAATTCTCGAGGGGATATAGTCCAAAGGTAATATAGGCCCTCAAACTATCTACCCATTGCACCAATATTTCCCTAAATATAATATTATTCTAGTTAGGAAATCTAACTCAAAAGGAATTATAACAACAAATAAACATTAAAGAATGTATCTTGGTACTACACTAATTAATGCATCATCTATCTAGGTAATGAGAGTCAATCAAAATCGCTTACATGTGGTTTAAGTAATAGGTAACTACTATTAGCTGCCTATCCTTAGAGTCATTTTACCTAGGCATTATGTATGCTTATTGCAAGCTATATATGGAAGCACAACACTTAATCTTTTGTACTTCCCATACTCTTCTTTTCTATGCACCCTATGTTCTACCTGACTTTGGCACCACCCAACTACCTTAACACAAGTTGCATATCACCTTTGGGAGCAAAGCTCTAATCTAAAACAATTCTCTTAAGCAACAGAAAACAACAAATATATGCAATACACACTAATGATTCATAAAGGTAAAATTTTATATGGGTTAAAGGGGATAGTAACTAGAAGGGGACATTGACACCTGTAACCCAAGTCTACCTATTGGTTATTGCTAATCTATGGTCTTGGTTGGCTTGTAAGTACTAGTCCACTTCCTTATCCATATCCCAATGTGCTTTTGAGGGATCCACAATCATTGTAATTGTGTTTATTTACTGTTAATACAAAAAGTCTCTTCTAGACATATGGCCTTTACCAAAACTTCCACGAACTACCCTCTTTTGAATTTCAACTTACTTGTGGTTAGATGCTAATAACATTAGGATGAATATTTGACCATGTTTAAAGTTGAAATATGCAAAACTAATGTCTTTTGGTAACACTTACACACACACACACACACACATGAAGGGAAGAGGGGCTTCAGCCACTTGACTAAAGGGAGAGAGGAAACACACTCTGCCCTTAAAGTTCGGTTCAATCCATCTTTTAGCATTGATATTCGATCTCTCTGTCTTGATTCTTGCCAGGGTTTAACATAGCCATTGTTTCTATTATAACTAACATTTTTTTTTTGTAGTGTGCCATTTTAAGGCATTATAGTGGGCCAATATGGTGATTTACATTGGTAGGAAACATTCATGGTTGGCTGGTATGGTGCTTCAAAGAGGCATGTAGCATCCATGGTATTTCTTTTCTATGTTAGCCGAATAATTAAGAATGCCACGAGTAGGGCCTAATTAACTATGAATTAGATAAGGTACGATTGTCTTTGTTGCACAGGGCAAAAAGAGAGAAAATGGGTTGTAATCAAAATAGCATTGTTACACTTCATTGAACACAACAACTAACATAAGGGTTTTTGTGGAAACTAAACTATAGGAATCCTTTTTAGCAAGTAACTAAATGGCTTGACAAACCTTAACACCTCTAGCAAAGCTTTGACGGTGTAGGTGCACACACACACACACAAACTCTCTCTCTCTCTCTCTCTCTCTCTCTCTCTCTCTTAGCTATAGGAAAATCCACTAGACATGTTTATCAAAAGTGCCATCGCCGCTGCCATTAGATCAAAGCCATCACTTCCATAGTCAAGGTAGTTGCGAGTACTAGGGAGACTTGCCACCAACTCCATTTAATCTTGTCTCCATTGTCTTCTTCTTTACGCGCACACTCACTCACTCTATCTTTGTGTCTCTCTTCCTTTGTCACAAAAAAACAAAACATCTCTCTCTCTCTCATCAGAATCACTCTCTTTCTCTCTCTCTCTCCATTTTTTGATAGGTATGTTAGATGTTTTGAGAGAGAGAGAGAGAGAGAGATTTCCATACCTGTCTTTGCAGTGCACAAAATTGAGGATATTCTTTTTCCCACAATATATAACTTTGTCACAAACTAAAATAGTAAGCCTATCATCCAAGACGACTTACTTTGTATACTAGAATTTCAACATCTCTTTGACTTTCATTCTCCTAGCTTGTGCATGCAATTGAACACTATCGTCCTCGTCTGAAATAGCAATAACAATAAGCATTCGCAGAAGAAGGCTACTCTCTAGTTCACGAAAGTCATTGACACTGACTCGAATAGCCATAAGCATTTGCAAAAGAAGAGTCGACACTAATCGAGTAATGTGAGTCATATTTTTGTGCTCAAAATGGCGGCCTTTCAAAGTTGCGCGAGTTGTGCTGCTCGTAGACAAAAGGACTTTTCTGTATGATCGATTGCATTTTTAATAAGCATTCACGGAAGAACTTTGGCTCCTCACGGCAGGCAAGTTCAAAGTCCCGACGTCATGTGACATATTTTTGTGCTGATCGCATATGAATTTTGAACCTCTTGACGTCAACTTCAAAGTCAACGGTTGTCCCGACTCCCCAGGACAACCAGCTCATATCACATTGAACCTCTTTCCTCTGGCAGCATGCCTGGCACTAGGTTGTTTTGTCGTTGATGATGGCGCACCTGATAAGGCCTGTTTAAATGGAGGTTGCCCATGAATCATGACACGCTAGCTGCGGATGAATGGCGGAGCTGCACTGCTACTGCAGATCTTGGTTGGCAGCGTTGTTTGATCTCATGAATGTCATAGCGTTAGGGTTGTTATTACTGTCATGTGGCAGTAATATTCCTCCTGATGCAGCTCCTGCCGCCGCCGCCGCCGCTGCTTCACATGAGCGAGACTTGCAGCGGGCGCGAGGCCTGCAGGCGGCGCAGGACAACATGACGTTGCTTGAGGTACTGCGGGACTTCAAGCAGTCTATCACTGATGACCCCCTGCACGTGCTGGACTCCTGGAACTTTGCTGCCATTGGTTACAACACCAACAATGGCAGTGGAGGCATCACGAACGCCAGCTCTAGTGCACTCCCTTGCAAGTATAACTGGACGGGCCTGCAGTGCAACGCTGCGAGGGAGCTGGTGGGCTTGAGCCTCAGCAATAAGTCGCTCGGAGGCTCCATCACACCTTCCCTGCGCTTCCTCCCACCCTCTGTCACCTCCCTGGACCTCTCCCTCAACAACTTGTCCTTCAGTACCATGAGCAGCCGTGGCGGCGGTGCCAGCTTCCCCTCCATTTTCCCCCCATCCCTCTCTTCTCTCAACCTCAGCCACAACTCCCTCTACGGCCCTCTATCCCTTTATGATATCGACACAAGCAACAGTAGTACTACCTGCAATTACAGTAGCAGTTGTTATAGCAGCAACTTGCTCTCCTCCCTTCAATACCTCTCCCTCGAAAACAATGGCTTCTATGGCCCTCTCTCCCTGCCGCCCGCTTGTCTCCCTCGCCTCCGCACTCTCTCCCTCTCCAGCAACTCCCTAACTGGCCCCTTGCCTTCCTCCCTCTCCTCCTGCTCCCAGTTGGAATATCTCGATGTCTCTTTCAATGTCCTCGACGGGACGTTGGGTGCACTTCCCACATGGAGCAACCTTTCCTCCCTGACTTACCTTGATGTTGGCAACAACACCGGCCTCCATGGCTCCATTCCTTCCTCCTTGGGCAACTGCACCAACCTGCAGTATCTTGACCTCTCCTACACTTCCCTCTCTGGCTCTATACCTGCCTCGTTGCCCCTTGGATGTCGCAACCTCACTTCTCTCAAGATCTTGTATACATACATCATGAGTGGGCCAATCCCCCGCGAGTTTGGGCTCCTGCCAAACCTCAGCGTGTTGTGGCTGGAAGGCAACAATTTCAGTGGGAGAATCCTTGACGTGGTACTGAATTGTAGCCAGTTGACCATACTTGATATATTCGGCAATAGATTTGAGGGGAGTTTTGTGGAGGATTTTGGTGCAAGGCTACCCAAATTGGTGAAGTTGATAGTGATGATGAATTCGTTTAGTGGCCCCATTCCTGCATCGCTCTCAAACTGCTCAGGCCTTACGAATCTCGAGCTGGGCTTCAATAGCATGTCCGGCCATGTCCCTGGAGTCGTCCTAGGCCAATGTGTGCAAATCCAAAGGCTTGATCTGCAGCAAAGCAACTTCACAGGCAGCATCCCTGCACAAATTGGGAACCTCACAAGGATGCCCTTCCTCATCCTCAACAATAATAAATTCACAGGCAGCTTGCCCCAGGAGCTTGGCCGCCTTGCATCGCTCGAAGGGGTCACATTCCAGGACAATCTCTTCTCGGGGCGCATCCCTACCCAACTCTTCAATTGCTCTAGGCTTCTCCACTTGCTCCTTCAGAACAACCACCTACAAGGCCCCATCCCTTCCTCCATTTCTCAAACCCCAAACCTTGAGCTCCTCTATGCAGACAACAACATGCTTACAGGCAGCCTACCGGATGGCCTCTCAAATTGCACACAGATGCAGAACTTCACTCTAAGCCACAATTTGCTTACTGGAGTTATCCCAGATTTCTTAGTAGCTATAAGCTCCTTTCTAACATTTGATCTGTCCTACAACCGATTTTACGGCTCTCTACCTATTGGATTTGGGCGCATGAAGCAACTTGTGACTTTAGATCTGTCGAACAATAAGCTTTCTGGCCCGATCCCTAGCGATCTCGGCGATTGCGTGGCCCTGTCCACTATCAACCTTGCCGGGAATACTATACAAGGAAGCATCCCCCAATCGATTGGAACCTCCCTGCAAAGCCTAGTGGTACTAAACTTGTCACATAACGCCATCGCTGGAAGCATTCCTTCCGCGCTGGGCCGCCTTGCCTATCTACGAGAGTTGGACTTGTCGTTCAATAACCTGACGGGCGAGATCCCGTCATCATTGGCCACCAGCCAATCGCTGACGTTCTTGAACCTGTCATACAATAACCTTCAAGGAATTGTTCCGGAAGGAGGGGCTCTCAACAACGTATCTGGCTTGTTGGGAAATCCAGGACTTTGTGGCAGCATCTTGAACAGACCTTGTCCAAGTACTCACGCCGGTAACGATAGTGGAGCTAACTTGAAGGTGGGACTAGCCGTTGGAGGAGCGTTTGCCTTCATCCTCATGGTACTAGCTATATTACTCATTCTCTGGAGAAAGTATATCCGGAAGGCATCCTCCATGTCTTTAAGGTAATGTAATCATTGCACCTGTGCATCTCATTAATGTTAATATATTATACATGATGTTGCATCCGACTTTCCTCGCTTCCCAACATGTTGTATATTCTGTTGACACCCAGTGAACCATCGGACAAATTATTGAGGCTAAAACTTGAAGATATCCAACGAGCTACAGACGACTTCAAGGGGAAGAACATCATCGGCAAGGGTGGTTCCAGTTTAGTGTACAAGGGTGTGATGCCCAGTAAGTATTCATGACTCTGCAAGCTAAAATATTGCCTTGCCGACATGATATGTTTCAATGGCCCTGAATGTTTACAGAACATTAATGAACCTTCTCTCCTGAATTAGATGGGCAGGTCTTGGCTTTCAAGAAGTTCACTCTTGAGACCAGTGCCACTCGTTCGTTCTTTCGAGAGGTGCACTCCCTTCGCTCAGTCAGGCATCGAAATCTAATCAAGGTCTTGGGCTATTGTTCCAACCATATAGACGCCCCCATTCTCATACTGGAATACATGGAGAATGGAAATCTAGATGACCTGTTACACAACACTGCCGATGGTAGAGCATGCAGTCTTACTTGGGAGTTTCGGCGACGTGTAGTACTGGATATAGTACAAGGCTTGCTTTACCTGCATAACGATTGCCCCGGATCGCCCATCATTCATTGCGATATCAAACCCAAAAACATCCTGTTTGACAATCGCATGGTCGTCCGTATCTCCGACTTTGGCCTCGCCACAGCTTTTGCGGAAGAGTGGTTCAGCAGCACACAAAATGTGCATGGCACGTTCGGATACATGGCTCCTGGTATGGAAGAGCGCGCCCTTGTGTCATTGACTTTACGTGTTATCAGTCGCTGATATGTTTACATGTTGTGACTTTTGTATGTACGCGGGGCAGAATGCGCCAGCAATGGTGGAGTAACCCCAAAATGTGACGTGTATAGCTTGGGGATCCTTGCGCTAGAGATGATGTGCGGTAAGAGGCCCACCGATACGTTCTTCCAAGAAGGCACAACAATTGTCACATGGGTCAAGGCACAAATTGATGCCGGTCACTTGGTCCACACTTTAGATGATACGTTGCGTGCAGAATATGTTGAGGAGATGCAAGCCTTGATCACTCTAGCAATGCAATGCGTGGAAGAGAATCCAAGAGATCGCCCCACTATACAACAATTCCTTGCAAGAATGTGCAGTGACGAAGAGAATCCAAGGAAACCAGGTCTGGCAGAATTATTGTAGGTTGCATCAAAACCGGCTTCCTCTAAGCTATCTATATTTTATGTAGTACAAGGGGTCTAGGTTTGTTTGGTGAATAAGTTCACATGTGTAATTACCTTTTATTACACATTGATGTCAAAAGATATAGAAAATTGAAACACCCAAATCTGCCGAAATAAAGCATGTGTATGCATAAGGGAGATCCAAATCTCTATTGGCTCCCTTCTCTCCAAACCAACATATCCACGAATCATGAAGCCAAGTTAGTTATGCCCTTTACAATATGACTTCAACTTGGTTATGTCCTCTCTCTCTCTCTCTCTCTCTCTCTCTATATATATATATATATATATAGGTAAGGTGCATGGCTTGGCACACAAGTGAGAGTAGGTGATTATAAGTGAGTGCTATTCTTAGGGGATTTAGTATATGTAACTCCTCTATAGCACATGTGTTCAATGCCTATTTAAAAATACCCTTATCAATGCATTTTTAAAAAAATAAAAAGTTCCCTTTTTCTATTGAATCTCCAAGTAACCCCTTTATGTGACACCTTTCTATATGTTTTAAAAAGTGTAAAAATGATATTTTAAAAATCTGCTCTTTTGAACCCATGTAATATGCTTACCTATTTATAAGTGATCCATCTCCAGCCCCCACCCCCCCCCCCCCCTCCCTCCATCATGGCCCCGCCCAATATATTATGGATGCATGTTGGTGAGCTAGGTTTCTAGACAGTGAGCATCAAAGGGTAACTATCTCCTCACACACACAGTAAACACACACACTCTCTCTCTCTCCCTCTCTCTCTCTCAGTCATTTGTATACATGTGTGCAAAGAAGGTAAGGTTATACCTTATGGTGAGAGGGGATAAGGTGGGGATACGATATAATGGCTACACAAAAGCAATAGATAAAGTAGTGGTATAATAGGAGAGTTGTGCAATAAGGTGGTATCTTTCCATCCCCCTAGTAATGCAAGAAAGAATTGGACAATCAAGAAAGGTTTTCCTAAGGATAATTAAAAAAACACACCTACACATTTTCTCTCACTATAATTAGAAAGTACAAGCTATTGTGACACATACTTTCAATTGTTAAGTGACAATCTACTGTTGTCGTTGGCACGATGGGGAAAGAGAGAGAGGGGACTTGAGCTCTTCTGAGGCACACATCACATAGAGAATGTACACAAGATAGGAAGTTGAAAACCCTAGTCTTTCTTCTTCTTCTTCTTCTTCTACACTATAATAGCCTATAAGAATGAAGAGAGTATATAACATACATAATAAAAAAGTGGTCCATAATGGAACATGCTAACTAGAAAGATTACAAGATAGATATCTTGTAACTTGGGTAGGTGGTCCAATTGTAAAGTATGATTGGAATAATATACCAATGCAGGTATCAAACATATCAATTATATAAATCCGAAACAATCATGTTGAGCATGCCATCTCAACACTCCTCCTCAAGCTCAATTCCATGGTAAGTACTCCAAGTAAGCTTCAAAAATATTGAAGCTTTTCTGCTTCTAGGGTCTTCAAGGTGAAAATATTTGCAACCTACTTTCTGTGCTCATATATATGAGATCAATGTCATTTTGCAAAGGCCTGCTCTCTAATGAGATAGTAATGGATCTCACTATGTTTCATGCGTGCATGAAATACATGGTTCCTCACCAACTGTATATTGCTCATGTTGTCACAATGAATGCCAACTCTCTTGTCTATTTATATTTTCAAATAATTAAGTAGCTTTCGTATCCAAGCTACCTCACATGCTGCCATGGCACATGGCAACGTCCTTGTACTCTACCTCTGTATACTCGATAATGCAACAGTGGGTTGTTTCTTATTGCTCCAAGTCAGAGCCCCACTCCTAAAGGAAATCACATAGCCATTGATGGAGTTCCCATCAAACACACTATTTGAGTGATCTATATCAATATAACCAAATAATAGCATCACCATAATTCAATGTGACCTTAAGGTACCGCTCACACAATTCAAGTGAGGCTTGCGAAGAGCATGTATAGACTGACTCTCCAAGCAAATTGTGTACTTACAATTTGGCCTAGTGATAGGAATGAAGATCAACCATTTTCATGTACATTGTGTGATTGTCTAATATCTCATCCACATCAACACTTAGCTTAATATTTTGACCAAATGGCATTGAGACAATCAACCATACTATACTTGGCGAACATGTCCAAGATGTACTACCTTTGTGAAGCTATATCTGCTTAGATATTCTCATTACCTTACTGCCAAGAAAGTACTGCAGCTCTCCCAATGTCAAATTTTTACTTGATAAGACTCATCATATGCTTCACTTTGTTGCATATTATCAGACCCAATAATCAAATCATCCATATACAGCGTAATCATAGCAATGCCCCTCTCATTTTGACACCCATAAAGTGAGTGCTTTGTAGTTTCAACATGGAGACCAATAGAGGCAAGATATTGTGCTATTTGTCATGCCATGCTCTTTAATTGGTAATTATTTCAGCCCATACAAGGCTTTATACAACCTACACACATAATTGGGGTGAACCAGGCTCTTGTAACCCTATGGGTGTTCCATATACACTTCTTCTTGCAACTCATTATACAAGAATGCATTCTTTACATCCATTTGATTCAAGATCCAACTTTCTACTATAGCTACTACAATGATAGCTCTTACAATTGTCATCTTTACCATCGGAATAGATGTCTCCTCATAATCAATCCCATAAGTTTGTGGATAACCTTTGGCAACCATTCTTGCTTTATATGTGCTCACACTTGCATTATGCTTTATTTTGTAGACCACTTGCAAAATATAACTTTCTTTCCCTTATGCAATGGCCCCAAATCCCAAGTTTTGTTTTAAATCCAATGTAGCCATTTCTTCATCCATGGCTTTCTTCTAATGCATATGGCCAATAGCTTTCTCAAAATAAGTGTACTCTTCTATATTTTTAGCATTCTCTATGTATGGATAATGGCGAGTAATATAACTATCATACATTAATCTATTTATGAGATACCTTACTCTTCTTGACCTATGCACTTGCGAAGCACTCCGTGATCCATCTACATTAGCCCTGCATTTTCTTACACAAAGTATACAAAAATTTGGAATACTTAATCCTCATCCATACTCTAATCTAAGCCATTAAAAGGACCATCTGCACATAAATAGCATACAAAAACATCTTGTACACCAAGTTTCTTAGCTACTTTTCTTTTGACCTCTTGTGATATAATTTTTGCACTTGTAGGAGTGCTATTCACACACAACCAGCTAATCTAATAATAGACCTACTAGAAGAGGACTCTTATCACCCACTCAATGTCTATGATCTTGGATCCACATTTTTTGCAACCCATTTTTCTTTTGCATCATCTACAACAATTTGTTTTTCAATAGCATATCAATTGCTCATCTCATCAAATATAACTTCTTTGCTCACACGTATCTTGTGAGTGACTCAATTATAACACAATCCTTTTGCTCAAGGCAATAGCCAATAAATATGCACTTTTTAGCTTTTGGATCCAACTTCTCTCTTAGCTCATTAGGAATATGGACATACACAATACAATGCATCCAAATACTTTAACATGTGGCAAATCTAGTTTCTTGCAAGTAAATTCTTATTTGGTATCACATTAGGTACTACATTATTGGAAGCCCTATTCATAATATAAATAGTTATAGAGATAGCTTTAGCCCAATAATATTGAGGCATGTTCTTTTCAGCATCAAGGCTTGTGCGGTTTCTGTAATTTGCATGCTCTTCCTTTCAACAATACTATTCTATCAACATAGTGTACATGAGTATAAAGTACCTTTAAATTCCATGCTATTTCAAAAAATTATTTGAAATCATTGGAGAGGTACTCTTCCCCTCCATCTAACATAGGGTTCTTAATCTACGCACATATTTGTTTCTCAATCAGATTTTTAAAATATTGAAAGTGAGATAACACCTCACTTTTCTCATTCATGAAATGAACCCCTACCTTCCTTGAATAATCATTAATAAAAGTTACATTATACTTATATATAACCAGTGATGTAGTATTTATAGGACCTCACACATTTGAATGCACAATATTCAGTATATGCATTCTTACATGTTTATCATGATGAAATGATGCCTTGTTTGTTTTCCAAATTGGCATGCTCCACACACAATTTGCATATCAACCACTTTGAAATTAGGCAAGCTCGTTAAAATTTCATGTGATTGCATATTCTTCAACCATTGCACATTTACATGGCCAATAGGTTTATGCCAAATGTCAATATCAGCCACACAACTCTTGCACCTTGTGCAAACATAAAAGCATTCAACTTGAATAACTTTATATCTAAGGTAAACATCCTCTCCACATGCTTATATTTTGCAACCAGCTTTACATCCATTCTTGAAATATTCTACAAAGCATCCATTTTGATTGGACTTTGCTTATAATCCCTACTCAACCATTTGCCCGATAGAAACCTCTAATATAGGAAAAAAGCCTTGTAAACAAACCTTGTAAATAACCTATGCTCGCTAGTCTTAGGAAAGAACTATAAATATAGGAGAAATTGCTATTGTAGGGGTCTTCTATCATTTTTATAAATCAAACTTAGTGAGCTCATATACAGTTTAGGCTATTCCTATCACCATTTTTCTTGTAGTTAAAGTATTTTCTTTTTAGTTATTTGGTTAAAAATAGGCTTGGCTTGGTTTCCTTCTTCACATTGGTATCAAAGGAGTAGTTCAGATCCAACCATATTGTCATTTTGAAGGTTAGATATGGCTATTCATGCAAAGTAATTGTAGTTCCAATCTTGGTTACTGTGATAAGATTGTCTAGTACACTTAACCATGACCATAGTTGAAGCCATTTAAAGGGGACCTTAGCAAAAATGGAAACCTCCTTGCCATTTTAGTAGGTTGGGATCAACTTTGAAAGAAAATTTAGAGGTACATGGATAAACTAGGGCTCTCAATCTTGACTAAAGACTTTACTACTTCTCCAAGAAACAATGTTTCTCCCTTTCTTCTCCAAGGTTTCTTCAACTCTTGTGGAAGATTTCTACTCTTAACTTCTCACCATCACTTATACTGCCATGGAAGTCATCAAATCTTAATTCTATCTTCATATAGAGTCCATCAAGCACCTCATGGATGAGTTTTAAAGCCACGCATTATTGTAGTAGACATTCAACACAAATTATCCATGTTTGTAGGTTCTTTGAGCTACTTCTTTACTTGGTTAATGAGCATTGGGAGTCTATCAAGTACCATTATGGAGGGATCTTTAGATAGATATGCAACATGCATCAACATAGATTTCTCTATCCATTCTGACCATTTTCCCCATCTCTACCAACATGCATTCAGATCTGATCCATCACGATTGTAGAGCTAGATTATTTCTTGCCTTGATATATTTCCTTGCTTTGACCATGGTTACTATTCAGCTTGTGGACACTCCATGGTTCCTACTTTGATATACGTTGTTTGCATTAAATGCACAAACTCTTGTACTATACCAAATTGTGGTTTAGAGAGCTTTAAGGAGCTCTAAGCGAGGCCTAATCAAGCTTCTCATGAGTATCATCAGAGCTTATCTTTCTTTTTGAGCTCAAATCTAATCATATTAAAAAAATGATTGTTGTATTACTTGGATCTTTGCTTTGAGCCACTCATTGGCTTGGTTCCCAGTCAAGGTAGGCTTCTACACTTAACACTGAAGGCTATTTCTCATCCTTGAAGCTTGAGGACTCAGGATTGAAGCTAGAAATACTAGGATATTAACAGCAATCTTTGAAATAAGAGGGATTTATAGCCATTGATCCATTTTTGTCAAGCATTATTAGAAATTGGAGCTTCCATGGCCACATCGAAGGGATTAATTTCCTTTGATCAAGATATTACATCCCCATTACTGTAAGAAACATGAAAATAGGAGTTCAATCCTATAATGAGTGATATTTTTAGCTTATTACCAATAAAAATTACACATTGCAATGAATAAAATTTGAGCAAGAGATAGAGAAAGAGAGTACATAGCATATAAGAGGAGAATAAAAAATTTATTTAACTCCAAACAAGCTGATACAAATATGGCTTTATTCATTTGTGTACTTTCAATGTGAAGCTTAGATGATGATCTAGATAGAAGATAGGTGAAGAGCTTAACAACGCTAGCTGAAATAACTTTAATTTGGTGAAATGATGGATCGTGAAAGTTATGAAGGGGTTTACCTTTTATAGCTTGTGAAGGGGGTTGTAAGAGAGGGGGATTTAATAATGGGGAAATACTAGCTACATTGGCTAGTATATAAGGTGTTAGGGACTTGATTTCTAGACCATCAAATTATAATACAAGTCTCCTTTCATCTTCACCTCTCTCTCTAAGCTTTCATGGCTTCTTCCTCTCTCTTTTTCTGTCTTTCTCTCTCCTTTTCTGGTCTTTCTCTCTCCTCGTCACTCTCTTTCTCTCTCTTTTGCACTCTCCCTCTCTCTTCTTGTCTCTCTCTTGCCCTCTTCATGACAAGGATCATGATGAATTACCTTCCATATGCACGTGTGTAAGAAAGAAAAAAACTAATCCTAGAGGTCTTGCTTCAAAGATCTATCAGTCCTCCAAACCTTCCAAGCTTATTACAAAGAAATCAAAGCCAAGGAGAAGCTTCTCACAGTATGTTAGATGCCTAAAGGAGATTAGAAGTGCAATGAAGGATCTGAATAATGCAATTCCAAAACTATCTTTTCATACACTTGTCAGAGAAATTTTTGACAAGCATAGTCTTGATAGTTTTAGATGGACTAGGGCAACTCTCAACTGTATTCAGGAGGCTACATAAGATTTTTTTATTGATTTTTTTGAAGATTCCTATATCTGTGCTGCTCATGCACATAAGCTTACACTTATGGATAAAGACATGATAATTCTTAGGAGATTGAGGTACAAGTTTTCAAAGGTCCTTGAGCCAGTCCCCATTTCTGATGTGAAGGCCTTCAATATTTTTAATGTGCCTCCATATAGAAAGAATAAAAATGATCCAGGTCTTAAGGTTGAAGATGTCACCCATGAAAAAAGGACACAAGATAACATAAGAAAGAGGAAAAGGCCACAGAAGAGTAGGTAGATAAATGGAGGGAGTATAAAAGAAAGAAGGAAGAATAAAAGGAAGCTGAACAACTCCCATCTTTTGAGGAGGAGTGATCTACCCTTCTTGAAAGGGCTGACCCTAAGGGCTTCAATGTTTGTTGCTTTTTACCTAGTGATATTAACAAAATATCTAATATGGTATTTTTGGACTCTAACTATGTTCAAATTATCAAGAATAAAGTGAGAGAAATGAATGACTCTATTCTTCTTGCTAGGATGAGGTATAGTATACCAAAATTTGTTTTTACTCACTATATTTTTCTAGCAATAGACTTTCGTGTTGATGCTTAGTATCTCCATTCCTTTGCTAGGTGTGTAATGCATGAGCTCCCCTTTAATATACAACAAAAGGTTGAGGTTCTTGATCCATCTATCTCATACTATATGAGTGAGCTTGATGCAAGTGCATTTGACCATTGGTTCAATTCAATTGACTTTGAAACTTTGGAGGTTCTTCTAATTCCATACAATGAAAAGTAAGTAATTTGATATTTTGTTAGATTTTATGAGATCTTATTTTGCTAGATTATTGAAATATTTTTGTTTTTCAGTTCTCATTGGAGCCTAATTGCAATAGACTATGTGGAGAGGTAATGTTATCTCATCAGTTCTAAGCTTACACTTATGGATAAAGACATGATAATTCTTAAGAGATTGAGATACATGTTTTCAAAGGTCCTTGAGCCAGTCCCCATTTCTAATGTGAAGACTTTCAATATTTTAAATGTGCCTCCATATAGAAAGAATAAAAATAATCCATGTCTTAAGGTTGAAGATGTCACCCATGAAAAAAGGACACAAGACAACACGAGAAAGAGGAAAAGGTCACAGAAGAGTAGGCAGATAAAGATCTTTTTTTGCAGGTACTCTAAATATTTTGATCTTTCTTTTGTAATTACTCTAAAATTTTATTACCTTTTTGGTACAGAGCTGTAAAAAGATTGATTGAAGTGCTAGAGAAAAGCCTCCCAAGCCTTCTAACTTACCTGCAACAATGCAATATAGACAAGTTGCAATAAGGTCTTGGTTAATATGGTCAGAACATACTAAGAAAATTTATTCTAAAAGCTACCATCAACAAGTTTCATAAATTTGCTTTATATAGTTGATTGCAGTGTTCTCATCAAGATGATAGTTACTCTTGTGGGGCTAAGAGTAATTGTAAATGCCAGAAGATTGGTTCAGTTTATTTATCTCAATGATGATAAACTTATAAAGGTAATGTGAAAATACTAAACTTTACATAGAGATTTCACTACAACATATACATGCTATAACGATGTTTTCTCGTCGCTATTAGCATCGCTACAAAACCGTCGCTATTTGCCTCGCTATTTTCGTACGTCGAAATTAGCAACGAAAATAGTGACAGTTACAGAGAAATTTCCGACGCTAATACCGACGATTGCAGAATTATTTTGTGACGCTAATACCGACGGTTGCAGAAAAAAAAATTATGTGGCAGCGCTGCAGGTGCAACCCTGCCACAGTTATAGCCACACAGGGCTAAAAGACAATTCCTGCTGTCAAAGAAGTTAGACAATCAATCCCAAATAATGACAAGACTTTGCAAACAAGTACTT
Source organism: Lygodium microphyllum (assembly GCF_053477565.2). Classification (NCBI taxonomy): domain Eukaryota; kingdom Viridiplantae; phylum Streptophyta; class Polypodiopsida; order Schizaeales; family Lygodiaceae; genus Lygodium; species Lygodium microphyllum. The sequence continues at coordinate 11,739,715 of NC_141140.1, read as the reverse complement.
TCATGACATTAATTAACACAAATGTGCACTACATTGATAAAGAAAATAACAGAACTTAAATTGAGAAGTGCTATTGCGACAAAGCATATATGTATACACCTGTACATCAATATGTGGTGAATAACATGGAGATGTGTATATGGAGTCATGCTACAACATACAAATCCGAATCATATACACTTAGCTATTACATATGGAGGATAGAGGCCATAAGGCCTTACATAATACAAGATGGGGAGTAATCCTATGTAGCTTAATCTGCTCTCTACAACTCATCCGCATCAGGCAACTCCTCTCGCTGTAGTGGCATTCCGAAGGGAGCCTGCAACAGCAAATACATATATAATTGTGAGTACCAAATACAAACTGACATATAATGACAGATTTCTCAAATTAGGAATGATATTTATTACTACTTACTGGTCCTCCGCGAGCATAGAACTTCTCGATCAAAGCACTCAAGCCATGCTTCTCCCTATATGTCACCTCTAGTGCAGTCGGGTCGCGATTCGTAAAACCTTGCTGTGGCACACAAACATTGAAAAACAACGTACTTGAGATTCATGTTCGAAATACATATATCAACATGGATGTCATTAAATTAGAGTACTCTACCCTATTAATACTTATGAAATCTGCCAGGAATGTTGTGTGGCTACCGCTACCAAGGTGATGCACCGATCTTGCGTCCAAGCGCGCCTTTGCTGCGTCCTTCTGCTACTTTCACTTGTCTGGAGTGGATGTCGCCTCATCCTAGAGATTACTCCAGTCCTTTGTATCCAACCACTCCGGCTTTGATTTGCCCTGCTTGACTGCTTCGCATGCATCAGACCGCCTATGCGACTGATAATCACGCATACGCGTCATCATCCACCCTCTCAAAAATCTATCATTGCTAGAGGGCTGAGGGAACTCTCGATACAATGTATCGATTATGTACTCCTTGCTGGCATCTGGGATCTCCTTCCACTTGTCTGTAATGTTGTGCCGAAATACTTGTTGGCACAACTCATGTATCCTAAAGATGACAGCTTTTCCCTCATCATTCATGTATAAATGGTCAGTGGCCTTATCTATGAGATACGAGTAACCTGCAAGATTTTGCAAACGGGTACTTTCATGACATTAATAAAAATGTGTCAAACACAACTTGAATTGATAAGTGCTACTGCGAAAAAGGATGCGAAAATACATACCTGGAGGAGTGGGTTTCGTGTACTTCTTGTCGGCCCTAGGAGTGATCGGTGAGGTGCGTGAAGGAGTGGGAGCAGTAGACGTCTACCCGCCACCGCCAATGAAAGACGGTGTCGACTCCCTGGTGGCAGTGCGAGTGGGAGAGACTGCATCTGTATCCCCACAACAAGAGCTGCCTCCTCCTCGACTACGTGACTCTGAAGCAAAGCCAGACCTACGACTGCGTCTACTGGAGGCCGAAGCATCGGACCGTCCAGAGTCTGCCGGTCGTGCTGAGGTGGAACGGGAAAGCTGTGCATCGGCTCTATCTCTGACCCGTGCTAGCTGCTCCGGTGAGAAACGTGCTAGCATCGCATCAATGTTGTCATCTGTAAAATTGCGACTCATCCTGCCGTCCGTGCCCAAATCCTAAACCTTCACATACAAGGAAAAATAATAATATTAGATAATGAATTGCAAGACATAATAAAACTAAGACTTAATTTGCGAGACTTCATTTTAAAATAATTAAAAAATTTAGATAATACAAAACACCATACTCCAAAAACATACAAACTTTCCTAACCGATTTGCAAAAAGTGGCATTGCTGTAGTGGGAGGAACATTTTGATCGAGTCACTTTTGTTTAGGGTTCCACAATCTCATCTTGACATAGCTGAGTATACACCGGGAGATCTATACAAAATTCTCCACAAAATGAGGACTCTGCTTCATTTTCAAAAAACCCATCCTCTATCTCCTCTATCTCCATAGGTGAGATGTCTTGGTCCTCCAGGCGGTTCATCCTAGTTTCTTGTATGCCTTCTGTCATTGCCGCTATTAAAGGTGTCTCTTCTACCATCGGTACGGGGGTTCTGGCAAACACGGGGATACTCCTAGATGTCATGGGAATGACATACCACCATTGAAGTTGTTGCGGATTAGGGAAAAAGATGACTTGATCCATATTACGATTAGTATAAAAGTCCACTTTGAGATTGCTAAAGCGCATCAAGTATTAGGGACTCTTACCTGCTCACAGTGATTTGGCAAAACAAATGTATCACTCAAATCGATCCACTTCTTTGTTGAGTCAATCTCAACAAAGCCACTTGGCCCTCGCTGAACAGTTGCACCTGCTCCTTCGAGAGTAACCTTGAACCATTGCACATCAAATATGGTCATGGACACTGCAAGGATACTCTGTAAACATCTGAAATACTCCATCTCTGCAACTACACGGTTTGGATCTGTGGCACATCGTCGGCTTTCCTACTCAGACATTGCCATCACTCTAGAGTCCATTGTCGAGCGTAACTTGTCGATGTGCTCTACTCTGAAATGTCATCCACGTGACCATGCTGCACTGTGGACCTTATACTAGGAGAAGAACAAGTATATTAGTTGCGATTTGTAGTATAGATTGTAATTTCTTGGGATTGCATCCACGTGAGAAGTCCCACTCTTCTTCAGTAACCGTTTCTCCATCTTGAGATGCTTTGGTTAGGGCCTCATGTAGCCATCTAGTGGACATGAGTAGAGGCATCTCCTGTAAGCCCTTCGGATATCGAATGGGCCATTGCTGCGTACTCCATCGAAAGTCAGATCTTGCAGACTCTCGCTCAGCTCGAGCATCCTCATACCGTTGCAGCCACTTCTCCATCGTAGCGCTATGCAGCATACAAAATCAGTTCACCTTGGACTCCATGGATGCGTTCATCTTCTTCTCTATTCCGTTTTCCACTAGGACATCTCCATTCAGACGATCATCCTCCTTAAGTGACCATATCAAGCCTTTGTCCCGGTCCACAGTGGACAACCACTCAGAAATGTAAACCAAGGCCTCCGACACTAACCAACCTTCAGCCATGCTACCCTCAAGATGAGCCCGTTGTCACACAAATCCCTTTAAGGTCTTCATGAACCATTCAAGGAAAAACATCCATCGACTATGGACTGGACCTGCAACCTGCAATTCATCTACAATATGCACTAGAAGATGGGTTTGTATCGTGAGCATGCTAGTGGGAAGATACTTCTCCAAAAGACAAGCAGCCTCTATTGCCATGCATTTCGCGGATTCAATCGATGATGTGTGAATCTCTTTTTGGGAGACAAACTAAATCAAGTCGGACAATTTGTAAATGGTTGTCCGTATCTCCAATGTCAGAGACCCCGCGATTGCGATCGGCAATACAAACTGTGAAAACCATGTAATTAATATTGTGTATAAACAAATAGAGATTCTGAAATCTAATATGCAGAATCATGCCATATGCAGCCTCATACCATACATACCTGACACATCTTATGCCAATCATGGGATTTGAGTCATGTTAGTTGGTCATCCTTTGTGAATGCTGTCTTGAGAGAACGCATTAGGCCAGTCGCAGCGTGCGAAAGGACTTGATGTTTTCCTTTACTTGTTGCACTTTATTGCCAGAAAAAACCCAAGGAGCGCGCAACAATTGCACTCGACCGTCAACGCCACTTACAGGCCAATATGGTTTCATCTTTCCCATTGCTTTCAAATCCATCCTCGCTCTTAGTGTGTCTCGCTGCCCAGTGAGGTGGTCCCATAGCAAGCTACCCACATTCTTAAAAATGTGCATGGGATCTAAAAGGTGGTTAATTTTTGGTTTTTTCCAATAAGACAGCTCATAGAAAATTGAGAAGCATCGCATTCCACTGGGAAGCGAGTCTTGGTCCATAATCCTGCGATCAAACCAGCTCAGTATGTTCATTCTCGCAGGAGGGCGACCAAGAAATCCTTCTCTCATGACATGACCCTCTGGCAAAAAAGCCTGATATCCCTCAAATACCATCTTCTTTATAGATTTTGACATACGAGAATCCAACTTTGGTCCACACAGAGGACATGCATGGTAACCTGACGTGACTAGCCCTGTAGAACACACATGTACAATGAGGCATGTCATAACAGCAACATCGCTCAAAGAAAACTAGAAAAATAAGAAAACACGCTTTACCAGAGCATTCTCCATAACCTGGAAAGTCATGCATGGTCCACATAAGAATTGCCCTTATAGTTGCGGATCGCCTACCAATATGTTTACTCATGTCCTCCACTACAATTCCCTCCCACAACTCCTTTAGCTCATCAATCAGTGGAGAGAGGTAGACATCCATATTCTTGACTTTGTATCATCCAGGCACAAGCAAGCTGAGCAAAAGGTGTCCTTTCTTGGTGGAAAGCCATGGCGATATATTGTAGTTAACAAGGACCACGAGCCATACACTATAGGAGGTGGAACGTAAACCAAAAGGATTTACCCAATCCATGGCAAGACCGAATCGTAGATTCCTCGCCTCCTTTGCAAAGTCAGGAAAAGTCTCGTCAATGTGATGCCATGCTTCTGAGTCAGCTCATATATGATGTACACCATTAGTGGATCGATTTTCCGCATGCCATGTAATCAACTTTGCAAAACTCTTGGTTCGAAAAATGTGACAAACACGGAGTATCAGCGGAAAGTGCCTCAAAACCTTCTGCGAAACAATCCGTCCTTGCAAGTCATTTCGATACCTGTCCGCACTACACTTGGGACATGTGGCCAACAATTCAAACTCTCCCCGGAAGAGAACACAATCATTGGGGCAAGCATGAATGCAATTATAATCCATGCCTAGCTTTCACAGCACTTGTCTTACATCATTACGAGACTCAGGCATCGTGTTTTGGGTAGGCAAAATGTAATATTTCAACGTTCTACAAATTGCAATGAAGCACGTTATTAGAGTACTACATAGCACATTTTAATGGCTTTCAATAAAGAATCATACACATCATAATATACCTGAATAGCTCTGTCACACTCGCATCGCTCCATCCATACTTTGTTTGTATGCTCAACAATGCAAGAAGTGTCTTCAAACGGGATACCCGACTCCCATCATACAATGGAATGGCAGCCTCCGCAATTAAAGGATCTTGGGATTTCGAGTTCTTCGGAAGCAATGATTCGATCATGTCCTCTAGCTCGGGCTCCAAAAAAGCAAGAGGATCGTCCATGTCTCCAGCATTCTCACCCATAGAAGGGGGTTGAGAGTTATCACCTTTTATGAGACAGTTAGTTATCTCAGACGGCATTTGTATAGAGTGCGGACGAACCCGTCTTACTAGACGCAAGAGATCTGCGAACTGCAATGTATCGACATGGCCTTGACCCTGTAAAGGATGTTAAGGAGCTAACTTCTAAGATAACCCCAAACTATTATACTTAAATCAATTACATGTCATATAGTAATGAGAAAGAACTTATCGCAATCTTGTAATTCTAGACTGCTTGGTCGATTATCTCAACTCGAGACTCTCCATACCGTTGCACATGCTCTATGGACAAACGACATTTCCGACGAATGGCCAATTTGCATTGCGTGCATGGATAGGGGACACATTGATTGAGCCAAGCCTCATGATCCCCACCATGTTGGTCGTGAGTGCTAGACATCTTGACTGCGATGTAATGGAATGATAATTTAATAACGATTCTATATTGTATATTGGGACCACTCCACTATATATATTTCAGGTATTTTTTTTAAAAAAATTGTACCTATCTCTTTGAGTTCTGCTCTAAAATTATCTATCTTTGAGGTCGGCTCTAAACTATGCTCACACACATATATTTTTATAACAGTTAATAGATCTTCCACTATGCCTTGAAAGGCACAACTCCTTTTGAAGCCTTTATTGGTCAAACGCTAGTAGTGAGTTGTTTGAAAGTTTTTGGAAGCATTACTTATGCTCATAGAAAGAAATTAGACTCTAAATCTCTCAAACCTATTCTCATGAGTAATAGTAACATCACCAAAGCATTTTACTTTTATGATCCTAGAAAAAGAAGTATTTCTACATCTAGAAATATCATTGTGGATGAATATGTAGTTTAGAAAGATCTTGCATCTTGCAAAAGAAACAATCCAAACAAAACAAGCATCTCATTTCTCTCTCTCTACATCTCTATCTCTCTCTCACTCTCTCTCTAAAATTATAATCAAGCAAAACAAGCATCCCCCTTCACACTCCTTTCCATTTCTCTTTCTTTCAACACTTCCTACCCTATATACATTGCAAAGATTGAAGAGAACCAACACAAGAAAAAATATAAAAACACTCTCTTCCATTTCTCTCTTTCAACACTTCCTAACCTACATTGCAAATTAAAGCAACACAGAGATTGAAGAAAAACCAACACTTTCTAACCTACATTGTAAAGAATAAAAACCAACACAAGAAAAAATTTGAAAACACTCGCTTTCATTTCTCTCTCTTTCAACACTTCCTAACCTACATTGCAAAGCAACACAAAGATCGAAGAGAAACCAACACTTTCTAACCTACATTGCAAAGCAAAACAAAGATTGTAAAGAAACCAAAACAGGGCATACCATCATGCTCTCTTCTTCTTCCACGACGCTCCTCTTCTCGCATGTTTTGGTTTCTTTACAATCTTTGTTTTGAAAGAAACATTCGGGTTTCCGCGAAATGTTACCAAAGTAAGTCATCGCTATTAGCGTCGCTATTTACATCGCTACTTGCGTCGCTAAATAGCGAAATTTTTAGCGACGCTAATACCGACACATTTTTTTGCTTAAAATATTTCGAGGATTAGCATAACAATGCCGAAAAAAAACCGTCGCTACTTAGTGTTGCTATATGTGTGTACCCTTGTAGTGTCTATTGCAAAATAGTCCACTGTAAAAAATAACAATGAATAAAAATCTTTTCTTACAAATGTATGACAGTTTATAAGGGATTGCTATACAAGTGAGCATGTTTGGTATATAAGAGCAAAGCTCATGAAGTACATAATGGTCAATTGTATACAACCGACAAGATTTGACAATAGTGGGAGACTTGGGCATTGAAGAGGAGAGGAGTGCGTGTAACTACCATATGTAAAGCTATGCCTTCAACACCCAAGCCAACCAAAGCATCAAAGATAGGCAAAAGAAATCCTAGAAAGGATGTCCCTTCTCCTAAGAAAAGTTCTAAAAAAATGTAGCTTTGCCTCATTGATTGTAAACCCTTGTGTATAAGTCATGGAGATGGTTGACAAAAATTTTCCATGAAATTTGTACATGTATTTTATATTGATAGTAAAGAGATATTTTCTTCAATATCCTTGCATTGTATATTCTTCTCTCTCCTTGTTGATATCTATAAAAAAAAAGTTACAAATGTTTATTAATCAGGAAGTGAAATTAGATATACACCTAAGTGGATATGATATAAAAACTTACTTGTTTGTTATTAAGTTGAAACACAAATGAGTATGGTAGTTCAATATCTTCATTTTGTAAATCCATCCTCGCTTGATGTAGCATACATGATGATCTAACCTTTAGGATTGCAATAATGTCCTCATTGTACAAAACATCAAGATCCACTATAGGATCTTTGCTAAAATAATCAAGATTTTGGTCTAAAGTGACCAAACTACCACCAACATAATGCCATCTATTATAATAAAAGCTATAAGGATGAAATTTTGAGTAGCAATCATATATTTACAAGCTGTAGTGTCTTGTTCTATCTTACATATAATTTTTTCTTCTGTCCCAGTGTTCCATCTCTCATCAACAAATTGAATAACATGATCATATGTTAGTCTCTTCACTAAAAGCATGGCCTTTGATGTTCTTATCTCATCATTAGAAAAGAGTTCAACAAATATATTAATAGGTATGAACAAAGTAACTTTGCTTAGCTTACTTGAGATAATAGGTTTTAATATTTTCTATATCTCATATAATATTTTACATCTGAAGCCCTCATTAGTAGCTAGACATAGCAAAGGCCACTCAAAACTTGAAAAACTAGGCAAAGTAAGGGGGGATATTGATCTAAATTGGCTATGCTGCATGGGGACAATATAAGAATGGTCATAGAAGAATATTACATTCTCTACAAGCTCTATCTTTTTTCTACTTTTGTACATCTATTCTCCAATCAAGCCATGCATCAAATCAATCACATCAACAATAGACTCGACCGGTTGCCATTCCTCAAGATTAGAGGGATAGACATCTAAAGACAAATGAACAAATGCTATAATGGAAAACCTTAAGCCAAGTTCAAGAAAAGAAAGGCCTTAAGAATCAAATCTTTACAATTTGGTTTATGCATTCAAAGATTTGAACTTCTAGGTTTCAAATATAGCTCTCTATGTATAAACACATATTGTACCATCACCTCTTTTATGCTATTCTTATTTACTTCAAGCTTGAAATCTCGGATTCTACCCTTCCAAGCATAGATAAACAAGATTTTATATCTTCACATTTTCCCATGTTTTACATGTGCATGGTGATCCAATTGCCTTTGTTAATGATTGTAGGAATCCATCTTCCATCTTGTTGGAATGAGTTAAGCACTGACATGGATGTAATTTGGGAGCTTGGACACCTTGTTGAAGGTTTCATTATTGTATCCATGGAAAAGAGAGAGAGAGAGAGAGAGAGAGGATTGAGCTACCACAAAGGAGGACAAAACATGAGAGGGATATAAGAAAGGAGGGAATATTAATTTGAATTTAGATTAAACATGTCATTATCATTAATCCAAACATATCATTAAATAAAAGTGGCTAGGATTGCATATTCTTAATGCAAATAATGTCATAATCACGAATATAAGAGGCTAAAAATAGATATTGATAATACAAAGTCGTAATATATATATATATATATAGTATAATGTTTTTTTGTATTTTTTATAATAGAACTTCTATTACAGAGGCTGTGTTGCTATTGGTCCAGAGCACTCTCTCTCTATCCCCAAAGAGGCATTTTTGAGACCTCAAAACTCCCCTAATATCTCCTTCACTGTGTCATTCTTGATACATAGGCAGCTAACACCCTATCCTTCTCTAGCTTCAAGAGCTGTTCCATCCTATGCTACAGTAACTTTTCAAGATCTAGCTTGAACACCATATTGGGGAATATGGGAATTTTCCATAAGTTTGGGACATGTGGTCAAATCTTTGGATTTATCATAACTTGAACACTATAACTCCAAATCGAGCACTCTATAGCTCAATAGATTCCATTTTTCAAGCGCTTTCCAATGATAGGTCACATCATACGGTTTTGAGAAACTTATGGGCATGTTATCTAGGTGCCACCTTTTTAGTATTCAAAAAATGGGAATTGGGAGATTTCCAAACTCTCTAATATTGTGTTCTTGTGTTCTATAGCAATTATCAGGCTTGGAACCAAAAACTCCATAGGCACCACAACCTCTAATCCATATACCAAATTGAAAGGTGCAAGTCCTATTGCAATCTTCTATGCACTCCTAAAAGCCCATAAAGAAAAATCTAGGCTTGCATCCCAATCCTTCCTATTATCCTCTAATATTTTCTTCAAAATATAGATCATTTAAATCTTTTTGGAACTCTTTGCATGTCCATTAGCCTTGCAGATGATAGGGAGTGGACTTTTAATGATGTAATACCATGTGCCTAGGTATCAATTTGCGAGTGAATTGATTTGAAAAATGCTTACCCCTACCACTAACCAACTCTATAGGGCATCCAAACCTGGTCATAGTTTTAGAATATAATAAATTGGCCACACTAGCTACTTTATTTTCTTTCAAGGCCTAAGCTTCCACCCACTTCATGCAATAGTTAGTGCAGAACGAAATATACAGATTATCTATCCTCTTTGTAGCTGGCTTAATAGGTCCAACAAAATCAATTTCCTATTTCTGTAACGGCTCAAGTATAGTACAAGATGATCTTGCATCCTATCTCTTGACCGTCCTTCAAATATTGTGGGCACTCTTTAACATATTGATGGGCATCACTTAAGATAGTAGGCCACCACAAACCAGCCTACAACATTTTCATGCTTGTAATATCCCCAAAAAAATGGCCACTTGATAGTCTGCCATGGGATTTATGAAGAACTTTGGGCTATTCATATTCAAGCACACACCTTCTCAATACATTATCTATTCCTCTCTTCTATAAGGTATTCATAATAACCCAAAATGATATGCTCTTTAATGCCAACTTCCTTCTTTGATCAACTTTAAAGAGTTCAGCATTACATAGTTGATTAGGAACTCTTGCTTCTACATCATCATTCTCCCATTTGATGAGAGAATCATCCACTGCATGTTCTTTCCTAGAGTGTAAACGACCTTAAAGTCAAACTCTTGTAATAGAAACATCCATCTAGCCAATCTACCTATTAGCTGAGGTTTATTAATCAAGAACAAGAGAGCAAGGTGGTCCACATGAAAGATCACTTCATTACCTAGCAAGTAATGCTTGAATTTCTACATAGAGTAAACCATTCCAAGTGCTTCTCTCTTTGTGATTGAATAGTTCTTTTCCTCAGCACTTATTTGCATAATATATTGGTCTAAACCATCCATGTATCTCTCTTGTACGTGATTGTGAACATGTAATTTTCTATCCAAATCCCCAACAACCTCGATGGTGGTATGTTATACCTTCAATTCTCCGAAGTGCAAGAGTATATGATCAAAGTGATAGTCTGAGCATAGATGATGACAATATACAAATAGAGGGGTCGATATTGCAAGGGGTGGAGACCACCGAAAGCTTGGAGCATGTAGAGGCCACCCCTATGGGTGCTACTCCTAGAGATACTACCTTGGTAGGTACACCACATGTACAGGGGTCTCCTAGATATGCCAAGGAGTGTGATTGGAGGTGGGAGAGGACCCATCTTAGGCATACCCCAGAGGGATATGCCTACCTTGTAGATGATAGGTCAAGAGCCATCATCATGAATGATGAGGGGAGGAGGGTGATGGCTCGCATGAGAGAGTTGTGCTAATAAGTTTTTTGGCACAATGTCTTGGATCATTGGAAGAACATACCAGAGGGGAGCAAGGACTACATAGTAGCATCCTTGCATGAGGAGTTTTCGGTACCAGCCATAGCAGATAGGTTTTCTATGGGCTTGATGATGGAGTGCATACATGCATATATGACACACAAACGATTGGACGCACGCAAGGCACTCAAGAGTGGGGCTTCAAAGCCCGAGTGGCTAGACACGGACGCCTGGTGTCGACTCAAGGAGGAGGCTACAGATTCTACAGGACGTTGGAGACAGCAGCGCGAGGCGGTGAGGGCACGACTTGAGGCCGGAGTAGTCCATCATCTTGAGAGTGGCGGCCACAGGACATATCTGGAGAACTTTGTAAGTTTTTCTTTTGTTTTGCTTGCTTTTTTTTTTTGCAATATTCTTTATACTAACAATCGTGTTTCTAACCGTTGTATTTTATTTTCTTTCTAACTTTACATTACAAATCACGATCCCACCAGCCTTGAGATTTGATATACAGAGAGACATGGTCTCACTACATTGATCGACCGATTGTATGGACGCGACAGCCCTGTAAATCACTCATCTTTCTTGTCCTAGTTACCATGTTTAACTAGAATGCATTATTGTATGGTGGAATGATATGTAGTTGTTTCTTTTTTTGCAGAGTCTGTTTGATGCTCCTTTGCGGCGGGACAAGGTTTCAGATGGCGATTATCTATAGCTCGCCCTTGGATCCCTGGAGCTCACATAGCCTTCTTTTTTGGTCACGTGATCTATGTAGACATTTTCTATGTAGTAGTAGTATCTTGCCATGATTGTACCGGTCGCTTTTATTATGAGATCATGTATTTATTTCATGTATCAATATTATGATTTAAGTGCACGATACCTTTATTTATATGAGCATTGTACACATTATTGAAACTATTTTGTATGGCCTAAATAAAGCACATAGTGCTATATGTGGCGGCGGGGCAACAGCTTGCTGCCTTGCCACAATTTTTTTTTTCCCTGTTACCGTCGCTATTAGCTTCTTAAATTTATTGCACGCGTTGCTATTAGCGTTTCAAAATGCGTCGCAAAGTGTCATTATCAACATCGTTATTTGTGTTGGTATCAGCGTCGCATTTGTGATGCTGATACTGACACAAATAGCAACACTGATAACAACGCTGATACCGATTGTTATATGGCATTGCCAATAACAACGCTTTTTGCAACAATGGGGAAAAAATTCACCAATTTTTTTTTCTCTGTTACCATTGCTATTAACGTCGCAAATTTAATGCATGCATTGCTATTAGCGTTTCAAAATGCATCGCAAAGTGTCATTATCAACATCGCTATTTGTGTCGGTATCAGCGTCGCATTTGTGATGCTGATACCGATGCAAATAGCAAAACTGATAACGACGCTGATACCAATTGTTATATGGCATCGCCAATAACGATGCTTTTTACGACAACGGGGAAATTTTTCTTTATGAACATTTTCATCACTTTTAACGTCGGTACAAGGCCTATATCTTGTAGTGGCTATAGAGAACATTGGATAATTGATCCATAGCTAAGGATGTGATTAGAAGATTAGGGAAATTTTGTCACCTTTATGGTGGCCTATATTTCCAAGTTTAATGTGACCACAAGAATATCATGACAATGAATTATTAATAATTTTTTATATATTTGCTTACCAAAATATTTTCTCTCTCTAGGATTGCTTACAAGGCATTTTCAAGACCTCAAAACTCCCCTAATGCTAGTGAGCTTTGCTAGCAAAAAACTCACTAATACATAAATGAACTACTCCACAACATAAAGGGAAGGGTTATCCATGGTGTTAGCCATAAGGAAGTTTAGAAACTATCTTCTAGCAACACCCTTCACCTCAACCTTGTAGATGAACTGGAAGATCATTAGGAGGAACTATTCTTGCAAGAAAATCCTTATGTGGTTCTAGTGTTTGAGATAGATGTTGATAGTATTAGTCAAGAGTATTAGGATTATCCCACAAGTGATGGAAATGCAATTTTGGAATAGCAAGCTATTCAACCTACAGATCAAAACTAGCCAGGACAACATTTAGGTAGCCTTCTTGAAGATTAGCTAGTTTAAATTTTAGGAGGTTAGGGAATTATGGGGAGAATAAAGTGAGTCATCCTGAAGGGATTGTAGGAGAAATCTGAAAATTAGCAGACTAAGGAATACCAGGGTATGGACAACTCTGATGTGCTAGAAGAGAAAGGACCAAAAGCCATTATTCAAGCTAAGCATAGGTATGAGCACACTTTGAGAAGATCTACAAGAGTGGTAAAAGATGAAGTATAGGAGGTCAACCTAAATCAAAAAGGTGAGAGTAAACCCATCAAAATGAGCATCTATGTTGAGGATATTTTCAAGAAGGATCTTAATATAAAATTATGCCAAGAATTTCAAGACATCTTCACTTGGAATTATATAGAAATGAAGGGGTTTGATCTAGTAGTGTGCTAGCATAAGATCAACTCGAAGAAGAATACTAAGCCAATTATTCAAAAGAGATATAGGATGAATCCAAGTGAAGAAACAAATTGACATGTTATTGAGGTTCGGCTTTATCAAGCATGTTATAGAAGTGACATGGCTATTTCCCATTGTGATGGTACCTAAGAAGAATGGGAAGATCAGGGTGTGTATGGCTTACAAGAAATTGAATGTAGCTACCATTACCAATCCCTTCCCAATACCCTTTACGAATTCTTTACTTAATGATGTAGTAGGATATGGAATGTATAGTTTTCTAGATGGATTTTCAAGCTATAATCAAATTAGGATGCATCTAGAAGGTATTGGTAAGGTTGCCTTCATTACAGAGTGGGGAGCTCCCTAAGACTTTAAGCCATATCCAACATCCTTCATGAGGGTATTGATTGATGATTTATGTATCTTTGGTAGTAGTAGGAGGGAACACTTGAAGCATCTCAAGTTATGCTTTGAAATATGCAAGAAAAAGGAATGTCCTTAAATCCTTTCACATTTGTTTCTGTGTACCAAAGAGGGGAGTACTCTTGGGCCATACTCAATCTAAAGAAGGTATGGCTATAGATCCAAGAAAGATAGCAATTTTTTGGAAGGCTAGAGCTTTGACTAATGTGTAGGAAGTGGTGAGATTTGTAGGTCAAGTGAAATGGAACAATAGGTACTTAAGGTACTTGCCACATATTTGTTTTCCATGTACCACTGGTATGTAGTATATCTGGAGGAAAGATCAAGAAAAAGTTTCTAGCATCCTTAAGAATTGGAGCCAACCTCTTGCACAGAACCTACCTTTCCATGGATTTGTGGATGTGACATGTACCATGTTGTAATACAATTTAAAAATACATGAGTTCATGCACCTATTCACAATGGGCTGGCAACACAAATGTGTCGCGCAAATCCGCCCATTTTTTTTCGGAATCTATTTCGAGAAATCTAGATGGACCTTGTCGCAATGTTGCTCCAGCTCCTTCAAGTACCACTTTGAACCACTGCACATCGAATAGGATCATGGAGAAGCTACAATAATCCATCGTGACAATACTTTGCAAGTTCCCAAAATACTCCATCTCATCTATAATCGTGTTTCGATCCATTGCTCATCATCGGCTCTCTTGCTCGAACCTTGCCATGATACCACAATCTGTTGTGCAGTGCATTTTATCAATACGCTCCATGCAGAAATGCCGTCTGTGCGACCACACTATACTATATATTTTGTGTTGTACATTGAAACACTCAATTAGTTGTCACATATAAAATATAGATACGACAAACCCTAAACATGTCATCACCTTTGGACTACATCCCCTTGAGAATTCCCACTTCTCGGTTGAGACCTCCGCCCCTTCGCGAGACGTTGCCGTCAAAGATCCATGCAACCATCACGTTGACATAAATCGCAGCATCTCTCCCATGCCCTTGGTATATCAAATCGATCGATGGCGTGCACTACATCAAAATTCAGATTGCACTTCCTCTCGATCTTTCCTAGCATACTTGTACCTAGCGAGCCACATCTCCATATAGGCATGGTGCAACATACAAAAGCGATTCACTTTCTCCTCCATTGCAGCATCCATTCTTTTTTCTACCCCATTTTCAACCACCACATCTCTGGTTAGTCTATCATCGTCCTTCAGCGACCATAGCATACTATTGTCTGAATCCACCGTTGGTAGCCATTGTGAAATATGCACTAGCGCCTCAGACACCAACCAACCTTCAGCCATGCTACTTTCTGACCGAGCTCGTTGTTGCACAAAGCCTTTCAGGGTTTTCATGAAGTGCTCCAAGAAGAACATCCATCGCATATAAACAGGTCCAATAATCTCCACTTCATCTACAAGATGCACAAGAAGGTGGATTTATATCGTAAGCATGTTGGTAGGTAGGTATTTCTCAAAGAGACAGACTGTCTCCACTCCTCCCCGCCTCGTGAATTCAATAGAGGACATCTTAATCTCCTTCTATGAGATCCATTGCACTAAAGTCAACAACCTGTAAATTGCCCCGTGTATTTCTGAAGTAAGGCATTCTGCGATCGCAATCGGTAGTACAAACTGCCACAAATGAGAAAGCATTATGAACAACGACTACACTCTAAATAGAAAAATATGCATGCCACTTACAATCCATTCGTAGTACAAACCTGACATATCTTATGCCAATCATGGGATTTTAGCCCTGATAATTGGTCGTCTTTAGAAAATGCAGACCTGAGAATACATCATACTCGTCGGAGTGCGGATAGACTTGACTATTTGCTTCACAATGTGCTATTCTTTAGTGTAAAAAACCCAAGGAGCGCGAGAGGTAGTTGCAAGCAACCATCAGTACTCAACTACAGCCAAAATGTCTCCATCTTGCCTACCTCCTTCAAATCCATTCGTGCCCCTATAATGTCTCTATTTCCTGTGATATGTGGTCCCATAGCAAGCTGGCCACGTTCTTGAAAATATGCATGGGATCCAAAAAGTGGTTGATCTATAAGTGGGTCCAAAATGGCAACTCGTAGAAAACTAAGAACCGTTGCATTCCTTTTGGATGTGACTCTGTGTTGTGGACCATTTTCAGCTCGTACCAGCTTTGGGCATTCATATGTGCTGGAGGTTGTCCAAGAAAACCTTCCCTAAGTTCATGACCCTCTAGCAAGAAAGTGGCGTGTCCTTGATATACCATCTTCTTCATGGTTTGTGACCTTCGAGAGTCTAATTGTGGCCCGCACTATGGACATGCATGATAACCTGAGGTAACCAAACCTGTCCCAACACCTCTATCTAGTGAATACAAACTTGAACGAGAGATTATAGATATTACCAATGAGAACGGAAGCCTACTTACCTGAGCACTCTCTGAATCCCAAAAAGTCATGCATCGTCCACATGAGAATGGCTCAAATAGACCGCCATCGACCATCGCACTTGCTCATATCTTCCACGGTGATCCCCTCCTCCCACAAAATCTTAAGCTCATTGACTAATGGACAAAGATACACGTCCATGTTTTTAACTTTGTAGCAACCGGGAACGAGTAAGCTAAGGATGAGATGTCATTTCTTCGTAGAAAGCCATGGAGGGATATTGTAGTTGACAATGACTATAGGCCACACACTATAAGAAGTTGAGCGTAGACCGAATGGGTTCACACCATCCATAGCAAGACCGAGCTGAACATTCCTTGGCTCTCGGGCAAAGGCTGGGAAGGTAGAGTCAATGTAGCTCCATGCACATGAATTCGCTAATATTCGTTGAACTCCATCTGTGGACCTATTCTGCACATGCCATGTTGTCAAGCTCGCCATGCCGGATGTAAGAAACATGTAGTTTATGTAGGGGATGAGCGGAAAGTGTCTAAGAACTTTTTTAGGGATGGTTTTCCCTTGCAAGTCTTATCTCGATACCTGTGAGTACCACACTTTGGACATGTCTCCATAGTCTCGTATTCTCCTCGAAACAGTATGCAATCGTTGATACATGCATGGATGCTGTTGTAGTCCATGCCAAGCTTTCGTAAAACATGTCATGAATCATTACGAGACTCATGCATGGTATTAACAAGTGGTAATATATGATACTTCAGTAACATTTAAAAAAATCATAAAATACCTTGAAAAAGCACAAATGTTTTTAATGATAGTGCCGAAAAGAAATCAACGAAGCATACGTACAAGGTACCTGAACAACTCAGTCACACTCTCATTGCTCCACCCATATTTTTCTTGCACACTTAGGAGTGCAAGCAGTGTCTTTAGGCGATATACTCAACACCCATCATATAATGGTATGGATGCTTCCACTCTAAGCGGATCAGAAGTCTCGATATCCATGGGCATCAATGCATCGATCATTGCCTCCATCTCAGGCTCCAAGATTGTATATAAGTCTGGAAGGCTGCATGTCTCCTCTGGTATTGATGGTGTAGATTGTGTAGTACCTTCCAAGTGGTGGATTGGCTCAGGCACTCCATCCATTGCACGCCCACGAACTCTTCTAACTGGCCGCAAAGGGTGCACTCCTCCTTGGGACGAGACATCACCTCCCTGGATAGAAAATTTGCCAGCCACACCCAATGTTTTTGTATATGGTATTCAATTAGCTCGCGAATACAATGCATGATTGATATACACTTTTATTACCATTCGCTCAAAATCTGAGATCGTCTGATCAATGATCTCAGATTGAAACTTGCCAAAGCATCGTACGTATTCTATAGACAATTGACGTTTTTGTCTAATTTTCAGCTTACATTGAGAGCAAGGACATGGGACACGCTAATTAAGATACGCCTCACGATCTTGAACATCAAGACCTTCATCATTTTCCATTTTCTCTACGTTACGACAAACAATTTGTTTTTGTTATCATTATTTTTTTCTTTCTTAAATTGTTTGAGCCTAAACATGAAAAAATTCTAATGTTTGTCCATGCATGTGTGTGTCATGTGTGTATGAGTGTTCGTGTTAGTAGTGAGTGAGTGTGCATGCACGTGCATACAAAACTTTTTATTGTATCCTTAATACTCTCCCTAAGCAAAAAGAGCATAATTAAAAAAGTAGAGATTAATTGAGATGATTGTTCTAGACACATACATGAAGAAACATTGATATTATTTACTTATACTATAGTAGATATGATTCTGTGGTAGCAATACCTAGATTTAGCATGAAGATGATATAGGTGGAACAATTACCATGCTAAGGAATATAAAGGGTGAGCAAACTTTTGCCAGCTAAAACTTTATTATGCCCTAAGGACCTTGTTCATCTTCTTCGAAAGATTAGAAAATATATCTTTTATGTCCCATCAAAATTTCTAACTTAATTACGGTGT
This sequence comes from Lygodium microphyllum, assembly GCF_053477565.2. NCBI lineage: Eukaryota > Viridiplantae > Streptophyta > Polypodiopsida > Schizaeales > Lygodiaceae > Lygodium > Lygodium microphyllum. Next base: position 11,721,357 of record NC_141140.1, on the reverse strand, counting down.
AGAAGATCATGGAACACATAGCTTAATCAAGCTAATCGCCCTCGATCCTAAGGTGAAACATATATGATGATGAATGAAGGAAATGTAACCCATATCATGTACAGGTAGAGCTCCATATCAACTAAACATGCCATACAATAGATTACGAATCCATGGTGGAGACTTATTGGATCTTCTAATCCTTAAGAACTAACGCTCATAACTTGGTTTACCTACCATTTACGTCAAGAGGTCTTTTCTATATATATATATAGGGGCGACAATAATAAAAGTATGTAATAATAAACAAGATCTTATAATCTAGTCTGAAAGGATAATTATTATTTGAATTTCATCAATATGGATATTAATTCTAAGATGGCATTGCATTTATCCCAACACACTTTGTGAATTTTTAGATTAAGAGACATCATCCTTGCTTGGTTCCATCTCACAGCTATCTGAAGACATACTTGATGTAATGCTCAAGTGAATACAATTTTAGCACTAGACCAAAGCTTCTGACCTTCAATGAGGTGTCTTAGGCCCACCAATTAAAGGAAATTGATGGTATCCCAGCAATGGAACCTTGAAACCCGCCTTTCTTCTTGGATAGGGTGGTAAATAACTTGATTAAGTACTAATTACAACAAGCATAAAATTCACATAAACAAAAAATGCGCACTCTACCACTTCAACCTTGGACATTGGACACCTTGTTGGCCCCAAAACTGGCACCCTTTGCAATATTTCTTTAACTTTTATTGCAAATGGATGGAGTAGAATTGAGATCCTCTAATCTCCTCCACGAATCCAAGTTCCTCTTGTTATCAAAAGTGACATGCAAGCCTCCAAACCAATTTACCCCTTGGTTTGCTTGGGGAGCCTTCACCTTGCTCCTTGAAAGAAAAATTCATCCCTGAATCTAATATTGACTAGCTAGCCTCTTGAATCCCCCTGAAATTCCTCAAATTTAGCTCCTAGAATATAAATCCTAGGCTATAACTTTATATTACTTTTTAAACACAATATAATCAAATTGTGGTAAACTAGTAATATAAATAGTTAATGTTATTTGAAAATCTCAATAAGATTCCATATCAATTAAAATGTGGTAAACTAGTAATATATATAGTTAATACTATTTGAAAATCTCAATAAGATTCCATATCAATTAAATTACATAGGGTGTTTTAAACATCTTGGTCCTCTTCAACTTGTTATCCATGTGACCTAACATGATAGTTATTAGAAAAGATAGCGAAGGTTGTGTAAGTATCTTAGTACAAGAAGATGTATACACAAAACACTAATGCAAGGCAATTGGTAATGTATTAGGGAAATTAATCTACTTATCTTGTATGCCCAAGCTTGATTATTAGGGATTCCAAGAGTAACCAAATATTTATTTTTACAATTTTTAATAGTTCTTAAATGGTTTTAATTTCTCAATTATTTTAATTTTATTATTTTAATTGATTTATTTTAAATAATATTTTGAGCCAATTTTGTACTTTTATTATATTTTGTTATTAATTGTGTGAGTTTGGGATAGAATTTAATAGTTAAAATTACAAGTAGTTTTTAATGTTAATAATATTCCTTTTTTTCTTAGAAACTTAGGTATGTAATTTTGGTTTTTATTTTCAATTTAAATGAAGTATATAAATATAATGGGATTTTCTAAATATTTATATAAAATTGTACTTGATTTTGTATTCTTATGTATTATTTGTATCTCAATGCACAATCACTAGGAAAATGAATTTTTCATTTTTCTTTTGATAATATGCACTATTGTATAAGGTTTGTAAATAAATGATCAAAGAAATGAGAATTTATATATAATTTTTAATAATAATTTACTTTAAATATTAAATAATAATTATTTTAACTTTAAATATTAGTATAGCTATTTTTATATATTTAGGAATAATTTGTTGTACATTTTAACAATAATACTCATTCCAGCTATTGTATAAAGTTGTGCTTTAGATTTTAGAGAGTTTGGATATTTAATTATAATTAGTCTTGCAATTTGCTATTATTCCTTTATGATTTAATTGTAGTATTACTCTTGTTTAGATTTTGTGATATATATTTCCAAAATAGGTTTTAAATACTTGTATAGAGTTACTATAATGTTCATGGAGTTTTTATGATATTAATTCTATAAGCTCTTTAGAAGTGTAGTATGTTTCTTAAAGATTAAGGAATTGAAAAGTATAACTATCTTCGAGTTATCAAATAAAAATTCTAGTAGATCACACAATTTGTTAAAATAATACAAATATATTGTCAAGTAGTTTAAAAATACACTTTGTTTCTTGTAGCTAGTGATGTGCGAAGTTATTGAAAGAGTAAACATAACTATCATTTTAAGTAAAAGGAGAGTTTAAAAATGTGAGTAAGGTTTAGAAGCCTAAGTGCAAGTAGGTATTGACAATACAATAAAAATAATATACTTTCCAAGTATTTATTTATAATCTAGGTTGTTTTACATCTAGATGAAGATTTGACTTATAATAGATATCAAAACAAATTTCTATGTGACTTGCCTTAGGATCCATATCATTATTCTAAGAAACCAAGTAGATTTAGGATTGCTATATTTGTATGTAGTACCATAATAGCATATTTATACAAACTTTTATGATTTGATACTATTCACAAGTACATGGATAGTATAAAATTTGTGAATATTATAAATAATGAAGACGATAATTTTAGTCATATTTGTAAAATTTTAAAAAAGAAGAAAGTAAACCAATTTGATCATGATGGTTAAAGTTATGAGGTAAAACTTTACTAGGGAATTAATCTTTTAGACTATTTGTAAAAATAGATAGGAGTTAGTCAAAAATTTATAAATATGTATTCATGGTTATATCAAGTTTTAGATTAGGTCACATGTAATTTAGAAACTTAGAAATACTATTATAATAATTATTTATATTTCTTAGAAGTTAAGGAATTTAAAAATATAAATATATTTGATTTATTCAATAAAAAATTTGGTAAAATGTATAATATCTTAAATTATACAAAGATCTTGCTAACTAACTTCAATTTTTATAATTGCTAGTGATTTGCTAGTGATGTGTAAAATTAACACAAGAGGAACTTTTAAGCCATCAAAAAAGACAAAACCTATTACCAAATTTAATAATTATCAATTGTTCAATCCTTCCAATAGTATCAAATATTATTGAAATATTGGAATGTAATGTTCTTTAGATAGCAAAAGTAAGAAATGCACCACAACAATACTTGATGTCATCATTTTATCTTTAGAAATAAGGATAAGTATTTATAGCTTGATCAATATTATTGATGGAACCGAACAAGAAGATACTGGCACAATAGTAAATGTACAAAATAATACTCTTGTAATATTTTAAAATGAAAGTCAAATCAATATTTGTATCAAATTTTGAGATGCTTTCTTTTTACGTGCATATATTATATACTTCGAAATGTTGGAAGAGAGGGAGAGAGACAGAGTGGAGCAAAAGATGAGCCTCAGCTCATTATTGTTCTTCTTCCATTATTCTTCCATCATTCTAACTGAAAGAGACTTGCACACATAGATATGACTAACCAAGACTAACTGTGGTTAAGTCACTGACTACACCGACTTATTGAATGTCACACACATATACAGCTATATCCAACTAATGTCGGTCACACACATAAAGATAGACTGATTGAAGAGTAATGAGAGCTTGATATTCTAACACTCCCCCTCAAGCTCAAACCATTTGATAAAGTCCAAGTAGTTGTTTGAAGTATATGAACTTTTCTTTACCAAGGACTTGGTAAATATATGTGCTATCTGGTCTTTAGTCTTCACATGAATCAAGTCAATCTGCCCTATAAAATCCATTTCTCTAATGAAATGGTAGTGAACTTCAATATGTTTGGACCTAGCATGGTAGACAGGATTGCTAGCCAACATAACACTGCTGAGGTTATCACAATGCAATCTCACTTTGATTTCTAGCCGTATTTCCAAGTCTTTCAGCAGTTTCATCAATCAAACTGCTTCGCAAGCTGCTAAGGCAGCTCTTGTGTACTCAGTTTCTGTATGCAACAGTAGGTTGTTTCTTACTCTGCCAATTGATCATACTATTGCCCAATCCAAATGCATAACCATTGGTTGACCTCCTGTCATAGGCACAACCAACCCAATCAGCATCAGTAAACCTTGTCAAGTCAAGGGATTTTCCATATGCATAAAACAACCCATAATCTGTAGTGCCCTTTACATATCTCATGATCCTCCTAGGTGCATCTAAATGTGATTTGCGAGGCTTCTGCATGAGCTGACTAATCAGTCCCACTGCATAACATAAGTCAGGATGAGTAATAGTCAAGTATATCAAGCTGCCCACCTTCTGTCAATACATGGTCACATTCTCTATGTCATTCCCAACATCAATCTGCAGCTTAACATTTTGATCAAGAGGTGTCTCCATAGGCTTGCATTCAACAATACCATACTTCTGTAACATGTCATGAGCATACTGCTTCTGTAGCAGCCATATACCTTGAGGCGTAGAGACTACCTCAATCCCAAGAAAATACTTTAGCTCACCAAGTTCTTTGACTTTGAATTCAGCCTATATACATGATTTAATTCTACATAAACCACTAGAAACACATATCCATGATCTGTCTTCTTCATGAATAGACTGTGATCTACATCACCCAATCTAAATCCATGTTACTGTAAATAATTGCTGATCCAAGCATTCCATGCTCTAGGTGCCTTTTTTCATGCCCATATAAAGCTTTTTTCAGCTTACATACATGTGTAGGAAAGTCCGGGTGAACATAGCCTTCAGGCTGCTCCATATATACTTCCTCAACCAAATCGTCGTTCAAGAAATCATTCTTGACGTCCATTTGCCATAATTTCCAACCTTTGCATGCTACCAAAGCAATGACAGTTCTGACTGCGCTGATGTAGCTAAGATAGTGCATATGTTGGTAAAGAGATAACGGATGAAATTAAGATGGGGTATAGGCACCACACCTGTCAGTGCTCACAAGGGGGCTGAAATTGCAACCAAAGCACATGTAGCTATGGTGGAATAGTTGGCTATACATGTTGGCCTGGCACTTAAAGGTGATGCTATGGATGAATTAATCAAGGGCATGTGTGATTTGAGGCTGAATTTGACCGAAATCAATGCAAATGTCAAAAAATTGGATATCAAGGTAGAAGAGAAGGGTTGGGCAACAACCCAAAGGCCGTATAGAGAGGGATACAAGAGGAGATGCATTTTGTGTGACAGTTTACATCATGATAAGCAAGATTGTGTAGCCTACCATGAGGCAGAAGAAGTGAAAAAGTTAGTCTTTTGGAAAGATAGAAAATACATGCAACAAAAATTGGTCTTTCAATAGAGCCAAAATTTTGAAATGGTGGTATGCAGAAGAGGTTGGAAGAGATGGCTGCAAGGACAACATTTGTAGCCATAGATGCAACCACATATGGTTTGAGAATTGAAAGGGCCGATGAAGCTTGTAAAGGATGTATGGCTGGAGCAAAATCTTACATTTGGATGCAAGCATTGGATTGCATGGAAAAGGGAAAAACATCAAAGACTGAATTGGCTAATGCTAGTCAGATTATACAAGGGAGAACAAGATGGAGTGCATATGTGGATTCATTTTTAGCCTATGCTCATTTGGCTAAAGTTAATAATCAAGAAGCTCTTGTGGAATAAAAGAGAAGAAGAGAAGAGGACACTACTGGTCCTTCATCTTTAGGTCCTTCTAAACGCATAACACGAAGTAAAACGAAGCAATAGAAAGAGGCTAAAAAAGCCATACATGAACATGTTATGGAGGATGCATCTCAAGAGAAGAAATAAGAAGAGGAAAAAAGAGGCAAGCAGCCCAGTTATAAGCTGAAATCGAATCTTGAGACTGCTACAAACCTTTCAAAAGTCTTGTAAGAATGCATACTTGGTAGTAGAGTGGAATTCACACTTGGGGAAGTTATTGGAATTGCAAAGCATGAATTTCATGATGCAATCATTGATATGTTAAAGTTTAAAATGGACTGAATGAGAATGTAGATATTGAGCTTGTGGCCAAAAATGGTATTGTGAGCAGTGGTAAGCATAGAGAGAAGGATATGTGTAAAGGGGATGTCCATTAACAAGTACATGAAGAAGAAGATGCTCGTTTTATTCCAAGTAGTCATTTTTCATGAACGCATTGGGCTCATGCTACAATAGAGACAATTGTTAAAATGGGAGAAAGAGAGATGCCTTGCATAACTCTCTTGGATCATGGATCCAAAATCAATGTTATGGAATACAACTTATATGAGAATGGAGGTTGGCCAATTGATGTAGATCTGAGATGGTGCATACAAGCAATAAACAATTCATCAAGGGATCTTTATGCAACTTGCCCAAATGTACTTGTGACTATTGGAGATGTTAGGGATGAATATCATTTTTTTGTGTAGGATTCATGTAGTTATCCAGTGATCTTCGGGTAGCTCTATATTTCAGAATCAAGGCTGGAAACAAAATCCTTAGATGATGGTTCTTCATATGCTCAAGTTTGGAGTAAAGACAATGCAAAGGTGGTACACTTTCTCACTATTTTTATGAATCATCCCCACAATCAGGATAGGCTGTAGGATAATCCCATGCCACCTAATGCATGAGAGTTTAAGGGTTTTAGACAGCACTGTTGTAAGTGGAGGCTATGGCAGTGCCTCTAGGAAGATAATTATACCTCCAAGAAAGGAGGAAACTATGTTTGTGTCTAGATTGTAGGAATGGACAACATGTAGTCTTGCCAATTTTAAGAATATTTCAATCATGTGCAGGGCTGAAAAGAAATATATAGGTTGGGTTGGAAGAGAGCCAAAGACATATGGTTTGACGGTGCAAATGAAGGTATTTCAGGGTTGTTTTCAAGGCTGGTTGATGTTGATACAATGGTTGAAATTTCTAGAGAAATTAATGCTAAATACAAGGCTAAAAAGAGGTTATTTGTGTTGATACCTCAAAGATCTATGAAGTCATTCAAGATTTTGTTGAGCATGAATGTTATGGGTTGCAAAACAAGGCTAAAGCAAGGGTGGATACAAAGTACAAAACTATTGCAAAGAAGGTTAAGCTTGTGGCTTTGCTTTTACTACCTGAAAGTGATGGGTTGGCTGAAAAAATGTCTCAACAACCTAGTTTGTGGGATGCACATGGAGCAAGATGCAAATTTACAACTGAAACTTTACAAAAACTGCAAATTGGTGATACAAAATTTCTTTTTCTTGCAGAAATAGCTTGTTTCTTGCAGATGTTGGCAATGCATGGGAAAGCCTTTGTGTTTCAGCCAAATGAAATTTGATGTGTTGATCTGACCATAGTTGCACCTATTGTGATCTTTATAGTACCTCATGTGCCATGGAATTTAAAGCCTATTATAGTGCCTCTAGCATATTTGCCTAATCTGTTGGCGCTTTTCAACGAGAAGATCAGGATGCAGATTTTGGAGCCCTCTTCAAACCCATATTTAAATAGGTGGTTTATTATTCCAAAGAAGAATGGTGCTTTAAGGTTTATACAAGATTTACAACCAATTAATAAAGTCACCATAAGGAATGTTGGATCAGGCCTAATAGTGGATGAATTTGTAGAAGCATTTGTAGGCAAGGCAATTTACTCTATGGGTGATTTATATTCAGGATATGATTAGTTCCAACTTGCATTTGGAAAGCTGGGATATCACTACCATGAAGATGCCACATGGATTGATTAGCATGTGTATACTTCCACAGGGAGCAACCAATTCAATGGCGCATATGATGAATGCTATGCATAAAGTTTTGAGGGAGTATATTCCTGAGTTGACCTTACCCTTTCTTGATGATGTGACAATCAAAGGATGTGATATCCACGAGAAGAATGAAGAGTTGAATGAGCAGCAATGTAGAAGATTTGTGGCTAATCTTATTGCTGATTGTGATAGGATTTTAAGCCATCTTGAAGAATCGTATTTGACTCTGTCAGGAGAAAAGTCAATTTTAGGAGTGGAGGAAGTATTGGTTGTTGGGCACATGTGTGGACCATATGGAAAAAAGCCCTCACCACTGAAGATTGATCCCATAAGCAGGATGCGGGAGACATGTTTGAATGTATTCGAGGTGAGAAGATTTTTGGGTGCATGTGTCTTTTACTTGATATGGATTCTACATTTTGCTCATGTGGCTGAGAGTTTATATCAGCTCTTGAAAAAAGGGCAAAAGTTTTGGTGCGGTAAACAACATACCAAGGCAGTTCAGAAGTTAAAGAGCTTATTGATTTCAGTCCCAACACTAAACAGAGAAAATTATGAGAATGGATAGCTTATTATTCTCACCATGGATATAAGTCCAATTGGCATTGGTTGGGCAGTGGGTCAAGATGATCTTGATGGGAATAGGTATGCCATTTGGTATGGAGCAAAAGTTCTCAATGAATGGCAAAAGTTCTCAATGAATGACAAAACCTTGTGACTGACATGCTTTCATGACCAAGGTTTGAAGATGAAGAAGAGCTGATGGAAGATAAAGAGGATGATATGATAGGTGCTGAAAAAGACTTTATGACAACAAGGGATGAGTATGCAGCTGTTGTTATTGCAGGTATAGATCTAAAAACAAATACAACTATCATAAATGCATGTGCAACTATCATAACATCAAATACAGCATGTACAATTGTTGTAATAGGAATTTTAGTGTAAGAAAAGATCTTACAACCATGGAGAAGTGATAGGCAGTAGTTAGAAAGCATCATTAGTGTTTTGCTTTAGTGAGAACACAATTTTTGGAAGAGTTGTATGAGGATGATTGGCTAAAAACAGGCCAGTATCTCAACCTCGTGACAAAAAAGACTAAGTGGTGTGAAGCAGAATTCAAAAGGATTAAAAGAAAATCTTATGGGTTTTTCTTGACAGATGGATATTTATGAAAGCATGCAAAGAAAAAGAGAGGATCTCTAGTATGTGTATTGGGAGATAGGGTTTCTCAACAATAGGTGATGCAAGAGTTTCATGAAAGCTTATGGGTTGGATATAGAGGAGTTTGGGGCACATTTGCCAAGATCAAAGAGAAGCATTGGTGGTGGCAGAACATGTATAAAGATGTGAAGCATTATGTGGAATCATGCAAAGTCTGTCAGATGTATTCCATGGTAAAGCATAGAGATGGGTTGCAACCGACCTGTCCATTGTCTATGCATTACAAATGGGTAGTTGATTTGGTTAATATACCTATAGGTTTATGGAATATAAGATATATTGTGCTTGCACGATATATTGTGGTTGCATGAGAAGACTTGACAAATCAAGTGGAAGGTCAAGCTCTTAGTACAAAGACTAGTCAAGCAGTTTGCACGTTCTTATTGGAAGCCATCTTTTACAAGTATCGTTGTGTTGGTAAAGCGGTTGTAGATAGAGGAGAATTGGATGAAAATGAGGCTTGTGACTTCTTTTCATGATCCGGTATCAAGCTGGATTTAACTTCAGCCTACAATCTTGAAGCAAATGGCAAAAGTAAAAGAGGTCATCAACCTATCATTAAGGCATTAGCAAAGTCATGCAAGGGTAGGATGAAAGAATGGCCAAGAATGTTACCCTTTGCTTTATGGGCTGATAGGACCACTCATACTGCAGTTACAGGGTATATGAGAGCTGAATTAATGTATGGACGACAGCCAATCATGTCTATTAATGAGAATATTGCTACTTGGACTGTTCTACCATGGGAAGAGGGTTCGAATAGAAAAGAGTTGCTTGTCCTATGCATTAGAAAATTCGACAAGTGACACATACTTTGACCACGAGCTATACAGGAAGGGGATTGGGTGCTCGTTTATCATAGCAGCTTGGAGAATGAGCATAGTGTGAGTTGGAAGATGGCAAATTGATGGTTTGGTCCATATATGGTAAGGTTTATTTTTTACAACGATACTAATGCATTAAATGAGATGGATGGGACAGCTCTAAGAATTCCAATGGCTGCAAAAAGTATCAAGCTCTTTAAATGTAGGGAGTCTTCAACATATGAGTTGCAAGAGTTGGATACTAAGCATGAACATGAGAATATGGAAGAAGAAGAGGTAGAATATGAAGACATTGACATGGTAGAGGATTCTTCTTCTAACATTGCAGATCCATAAAACTTTAGAAGGATGTGCAAGTTAGGAGGGGGTGAATGTCATGGGATTTTATATTTACAATGTAAAAAAATGGAGATATTGTGGATCATATAGATCTGCATACTTGGTCTATAGGAGCTTCAGGATAGGTTATAGGAAATAAAGCAATGACTCTTTAAGTTCATTTTGCTTGGATGTCACTTAGTTCAACAAGTCTACTTGGTTTGAGCACGGGACATGGTATATGTCTTTGTTGATGACTTAGGTAACTTAAGTATGCTTTATAAAACTTAGGAGCTATGTAGGTGAAGAGTAGGGCCTTCAATATGAAATGCACCGCAAATCACTAGTGTGGGCTATAGGAAGAGTGCTGGCACAACTCAACCATAGGAGGAGCTTCCAAGGCATGCAATTGAAGATCAACTCAAGAGGAATGACCAAGATTAATGAGAGGAAGGCAAAGTGTGTCTTTGCCATGCATTTTGGGGAGATAGGAAGAGAGCTATGGTGCTATCCTCAACAAGGAAGAACAAAGAATCCATGACCAGCAAGGTCTCTTCTTGCTTCATCTTCATTCTCATGGCTTTTCTTGATGCTTAGAGCTTGATTCTTGCTCCGAGGATCTAGTATACCACTTTGGATGACCAAAGGTGTGATTTTTCTTGATCTAAGGGCTATTTGGATTGTTCAAAACTATCATAAATAGGGCAGCCCTTAGCCACTCAATTTGGGAGAGCTTGTAAGTGATCTAAGTGAATATATGTATTGGATATGGTCCCTAAACAATAGGGAGACCTTGGGCATTCATTAAAGAGGCTTATGATTGGATTTGTATGCATTTTGGAGCCTTGATTGAGGGATGGAATACATTGTTATTGATAGGGCTGAAGAGCTTCTTTAGCCTTGACATGGATTGATAGGAGATTTTGATTTTGTGTCTTGGTTGTAGTGGCTTCTACCACTATTAGTTTGAAGTTTACATGTCCTTTTGAGGTGATTACCTATAGCACTCAATGAATGGCACCAACATGGATCATGGATTATGATCATGGATTACCTTATGTATTTTTCTATGAGCTGAGCTATTGTCTAAGTGTGACATGGGCTTTGTTCCACCCTTATTTGGATGTATTTGGTTATGAGCTATGATTATGAGTTGATGTCTACCATGTATAACAGGATGCTGAAATAAACTAATGGGTTTCACCTCTATAATTTTTCTTATACATATTCTATTTCTTCAAACCCCTTCTCTTTCATCTATTGCTCTCCCTTCACCCTATTGTCTCTTACCCCTGCATTAGACTTTCGATCCCAAACACTCCAACACTGTGTACATAGCGGATGACCTAACTAAGGAGAAAGAGACTAATCTTATAAATCTCTTAAGGAAATTCTCCAAGTGTTTTCATGGTCCTTAGATGAGATGAAAGGAATAGATCCAAATATCATGACTCATAATATTCCCATGACCCCTGATGTAGTACCAATTAAGCAATGACCATACGCAATGAATCCTAAGCATGCACATGCAATAAAGGAACAAATTGATAAGCTACAAAATGCAAGCTTCATTTACAAGATAGAGCACACGGATTGGGTATCACTCATAGTGGTAGTCTTGAAAAAGAATGGGATGATTCGAGGGTGCATAAACTATAAAAAGTTCAATGCAACTACAAAGAGAGATAGCTACCGATTACCATATACTAAGCGCATGCTAGAAAGAGTGGTAGGCAAGGAAGCCTATAGTTTTTTGGATGGCTTCTCAAGCTATAACGAAGTGGAAGTCCATCCAGACAATAGCCACAAGATGTCATTTGCCACCGAATGGGGGGTGTTTGCCAACGTAGTCATGCCAGTTGGATTGACCAAGACCCTTGCTACCTTCTAGAGCCTCATGTGTGCCATCTTCAAGGACATGCTCAAAAAATAGTTGGAGGTATTCATTGATGGCTTTTGTATCCACACCAACTAGGAAGAGCACTTAGAAAAGCTACGAATAGTCTTTGAATAATGTAGCTAATATGGTCTCTCACTGAACCCCTTAAGGCACCAGTTTTGGATGAAATATGGTTGTATTTTAGGGCATGTTGTATCAAGGAATGGGATAGGCATAGACTCCTCAAAAGTCAAGATAATTCTAGACCTTTCCCCTTTAACCAACTTCAAGGGAGCTCAATGCTTGTTAGTCCACACATGGTACTACTACCAACTGTTTATGCTGAACCATACATTGATTGCGAGACCTTTGTGCAAGCTATTGATAGTATTGGATTGGACCGAAGAATGTCAGAAAGCCTATAAAAGGCTTAAACATGCTCTAACTTGAGCTCCTATCTTAAGAGCCCTAGATTGGTCCATTACCTTCCAGGTGCATATTGATGCATCAAAGTTCACTGTGGGGGTAGTGTTGTGCCAACTTGGTGAGCATAACCTTGATTATCTAGTGAGCTTTGCTAGTTGAAAACTCACTAATACAGAAATGAACCATTCCACAACAGAGAGGGAAGGATTAGCCATGGTGTTTGCTATAAAAAAGTTTAGACACTATCTTCTAGCAACACCCTTTATCTTCTTCATGGATCATCAAGCATTGCTTTATCTTGTGAACAAACCCTGCGCAACAGGACGCATTGCTCAATGGTTACTTTTTTCTTTTGGAATTCAGCTTCTCTATGGTAATATCCATGGGCAAACGGTACTATATGATAGATCATATGTCTTGCATACCCACAAGTTAAGTGGCTAGACATGGCATTATTGACGAATGTACATATTCTTAGAACATCCAACGAACAAGAATTGTTTAGAAAAGACCTCACACCATGCTCAAAGCTAGGATGGGAATATAGGTTTGCAATTTATGAAACACTTCTTTGAGTTTCATGGCATACACTCAAACACTCTCATAAGGTTCTCGATGTGTTACATTGAGAGCATGTAGCCAATACAGACTTCCTCTCTTTAGGGGCAAACTCTCTTCGAAAGCCGCAAAAAATTGATCAATTATAGTTATGGCTCTAGCTTCTAGTTTGCGATACCATACTACAACTCTTCCTTTTCAGAGTCATATTAAAGAACATCATCAAATGCTCGTCATCTTGAATTTGACAGTTGAACATTAACTTTTGGAACTTACTAATGTGGAACTTTGCATCTTCCTCTACTAATCCATTGAAAATGTGTAGAGGGAATCCTAAGGCTAGTAGATCTAGCGTCGGTGCCAAGAATTGCAATAGGTTACACCATGCAGATAGCCAAATTTGCTAATGGTCTCCAAACTAGTGGAACTACTATCCCACTCAAAGTGGGATAACTTACTAGGAGAGGGGAAGTACTAGAGCTCAGTCCTCCTCCTAAAGAACTGCTTGTAAAACTAGGGTCACTAAGACCCCTCCCTCGTAGGAATATCGGGCTTCTCTATCATTGAGGAGAATACCTCCTAATGATTTCAACCTACCATCTAGCTCTTTTATCTCTTTCTTACTTCTAGATCTTGGCTTGATAGTCTTTTGGATCTATTTCACTATCTTTTGGCATACACTAATCAACTGGTCCCTATCGACCAACATTCAAAAACCGCCACTTATTAGTGGCTCATGGAAAATGCATCAATTGCTGGGACAAAAAATGGGCCCAACATTGGCTCTAAGGCTCTAGTCTGGCCTCTATAGTCAACCAAACTACCCCACGACCTCACTGTGAGGAGCGTATAGAGGATACACTCTCTAATCTAACTTATATACACATTTATACCATTTATAGTCCAATGGATCCCTTCTCAAGTCCTCACACAAGAAGTACCTAAACATTACGGTGCCTAGCACCTTGTAGAACATACACATGGAGCATCCATTAGCTGAGTGTCGTGGCCCACTACACAGCTCTCTTACACCTCGGGGATTAGCCCCAAGATGCACTGCCCAAACATAAAGCACATACGACACATAGTGCTAACTTTATAAAATCATTTCAAGAGTTGAAGTATAATTCTCATTGAATTAATTCCCAAAGAGATGAGCATACTAAACCTATAGCTTGGGACTTCTCATGCTCTCAATGTGGATCAACATTTATAAAACCAAGGGGTATGTAATCTAGGAAAGCTGATACTTTTTTTATACTATATATATGGAATGCAATCTTTTTAGTAAACAGACTGTGATCAGCCCTACCAATAGTAAAACCCAACCTCTGCACAAGTAGTTACTGATCCTAGCATGCCAAGCTCTCGGAGCCTGCTTCAGCCTATACAGTGCCTTTTTTAGCTTACATACATAATGCTGAAAATCCGGGTGAACATACCCTTCTGGTTGAACCATATAGACATCCTTTGCTAAGTCACCGTTAAGAAATGCATTCTTAACTTCCATCTGCTGTAATTTCTAGCCTCTAGCAGCAGCCAAGGCAATCACAGTGCGTATGGTTGCCATCTTGGCAACAGGGCTGAATGTTTCCTCACAATCAAGTCCATACTGTTGGGCATACCCCTTAGCAGGATCATAACATTTGTATGCCTTCTTCTCCTGCGAATATCCAATGAAGACACACTTATGCACTTTTGGATCCATCTTCTTTCTTTTTTCATCTAGAATATGCACATAAGCAAGACAGCCAAAGACTTTCATGTGACTTACATCCGGCTTATAGCCATACAACTTCTCAAATGGTGTCATCTCATGAATACCTGCAATGGAAGTTCGATTCAAGATATACATGGCTGTCATAACAGCCTCATCCCAATAATAGAGTGGCATCTTCTTCTCATTCATCATGGCATAAGCAACTTCCATCAAGACCCTGTTCTTCCTTTTAGCTACCCAATTTTGCTGAGGAGTGTAGCTGCAGGTAAGCTGCCTACGTATGCCATTTTCAACCAAAAAGTTGTAAAACTCATTTGACACATACTCCCCACCGCTATCTGACCTCAAGCAAGAGATACAACAGTCAAATCCCTTTTCAACCTACTTTTTAAACATTCAAATCCCTTTTCAACTTGCTTTTTAAACTGCTGAAAAACAGCAAACACTTGATCCTTTGTCTTCAGAATGTAAACCCAAGTATAGCGATTGTAATCATCAATGAATGTAACATAATATCTAGAGCCTCCCATAGATGCATTATGGGCTGGCCCCCAAACATCAGAGTGCACTAACTGTAACGGACGTGTACTCTGCCTTACATGCCTGACAAATGGCAACATTGACTGCTTATCAAACTGGCAATCATCGCATACATGACCAATATCTGAATATTGGAACTTGGGTAGACCTATAACAAGCTGTTTTTTCTGCATAATTTGCAGCCTTTGCAAATTTACATGCCCCACTCTCTTGTGCCAAATTTCGAAGTCTCTGATAGTGTCAAAACCATGGGCAAACATGGCTGAATTTAGCTCTGACAAGGTAGCATCAAGAGTAAACATTCTGCCATTCTTGTGACCGCGAGCAATCAATTTGCAGCCATTACCAAACTCCTCAATAAAGCACCCATGCTTATTAAACCTAACCTGCAAGTTTTGCTCGATCATCTGGCCCACAGACAATAAATTTTTAGTAATTGACGGGACATGCAGTACATCATGTAAGTGCTTCTTCCTGCCATCATGAATTACCAAAGGAACTTTGCCTTTATGCTCAATGCTATGCTGTGTGTCATCCCGTGTGCATACATAGCCATGCCTTTCAGGCACCATATCTGTAAACCAGTCACCATTAGGAGTCATGTGGTTCGATGCCCCTGAATCAATATACCAGACTGCATCATCAGTGGATTTTTTAGCAACTCTATCTTTTACATACTGCATGGCAAACAATCTATCTCATGAAGTATCATCTGCCTGACTAGATGTAGCAAAATGCCCATGTTGTTTTCCTGTCTGATTGCCCTACTTCTTCCAGCAATCCTTGGCAATATGCCCATACTTTCCATAGTAATGACAATCCTTATCCTTGTTCGGATTGTCAGATGGATGCTACTGTTGCTAGGAGCCTCTACCTCTAGGGCTAGATCTCCCCCTGCCTCTAAAGTTTCCACCACTTCTTGCATTCGAAACCTGCTGATTGTTATTGCCATAGGATGCATTTTTCTGGCTCCTCTGCCAGATCCATAGCCTCCACCATGGTTCCCACGGCCGCGTTGATTGGAATAGAAAACTGCATCCTTGTTTTTAGAATTGCTAGATCCTGCAGCCAAACCAAGCTTAACCTCTTCATGGATAAGCAATGCAACTAGCTCATTGAAATCAGGCATTTCAGCCCGCATAGACACAGAAGTGTCAAAAGACTTATACTCGGGCCCCAAGCCATTCAAGGTCACAGCAACCATGTCTTCATCTTCAACCTATGAACGAATAGATGCCAACTGATCCGCAATGGTCTTAACCTCTGTGACATAATCCTGTATAGATCTGCTCTTCCTCTCCATGTTGTTGAACTTTTGCTTCAACTGGATCTTCCTGGCACTTGTGGTTGTGCCATAATACTTGACCAAAAGGTCCCATGCATCCTTAGGAGAGCTGCAGTTCATTATCTGCATTACCATGGCATCTGAGATACATAAAGAGAGCTAGTGCAAGACTCTATGAGCTCTTTCTATCCAAGCTCAGTGTAATCGTCTCTGATCAGCCGTAGGTCGATCTGGGAGCTCAGGTTCAGCTTTCGCTCCAATCACCAACTCCCAATAGCCTTTCCCTATTAAGAAGTTCTCCATGCCGAACTTCCATATGGCATAATTGTTACTGTCAAGCTTTTCCCCCACTATCTGGGTTATGTTGTTAGTCCTTTCTGCATTTGCCATGTTGTGCCAGACACTATTTAGTCACTGCCTAAGCCAACAAGTCACTCTGACCAACCTCAGTCCTGAATGTTTATGACAGTTTTCTGCAACTATTCTCTGCAAAAAACCAGGGTATTTCGGCCCTTTACAACCTCAAAAACATCCACAAACATGTGGTATAACCCGTAGGTACATCAGTCAGTACATAGACTTTGTAGGTATTGTATCTCTATGTCATGCAGACTTATTGCAGTAAAGAGAATACGCAGTTTGAAACCTGTAATTTTTCAGTTTAACCAATAGTGAATTTACTATCAAAAACCACTTTAAAACATGTCATACATGCTCCAAACTTTCCCAGACATCTGCTAGTATATGTAGGCAACTAGACATAGTCATACGGGCACAAAACAGTGCATATCCAGCAAGTACAAGTGACATAAATCTGTTCACAGATTGTATACAGCCAATAAATTGTCAAACCAAGATGTATTTCAGCCCAAGAGATCCTCAAGCCACTTCATACATATGCCACTGTGTGTACATGTCAATACATGACCATACGGGCATTCGTAGACTCTCTGTCTTCAAGAAGTAATGTCAAAAAGTACATGGACTGTTTATGACCAACCAATACACTGTCAAAGCATTTGTTCTCTGATTCAGATTTCAGTTTTTAAGAGCCTTCAATGCTCATCTCAATGCTCATAGCATTCAACAATCATATCCCGTACCATACAACTCCCTGTAGGTAACAAAAGGCATGTATTTCTTCAAGGCAATGAGTACATGATGATGACAGATTTATGACAGTTTTCAGCCTGTCATAAGATTTCAGATCTGAATATTTTATCAGTGAAATGCAATCCAAATGCATCAAACTCAGTACATATGCTTCCTAAATGCGCCCTCACTTCAGTAGAGCTCAAAATGCTCATCAAATGGCTTCAAATCTTCAGAGAGTGATCAGTGTATGCTGCCCTGTTTCAGTTTATAGCAACCTGTCTTCAAATTTAGATCTGTACTTCAGTATTCTAGCTCATTTATCAACTCCGGACCAAGAAATGACATGTCGGATCATTAATATGTCTTCCCAAGCAAGCATACAAGCTCTGAATCACTCGAATAGTGATTTATGTCTTCAGTAGCAGCAGGATAGCCTTCATTTACAGCAGGTCTTCACTGTTTTCAGATCTATAATCAACTGTCACAGCTCATAAATGAGCTCTACATCATGGGTTAGCATTCCAGGACAATAAACCATCTTCCAGTGATGATTCAGCAAGCATTTAAGTGCTCCATTTCATTCAAATGTGCTTATTCAGCCAGTATATGCAGATCAGCAAACTGGCATAGTTTGCATGGACTGTTCTAAGCTTCTCCTGCTTCACACTGATGACACCTTTACTGTAGATCCACTCAACGATGACCAACCAAGCCTTTACAAAGCTCCAGACAGGTCTTGACACACTCTCCTTCAAGTATACTGAAGATGCATTCAACACATACCTCTCTGCAGAAACAATGACAGCCTGCACAACGACAGCCTGCTTCTCTTCAACCTCTACCCTGAGTCCTCAAGCTGCAGGTCTTTCTCGCAGCTTCATGACTTCAAGAGCCCATCCATGATGGCTCTGATACCATGTTGGAAGAGAGAGGGGGAGAGACAAGGTTATGGAGTTGCTGCTTGACATTCAGGTCGTTCATCATATTTCATTTTTTCCATAGACTCATAACATAACATAAGTGTGTACAAGTACTAAGGTCCGTACGACCATTCACACTGGGTCTAAGACTACCGACTTATTTAATGTCCCACACTTGCTGATACAGCTGGACATAGCTAATGTCGGTCATACATACTATGAGCTTGATATTCTAACAATTGATGGCATTGCATATTAGTGGAGACATTAGTTGTATCTCCACACACACGTAACTAGCCTCCATTACACTATCTGAGAAGAATAGTGCATTCACTTGAGCAACACTAAGATATATGAGGGTTATCACCTACAATATGCATATTGAGATTATCAGGAGCTCACCTTGAGAGAGAACATAATAGGCATTGGAAGAATGGATTTGAGTGGGCAACATGATGTATAAGGAAGTGACGTCCATTAAAAACGATGGGGTTTTGATGTTCTAGATGCATTGGTTTGAACAAAGTTTTTGGATGTTTTAAATGCGAATTCGTCAAGTTTTTTGGTTAAAGGAACATGTGAAACACGATTTTATGAACTGTGAAGTGGTTTGGATCATTATTTTTGTGTTTTATGAGTCGTGAATGTAAAACAAATTTTGATCAATGAGACACGAAATTTCATGCTTTCTCTGTTGCATAAAGGGTGAATTCACTTCATTCATCTTGTATTGTTAAGTCTCTAATATAACAAATACTTTAAATTTGTCAAAAGTTAAAAGAAATGCCTTGTAGGTTTTGACTTAATTTTTTAAGCAATCTTTCTTTAGTCTTCTAGATGTGAGCGAGCACATGTGAGTTGGTATATCATGCACCTAATTTTAATTTTTTGTTTTCTAGATTTTGTTTTGTGAGTGATCAAGATGACTAAAAGGAAGTTTTCTTTAGAGGGAATGGAGGAGGAGGATCTAGAGGATACCTATGATGAAAAGCTCTTTGATTTTCTTCATGCAATTGAAAATTCATCTAGATTTGTTTACATCACATATATGCTCAATGTTCCCTTTGATTTGCAAGCGCTCTTGAAGGATCTGGAAGGATTTTAGAGAGTTTTATGATAGACATATGGAAGGCCTAGAGATTGAGGGATTTATCCATTATAGCGATGTAATGGAAGCTACCAATGCTGCTAGAAAAACTTTGCAAACAAGGTCTAGCCTTGATAACGAATTCAAGAACTAGAAAGTAGATTGCCCTTTTCATCAAGATCAACATCAATGTCTTCTTGTATAGAAGGATGTTGGATTTCTTTTATATCTTCAATATATGGATAGTTGTTCTTCAGATATAATACAAGAGAAGAAAATAGAGAATATTGCATGTAAAGACAAAGAAGTTGAAGAGAATGAGGAAATGTATCAGGAGGATATTGAAAACTTATTAGTGTAGGGATTTGATGCTGCTTTGTTTGATAGTGAGAAAATGAGATAGAGTTGAGTGTAGAGGTTGAAGCAAGTCCTCTTGAATGTGTCCCAACATTTCCAAGTTATCTCATCAACAAAAAGAGATATATATTGCTAAATGACATTCAACATCTTTTTTATCTTAGAGAAGATTTTTGATTGGAAATCCTTGCAGCATGGGGTCAAAATGATAAAAATTTCATAGGTTATAAAGAGGAATTGCTAGCAACTCTTGATGTTGAGGGAGAGAATTTTCAAGACAGCTCTGTATCTTTGCATTCACTACAAGATATAGGCCTTATACCGACGTTAAAAGTGACGAAAATGTTCATAAAGAAAATTTCCCCCGTCGTCGCAAAAAACGTCGTTATTGGCGACGCCATAGAACAATCGGTATTAGTGTCGTTATCAACGTCGCTATTTGCGTCGATATCAGTGACGTCGGACGACACAAATAGCGACGTTGATAACGAAGCTAATACCGACTGTTTTATGGCATTGCCAATAACGACATTTTTTGTGATGATGGGGACAAATTTCTTTATGAACATTTTCCAAATAGTGACGCTGATACCATTCCAAATAGCGACACTGATAACGACACTTTGCGACCTATTTTGTGATGCTAATAGCAATGCGTGCAATAAATCTGCGACGCTAATAGTGATGGTAATAGGGGAAAAAATTTTATGGCAAGGCATCAAGTTGCTCTGCCACATATAGCACTATGTGCTTTATTTGGGCCATACAAAATAGTTTCAGTAATGTGTACAATGCTTGTGTAAATAAAGGAAAAGTGTACTTAAATCATAACATTGATACATGAAATAAATATATGATCACGTAATGAAAGCGACCGGTACAATCATGGCAAGATACTACTACTACATAGAAAATGTCTACACAGATCACGTGACCAAAAAAGAAGAGTATGTGAGTTCCAGGGATCCAAGGGCGACCTATAGATCCTTGCCATCTGAAACCTCGTCCCATTGTAAAGGAGCATCCAACGGACTCTGCAAAAAAGAAACAACTACACATCATTCCACCATACAATAATGCATTTTAATTAAACTTAGTAACTACGGACAAGAAATATGAGTGACTTACAAGGTTGCCTGATGCTAGGAGGCATATTCCACGATGGATTCTGTGAGGTTTTGCGGTAGATTCTGTAAAATTTTATTATTATTGGGGCTTATACACAAAGTGGATTCTTTGTGCGAGAAGTCGATGGGGACGCCTATCTTTTTTGGGCGTTTTGTTAATTTTATGTGTACATGGGTGATTCCATAGCGAGTGATTCTACAATATTTAAATAGGTATTCACTTTTGTTGGTTTAATTGTATTATTTTTCTAACAATTGTGAATGCTTCAGTTGATGTGTAGAGCAATCAATGGTGGAAGTGGGAAGCATTGGAGTATAGCGTGTATTCAAATTATCGTCAATTTTTTATGGGTGTGTATCTTAGGCATGGCGCCTATATTTTGTCGCGCTTATTTATCAAAGAGCTTGATATTTATTTAAAAAAAATTTATGCGCATGGGCGCACGATTTAAATACTTGTATTGGACATTGTATTTGGGTACCGCCTGACTTCTTGGGCGCCCATTAGCTTTAATTCTTTATTGGCACAAAAGCAAATTCAAAAGCTAAAGCGTGCTATTTTGTAATTTGGGCTATTATTTTGAGCTTGAAGATGAATAATATATTAAATACATACTTCATGGAGCACTCACACAAGGCATGGGGGGATATTGCACCTAATTGGTCTCTTGTTCATGTCATGCAAGCTTTCTTCATTGATTTTTGTGTAAAAAGTAGAGTTCTTTTGTTCTTGGGGACCTTCTACTGCTCACTACACGCGCATACGACAACCGATCTGTGCACCAATGGTATCAGAGCGAAGCTGAGATCGAGACTTCCAATCGCTTACCATCTCACGCGAAGGCGGAGCTCTTAGAACGATCGAGCTCTACAGTCAGTTTCGTCAAGAACAGTTGATACCAGCGTATTCCTGACAATCAAGAACCCCCTTCTGCACCCTCTGATCGCGAGAGACTAGCTTCTGTAGGCGGAGGACCACGTGGATACTTCCTTCAACAAGTCTTCTTCATACAGATAAGTAAAACTTAACTCCATAGCCAAAAGCTTTCAAAGCTTTAACAAAAAGCTTATTAAGCTTAATAATAAGCTTATTAAAAAGCTTATCTCCACGAAATTTTCCTCTTGCGACGTTAGTATAAACTGATCGCCGTCGATTCAGTTGAAGACGTCCTGAAGTCCACGAAAATTAGCTTGGTTACTTAAGCTTTAAAGTCCTCTAAGATTTCCAAGTTCTCCAAGTCAACAAAGTCACAAAGGTCATCTTCAACCATTACCATAGCGGCAGTTCATATACAGAAGCACACGAATCAGTCTATTGCTCTCTAGAAGTCCCTGTTCACACTTGCAAAGTTGTTGAACCAGTTTTAGCAAGAACAGAAATTCATACGCAGGCCATACGTAGTTTATATGCAGTTTCTACGCAACACTATTCTCTTGGAAGACGGTTTTGACAACGAATACCACAATCATAAAGGAGAAAGACTAAAAAATTCAAACAAAATATACAAGCCTTGTAAACCCGCCTTTGAGCTACGCTCATCCCACTAATAAGATTTCGAGAGTGTGGGGTCTTTTGGAATTTTGCAGGATAACTGAAGCATACAAAACATGGACGATCTTATGGCTGAAGGAGATTTACCTGAACCAACGATGGAGCAAAAGTTGGATTTGATTATGATGCAGCTCGAAGAAGAACGAAGAGCCCGACAAGCTTTGTAAGTTCAATTGGCCAATTTGCAATGATCTACCACTAACCAAGATGGATCGCAACCTGAAGATCTTATACAACGTACCATCGATGCAACACTTGAAGCCCAATCCATTCGCAAAGAAACAAAGATAAGTAAAAGAAACTTAAAATTTCGTACTTTCAATGGATCATGCGATGGAAAGACTGTACTTGCTTTTATCAGTCAATTTGATGATTACTTCCATGAAGAAACATATGCTGAGAAAGAAAAAATTAAATATGTCACTAACCATTTAGTTGATTGAGCATCCTTATGGTGGACTGTGGTCCGTAAGAGGGTTGATTGCTCCACTACATAGGAGACTTTCCAAAAGAAATTTTTGAAGAATTTCCTTCCTCCTCAATTCCATGAAAAAGCCATCAAGCAATGGGATCTTCTACAACAAAGTGATCGCGAACCTATTTCCCAATACAATGAACATTTCTGGAATACTCTACTGCAACTACGTATGCTCAAAGATGTACCTGAAGCAACTCATAAACGCAAGTTTATGTCTGGCCTACTTGGACATTTCTATGCAGAAGTTAATATGTTCAAGCCAACAACCCTTGAAGATGCAATTTCCTCGGCTCATGACACTGAAGACAAGATTCGCGAACGACACAAGCAACCACAACAATTTCCAACTAATGGTAACTTTGGTTCCAAACAATTCAATTCACATTTTCGAAGATTCAATCAAAGTCATTTTCTTCCATCTTCATTCCGTAAATCTTGGACACGACCACCTGCCTTGCCATCAAACACCAATCTAAACCCTAAGCCATCCTCATAGTCAAATCCCAACATTCCTAAACTTCTTGCCATTATCAATAATGTATCCAAAGCAAAACCCATAGTTTGTTACAAATTCCATCAACCTAGACATCTAGCAGCCAATTGTCAGACCAAAAAGCCACCTGTCCATATCAATTATCTAGGAGCCATAGAAGAAGAAGAACGTGAGGAAATGCCAAACTTTATGGAAGATGATGACAACATTGGTACTACTTCAGATACTTTGCCAGGTATGCCAACTCCCCATTCTTTATTAACAATGAAATATTTTGTGCATGGTAAAGAAAAGACTATTTTACATGATGATGGGGGCACACATGACTTTATTTCTGCAAAATTAGTCAAAGAATTGAATTTACAAACTGTTTCTACACATTATTGCATCAAGGCTGCATTTCTAGGTACGAGATATAATGGAACATAAGAGGTGCATAATTTAGAAATTAAAATTGGTGAATATACTGAACAAAGAAATTTCTTAGTTGTACCTTTGCAGTCTAGTGACATTATCTTAGGAATGCCTTGGCGTCATCAATACAATCCTGACATAGATTATTCTACGCATTCAATTAAAATTTATTTTCAAGGAAAACAAATCACATTGCATGGTATGCACGCTTCTAATAATTTTCCATTGCTTACTCATACTCAGGCTAAACGTGCATTACGTAAAAGTAGCAAATCTTATTTAATATGGGTGAATGAAATTCAAGCTAAAGAAAAACAAATGCATCCTAGACATACATAATTTCTTGCCCAATTTCAAGATTGTTTTGCTATTGATTTACCACGTGGATTACCATCTTCACGTCCTGAAGATCACAAAATAGATTTAATTCTTGGAACACAACCACTATGTAAAACACCATATAGACATAACCAAATTGAAGAGAAAGAAATTCAAAATCAAATAGAGGAATTACTTAACAGAGGATTAATTAGACCTAGTAGTTTTCATTTGGTGCACTTGTCTTATTAGTGAAAAAGAAAAATAATACTTATCGCATGTGCATTGATTATCGTGCCCTAAATAAAATTACTGTTAAGAATAGATACCCGATTCCTAGGGTAGATGATCTTATGGATAAGCTACAAGGATCTGCCATATTCAATAAGATAGATCTTAAATCTCGATATCATCAAGTAAGATTGGATAAATCTGATATATTCAAAACTGCATTTAGAACACAATTTGGACACTATAAATTTCTAGTTATGCCTTTTGGTTTAACTAATGCACCAGCCACATTTAGTCGTATGATGAATCGCATATTTTTGAAACATCAGCATTGTGTCATAATATTCTTTGATGACATATTAGTATTTAGTAAAAATGAGAATGAGCATTATAAACATTTGTCTTTAGTTTTTAAGTTGTTAAAAGACAATCAATTATATGCTAATCGAGAAAAGAGTGAATTCTTCCAAACAGAAATTGAATATCTAGGACATATTATTTCATCAGAAGGTATTAAAGTCGACCCTAAAAAGATAGAAGCAATTTTAAATTGGCCCATACCCAAAAATGTGCATGAATTACGTTCTTTTCTAGGTCTTGCTAGCTTTTACAGAAAGTTTGTGAGGAATTTCTCATTACTTGCATTACCTTTGACAAAACTTTTAAAGAAGGGTATTGTGTATAATTGGTTTGACACAATCAACAAAAATCCTTTGATTTATTGAAACATGCTTTAACTCATGCTTCTGTATTACAAACTGGCCGCAAAGGGTACACTCCTCCTTGGGACGAGATGTCACCTCCCTGGATAGAAAATTTTTCAACCACACCCAATGTTTTTGTATATGGTATTCAATTAGCTTGCGAATACAATGCATGATTGATATACACTTTTCTTACCATTTGCTCAAAATCTGAGATCGCCTGATCAATGATCTTAGATTGAAATTTGCTGAAGCATCGTATGTGTTCTATAGACAATTGACGTTTTCATCTAATTGCCAGCTTACATTGAGAGCAAGGACATGGGACTATCAAGATTGTGGGAGAGAAGGAAGGAGTCTCACTTGAAGCTTTCTTGCTTGCACAATGGAGGAATACACACAAGGGTGGAGGCTGAAAACAGTTTTCCTCTTCTTAGTTGTGTAAGCCAAAAGAACTCAAGTACAAAGAAATAGAAGAACCCTATATATGGGTCTCAAACCAAACTCAACTAACTAAGGTGGCATACTAACTAAGCCACGAACTAGAGTAGATAAGGATAGCTATCATGTAGCTATTATTCATGGGCTGTGTACCAACCGCGTCTGCAACTGACAAGTCGATGACATAAACACACAACGGTCACCTTGGCGTATCACGAGTGGAGCTCGATATCTCAACACTCCCCCTCGAGCTCAATCCCAATTCCTGCACACCAAGCAGGTCTTTGAACTTGCGCAGCTTCTCTGCACCCAATGCCTTCGTGAATATGTCAGCTACCTGATCCTCTGTGCTGACATAAACTAGATCAATAAGACCTAGTAAAACCCTCTCTCGCACATAGTGATAATGCACCTCAATGTGCTTTGTTCTAGCATGATAGACTGGGTTATTTGCCAAGTGTATACTACTCATGTTGTCACAATAAATGACAACTCGCCCATCTGTAGGCTGATGCATATCATAAAGTAGCTTATGCAACCAAGCTACCTCACATGCAGCCATTGCTGCACCCCTGTACTCAGCACTGTGCTCGACAAGGCACCTGTAGGCTGTTTCTTGCTGCTCCAAGTGACTGCAGCACTCCCAAAAGAGAGCACATATCCACTGGTAGATCGTCTATCAGAAATATTACCAGCCCAATCAGTATCAGTGTATCCATGCAACTGTATCTAAACCCCAGTCTCATAAAATAGTCCATACTGCAATGTGGACTTCACATACCTGAGTATGCGTCTAGCCGCATCCAAATGTGGTTTCCTTGGAGCCTGCATAAACTGACTTACCAATCCAACAACATAGCTCAAATCTGGCCTGGTAATAGTCATATAAATCAAACTTCCTACTATGCGTCTGTACATAGTAGGGTCTTCTAGAAGCTCACTTGCATCTGTGCTTAGCTTCACATTCTACTCCAAAGGAACTGAAATAGGCTTACAGCCTGTCATCCCATATTTGGACAGCATGTACAATCCATACTGCCTCTGCAAGAGCTATATCCCACTTGGTGATCTAATCACCTCAATGCCCAAGAAATAACGCAGCTCTCTGAAATCCTTCATCTCAAACTTCTGCTTCAATAGCATTTTCACATGAAGGATATCTTCATCACTGTCACCTGTCATAATCAAATCATCAACATAAATGACAAGTAGCATAATACCTTTCTCTGTTTTTCTCACATAAAGTGAGAAATCTGCCTTGGAGATCTGAAAGCCAATAGTGATAAGATACTGTCCTATCTTGTCAGACCATGCTCTAGGTGCTTGCTTCAAGCCATACAAGGCTTTCTTCAACCTGCAAACAAACTCAGGATGAACAGCATGCACATAACCTGGTGGCTGCTCCATATAGACCTCTTCTTGCAAATCACCATGCAAGAAGGCATTCTTTATAGCCATCTGATGTAAAGACCATCCCTTTGATGCAGCCATAGCAATGACTGCTCTTACAGTTGCCATCCTTGCAACCGGACTGAATGTTTCTTCATAGTCAATGCCATATGTTTGTGCATACCCCTTGACTACTAATCTTGCCTTGTATCTGTTCACAGAACCATCTGCATTGTGCTTCACCTTATAAACCCACTTACAGCCAATTACATTCTTACCTTTAGGCAAAGGTACTAACTCCCATGTAGCATTTGCTTCCAAGGCATCCATTTCTTCATCCATGGCTTTCTCCCATTTTTCTTTTCCCATGGCTTATTCAAAAGAAGCGAGTTCTGGTTCCTGTGTCACTTTGACCATATATGCATAGTGAATGGCTGTAAATCCATCATATTTCAGCCTATCCACAGGATACCTAGCTCTCGTAGACCTGCGCAAAATAGGTTCACTCTCAGGTGCTCTCAAAACATCCCTGGTCTTCCTTACTCCAGGTGTAACAATAGAAGGAATACCCAGCTCATCATCAATGCTCTGTTCTGAGCCAGTGGATTCACCATCCACACAAGAGTGACCTGCATTCACATCAAACATGGGCTAATCAACCTTCTCTTTTCCTTTTCGTGATACCTGCATACCACTATCTGCATTACTTTGAGAAGATTCTCCTGATCTCAATCTGCCTGTCCATGGCGAAGAATGTGAACCACTGCTAGAGGATGCTCCAGGTCCACTAATATTTTGTGACTGCTGCTGTGAATTCTGTGCAGCATTACCATTTTGTGCATCTACATCATCAATCACATTTACTAGTTTATACCAGCTACTCATCTCATCAAAAACAACATCTCTGCTCACTGCAAACTTACGAGTAGAAGGGTTATAGCATCTATACCCTTTTTGCTGCAGAGAGTAATCAATAAAGATGCACTTCTCAGCTTTTGGATCCAACTTGGATCTCAACTCATTTGGCACATGTACATAGGCAATGCAACCAAAAAATTTCAAATGAGAAATATCTGGTTTCCTACTAGTATACCTCTCCTCTGGAGTCATTCCATGTATTGCTGCAGTGGGAGTCCTGTTCATTATGTAGTGTTCATTATGTAGACTGCTGTAGCAACTACTTCAGCCCAATAAAAATCTGGCAAGTCTTTTTCATTGAGCATGGCACGAGATACCTCTCCAATATGCCTGTTTTTCCTTTCTGCAATTCCATTTTGTTGTGGGGTATGATTGCATGAATATTGCTGCTTTATGCCATGCTCCTGCAGGAACCTTGCAAACTCGTTTGAGAGGTACTCTCCCCCTCCATCTGACCTTAGGCATTTTATCTGCAGGCCTGTTTCTTTTTCAACCATAGCTTTAAGAGTTTTGAAATGCCCAAAAACTTCACTTTTCTTTTTCATAAAATACACCCAAACTTTTTTGTTATAGTCATCAATAAAAGTGACAAAATAATGACAGCCTCCAAGAGATGCAGCTTTAGTAGTCCATACATCAGAGTGGATTAATTCCAATGGCTTCTCACTCTCTTGAACATGTCTAGGAAATGGTTTCCTTGCCTGTTTTCCAAACTGACAGGCTTCACATACCTTATGCATTTCTACAACCTTGAATTTGGGCAATCCTACAACAATATTTTGGGCATGCATTGATTTAAGTCGTTGTACATTAACATGACCAATGCGTTTATGCCAGATATCAATATCTGCAACTACACTGGTCCCATGTGCAAACATTGCTACACTCAATTCAGATATGTCTACATCCAATGTAAACATTCCACCCTTCTTCTTTTCTTTTGCTATCAAGCGACCTTTATTTTTCATATCCTCAACAAAGCATCCATGAGGATTAAATCTGACCTGCAAGCCCTGCTCAACCATTTGACCAATAGAAACCAGATTCTTGGTGATATTCAGGACATGAAATACATCGGACATGTATTTCTTTTTCCCATCCTGCATAAACAAAGGAATTTTTTCAATCTGCACAATAGGATGTGCAGTATCATCACCAGTCTCCACAAATCCTGCTTTTTCCATTTTTCTTGCATCCTCCATCCATTCTGCATGACCTGTCATGTGGTTTGATGCACCTGAGTCAACATACCATACATTATTGCTTTCTTCTGCACTTGTCACAAAATTGTTCATGTGCTGCACCATAAACAAGTGCTCATTTCTGTCATCACCCTGTCTACTAGAAGATGCATAATTCCCTTGTTGCAATTTTCCATTCATGATGTCATTCTGCTTTTTATAGCAGTCTTTAGCCATATGACCCATTTTACCACAGTAGTAGCATTCACCATTACTGTTTGCATTTTGGCCTCTTTGCCATCCACCACGACCTCTTTGGCTCCCCCTACCTCTAGAGTTACCACGTCCTCCTCCATAGG